>NC_141694.1:146869989-148069989 GCF_964263255.1 Lissotriton vulgaris | reverse complement strand
CATTTCTGATTCCAAAAACGTTTTCACTGTCTTATGTAAAGAAAGAGGAATTTCCCAGCCTTCTTGTCCGCGCCACAAACATTTCCACTTCTGGTTTTGGCAGAAAATGACATTTCAGGAGAAAAGAACACAAACACTTTATCGTGGTCGAGCAGTCCTGTGGCGACGAAGAGGACAGCAGCATAACAGTATCTTGCCATCAATTTACTGCAGACATTAGACTAATATTATCCTATTAGCATCATGTTTCCTGATTTCTTGCAAAACGAAACCGACGACGTAGCAGGCAGGATGGAGTTAGAAATGTTTGCTGTCTTCATGTGTTATCAAACTCAGCTTTCTGTCCTTCCAAAGTTGATGAATTGAGTACCATTCAATTGTGTAATAGTAAAGCACCTAGTTATTTACAGTGCTTAGAAACACAACTAGGTAATAGCTAGCACTATAAAATGCAAACCATTGTTTTTTAAATACCGATGTACACATGTACACACTACTATATCACTTCGATGTCTATCTCCACCCATGTGCCTCAGGATTGCAGGCAATACACTTCCACTGTCCTCGCCCCCAATCGATGCCATGCTAAAACAGGGGTCCTTTACCCTGCAAATAATCCCCTATTGATATGATCATGAGGTTACTGCTTCCTTTGAGCACAGCCTAAAGCTCTTGATATTTCGCTATGTATGTGACCAGCCATTACTTCAAACTTGCAACCCTTGAGCAGATCAGCTGTCCTTCTTGAAGTTGTAGCCTAGCAACAGTCTAGTAGCAGACTAACTCCTAGTGCTTAACAAACGTACACAATATGGCACTACCTCACATGTAAATGTTGTGTATTTCTTTAGTTTTGCGTCCTCGGATTGCATGCTATCTCAAAATGGCTCCATCTTGAAAAACTGACCTTGACTAAAACATCAGATTGTTGACTTTTTTCTTTGGAATGGCTCTCTTCTTCTCCCTGTCACGGCTACTGTGCTTTTCTCTAATGGTTAGAGAAACCTAGGACGGCCAGCCAAACAGACATGCGCACTTAAAAGTGCACAATATTGGGGGGCGTGGCTAATGGCCAAAGAACATGGCCGCAACCTAGAGAGGCTCCGAGCTCCCGAAACAGGGCCCAGTCTATCCGCATACTTATCCACAACCCAATCTGCCCATAAGAGTACAGGGAAGCGGTGGAAGGTGACCGGTCTCGATTGATGCCAGTTCGGGTATGATGCGACGTTCCTAGAAGCTGCAGCATAGAGCGGCGTCCTGAGGCCTACACGAGGACGGCAGCCGGGACCCACAGTGGTAGGAGTGCCCGGTGACGGCAGCCTGGAGGTCGGATCGGGGAGGAGCAGAAGTTACGGCGAGTGGAGCGCTCCCTCGCCCCCCCCCCCCCCCCCCCATCTGGGATGTAGTGAGCGGCAGCGCTCCATTGCACGGCCCTGTGGTGGGAGACGGGGGCCGGTGTTGTCCCCAAAGCACGGTCTGAGTGTACTTTCCTGGCGATCGGAGCGGGAGTTGGGAAGGACCCCCTGCCACCATTTTAAGAGCGTGCGCTGCCGCTCATTATGGTGAAACTGCATAATTGACTGTACTAAGGCACATCATTAACATCGTGCTTCGCGGGTGAGCTACCTCTCACTCGCAGACGCAAATCCATATAATATCGCAGGCTGCCATTGACGCTGCTGAGGACATTTGCCCCCGGGGACTGCCTTACTAACGTGGACCATATTGGGGGGAGGGCCGCCTGCTCTGTCCACCCACCGGGCATATGCCAGTACTTGGGACCTGATGTCTGCCACCCCCCTATAATCGGAACCCCCATCTTCTGCACAGTGGTTGGGAGCGGTGGGGAACCTGCCCCTCTGCTTGGACATCCTGCAGAAACACACACTTGGTGGAATACTGGCTCCATAAGTCTCTGAGCGACCCCGAGGAATAGGGGATTGCTTCATCCGGCTGGCCCAGGTGGAATAGTGGTCTGTCCAATGGACGGCAATCCTCATTGGCCCTGCCCACGTGGATTCCCCCCTTCTGCAGCCACCATGAGCAATAGAAACGCGAAAGGGGCCAGACAAGCAAAACTAGACAAATTCGCATTTACTAAGTTGCAAGGAGATGCGCAGGACAAAGACGTCCCATCATCAGCCGGTGCAACTGGTGGAGTCTCGCAGGAGGTGACCCTACAAGACATCATGACCACCCTTAATAAGGTGGATTTGCGAATTGGGACTCTCCAAGTTGATCTTGTTTTTATCCGCACAGACTTTAACAAAATGTCCACTAAGGTGTCAGAGGTTGAGACTACGACGGCTGTCCTGTCGTCGGACACAACCACCCTAAAAAAACAGGTTCAGTAGCTGGAGGCGGACAACAAACTTCTAGCGGCCCGCCTCAAGGATCAAGAGGGACGATCGAGGCGGAACATCCGCCTTATTGGCGTACCAGAGGCAACAGGGGGTCCGGCCCTCGATCTCTTCGTAGAGGACTTGGTCACAACTCACCTCCAGGCACGGGGTCTATCCAATTTCTTTTCAGTTAAACGGGCGCATTGGGTCCTGGGTGGCAGACTGAAACCAGGGGCTCCCCCACGGCCTATCCTGGCCCGTATATTTAATTTCAGGGACCATGACGCAATCCCACAAGCCGCCCGAAAGGCCCCTCCAATCCGGATAGATAATGCCACCATCACGATTTTTCCAGACTACAATGCAGCAGTCATGAAGCAGCACAGAGGATTCCTCGACGTGAAGAAGGCTCTCAGAGAGCGTGAAATAAAGTACTCCATGTTATTTCCTGCCAAATTGAGAGTAGAAGCTGAGGGTAAAGTGTGGTTCTTCTCTACACCTGAAGAAGTGCAAGACTGGCTAGATGGCTGGCGAAGGGCCACCCGATCAGGCCGTAATGGACAACGCGATACACGATGCAACGACCAACAGGCGGACATGGAGCAAGAATGAACACGAGTCATTGAAAGAATGCACAATGTCAGATGGTGATTGATTCTGAGACCCCATGGCAGCGTCGAGGCCCCGCTTCCTCAGGACTGTTTCCTCTCTGGTAGTGTTGTACTGATTCATGCAAAGATGTAAAAATGCAGACACTTTACATTCCTCCTGACCAGGTACTTTTGGATATAAACTGTGGGTGTGACCTGCCAAGATGAGATCATGGGACACTTAGAGGGGTCGTTCGCCTCTGGTTCTAATTGGGAAAAACTTGAAAGGGGCACTGGGTCACTGAAGTTCTTGGTGCAATGGGCTCTAGGGGGGCAGGGGCTGTTTTCTCTTACCCCCTTCGTTGAAGTGAGAAAGGGTATTAAGCACTCTGCTTTGTTGGGGTGGCGGGTAGTTGTGAATCCGTCAAGCAGGGAGGCAGGGAGGAGGGTGGGAGGGAAAGGTGGTTTATGGGAGTTGTTACATGTTTCACTGTTTTTATATACAGGGAACTGATCATTGAAATGTATACATGGCACAGTTTTATGGACATACTGAAGTGGGGTTGGTTTGACACACAGCACTACTCATGGCGGTAGAGGCAGGATCGACACACTCTGGAGTTGGCGCTTGTGAGCCCCCGACATCCTTGGTGACTCCTTTAACATTGATTACCTGGAATGTACACGGTCTGGGTGATATGATAAAAAGGGGGTTGGTGTTGCAGTATCTGAGGCGAAATGCACCAACGGTGGCACTACTACAAGAAACGTACCTGATGGGTTCGGCGTGTAGAGCTATGGATCGCTGGGGATACAAAATGGTGGTCCATTCAGAGTTTTCCTCAGGCTCTAGAGGCGTGGGCATATTGGTGCGTAAACAGTTCCCGCTGATTGTGCAACACACTTGGACAGATGACCAGGGGCGTTTTACAGCCCTCTCATGTCAGTGGTAGGGGAAGCGTTTTAATATTGTGTCAGTGTACATTCCCCCTTCCCTCCAGGCTGTGGCCTTCCCAGCGCTTAGCACATTTCTATTGAGTCTACCGGAGGGGGAGCTGCTTTTAGGAGGCGATTTTAACTCCGTACTAGATGGCACCAGGGACCGGTACCCACACAGGACAAATGGAACAGGCGGTTCCTGTATGAGGGGATTTATTGACGCCCTAGGTCTCATGGACGCATGGAGGTACAAACATCCCTATGCGCGGCACTACACTTTCCAATCAGGGGTGCACAACAGCCTCTCCCGTATAGACTACTTCTTACATTCCGCAGACAGCCTGCCCCATTTAACAGATGCTCAGATTCGTCCCCGTGGCGTTTCGGACCATTCACCCATCTCCCTGACCTATACGATGCACATTAAGGTGAGAAAGCGAATCTTTCCTATCTCTCCAGGCTACTTACAAGTCCCCAAGATCTGTAAAGATATTGTTACAGTCACCAAACACTACTTTCAAGATAATGTGTCTTCGTGCAATCCCCTAGTGTTATGTGGGAAGCGTATAAAACTGTGGTTAGGGGGCAGACAATCGCCTCCATAACTGGCCACAGACGTACAGCGCGGGGCGAGTTAGATGCCTTAGAGGCTAACCTGGCTGAAATTCAAACCCCCATGAGGAGGATCCTACCCTGCAACAGCGCAAGCCTTACGCCTTAAACAAGGCGAGCTTAAAGAACACCAGCGAGAGCAGGTTAAATTGCAGTTACAGACTACCCAGCACACGGTTTATGAAGTTGGGGACAAGGCAGGCAAGCTTTTGGCATTGTTGGACAGGAAGGAAAGAGCACTGAGAACGATAGCACAGCTCTGTACTCCGTCTGGTGGAATAGTGAACACCCCGGATGGCATAGTAAACACCTTGGCTGGGTATTTTGAACAAGTATATTCTTCTGGCTACCACATGACGATGGAAGAGACACAGACCTACATCAAAGATATAAAAATGCCTGCTCTGACAGCTGATGCGGCTCTCTCACTGGAGGCTGACTTCACCATTGAGGAACTACAAACTGCCATCCACTTCCTGCAGTCGGGTAAGGCTGTGGGACCCAATGGAATACCCATTGAGCTTTATAAACGAACGTCTGATCTGACTGCCCGCATCTCCTAACAATGTTTACAACTAGCTTAAAAGCGGGGGAGCTGCCACGCGATCAACGAATAGCTACCATGGTGACGGTGCCAAAGCCTGGCAAACCCCCGGATGTCTGTTCCTCAGACCGGCCAATATCTCTGCTCAATGCTGAAGCTAAGATTCTTGCCAAACTAATTGCCATCCGCCTGACCCCACACCTTGAGACCTTGATTCATCTGGACCAGTCCGGTTTCATGCCCAATAGAAGTACCGCCCTTAAACATAGAAGAGTACAGGCAGTACTGGCGCGCCTGCCATGTCTCCAGGAACCTGCAACTATCCTCTGCCTTGATGCTTGAATGGCATTTGACATTGTGGAATGGCCTTACGTATTTGCAGTCCTCCGACATCTGTGCTTTGGCTCCAAATTCTGTGCATGGGTGAACTTATTATACTCACATCACTAGCACACGTGGTGGCGAATGGGCATATCTCTAGAGACTTTCCATTGGGACGGGGTACGCGCCAGGGCTGCCCGCTGTCTCCATTGCTATTCGCACTGGAGCTGGAGCTATTGGCAGCTTGAATTCGATGAGACCCCATGATTCGGTGACTTATTTGGACACCAACCTGGGAAGACCGCATCTCCTTATATGCGGATGATGTGCTCTTATACCTGACTTCCCCCAGATGCTCTATTCTAGTGCTCTTTAATATTTGTGAAATCTTCGGCCGGGCTTCGGGGTATATCATCAATTGGTCCAAATCAGTTCTATTTGTCCCTCACTGCTCCTGGCGGACTGCCCACTTCAGATCACGGAAGACTCTTTTAAATATTTAGGTATTTGGGTGATACCCAGGCCGGATGACTTTCTCCTTAAAAATTTGATGCCCCCCCCCCCTTGTGCGATTTCGGAGTGATGTGGAACATTGGAATGGCCTGCCGTTGACCCTCCTGGGCAAGGCAGCCCTTTTTAAAATAATGGCGCTCCCACAGTTTTTATATGTATTAGAGAATGCCCCGTTGCCAGTTCCGCTAAAATACTTTAAGAAAATAGAGGCGGCTGTCTCAGGCCTGCTCTAGTGAAGCAAACCAGCGTGCATATCAAGGGGAAAACTGATTCGGGGCTGGTACGACGGCGATATAGCCCTTCCAGATATTCAGTTATATTACTGGGCAGCCCAATTGAAAATAATTATTCAATGGTTGCACGCGCCCCAGACTGCACCAGCCTTTCAGGCAGACAGGCATGAGCTGGGGGAAGCAGGAATTCTCTCCGCACTATATGATAAGGGTAGATCCTCTTCCCTAGTGGGACCGACGGCGCATACAATTAGCATTTGGTACACGGCGCAGGTTCGTCTTAAGTGCAAAGATACTATCACTCAAATGACTCCACTCTGGTCGGCACAACAATTGGGAAGACTTCGTAACAGCAAGTGATTCTGGGTGTGGGACCTGATAGGTATCTCCACGGCGGGGGATTTATGGAAGAGGGGTGCAATGGTACCATTTGAACAGCTTAGGACCCAATATGAGCTAGCACCCACCAAGAGGTTTCGGTACATACAGATCAGTCATGCACTAAGCTTGGTTCTCCCACCCGGAACCAATATACCGGAAGCCACCCCTTTAGAAGACAGACTCCTTACTGAACACATGCCTAAAAAGGTGACCTCATTTACTAAGCGGATTGGCAGACGGCGCTGTCGTCCCCGCTAGAGGTGGCCATATCCTCGAGACTACGATTGGTGCAGCTAAAGATACTCATCGCGTGTACTTCACCAGGTTCACCCTACACACCATAGGGAGGGCCACACACTATTTTTGCCTCAGAGGCTGCGGGGAGGTAGGAACGTTCTTTCACACTATATGGCAGTGCCCCCAGATTGCAGCATATTGGGTCAAAATCATGCGAACGTTGTCACAGGTGGTGGAGGTGTTGGTTGTCCCGGAACCGAAGTGTTGTCTACTGAACTTATGGGAACCGAATGATCTTTCCCACTCTGCTCAGGACTGGGTAACGCTGGGTGCAATGTTTGCCAAATGTTATATTGCCAGAAACTGGGGATCCGGGGAGGTACCAACACTTAGAGACTGGTGCATGGATTTAGTTGCTGCTATGATGGCAGAAAGAGTGGTGTATCTGCACCGGGGATGCCCCAAAAATGGGGAAAAATATGGGGTGCCTGGAACAAATTCAGAGGTTATCTGTGTGAAACACCCATGCAAGACGGTGATAATGAGTCTGACTGAGGGATGGGGGGGTGGCGGGAGGCGGGAGTTTACGAGATATGCCAATGGGGATAAATATGTTGCAACAGGTTTTATTGATGTGTACGATGTTACTGACGTCTGTTATAATCCATAATGCCCAAAGTGAATACCATTCGATTGTAGTATGCCCTGCTTATGTTTTCAATAAAAATATATTTTTTTAAAGTGCATAACATAGCCCCGCCCCTCTCTACACGCTCTGGCTCATAGCTAGCAGCTGAAAACTAAAATGATTTTAAAATATCATTTCCTTTTTCGGCTGCTGGCTCTGAGTCAATAGGGCGACTGCTTTTGATTCCCAGCAGCAACGGGCAGGCAGGGAAGGGGCTTTTTTTTTCACCTCTAGTTGGGCCAAGTTAAGGGCCCCTGAGACCTCCTTTTGTTTGAATATCCTGACTGGAGGCCGCCACGGTGGGGAAACAAAGGCACACAGCTTGTTATTTCTTAACAGGAACTTAAGAGAGGCAAGCTTTTGCCTTTGTTCAGTCCCTGTATATAATAGATGCATACATTGTAAGAATGTCAGCTGTGTTGGTCTGTCCCAGTATTTACACAACTAACAATTTCAATAGCACTGTTTTATTTATTTTATAGCACAATGCAACCCAATGCAGAGTGTCAGAGTTCTTTAGGTAACATACACAATATACATTGACAATAAATCATGTACATGTGTAAATCAATGTACAAGATGAGTTAGAGTTACATGAGACAGTGAGGTTTACAAGGTGTAGGAGTCACATGTCCTTCATACCTCACTGTGGACTTTTAGAAGGATTACTATGTATGAACTACAGGTACCAAAAGGATCTTTGTGTTAAAAGCAGTAACCCACTTTACTATCTACATAAAATACAAATCTGTCATCTGTGTGTTAGATGATGTGCTTTGCAAGAGACACATTTTCCTTCTCTACTACTTTGATTAAAATCTGGGACTTTACATAACACAGATCTCTCCAGAAAGTGCATTATCCACCAGAGTTATCTCACCATTATTACTGTTCCCTGAGATTTACTGGGCACCTTCACAGTAGATGTCTTAACCCAATCAAATATTTTTAGATGTAGACTTTGCAACCAATTAAGCACACTAGATCTACTAGAATGCTTCTCCTTGCTGCCAATTTATTTGTGGCAGGATTTTAAAAAATGTATGTTTTAGTTGCGGCCCAGATTTTGCGTCGGGATTGCACCACTTTTTGGCACAACCCAACACCAAATCTTATTTGTTAAATCTCGTAATGTGCTTAAATGTACTCATGATATACCTGATGAACATTTGTGATGTCTTAATATATGATGTCACTTCCAATGAGGTCACTTACTGTAATGTCACGTGGTATGCCACGCGTCATGACATCATACGCTGTGATGGCAAGCGTCATGATGTCACTTGCATACTGCCAAACTTGGTTAGTCCCCCCACTTCTTATTAAGGTCGAGCCTAGCGCAGCGCGCATGTGCTGCCCTAGGAAAACGACCTCTTGGAATCACTCTGGACTTTCCACACGCTCATGCATGTGTTTTTTCTGCATTATTTCAATTGGTCTTTGCGTGTGTCTTTCTAAAAAGACAGCACGCAATTGGGCAATGGTGGCTGCATGTCTTACCTTTCCCAGTAAATCTATCCAACCGCGGCCTATGGCTTGCGGTTACAAGCAGGGGTGCCATCTGTTCGGGGTCATGTCACCATCTGTTTTTAATGAGAGTGTGCGCCGTGCTGCCGTGCTCACTCGCCCCTGCTTCTCTTGCGCACCATTCTTTTTAACCAACCCTCCCTTCACATGCCACATGCACACGCACAGTCCTGCCAATGCTCTGTTTGCAATGAGAAACTTGTGCATTCGCTGTCATGCTAGGCCCATCGCTGTTGACTTGTAGAAGGAGGAAGGCAATCTTAACTTTAAGGCAAGCACCCTATTAATCTTATGTTTGACTTCACAACAACAGGTTCGAACCCCAGAGCATCTGCTCAGCCTTTCATCCTACTAAAGGCCGACAAACTAATTAACATTCATTTGGATGGTAATAAACATCTGTTACTCGGCACCGAGATGCAGCATACTCCAGCCCCGCCTTTACTTGCACACTGGGATAACTCACTTTCGCCTCCTTTTAATTCGGCTCCTGATTTTCTCTTCTGTGCTCGCTTTCTGATTTGGTACTGGCATTATATAATGCAATCTTAACTTTAAGGCAAGCACCCTATTAATCTTATGTTTCACCTCACAACCGCAGGTTTGAACCCCAGCGCCTCTGCTTAGCCTTTCATCCTACTAGAGGTCGACAAACTAATTAACATTTGTTAGAAATGGGATTTCTGGTTGGCTAAGGCTTGCGCCAAAGCCAGGCAGAAACCACCACTCTAGTCAGGGCAAGGGAGTTACACACTGAGGATAACCCCTTGGTGCTTGGCCCGAGCAGTCAGGCTTATCTCAGAGGCAAGGTGTAAAGCGTTTGCGCAACACACACACACAGCAGCAACACACTAGGCACACCACAAAAAAAACTCCACACAAGGTTATATAAAAAATAGCCTTTGTATTATCATAAACATATTAGAAACATAATCACACATTTACACTGTGCCAACTGGCACTAGGCAATATTCACAGGGGATTATATACAAGACCAGGCCAATCGGGCCACGTTCAGAACCATCAGAACAGGTAAGTAAATGCAAAACTCAACCAGTAACTACTGGTACCAATATGACCTAAGCATTATCACATTAGCATTAGACACCATCCTAAAATATCATAACATGACATTAGGCAATAAATCACATTAGGCCAAAACCTCATTAGCATAAACACATTATGCAATCACATTAGGCATAAAGCATATTATGCAATCACCATCACATGGGGCATAAAACACATTGTGTAATTTTGTAGAGCCTGGAGCTCTACCAATCTCACCCACAATTACCCCAGGCCATCTGGCCTTCTCAGAGAGCTCAAATGCCCTATGTCCTAAATATCAGGGCGTGCTGCCACTGCATCAGAATACCAGAAGTGCGCAATCGCGCTGGGGCAGAGGAGTGTATCTCAGTCCTGTCTCACTCAAAATGCCCCCAAAGAAATGATGGCCTAAACGTTGCAGCTGCCACTAATTGCCGTGCAGCTATGAAGCAAAGAAGGCCTGGCACCACTGTGCCCTCTCCTGTCCCACTCAGGAAATTCTATACAAATCTTTGCAAACCGTTGTAGCTGCCCTCTATCAGGCGGGGCAGCTGGGAGCAAATAATGAGCAGGCACGGGCACCTCGTCACCCTCTGGACTCCCACTGGGTCCCTAGAAAGAAACATGCCCACGTTGCAGCTGTGACAATATCCCTAAAGGGGCCCTAAAAACAAACATGTTCCCATCGTCGGAGTGGCCCACAATGGCGGGACCGCTCAGGTCAAGGCACCAACAACATAAAGCCTTCACTCACCGTCTCTAAGGGCAGGACTCCGTGGCGTCGACCGGCCGCCACCCATCAACACCGCTCACTGGGGCTTCAGAACGCAGCCTGTGTCTTCACCCGGTTCCTCTCTCAGCATGCGGGGCTCTCTCCAGACATGGAAGCCCCGCCGACGATCCGGGACCAACTCGCCTGACGTCCACCGCACCAGGCCTCTTCTCAGTTCACCAAGGCCCCCTCCTGGGACCCCGAGACTTTGATGTGGAGCCCGCGAGGTTCCAGACTTCCGGCTTCCGGCGCGGCTCTGCCCAGAGTCAGACAGCTCGCCTGGCTTCCGGGTTGCGCTGCTGCGGCGGCAGCCCTTCTGAGACAATATGGGGTAGGTTCCCGTTTTAACTAGGACAAAGCAGGGTGGGCACCCGCCACAACCAGCACTCAAGCGGGGTGGGCACCCGCCTAAAATAAAAGCATAAGCTGGGTCGGTACCCGCAACTTAAGTAGCCATAAGAGCGGGTTGGGCATCCGCTCGCCAACATAAAATCATTAATGCAGCAAATGCGGGGGAGTCCCCACGTCGGGACTCCCTCCAAAAGGGCTGCAGCTCTGCACTGCGAAGCCCATGCTCTCCTTTTCCCTGGGGGAACACAGCTAAGTGCTCATGATGTGCCAAGAGCAAGAGTCCTGGATTTAAAAGCAACAAACCCAAGCAGAAGTTTTTCCCGGTCCATGGGGCATAGCTGGCCCAAAGAGGCTAGCACACAGGGCCCTCCAGCAGGGAGGTAAGCCCCCATGGCGGTTCCTACTGCCATGGCGGTTCAGCAGCAGCACCCCCCCCCCCCCAAGTCTGGAACAGCACACCAGCATAGAACCAGCACCCCCCCCCCCCCCCCCCCCAAGTCTGGAACAGCACACCAGCATAGAACTACAGTTATACCACACAATCTCTTTGTATGGAGCACAGGGCTTGGGTGGAAACAGATGCAACTGGTTCAGGGGGGAATTGGAGCACTTTGTTTTCCAAGCTCCACTTCCCCTTTGTCAGGTGGGGGCTAGGTGATCAGACACACCACTGGGGGCGGAGCCAGCATTGTCCAGGCTAGGCACAGATCTATTCAGGGTCAGAGGATTACTCCTCCCACTACTCCCAGTGCAGATGTCCCATTAAGCCTAGTGCTGACTCACCCTGTCCCTCCTGGAGCCACACACACCTCCCAGCCCCTGTCACTCAAAAGCCAGACAAGCAATTCACATCAGGCAGGCAGACCCATAGCACACAGAAATGGCAACTTCTAAAAGTGGCATTTCTCAAATAGTCATAATAAATCTTCGCACACCATTGCGCAGCATTTATTATTACAATTCCCAATATACCAAACTTGACCACACTGCTCCTCTCATATCAGGAATTACCACTGAAACACTTATCAGGGAATCCCCAATGCATTCCTATGGTAGGGCAGCCCCACAGTAATGAGAAACCATAATGGCTGTTTGTCACTACCAGGACATGTTACACACTTAAGGTACATGTCCTATCTTTTACCTGCAATGCACCCTGCCCATGGGGCTAGCTAGGGCCTACCTTAGGGGGGATTGACATGCAGTAAAAGGGGGGTCAGTGGCATGGCACACACTTTAGGTGCCACGTCACAGCGGCAGTGACACTGCGCGCACAGGCCCTGCAATGGCAGAGGCTTGAGATAGGTTTGAAAGGCTACTTTGGTGGCTAGCGCAATCAGTGCTGCAAAAAACACAGTTGATGGACAGAATGTAGAACAATGTCATACATTCACCCCAGTACAAGGATCTGGGCCTAAATCCATCGTTTTTTTGCACTCCACACCACCCTGGGTTAGACACTGGCTATATGCAAATCAGCTCTGACCCTGTGCCTCATGGGAACAGTCCAGTCCGAACTACCAAGCCATGTCTTTCCCAGACCGGAATCAAGCATCCAAGGACCGGTTTCTGGCTATCAGCCTTCATCAGCCTGGATAGCTTGACTCCAGTGGTGTGGAGAGCCTGGGACTCACGTCTGAGTATACCCAGCACACTCGGGTGAAAATTGCAAAAAACACAGTTGATGGACAGAATGTAGAACAATGTCATACATTCACCCCAGTACGAAGATCTGGGCCTAAATCCATCGTTTTTTTGCACTCCACACCACCCTGGGTTAGACACTGGCTATATGCAAATCAGCTCTGACCCTGTGCCTCATGGGAACAGTCCAGTCCGAACAACCAAGCCATGTCTTTCCCAGACCGGAATCAAGCATCCAAGGACCGGTTTCTGGCTATCAGCCATCATCAGCCTGGATAGCTTAACTCCAGTGGTGTGGAGAGCCTGGGACTCACGTATGAGTATACCCAGCACACTCGGGGTGAAAATTGCAAAAAACACAGTTGATGGACAGAATGTAGAACAATGTCATACATTCACCCCAGTACAAGGATCTGGGCCTAAATCCATCTTTTTTTGCACTCCACACCACCCTGGGTTAGACACTGGCTATATGCAAATCAGCTCTGACCCTGTGCCTCATGGGAACAGTCCAGTCCGAACAACCAAGCCATGTCTTTCCCAGACTGGAATCAAGCATCCAAGGACCGGTTTCTGGCTATCAGCCTTCATCAGCCTGGATAGCTTGACTCCAGTGGTGTGGAGAGCCTGGGACTCACGTCTGAGTATACCCAGCACACTCGGGGTGAAAATTGCAAAAAACACAGTTGATGGACAGAATGTAGAACAATGTCATACATTCACCCCAGTACAAGGATCTGGGCCTAAATCCATCGTTTTTTTGCACTCCACACCACCCTGGGTTAGACACTGGCTATATGCAAATCAGCTCTGACCCCGTGCCTCATGGGAACAGTCCAGTCCGAACAACCAAGCCATGTCTTTCCCAGACCGGAATCAAGCATCCAAGGACCGGTTTCTGGCTATCAGCCTTCATCAGCCTGGATAGCTTGACTCCAGTGGTGTGGAGAGCCTGCCCACCAGTAGCATTTAATTTACCAGCCCTGGCTATATGGGATACCACTTTACAAGGGACTGACAGGTCAATTGACTAGGCCAAACAGGTGTAGACCAAACTTACCACATTTATTACAGAGAGCACACGCATGTTACACTGGACAGCAGTGCTAAAGTGCCCAGAGTCCTAAAACCACCACACCATGTCAGAAAAAAGGCTAGGAGAAAGGCAAAAAGTTTAGGGATGACCCTGCAAAAAGGGCCAAGTTCAACAACATTCATTTGGTTGGCAATAAACATCTGTTACTCGGCACCAAGATGCAGCATACTCTAGCCCCACATTCACTTGCACACTGGGATAACTCACTTTCGCCTCCTTTCAATTCGGCTCCTGATTTTCTATACTGTGCTCGCTTTCTGATTTGGTACTGATTTGGTACTGGCATTATATAATAGGAGCCAGCAGCAGCGGTGCGCAGGTTGCCATCTGTTTTGGGTCAGTTTTAATTTCCAGATTTTGCTGCTTTCATTAGTAGGCACGTCCCCTTCACCGCCACAAGAGTGCGCTTTCATTTTCTCTAAAACGAAACGAAGTCAATTTCGGTGACATCTCACTTTGCAGCGGAATCGTCAGCACTGTCTAATGAGCGGGCCTTGGCCAACAAGCCTACCCTGGAAGGCAACAAGTAGCTGGTACAGTAGTTAAAGCTCCTTAAAGGCCACTCATGTCTTGGGGAGGAAGGGAACGATCCTCCTGGGGTTTCAGTAAATAGCTACATTGTGTTGCTTAAGCATTTGTTGAATTGATGATCATGCTTCTGGTTAAATAAAACAGAAGAACGTTAGCAAGCAGCATTGTACCCTAACTGTTGTGGAGAAAAAACAAACATCTACAGCAGATAGGCATAGAGTAACTCTACAGAGTGCATCTTTTCGCTCCCCAACCTCAAAAATCTGCAAGCACTTCTCCTTTCATTCCTTTTTTTTTTTGCATTATGTAGCACGGATTAAGGTATCAAAGCACTTTACATAAGTACTAGTTCCATTACAGAAATCTGCCCGGTCGGTGATAATGTGCTGCATGGCTAATACTTATAAGCTCCCAAAGGCAAGACCTATTGGCTATGCCAATGCTTGTTTAGAACTTGTGCCCTGGGCTGAATGTTTTGTAAAAAACAATGCGCCAACCACACACTTACTTTTGATCCTCTTCTTTTGAGGAAGAAACCAAGAGAAACTTCTAGGTTTATCCGGGTATTCAACTTTTACCCTTTTACTTTTTATTGTTATCAAATTTTCAATTTCATGTATGAAAAGAACACTTTTTCGTTTTTTTGAAATCACATCAAAAGACAATTATTCACAACACAAAACATTTTTAGACATACAAACAACTAATTGTATATACACGCTAGTTCACTTTGATATATATATACACATATATTTTACAAAAGACCAGAGTTTTGGTTGGTATAAATCCGAGATTTTAAATAGACCATTGTTGAAAGTCAGAAAAAAAAATTAATAGAAACAACTTAATCAAGTTCACAATTCATTTTACAACCATAGACCAAAAGTGAATTTCTTTAGTCTATCAACAGACTACTGTCTGATCTCTTTTTATGCCAACGCGTTTCGAATCCGGTATGTTCACTCAACGGATTCTCTTCAGGGCTCTGCCTTTAAAGAACGTATCTGCAAGGTGTATAAAACAAAGCTTATTTTAGCTTCTTAATCTAGAGCTAATTTGCTACCTTCTATGCAGGTTCAACGTCACTACTCTTACCTGTACACCAGCTGTTTCCGGTCCTCAGGAAGAATGTAGTTTTGACTGAGATAAAGTATATGTGTATATATATATCAAAGTGAACTAGCATGTATATACAATTAGTTGTTTGTATGTCTAAAAATGTTTTGTGTTGTGAATAATTGTCTTTTGAGGTGATTTCAAAAAAACGAAAAAGTGTTCTTTTCATACATGAAATTGAAAATTTGCTAACAATAAAAAGTAAAAGGGTAAAAGTTGAATACCCAGATAAACCTAGAAGTTTCTCTTGGTTTCTTCCTCAAAAGAAGAGGATCAAAAGTAAGTGTGTGGTTGGCGCATTGTTTTTTACAAAATATAACCCATGGTCCAGCCGACCGCACGTCCCAGGACCTAACTCCCCACTTCTTCAAACTGGGCTGAATGTTGGCGTTGCGAAATATTAAGTCTGCCTAATCTTGATTCCATCTCGTGCATCTTTCTACCTTTACCCTAAACTGCCTATCTCTTTATCTCACTCTTTCTGGATCTTTTGTTATCCATGCTCCTTCTTGTTGTCACAATTTTACTCTTTCTTTTCCTCCTTTTCTGCCTTTCTCGCGCCTCTTTGAGTCAGAATCTGAGGAAGAAATAAAGATCAGGTTTCTAGAAAAGACGTGCCGGTGCCCAACACCTGTTGCCACCTGCACAAATTAAGCACAATGTTTTTTGTCCGAAGATGGCCTTTTCATTGCTTCAACAGAAGCCTTTATTGGTTGAAATCGATGACCTGTGGCCTCATCTTACATTGTTTGTGCTGGAATGGATGCCATTAACCGGTCCTTCTCTTGCAAGGTTTGGCTGGCTCTTTTGTATGTGGGTAGCCCTGAATGGGAACAGGACCCCGTTGAGGAGAGATTGGCTCCTGGCAACCAGGGGCGGCCATTGTTGTTTTCCCGCCTCGCGCCTGCTGCCTCAGCAACAAGCCTGGGTGACTGCGACGAGCTGTTAGGCCCCGCCCCCACCGCCTATTCAGCAATGGCCAGTGGGCACCGTCACATCTTCAGCAGCGACGCCTGGCATCCGTGGCACATTCACCCATTGTGGCTCATTTCTATACACTGTAAAGTGGTTTTGTTTTGAAGCCAAGATCAGCTTTGAGAGGCAAATGAAAGCCCTTTTCATCCAAATGTAAAGGCTGAAGGCGCTCGGTCTGTGAGAGGGGTACATTTTAAAACCCCAAAACTGAAAGAAGTTGAAAGAATGCTGACGCAAAAACGCAAACATTGAGAAAGGAGGCTGAGAAAACGGCTGTTGTAACCGAGGCAAACTGTAGGGCAAACCCCCATGCCCTTCTAACCACATGCTCTCAGGCTTCACTCACTTTCACCTCATACTGGCTGTTCTTCACTCTCCCTCCGGCATTACTCGTGCATCCCTGTCTTTACTTGCACAAGGACTGCCGCCGGACTTCTCGCATCCATCTGTAGCTGCATCACGCCTCAAAGAGCTATTTTATGACACCTTGAATGCCAGACACTCTGGCTTCTCGTGTCTTCCGTGTCAAGATGTTGCTTTCTCGCTCTGAAAACCGGGATGTGTTTCAATTTACTGAAATCTGTGAGGACAAACAGAGAAAAACCAGGCCTACCCCAGCAAATCAAGGCTTTCTGACCAACCTTCCTAAGTGCACATACTGTTAGCGTGGCACGTGCCACTGCCTCGGTGCAAGAGCAGAGCTGACCTTCCTTTAACAAAACGGGGCCTGAAACCCATGAACGTCACTTCACCGAAACGCCAGGGGTAGCGGAAGTGACACCACGAGCCATTTGACCTTTACATTCACTCACACACACATGCTTACACATACATACACAGTCACGCTGACACAAACACACTCTCACCTGCTGCTAGAGAAGGTCATATTCCAGTAAATTGTACACCATTTTTTATCACAGTACTAGTGAATATTGTTATTCACTATTAACTATTAGTGTAATAAAAACAACTGACAAAAACCAGGAGAGGACGAGTTCCTGGCACTGCTTTCGCCACCTCTGAGGCTAGGAGTCGCAAATGCAGTGCCAGGGGCTGCAAGTCAGGGGTCGCAAGCTACAAGCCAGAGGTCGCAGCTGCGACCCCTAAATGACACCCATGCTGAAACCACGTCCTTTTGGAAAAGAGGGTTGGCCTGGCACTGCACACCTGCTGCTGCAGGGATCCCTGAACGCTCCCTGGTACTCTCCTGACCCCTCACAGACCCTGTTGGAGGCCCACTTCAAACCCTCTTCACCCATACATCCATGCTCCAGAAACATGGAGAGAGTGCATGGGTAAAGGCCTGCCTGTTTGCATGGACCACGAGCCTCTCGGACCAGAACCCTTCGGTTCACCAGGGAAGAAACATTGGATCAACTAGAAAAAGTTGACATGAGCAACAAGGTGTAGGTGTTAATATTCGGAACTACATAAGAGGCATCTCGTGTCATTGCAAAGTGTGCCCCCTGCTGGGCAGACGGGCCAGACTGTCCTCTCTATACCTGAGCATGATAACCTGGGAGGAGGTTGCCTTGCAGGTTCATTAGGGGCTGAAATGTCAACAGCTTCCATTCTGGATAGGGGGCTAAAGAGAACGGAGTCCACTAGGGGAAAATAAAGATTTTTGACCTGGTTTTAATAGGTTGTAAAAGGCACAGATCCCATGGCTGGTTGCACTGCACATGTATGTAGATACTGGTGGTTCAGAAGACTGCACATGCCTTCTTCCATGAAACACACAGGATGACATTCATGTAATAGCCTTCTGTCTCAACCCTGGTTCCCCTTTTACACCCGAAACAACATAATACCAGCCAGTTCACTTTTGGGATCAGAACTGATGGAGTAGTCATGCACGTGGGCATAGGATCAGTAGTGCAGCAGGTGCAGAGGCACCAGGGCCCAATGGCCTGAGGGGCCTGCTGGATCCCCATTATGGCGGTCTGCTACTATGCAACCATGGAGGAGGGCGGACACTTCTTGAATTAAGGCCCGCAGTGCCCTGGCTATGCCACTGCCTATGCACAGTTTCATAGCGGTAGCAGGAATGTGACCCTTTGCAAATTTCATCATACATTCATTACAGTGTGGTATACCCCTTCATTGGCACCAATGGGAGAGGCAAAGGGTTGGGAGCGAACTAGGGGGAGGAGGGGGTAGGGATGCGAATGACAATTGCAAATTAAAAGCCGGTTATGAATTTGCAAAACACGTGCCTACATAGTACTGATTTGCTCATGTCCTCCTTCAATGGTTACCAAGTCAAAGTATGTTTATTTCAATTAATTAAAATCATAAACATTTTACAGATCAGCCCAAAGATAACATTTGAATACTAATGGTTAGCAGGTTGAACTTCCCAAAGTTTGCATAGTTTTTTCTTACAGATTGAAATGAAATGCATAACTGTTGCTACTTTTTTGTTGCATATGTTACTATTTAACACTCACAAAAAGGTTCTACGTAAGATACACTTCACAGAAGATTGTTTTTGTGTCTGCATAACACAATTGGGTACGTAAAAGCTCCGCAAAAGACTGCATGCATTTTCCTGCTCAGCTGTATTTCAGTAAAAGTTATCTTGCAATGTACAGAACAACTAACTACACATGGGCAAGAGGCGAAGTTAAACGTGCAAATATAGCAGAACTTCGCCAATTGAAAACCTATTACACCCCATGAGGCGCCAAAGCCCCACGATGTCAAGGTTGCATTGGAAAGGTAACCTCTAATTTTACAGTTGTGGTCCATGTTTTCAGTTTTAAGGTCGAGCCAGAATGCACACATTGATAAGCTGTAGGTGATTCAAAAAAGAAAAGGGTGTCATCGTCGAGACATACAGCACATAAGCTCCATGTATGCAATATATGCGTTATCTCATGCCATTTAGGGTCTGATGTGCATTCTCTGCACCGAGACTTAAATAATGAAAAGGAACTCTACGCAAACGCGAGGTTTCGTGAGGAGGCTTTAATTACCACTGTGCAAGATATACATACATGTATAAATCATGACATGCAGATATCATGTATAAACTCCAAAAGAATGTACACAAAACTGCAAAGTACTAAACTATGCAGCTGCAGAAGAGTAAAATGCACACTGTGGGGTTGACACTACTAAGCCCAGTGGGTTTGTGAACCGCAGCATTTTTTAACAGGTTACATAGTATATGCTGGCAGTAGGGCGTTCCTATACCCAGACTGCTAGCAATCCCAGCCACTTAAAATGATCGAATGAATGACGTGTTGACTGGCATTCTACAGAGAGGACGAATACACAACAAATCTAAGGTTATAAAGAGGGAATCTATGAATACACTGTCTGGTTTGTCTCACAGTGGCACAGCTTGACATGCACGATTTATCATTTCATCTCAGTTCTTGGCAGCATGGCAATTTATTCAGGACAGGAATGTCTGTGAGATAAGTTGGAGGTTTTTTTTAACACTCCATGCCTTAGCAACAGAAGGGAATACTGCTCTATTTTGGTCGCCCATCTGGCCCCATACACATCAGATATGTCACTTAACCCATTGTTGTATTTTTTGAGTCCATGATACATTTTAAATTAGAAATATTTTAGGGATATATTCATAATTCACGCAGAGTGTACAATAAACACCGTGCTAGGAAGATGAATGTCATCCAGGCCCGAGGTCTTTTTGGTGTGGGAAATGACAGGGTTAAAAAGGCCACATACGACTCCTGCTCTCCCATTATGGTCAATCTGTACATCTAGCAAGCTTGTGTCTTTCGAGAAGTCTGAAGCACATGGTACTTAATCTACCCCGACTACCCGGTCAGTGCTAACTAGAGGCGCTATGTTTTATCTCTGTAAGCCGAAACGAATCATAGGGAAAATTGACCTTTTTGAAGGAATCCGCTTCCTTTTAGCACGCAATGAAAAAATATACAAAAAGTCTAGTGATGGCTGCAAGATTACTGGGCAGTACGCAAAGATTACTGGGAAGTACGCAAGCGGAGTGTAATTTGCTTCAAACCAAACCAGTTCTGATTGGCTGCCAGCAGTTAAGCAAAATGGTTATAACAATGGGCCTTAGACTCGTAGTTGAAAGGGTGGGTGATTATTTTTCGAAAACAATGACAGTCTGACTGGCCACGCATTCAACCAATCAGAATAGGTCCATGTGCTGCCTAAGAGCATTCTGATTGGTGGCTACAGACGCCCAAAAGAGCCTTGGGTAGCTTGTGCTGCCCAACCTATATTTTGTGGCCCAGAGAGGCCTAGCATGAAATTGGTCCTTTGCCCCACTCTGCTTATGCAGAAGGTTGTGGCATTTTTCAAAGCAACCTTTGCTCACAGGCACATTAAAAAAGGTCACAGTTTGCCAATTTCACTTACTGCCATTCAATTTCACTTATCTGCATGACTTGGGTTCCATGATAAAAAATGTACTACGATTCTGTCTGTTCTACAAAGAGTTGTATCAACCACCAGTGAAGCTAGGGTTATGCTGCATTCTCTAATTTTGAGATAATGTTTTTTAAACTTGGCGAAGTGTGCCCATATTACAGAAAAATCAAAAGAAAACCCCTGCTCCTCCCACTTCCAGCTAAAGTCCTACTCTCTCTTCGATCTGACTCCTCCAGACTAACCTGCATGGGCCTAGCTGGAGCAAGAGAATTCTGTTGAGATAATTATTTTTTTGTGCAGGAAACCCTGCCATTGGAAATGCTGTGCAGTGTTCACAAACTGCAACTTCACAAAGATCAAATATGAGTGCACTTTACAAAATTTCACCTGTGCAATTTTAAGTCTGCACCTGCTTAAGATGATGACCTTGAAGTAGACCTGTGCCAGAGCTATTTGCTATTGGAAACACCCTATTAAATTAGACCTGTGGGTTTGCGCGAAACTACAGCAGGAATGTGCGACCCACCTGAAGATCAGGAACCAGATATACTCTACAAGATGCTAGCTAAAAACATTGCTCACCACTGCTAACTACACTCCCTTTTGACATGTTACGGGTTCTGGGATGACAATTTACAAATCATTGATTTGAAGTTCATTTCTCAAATGGTTCAAATGAAGCAAAGGAAAACTACAACTGTAATATATTTCCATTACTTTCCATTAATTAAAGATTTATTTCAAAGGTAAGTTACTAGTCCTGTATCATTTTTTTTATTTTGTTCTATATTAAAAAGACATATATAAAATTAATGTGCATTTATATTTATTATGAACCTATTTTAATATTTATTTTCGAGTTAATTCTACTTTTTTTATTTTCCAGTATATTTTACTATGCGGAGATCAAAGTCACATTATGATAAAGTTTAGGAAAAATGTAAACTCGAAAAAAACGAAAAAAATATTTTGTGACTAAGCAAAAAGTAGTAAAATTACTCAAAGGTGTAAATTACTCAAAAATTGTAATTACCTCTGTGAATCAGTGTCCTACGTACAGCGAGCAACCGGGAAATGCCTACTATGGTCATATAATCTGAGTTTAGGTGGTTATGTCATGCATGATGGGACGGGAAGGGGCAGATCGCGCAGTAGACCTTAATGCCAGTCCTGGTCTTGGAACCAACAGAGTTAAGTATTCTGGTATTTGTAGTTTTACTTTCCCAATATATGTTTGGACAAACAAGTCCCAGCAAGCAAAGTACAGGGCTTTCAGACCAAGATTGACTAAAAGAGCTCCTGATGATATAGGGTCTATTGGCAACTCTGTGGTGAAGGATTATATCTTCATTCATCTTCAGTGAATCTCTGTTGCCATACCGAACCGCTGGAAAAGAAAATCAATATCATTTTGTAGTGAAGAAGGTAAAACATGAAGTCTTTATTTCATGAAGATAACAGGTAGTAAGGTTCAGGACATCGTGTAGATAAGTGGTAGATCAGAGCCCCACCAGGAGCTGCCTGTCAGCTGCTCAGCCCATGACCGACTGTCACTCTGCCTCTCTCAGTCCCAACATTCCGAGGCATCATCAGAGCACAGGCACTGGCTGAGCAGGGCTGGTAAAACACCTTACAGTATAATATGCAGGATACTACACGTTTTAAAATATTCATGCACTGCGTGCCTCTGTTTGCAGTGTTTGTGCTTGTCATCCTCACAGGTAATCGAGCCTCTTTAATGCCAATTGACTGAAACAAAACTACTCTGTCAGTGTGGCCCGGGGAATGACAGCCGGAGAACCGCTGAAGCCTTTATTGGTTAAACATTAAATCACAGAGACAGCTGTAACTCGTAATGCCTGTCACATCCTCCCACAGACATGCCTGCGCTCGTCTCACAGCGAGCGGGCCTCTGGGGTCTGTGGCTCTGTTTCCATGGCAGCCACGCAAGTGAGTCTGGCGCGCGCATCAGTCAGCGTGATCACCGATTGGACATCGGAAAAGGAAGACTGTCATGTCGCAGGACCTGGCCATGGTTCATAACAAGTGGCCGGCGTCATGCTGTACACAGGACGCACTACAATGAGCATGCTGCTCACGCGAGGGCCCCTCTGGACTATGGGTGGCTTTTGTATTTTAGTTTGGCTTAATATTCTCTTAGTCCAGCAACAATTTCGTTTATGAGAATCAACACAATAGTAAAATTAGTAACAAGCATTTGCAATGCAATAGGTCTCGCATTAGGAAAGTTTGAGCTATTGATATTGTAAATGATAAATTTGTTATTTATGTGTTGGTTTTGAAAATAGCGAAATGAATAGCTTTATTTACAATGCCAATGGTTATAACTTTCGCAAATGTGACACTTATAGCATTTGTAATGCAATATGTGTTGTATTTATGTGACTTAGATGTATTGATATTACAAATAACAATGGCTTTTAATTTTTTTAAATAATTAATACTTTAATAAAAGTTATTGTAATTTTATAATGCACCCTTTACAATCGGGTTTTATTTGAGAAATAAGAGTAGAATGCTGACCACCTGAGGTAGAGCAGGGGGTCGAGGTCACATTTAAAATGCACCGGGAGCTAGAACCGATAAGTAGTGTCTCGTACCAGTAGTGTCATGTCAAATCGCTCGGCTGCCGAGCATCTATTGCTTCTGCAGGTGGGATGCAGCGTGGTGATGGTTCTGAGCCGCGGCGCTATTTCAGCACATTACTGACGCGGGGGGCTCACAAGTGGAATTAACTTCCGCCAAATCCAGTTGCTGCAACAGCTGCTGCGGAGGAACCTAGATTTACATTTGGCAAATACTGTCCTGTGTAATCCTTTCTCTTAAGAGCCCACAGAGCGCGCGACACATCCCAGTACTTACGGCTGGCCGTGGCCCTGATTACCGGCTGAAGCGGGGGCCGTGACCGGGCCTGGCTGAGCCCAGGAGCGGCGGCGGCCGGCGATTATAGCGCTCGGTGCGTTCGCGAGCAGCCCTCGAAGCACGGCCTGGAGGACCTGTGGTGGGGTTTGAACCAGTGTTTAAACCGCGGACGTGCGCTGAAGGCTGAAGCTCTAGATGTGACCTTCACCTTCGTTGTGCTCCGAGGACTTACCGACATTCACTGGCACTAGCTGTAGGGCCGCCAAAATGTTCTAGAGAATCTAGACCATCGAGGGCAATTCTAAGGACAGATGCCATCGGGCAGCTCTGAGGGGAAGGCGTGTTGAGGCTGTTCTGAAGGCACAGCTCCTAGAAAGAGTGCCGGAACCAGGGCTTTAAGTGAGCCGGGTCCTGCTGGTGCTCAGCACCGGCAATTCTAAAAAAGCAGGTGCTGAGACGGGTCTTTCGGGCTCTCCATTTTTGCCCTCACCCTCAGAGTGAAATAAAATCTTAACTCTGCAGCAGGGGCAGTTCCACCCTTCACTGCCTGTGATGTAACTTTGAAGAGATTCGTTACAGTTCTTTCATAATCTAACCATTTCAGAACTAAAGCATTTTCAATATTCTATACAACGAAGCCATAGTTGTTGCTTTTTCATCTTATACAACTATCGACAAAGCCAATAGTCCTGGCATGTTGTAGATGCAATGTCACCTTCGGGATTATATATCTGGTACAATGACAGCAGCAGTAAAATACCAGTGGGGCAGCACACCATGCTAAGCACAGGTTTTTAGTTTTGGTTTTAAACCACGCCCTTAATTCCATAGACCACGCCCCTTTGAGTTTTACTTTCGTGATCAGTAACTATGGACCTTACACATTGTCTGCACACTTATTCGACTTCCAGCTCTGAGGTTCTTCTGGAATATTAATACTCAGATCATAAACGAGGAGCGAAAATAAAATAAAAGACGGAAGCTAACCACACCCCAATCCTTTTTCCATATGACATGCCATCTGAGATTGTGCACCTTTCAGCTGCAATGACACGCCTTTCATCCTTATTTTGCCCGATACTCAGATCATAAACGAGGAGCGAAAATAAAATAAAAGACGGAAGCTAACCACACCCCAATCCTTTTTCCATATGACATGCCATCTGAGATTGTGCACCTTTCAGCTACAATGACACGCCTTTCATCCTTATTTTGCCCGACCAGTCACCGTATGTTAAACTAGAAGCAAGAGGGGTTACAAGTAACAATTAAGCTGCAAACGGATGTTGAGTAGCACGGACGCTGTTAATGAAAAGTGCGAAGCCTTGGTGAGCGCGCCCTTAGGGCCCGCCCCCCCCAGGCCACACACCCCCATAATCCAGACCAGTAGCCAAGGTTGGCTACTGGCCGGAAGAACTAATTCCGGGTTGGCTGTGACGTGTGTCCGGCCAGAGCTGTGGGCGGAAGGGGTAAGCCGGAGGGGCAATTTAGGCCCCTGGTCCCTGTGGGAGCATGCTCTTTTTCCTGAACTGGACCCTCAGGAGCAGCAGAAATATTCTATCTGCGTCCATAGGCCTTGTCGTTCGTGAGACGTGGGGGACTCGTGGCTGTTGCGGTCGGAGGTCATTGTTGGAGCTACGATGATTCCGAGGTGAGGTGTCAGGGGCTTTAGGGAGCGCTGGCGGCTGCTGGTAGCTGGTGGGCAAGATCAGTTGTGATCTTTAAGGAACTGTTTCCCCGGCTAGACGCCGGTGGTCGCCCGTAGTCTCCCTGCAGTGCGATCACGCCTCGGTGGTGATCTGAGTTGGACACCTCCCTCAGGGGATCCAGGGCCCGTGGGCCGAGCGAGAGTTAAGCGCGGAAAAAGGGGACGGAATTTTTAAAGGAATTCTTGGGGCTTCGCGAGTGCTTCGCTATTTAGGCTCCGTTGTCGGAAGACTTTTGCGGGGGGAAAGCAGGCGAGGGTGGGGTCGGCACTGTTATGGAACGTGGGGAGTCAGCGTGGTTGCTGTCGTGTGTTGCGGGGGGGCGGGCTTAGTCTTATTGCTAGGAAGAGGCAACTGAATTAGTTACGGCTAACTCTTGGGGCTCCGCGAGTGCTGCGCTGTTTAGGCACCATTATTGCAAACATTTTGCGGGGGAGTGCGGGCCTGCGTGGCAGTAAGTGCTCTTCTGGTTACCAGCGTGTTTCCCGGCCTTTGTCCTATGGCGCATTACGGAAGAAAGTGAACGGATTGCGCAGACGCATAGGTGCTTCCTTCAGTGGTAGGAGTTTAAAAATTTTGCGCTGCACCTCGTTAACGTGGATGGGCCCAAGTGTTTAGAACACGCTGCTCACTTGTACCGATTGGCGGCATTGCGCTTTGCTGTACTTACGAATGCTGTGCTCGCTTTTACTATAATTTAAAGCTCGCAGGGGGTAGCACTGCGGTGTCGGGTGATCGCGCTTTGGTCTACGGTGGGTTTATTACGGATTGTGCACCTAATGAAGAGGGGGAGGGTAGAGGGCTGCGGCGGCGTGTGTATGCGTGCGTGTCTGTGTGTGTGCAGGTGGGTGGGGGGGCGGCAGCGTGTGTGCGCGTGCCTGTGTGCGTGCGTGCGTGCAGGGGGGTGGGGAATGGCTGTGTCTGTGCCGTTAATGCGTGCGAGGGAAGCGAGTTAGTCTGCGCAAGCGCGGCTCAGACGCGCGCTCCCGAGGTGAAATCTGACAATGTAAAAGCGCGCGTCTGATTGCTGTCCACATTCCTAAATACGGATAACATTAGGTCTGAAGCAGACACCATCAATGCTCACGCATTGAGGGTAGGTCTGCTCGACCTAATAAAAACAATACACAACCAAGCACCTGCAATGCAATAGGCCTGGCATTTGTGAGAGTTGGAGCCAATGGCGTTGTAAATGGCAATGTCTTTTACAACGCAGCCTCCACAATGTGAGGGACTCATGTTGCAGCTCTTCCTGTGAGCTAAGTCACTCCGGCTGGACAGAGGGGGCATCTGTTTAATGTAAGCAATATATAGCCCGGATCACTGACTCTTTGGAGCAACAGTTCCAAAGATTACTAATCCCGCTTTCAACCTGACTGGTAAGACACAGATAAGGAGCGATATCTGAGGGGATTACCCTGGCATGTCGGACAGATGGATAAGGCAGGGGCACATGAGCCAAAGGCGGCTTTGCAGAGCTGCTGGCTGGCAGAGGGTTGGTGGGGTGACCTTGAAGTGGACAGCAGTGCGGCTTGAGCTACATCCTACCCATCTGCTATTTGCGTTATTATCTGGCCGTGCACCTCCCTGTGAAACTTGGTATCGGGTAATATGACAAGAAGCTGGGCCATGCTGCAACTTTCACTGCTTCTGCACGGGGTGAAGGAGCCTGGTTCCTCTTGTGGCTTTGAGTAAGCCATTGCATGGCCTGGTGGTGGAGGCAGGGGCGGATTGGCACTGCGGGCATTCGGGAATCGGCCGAAGGGCCGCTGTTTCAGTGCCCTCTGTGGGCCATTTTTTTTCTCCCCTTTCCCAGTCCACAGAGAGTGTTCTCTGCTGTCTGCTCTCTGTCGACTGGGAAATGGGAGGAAAAAAAATGAAAGCGCTTCACTGTGCAGGCCATACAGCGATTATCAGCTGTGGCCTCTACTGCACCCCCTGCCCTGCAAAGCAATCACGCTGAGGGTGGCCGGGTAGGGGGTGATTGTTTACAAGAATCGGCCTCCCTGGGGGCCAGGTGTTTCTCAGGCCTTTTGAGCCATTTTCACCTTGGCCCCCCTGGGGCCCACGCCGCCGGGGAAACAGTGATAGTCTTAACACCTCTCCCACAGCCCCTCACATTCAGGGCACAGTGGGCGAGGAAGAATGGGTCTGGCTGTGGGGGCCAGGTGATGTTTTGAAAGCGCACAATCCTCACCTTAGCCCCCCCCCCCTCCGCTCCCCCCCGTGCAAGAAGTTTAAAAAAAAGGGTTATAGTTCTTTCTCGGTGTCATCATTTTAGAACTGATGCATTTTCAATATTACATTCAAGGAAGTCATGGTTGCAGCTTTTCTATTTTATGCAACTAACATCCATTGACAAAACCTACAGTTCTGGCTTGTTGTAGGTGTAACATTACTTGCTGTATTATATATCTGAACGCAATGACAGAAGCAGCAAAATACCAGTCGGGCGGCACACTATGCTAAGCACAGATTTGTAGCTTAGGTGTTTTAAGCTACGTCCATAATTACATTGAACACCCCCTTTGGAGAGACCCCTCAGTTTTCTCATCCCACTTAAAGCCCTGGAAACAACACCATGTCACGGACACCTCAGGGCCTGGCACTGTGCATCATGCATGACTCATGACTTCCAAGGTTTCAGATTGACTATGTGCAGGGACATCTTGAACGCCTCCCTTTGCTTTAGGAACTACAGCGAGGGGTGAGTTCCTGATGAGTCTCTTCTGTCTGCAACTCTGCGTACAAAGGCTCAGCTCACAATTATTGTGAAAAGGTGGGTGAGAGAGTAAGTGAAGGGATGGCTGGATGGATCAGTGAAAGGGTGAATGGATGAATGAAAGGGTGAATGGATGGATGATGAGAGAGAATGGGTGGATGGATGAGTGAAATGATGGATGGATTGATTAATTGGTAAGTGAAAGTGTGAATGGATGAACAGATGTGTGAAAGGGTGGCCGTAAGGATGGATGAGTGAGTGAAAGGGAGGGTACATGGGCAAAAGATTGGATAGATGAGTGAAGGAGTGAAAGGATGGATGAGAGAATAGATGGATGGATGATTGAAAGGATGGATGAGTGATAGGGTCAATGGATGGATGCATGAGTGGATGAGTAGATGGATAGTTGGGTGGATGGAAGGAAGGATGGATGGTTAAGTGAAAGGGTCGATGGAAAGAGAAAGGGAGAATGGATGGCTGAAAGGGTGAATAGGTGGAAGGATGAGTGACTGGGTGGATGGATAAGAAAGTGAAAGGATGGCTAGATGGGTGAGAGGGCAAATGGCTAGATGGATGAGTGAAGAGATGGATTGGGTGAAAGGGTGGATAGAGAGAAAAAGTGAGGATGGATGTGTGGATGACTGAAAGGGTGAATATGTCTAAGGGTGAGTGACTGGGTGGATGGATGAGTAACTGAAAGGGTGGCTGGATGGGTGAAAGGGTAAATGGATGGATGAGTGGATGGATGGGTGGAAGAGTGGATGAATGGGTGGATAATGGGTGGATGAGTAAAAGGGTGGATGGAGGGATGGATGAGTGAAATGATGGATGGAAGAATACATGATGGATAGGTTTGCAAATGGTTGAATATGTTTGGATCTGGATTAGTGGCATCTTATGTTTGCCACTTTACATCTCACAATGACTATCCAAGCAGATCTTCCTGACCATTTCTCTCACCAAACATGCCTGCTCAGAACCATGAATTGTAAACAAAATATCAGACTGGACAACCCAGTGCTGTAACCATATATATAGATTATTATCATATGAAATATCACAAAAAGACCTGCACAGTTGATTAAAAGCTGCGTGCATACTGAAAAACCGTGAAGTACACTATTGGTTCAACCTGATATAAACTTATTTTGACTAGTGCTTAAATGGTTGTCTATTTACTTATTTACATAATAATGCGCAACCTCCTCTGATGGGTCTGTAAAACATACCTTTTGTCCAGAAGGTTTGTTCTGAATTTTAACCCTTTGTCCTGAATTTTTACACTCCCCATCCTGAATTTGCACCCATGCCAGTTGGTCACCCTAGTCCTGACACTCCCATACAGAACTACAGAGTGTTCACCCTGCCTTTTCTATTTGGTAACTCTTGTAACCAGATGCACCACACTGCCAAGCTCTAACTCAAGAGGGGCCATCTAATCCCCTTGGCATCCCACTCTCCATAGGGCTGACCAAAGTAGGCTGAGTAAAGCAGTACTCAATGCCACATCGAGTGTGCCTCAATTGTCATCCCACCGAATCCAGAAAATACTGCACTAGACTCAGTGCAGTAGGTCTTCCTCAAAGGTTTACTTGACTTGCCACATCCAGCACCCAGAAATGCAATGTGTTGATAGCCGATCCCTTCTCTGAAGCAAGAAGGAACCGGTAGGAACCATTTTGTTTACCATTTCTTTGCACAATTTACTGATTCAGTTGTGTGCCAGTTAATAATGTAACTTTATTTTAAAGGCCTCATCCAAAATGCAGACAAGGGGCATATTTCTCTATATGCCAAAAATATTAATTAGTAAGTTTTGGTTAGTTTTTGTGTGTAGTGTGTAGGTCTGACTGCACTCTATTTTAGGTCCTAGGCCAGAATGTGGCAACATGTTTGTGTGTTGATTTCAGGACATGTCTAAGACTTTGTGTAATGTGATTTCTCAAAAGAGAGCTGTTTAGCCTCATTCTATGCTCGGCCTTGTTCGAGGCCTAAGCAAAATTTGCAAACTTGGCACTTCTTTCTCTGTGCAGAAGAATTACCTTTTCTAGCATGTTCAGGTTAGAATTCCTTTTTGCAGATTTTATATCATTTTCATGGTTAATTGCTGTTTGGGAAAGAGTATCTAACGACCTTGTGCAGGGCGTTAAGACTGTATGTAAGTATTCAGTTATCAGACCTGCAGTGCTCCTAGTCTTTACCAATGTTACTTGCTCTGTAAGCTTTAAAAGGCTTAATTTACTAAATATTTCTCTACGAATTAGACCTCAAAGAGTAACCAAATAGTGTTTCATGAAAGGGCACGCCCCTTGAATGTGGGCCACGCCCCTTAACTGTAGGCCACACTCCTTAAATGTATGCCACGCCCCTTGAACATGGGCACTTTTTTCGTCAGTGCCAGGGCCAAATTGTGATCCCAATCCGACCCTGGGTGGAGGGACGGTGACTGGCTGACTGTCACTGTAGTGGCTGCCACTCCATTATAGCGCAGAACATGACATTGTAGTGTATGCCTCCCAGTACACGTATCACCGTTTGGTGCGTGTCTAATTTTTCTGTATGACAACGAGGTACACCTGCTGTGTCTGGCTAATGAATGCATGCGCAGGTAACATTTCACAGAACACCCTCAGATGTCCCCTATGTTTCGCAGACCTCAAGTTAATTAACCAGCACTTTAACGTGAGCATTTCTAGGTCTTTTTTAATGTCCTGAACAGTGAGGACGGCATGTATAGCTACAGGCATACAGTAGCCAAGCAGCATATTCTTTTCTTTTCAATTACATGTGTATTGCAAGGCACCTTCCATATTATATCCCGGTTTTCAGTCTACGTAAAATGACATTTTACTCCAAAGAGTAGATAGATAAGAGTAAAATAGATAAAACTGTTCCTTGAAAAACACACAGACCACAATCAATTTTTTAAAACCAACTCTTTCAAATCGACGCAGTGAAAGCACCTTCAGGGCCACATTAGGGGTATTGACGTACTATACACATGCCAAATACAATACTGTACCAGAGCCGTTTTACAGAATAAAGTGCAGTGTTTTGTAAACCAGAGGTACAGATTGGACATGAATGAAACACACTTTAAATATGCAACAAAAGTCGGCGGTGCTAGAGGGCACACAGCAAGATGGCCGCACCCTAGTGAGGCTCTGCCCGGCTGAGCCACGATCCGTCCAATATCCGCCTGAAAACGTACCATCCGGAGGCACTGAAAGATGTAACCTGTGTGTTAGAGCCCCTGCTACATCTGGTGTGCTTTGGCTGCCTTTGCCAGCTGTAGTCGCGGTGCTCCTGCCTGTATTGCTCGCAACCACCCAGCCTCAAAATGGCGGCACCAGCAAGGTCCTGAGCCCGGAGGTCTCCGCTGTGCCCGACTGATTGTAGGCGGCGTACCGGGTGCCTGAGGCTTCATCGAAGGGGGCGGCGTCTCGCCGGTGCTTGGCAATACTGGTGCTGCCACTCTGAGCCCTGTGTGGCGGAGGTCTCTGGCAGCAGACGGCAGAGAGAGACCCTGGTGGACCGGACCCCCCCTGGGCGAGTGGCAACGGAGTCTGAGGAAGGCCCCCGGAGCTGACGGTGGTGAGTGGTGCGCGCCGGGCCTTTTCCTGTGGAGGTGGGTGTGGGCCATGTGTGGGTCGCGGCCTGAGCTCTGCTGCCGGGTGCTGGGGCACGCGGATGGCTGCAGCAATATTGTTGGGGCCCAGCTGCACACGGCTGCGGATCCGCACGCCTTGGTGATGAACACACAGACTTGGGGCCTGGAGGAGCCTCTACTTGTTCTTTGGGGCTACGATATCTCTTGGTGCTAAAAAGGCCAAAAGACACGCACCGCGGCTCACTGACCTTCACCCCCCTGCTGCTGTGGTCCCTCTCGTGGGGCGTGAGTGTGCTGTCTCCATTACACTACTCTTGCATAACTGCATGCTGTCTGTCGTTCTGGAGGGAATCCCCTGAGAATCCACCGAACTGTCTCATCATCTGTGGCCTGGGTCCCTATTTCTTTCTGCGTATTCCCGACCTTGCAGGGCTTAACCCTCAATATACACCTGTAGATTGGGCATGACATAGTGTTTGTCACTGGACTTTGTGATAGTGAAGACCGCAGTGCTCTTCGTTTTGACCTTATTAAGGGATCGGGTCCACGTCCCGACATCTTTGCGTAGGGTGTACCCTCACTCTCAGGTTCTCCTCTGCGGCAGGGATTGGTATTCTCGCCGTGATCTGAGAGGTTTTTGGGCTTGCGAGACGACTTGCAGAACGAAACTACGCATTATCGCCCTTGTCCTAAGCGACTCCAATTACGGGGTTCCCTCCTCTCCTGCTTGTCATGACAACTTGATTCTCCTTACAGACTCTATGGGCTGCACCGCTAAATCTCAACCTTGCCTCACGTTTGAGGCACGCAAGCACCCCCAAACCCCACAAAAGGCAGCCTCTGACTCCGAGGTGGATGCCCCTGACGGCGGTCCCTCCACCATAGTGACAACGCTGTTGGCAATGCAGCGTAGCCTCCAATCCTTCAAAGGTACATTGGCGGATGTGCACCAACGTCTCGACCACATGTCCTCCCAGCTCGAAAAACAGAACACTTGCTTGGGGAAGGTTGAGCAAAGAGTATCTGCAACTGAAGATGGCCTGAGCGACGTTGCGGGGAAGACGTTGAATATGGAAAAGGTACTCTCTCTCATTCAGGCTAAAAATGAGTATTTGGAGGCTCGCTCTAGAAGAAACAACATTCAAATTACGGGGCTACCACAATCGACAAATGTGGGTAAACTGGAGACTTTTGTTCAAAACCTGATTATGGACATCTTTGGCACTGAACAACTCTCTGCCATGTTTATTATAGAGCGGGTCATCGTTCTCAAGCAGCCCGACTAGTTCCTGGAGCCCCGCCAAACCCTGTCATTGCGCGAGTACTATACTATAGGGACCGTGACATTATATTACGCATGGCCAAAGACAAGGGGACTATCGAACACCAAGGCAATACTCTTTCTTTTTTCCCACACTTTACTGTCTCCATGCAGGCGGCTCGAAGGGAGTTTGGGGCTGTCAAAAAGTTCTTACAATCTGAGGGAGTCCCATACGTCATGCTTTACCCTGCCTGTTTGAGAATAGGCCCAGATGGAGACATTAAGATTTTCTCCAATCCCAAGGCAGCCCTGGAGCATGTAAAACACTTAAAGAGAAGGCAACTCAAATCCCAGACCCTATCCGAGGGGAAGGACCAGTAGGATTTGAGGAGGCACTCTGGAACTTTGACATGCCACATGCCTGATTGGGCAATCTTCCATATAGCACTATGCAATGTTGTGATTTGTATACAGTGTTAATCTTTCTCATCCAAAGGTGGACATTGTTTGATCTTTGTATATGTTGCCTTATTTGCCCTGCCATGTGTTTGATAGGAGGTTTCTCAGCCACCTCCTACCTGTTAGGAGGCTAGTAGCTCTCTGACGCCCCCAATGGGTGAACCCCATCACTACATTTCTCTCCTAGGTCTTAGTTGGGGCTGGGTTATAGGGGGTTGGGATGGCTTTGGCGGGTTTGGGACGCTGCAGTGGGAGCGGGCTGAGGGGTGGAGGGTGAGGTGGTTTCTTGGCACTCACAGTTTATGGATGTGGTATATTCCTTCTTTATTTGTATTCTTGAACATAAGTCTTCTTAATATGTTATTGTTAGGAGTCACCCAATTCATGCTCCCATGAGTGGTAAGGTGCAGTTTTTAACTTGGAACGTCCGAGGACTGAATACCCCCAAAAAGATTCGCTCTGTCTTTGCTTATCTAGATAGAATGGACGTTCAGGTGGCCTACTTACAGGAAACCCATCTTACAAAACTGTCCAAAAAGAACGTGGGTGGTCGGTGGGTGGGAGTGCATGTGCCTTCCTCCTTTTCCAGCTGTGCCCGTCGAGTGATGACATTGGTCAAACGGGGGGTCCCATTCTCTGTTCTCCGTACTGAAACAGATGACTCTGGCCGGCTTGTGTTGGTATATGGACTTTTGGGGAGAGCCAGTGTGTTACTAGTGAATGTGTATGGGCCAAATGTGGATGAGCCGGCATTGTTCTCAGATGTGTGGCGCTGCATTATGAGTTTTCCGTAGGTGGAGATTATATGGGGCGGTGATTTTAACGTTTGTCAGGACCTCACTTTAGATCGCAAGGGTAGCGAGTTGTCGAGGCCTAAGCAGGCTTCTGAGATTTTATTGGGAGTGATGGATGTGGGCCGCTTGAGTGATGTATGGCGACTAAAACACCCTGGGGCGTGCAAGAGTACTTTTATTTCCTCTGTGCATGGGACCTGGTCTCGCATGGATCTTTGGTTGACTACTGATGCTGTATGTATTTGGGCGATTGAGGTGCACCATATGGCCCGGACACTTGCGGACCACTCTCCTGTGCTACTAGAGCTACAGGTCCCGGAGTGTGAGAGGCCCGGTTCACTTGGCGGCTTCAGCCGTATTCCTTAACTGACTTGGTTTTCAAACATACACTCTGTGAGGCTATCCATAACTTTTTTAGGGAAGACAAGGGCTCCGTGGATATCGCTCGCGTCCTCTGGGAAGCATTTAAAGTAACCATCAGGGGGGTGTGCATGGGTGCACAGGCAGGTGTTTAGAGAGATCTTAGGCGCAGGATTCACAGACTAGCTATCGAAATCCCAGCTTTGGAACGCACCTACGACATAAACCTTCCCCTGCGACGCTATCTGCGATTCGGGAATTAGTTACGGAGCACAATGATATGGTTGATCAGGAAATGCTTCATAGGTCCAGGCGCAGTACAGCACGATATTATGGCGAGGGGGGTAGGCCTAGTCGCTTGCTAGCTGAAAAGCTTGCAGCCCCACGTTGCCAGGAGCACATTACTGAAATGCTTGATGAGGCAGGGGAGGCACACCATTCCTCCGTGGATGTAAGTGAGACCATACTGAGTTTCTACGCTAGCCCCTATGACAAAAGTACTGAGTAACAGCAGGATGACTTGCATTCCTATTTAGACGACGTGGCTCTCGGATGGCTGTCCTCAGGCCATAGGGAATATCTTGCACTGCCGTTCGACGTGGAGGACGTAAAACTTGCCATTATGTCCCTACCTACATGTAAAGCTGTGGGCCTCGATGGACTCCCCAGTGAGTTCTATAAGACATTTGCGGATGCTTTGGCCCCCAGATTACTAGCTGTCTACACAGAGGCGTACAATACTGGCCACCGTCCACCCTCTCTAAGGGAAGCTCTTTCAGTTATGTTGTTGAAGCCCAACAAGTCCTCCAATCGCTGTGATTCATACAGACCCCTCTCGATTATAAATATTGATGACAAGATATTAGCCAAAATGATTGCCCTCCACCTACTGCGGCTGGTCCCACTACTAGTACTCCCTGACCAGGCACCACTCCCAACCTGCGCGCGCTTTTTGCTACCCTCCATTATTTTGAATCAGACTTTCAGGCTGTGGCTGTGCTACTGGACGCAGTGAAAGCCTTTAGATTCCCTTAAATGGGTTTATTTGTTTACAGTCTTTACCAGAATGGGCTTCCCCCCTTTTTTCCTAAAATGGATCAGAGTCCTATATACTGAGCCGGTAGCCAGGGACGGCGTAAATGGGTGGGTGTCCACAACCTTTTCTATTCATAGGGGCACGAGGCAGGGCTGCCCGCTATCACCAATGCTCTTTGCATTATCCCTGGAACCTCTTGCGAGCAAGCTGCACCAGCTACACGTATCGGCCGCATTGTGTTTTCGGTCGTGCCCGCTTATTTTCTCACTATATGCAGACGATATGTTATTGTACGTCCGCGAGCCTGCAACCTACTTAAATGAGTTACTACGTATGTCAAATTTGAGGGATTCTCAGGCCTAGGGATCAATTGGGCTAAATCACCTGCATTTCCCCTAACGGCAGGCACCTGCGAATTTGAGCTAGATTTTCCCCTATCATGGACCCAGGACCTGGTGAAATACCTGGGTACCTGGTAACACAGGGACCCTGCACAGGTGATTTCCATGAACTATGGCCGTATTATCTCACAGCTTACAGACCAGGCTGAGTGCTGTGCCTGCCTGCCCCAGTCGCTTGCGGATCCCATTGCAATGACAAAGATGACTATCCTACCTAAACTGCTGTACCTTTTTGTAAATATTCCCATCTGCTTGAACATGTCTGTTTTTAAAGCGCTGCAGTCAGCATTACTATCGTTCGTTTGGGGGGGCAAGAAGCCTCGCTGTAGTTGGGATGTACTTACTCAACCGTCTGATCGTGACGGCTTTGAAGCTCCGAATTTGCGTCTCTACTATTTGTGCGCTCAAGTGCACTTTGCGCATTATTCGTTCTTCCCTCAGAGGTTCCTGCCGCATATGGCGATAGAGGCTGATGCAATTCCTCCCCTGCCGCTTATGGGGGCGGCGCTAATGGGCGACAGTGGCGGCCCGAGGGCCGAGATTAACCCGGTATTGTGTACAGCCTGGGCTTGGCAAGCTCTTGTTAACAGGGCATAGTTAGAGAATCTCTATGCCCCACAGTTGCCAATAGCAGCGCACCCTGACCTTTGGGCGGCACAGGAATTATCGGCTCTGTGCACGCTGAGGTCTGCCGGTGTCCCAAAGCTGGGAGATTTATATAAACAGGGCCAATTCTGTTTGCTATCGGATGTACAGGCAGATCGGACACACGGCCTGATGTTAAGTTTTACATATGTGAAGGTGCATCAGTCTAATAAAGCGTTTTACCCTGATTACCCTGCTGAACCACACACGTTGCGAGCACTGCAGTAGGCGCTAGTTGGTGTAGAGCTCAAGGGGCTGATTACTACATTATATGCTGCATCCCAGCGAGAAGTGGAGCCAGGAGAGCACCCCTCATATCTTAAATGCTGCGTTGGGTTATATCCTGCCACTGGATCACTAGCAATTTTGCTGCAAACTAACTGGGCACCTTTATGCTAACTGTAATTTGAGCAAAATAAATTTTAAATTTCAACATCAATTATACTATACCCCATTGCAACTATGGAAATTTGGATTGCACAATACAGTTTGTTGCGTGCGATGTGAGCAAGCAGATGCCGGTTTCTTGCACCTCACTTGTCAATGCGCAGGGATAGCGGCCTTTTGGACTAAAGTGGTGGGTATACTGATGGATGTGGTGCTTGAGTGTGTGCGATGTGTGCCGGAAGTATGTCTATTAAGTGACTTAAAATCCTTGAAACCGTGTAACCGGCAGCTAGTTGCAGTGGCGACATTGATGGCCGAACGTGCAGTGGAGCAGAGCTGAGGTGCTAAGACACTCCCTAAGTGGGTCCGAGATCTGACCTACTGCAGGGAACAATTAGAGACCTATGCAGAGGAACTGCCGGAGTCATCCCGGCCCACAGATTTCTGGGCACCAATAACCATGTATCTACTGAGTCAACCTAATTTGTAATGTGTTTTGTCATCCTATTGTTTCTTTTCTTAATATCTCCCTTGTTTTGCATATAAGGTTGTATCGTCTTGGGAAACATTGCATGTGCACCTTTCAATTTGGATTGCCGAATGTGTACCTATATATTATTTTAAAGTTGTTGTCTGTAAGATGCCACATCTCTGAACTTGTATGTTAAGTTTATTTTTCATATCAAAGATGTATTCCTCATCTTCAAAAATTGCTTGAGTCGATATGTGCTTTGTTGATTCCAATGGCTTCCTGAGGGGCATGACTATTTTACTTGCAAGCTCTTAATAAACAAATATATATTAAAAAAAATATGCAACTAAAGTAAAATATTTGGGGATATTTCCTGACTCTACACTTCTAGTGGCATAATCAAATAATCATTTTCACCTAGAAATTCATCCAATTGCAGAATAAAGTGGAAGAACTTAAATAGTGTATTTAAACAGACACGTGTTCTCCTTAGCTATATGTGTTTAAAGCAAAAGGAGGGTGCTAGTCAATAAACTGCACTGGGATTCCTCTGCAAGCCTACCTTACTCACAAAGTGCATTGATTGTAATCCCGGGTGAGACACAGTGCCCTAACTTCTTCCGTATGATATTCTCTTCCGGACGTTTCAGTGGTTCTACATACCACATATAAGGCTACTATTCTTCCTGATTCTGGCAAGCGATGCAGAATGTCAAGGGCTGCACTCGGGTAGGACAGTAGGTGCCAGTAGCCTTCATGTGAGCACAGACTACACACGGTTTATGCACATATGCTTCCTGCACTAGTGTATGCCAGTAGGTGCCAGTAGCCTTGATGTGAGCACAGACTACACACGGATTATGCACATATGCTTCCTGCACTAGTGTATGCCAGTAGGTGCCAGTAGCCTTGATGTGAGCACAGACTACACACGGTTTATGCGCATATGCTTCCTGCACTAGTGTATGCCATGTGAACACCCACCCGAAGGTGGACACATGGCCCTCAGTGCCTCCTGTTCCACTAGCTAATATGTGAACATATGCAAGGGCGGATGAATTCTGTTGAAGCACCACAATGCCTCATGTACTAGTGGCTCTAATGTGAACAGACAGTGGGGGGAGCACGGATAGTATTCACGCACCACGGGGCCTCCTGCAACACTACATAAGACATAAACATACGTAATAGCAACCACAGACTAAACGAACCAGAGCAGGGAATAACAGTAGTCCCCAAAGGAAGAGATAAGCACCTACAGTGTAAGGAAACTGTAGTTGACCAGTGCTCCTCAGCAAAAAACAGGAGTGACCAATGAGGAGCCAGCAAAGAAGAGCGACGCAGAAGTCAACCTATGGCAAGTAGCAGGTGGTTTGCACAGGGGCATAACAAACACCCCCACAGCCCCCGCGGTGTGAGGGGGCCCCCAGTCTTCAGTACATGAAGGGGCCCCCCTCCGCTCATCTGTAGAGAGTTGTGAGGTTTGTTGTAAAGCAGCTGCAGCAGTGTGCAGCCTGCACTGAGCTCCTCGCGCTGACCCAGGACTGAAGAGAAACAAAGTAACAACTTACATTGTTTCTCTTCAGTCAGAGCGTGCCAGGCCCTGACAAAGGTGGGGGCCTTCAGAGAGAGCGTTCTCCACAGGACACTGCTTCTCTGAGAAGGGACGAGGCAGCACAGAGCTGACTGGGGCAGGAGAAGGTTTGCAGCTCCAGGAACACGATCATCATCCTATGGGACGCATTGGAAGGTAAGCAAGCATTGGAATTGCAATAGGTCTCGCATTTGTTTGAGTTCGAGCTATTGGCATTGTAAATGGCAATGTTTTTATTTGTTACAGAGTGTATGCATGTGATGTGTTGTGGAATCATGTGGGTTGGATTAAATTAGTTAGTTGTGGAATTGTGTGGCTTGGAATTGTGTAGTGTGGAGTGAATTTGTGTATTGGAATTATGTGGCATGGGTGCTGTGGAAATATGTGGATAATAATTATGTGGTATTAAGTGTCCTGGAATTATTGAGAGTGGGATTGTGTGTCAAAATAAATAAAAAAAGTTAACTGTCCTCATGATATCTAGCACTTTTTGTTTTTAAAGAGATAGCTTTGGTATTTATCGGTGAAGACTCTGCCATAAACATAGCACAAAAATTAACCTTTTCAAAACTAGGGTGACGGAATTCCATTGCACGAGCAGCAGGAGGAGCAGGGAGGGCGGGGCTTTAGCAAACGCAATGCAGATAAAAGGAGGGACTATTACACGCTGTAACAGGAGGAAGCATGACAGTACTGTCATGGCCAACAACATTTTTCTCTTACTGAAATCGCCTGGGTATCATCCAAGCACCCAGGGGTGGGTCTTTGGAGAGCAGACCACAAGAAGGGGACCAGCATTTCTGACTGGCGCAGCAGAGAGCGAGTGGCAAGTATTCTGACTCTAAGCTTGGCCTAAAAATCAGAGATATGCTGCAACTTTGGGTCCAGGAAAAAAGGCTAAAGTTTCAGAGTCAGACCTTTAATCCAGCATGCATGGTGCTGTTGGAAAAATCAGAGCAGGCTGAAAGTCAGTGATATGCTGACAGCTGAACACCTAGTATAGCAGGGCCTAGGGAGGAGAGGGGTGAGAGGGGCACAACCTCTGCCCCTCCGCCCCCCCCAGAGTACACAGTGGATGCTGGGTGCCAAACATGAGTTATTGGAGATGCCATGATGGAACAGTAAAGTTTGACACAGGCAGACAGGATGAGCTTTCAGCTGAGTGCAGACCTAATGTCCCAAAACCCAAAGTGATGCCTGAAGGGGTCTTTTGTAATGGGGGCACTTTATAGCTGCCATGACCATAGCTTCCTACTATATCTTCCAGGGACAAGAGATACACAACCCATATGTCATACTAAAAAAACACGTCCTGTTAATGCAGGTAAATGTGAGGAGGAGAGTGGGGAGAAGGCAGATAGGTCTCAGAGATGAGCAGTGGTTTAAGTTGTAGAATATTTCTGAGAGGCTGTATGGCGATGGTGCTCTGGCTGCTTGTCAGGAGTTGTGATGCTTTATAAGTGAGTGGCGCAGCATCAGCCATCCAATGACATAGCAGTTCATAATCAAGACACTTTAGAGGAGGGGCTGAGAAGGCAGGGTAAGCACTTTCGGCACATGCAATGCTTTCATTTCACCACTCACCACCAGGCCCGGCTTTAGCTCTGGTGGTGCCCGGTGCTTCAGTCTTTTTTGGCACCCCTAATCGAATGACCTCCTCCTCCGATTCTCTCACCACCATCTGGTAAAAGTGCCCTTCATCTCTCCATAGTCCCTCTCTCACATACATTTAATTTGTTTTAAAGCACTGTTAAAGGCTGGTTTTACTAATCCACTCTCCTAATAAAATACAGATCTGTTCTTTGCAGCAGGCATATTAACCCTCTGTGCTACTTTATGGCAAGTTAAAACTGCCACTAGACACAACTCTGATCTATTTCTCTAGCAGGAACATTCATTACAAGAGTTATTTTGAAATTTTTTATTGCTGCCCGAAAGCTGGATGCACAAGGAACTCTACAGCAGGCGTTTTTAAATCTTAAGAAGCTGCTAAGCACAGCACCCCTCCTGAGGACAGCGCCCCTCTCCAGGTCAGCGTCTAGTGTGGCCTCACCACTCGCACTGCCTTAAAGCTGGCTCTGCTCACCACTCCCAAGCTCAATTGCTATACGCATATTTTTCCTTAAAAGCTACAGGAACTTATAAAAATTAACCAGTAGTGGCAAGATGAAATAAACACATCTAAGGAAGACAAAGTGATTTTCCAGGGTGAATGGGTGAATGAAGGTGAGTGCTTATGTTCTTGTTCTATAAACTTAAATGCTTACTTGGCAGTCCCTCCTGGGGTGCAACGTCTTTTCCATTTTTTGAGGGAAGCCAGAGCTCATTAACACAATGTTATAAATATGCTAAGATTCACAGCAGTCGATTTGGGGACAGCACTTGTGCTGGAGAAAGGTTCCTTGACCTGAGCTCCATGGTAAACACTGCTGAGGACACAAAAACACAAAGCACCAGCCAGTGCATATTTGAACGTAGGGGTAAAAATGCTGCAATTTGTATTTTTCAGATGGCATTGTGTTGTTAAAACCTATATGCAGTGTTATATTAGAATGCTGCCTATCCATGAGGTGATGCAGCCCATGCAGTTATTTAACATCTTACTCTGGTATGGGATTCTAAACCTAATTTATAGTTTCATTCTGAAGAGCAAAGTGAGACGTCTACACATAAGTAAGTCTGAACTCTCAGAGAGAATTATAAGGGACAGAGTAGAAGATGAAATTAGCTCTTTCGCCAAGTATTCATGTCAGCAGGCTGGGTCTTTTAGTGCGTCATACCCACTGCGGTCAGTCTTTGTCTTGCTCCTCAGGCGTGCCCCCTCGACCTGTTAGCTGGCGTACTCATAAATAAAGAGGACTAGTAAGTTCCCAAAAGTCCTGTGCCAGAGATTGGATGCATGGGCCCCTCATTTTGTCAAAGTTTAGCAACTTGTTCTGCAAGGAAACAGTAAGCTTTTCCATCCCTGTGGGGTCCCACAGTTTATGCAGCCAGTCAAAGTGAGACGACAATGTATCTGTGCCCCATTTTGTTTTAATGACATGTTTAGCCCCACACAAAGCCCAAATCCATTATTATTGCCTTCCCTTTGTTAGAGTGTGGAGGGTGTGTTGGGGGGGCATTGGAGAGGCTCGGTAGGACGTAGCTAGAAAGATAGGGTATATCTGTTGCAAACATTTAATTGATATCTTTCAGACGGCCTACCAGTAGCGTTTGAGTTTGTGACAGAAGAAGAGGAGATGAGTCAGTGAGTCTGGGTGGGAGAAGTTTCGTTAACACCCATAAGGACTGTTGAGTTTCCATTTCACCTTTTGGCTGGGGTGTAGTACCAATAGTGTGTCACCTTAAGCTTTGCTTCTTTTCCTGAGACACAGAATGAGGAGGTGTACACTTTCTGGAAGGTGTCAGTCCATTTCTGTAGGATGAAGGGTAAGTCCAGCTCAGCTTCCAAGCTGTGGGACTAGAATAGTTGCACAAGTCCCATGTTTTAAATTGTGTACCCTGACCCACCTTATCCAGTATTTTCCACAGAAAAAGGCCAGTGCCCTCGAGCCAATGCATTGTCTCTGTCAATTGACAAGAGAAGTGCTGAGACTCACTCTACAGTGAACGTGTGTCTGTCTGTCAGTCTCTCAGACACCCTGGAAGAGAAAGATGCACAGTGTGAAAGGTTATGTTTGTGAATGTTTGTCTTTGTTTTTATCGATTTAGAGAAATTTGGGACATCTTGTATTGTTTCTGCCGGACAGTAGGTTAGAGAAAGAGGCTGGTCTTGGTTTTTGGCTGATGATCAATAAGTCAAGAGTTGGGGAAACTAATGAGTCTTGAGTAGCGGCATCACATGTTGGTAGGTTGGGTGTTAATATTGCCGCCTTACTTCAACAGAGGCCTGATTTAGCCACAAGACCTACTGATCTAAACAACAAGTCCCTAGACAAATTTTTCAGTCCAGAATAAATCAATTATTTTAATCTTATATTTTGTCAAAACATATTTGAATCAGTTCACATGATTAGAAACATTGCTTACTTCACTCCACACTTACTCGCAACAACAATTCTTTCATTCAATTCAATCATTCAACCATACATACAATCCATGCAAAACATAGAATAAGTTTGCATCAGTTATTACAAAAAATTATTTACAAACATAGGGGGTCATTAGGATCGCGGACGGACTTGAGTCCGTCCGCGACCCCAGAGCATGAGGGAACGTCCGCATGGGCTGCGGCGTTCCCTCTGTGCAGATTAGGATGTGACCGCCAGGGTGGCGGTCACATCCTCTATTTTTAACATTGCTGCGGGTGGAGCTTCAAGCTGCACCCGCAGCAATGTTAAAAATGCATGCACAGCACTTGCGTGCACAAAGCGGCAGGCACCGCGCGGTGCCTGCTGCATTGTGCACGCAAATGCAGGGGGGTACCATAGGTACCCCCCATGTGCACCCCCCACCCCCCACTACACCTAGGGGCCCGCAATGAGCCCCTGCAGTGCAGTTACACATGCTTTTCCACGGCGGAAAAGCCGCCGCGGAAAAGCATGTTTCCATGCACATCCTAATCTGGCTGAAGGTGTCTAAGAGACACCTTCACCATTTTAGTGCTTTTCCGCCGCGGTTGTAAGCCAGCCGCGGCGGAAAAGCTGCGGACCTAAACCATGACCCACCAGCCATCCTAATGTGGCGGTGGGTCCTGGTGGGTCCGCAGAGGATTTTCCGCATCCTCCGGGCCGGCGGTGGCTTCCGCCGGCCCGGAGGATGCGGAAAATCCTCCATCCTAATGACCCCCTTAATTTCACAATACAGCATTGGGAATAATTTTCATTTTAAGAAGTTTTGTTTTACAACAACACTCCTAACGCTGTATGAAACAAAGGTCTACGCGTTTCGACCTCCCTTTGTTGGAGGGAGATCTCATCAGGACCACGTAGCTGTGAATGGAAAAACAGGCATGTGTCAGTCTGGTAGAAGACCACTCCTGTGTCACTTATAAGTAAGAATAAGGGACCTAGTCCTACCTCAAAGGTGCTCAGCTTCTTTAAGTGTGGGCTCTGGAACAAACAAAAGAACAACACAACTTGTCGTCAGTTGCCAGTTGACTAATCTATACACAACCAAACTCGAAAGCCGACCAGAGTCAGATATACTCACATTCGCCGCTTTCAAACAGCTTTTATCTCTTGAGATATGGAATATGAAGTCTGTGTAATAAATATAGGCACGTGTGTAAATAAAAGCGTACTGGTTTGCTTCAAGTGAAGAAATGAGTCATATGACCGAGCAAATGAGAAAAGCCTTACTTTTGATGTGGCGTGTTCAGTGATCCAACAAGAATTGTAGGAAAGGCGGGAGAAGTTTGCGCCTGTAAAGAGCAAGGGGAATAGCGTTATCAGTCCACTCAATCTTTTGAGCTTGGAAACATTTCAAGAGTATTTTCAATGAAGGACTGAGATCAGCCAGTATAAAACTGGTTCTGTTAAAGACAACAAAAAGTATCTTGGGCATCTGGTCTGCCCATTTCTGAAGAACACAGTGTGTGGCATAGTTCCTACGGTTTAGACGTGTATTATCATTCATTTCATAATTTATCGATATCTGGCAGCGGTAAGGAAAAATGCTAAAATGACGATCATGCCTAACTGTAGAGGGAACAAAAAAATCTATCCAACTACACTGCCCGAGTGTAAAACGTTGGCTTAATATTTAATCACAAACTCCTGTGTTTTATTATCTTGACAGAATACTGTGCATTTATCCAGTCAACTTTGTTGCCGCCTTCCCTAGTTACCTGTAATAATTTAGTACACTCACAGCGCTCCTGCACTTTGCGTCATTACATTGTACAGCAATCCTTTTGGAACCGACAACCAAGCTTTCAATACAAAGGGGCCCATTAGGATGTCGGGCGGATCCACCCGACATCCTTGTCTGCCCGCCACCCATTTCCCCCCTGCCATATTACTATGGCGGGGGGTGCCATGGTGGACGGAAAGACCGTCCGCTGCTTTTCCGCCCCGGTCGCCGAGAAATTAATACATAGCAGAAAGAGGGATCTGAACACGCACTGACACGAGCAGCAATCTCAGAGCGGTGGTGGGGGAAGGCAAGCATTGTTGTGGTGACTGCAAGGGGAGATGGAAGTAAACAACACATTTAAAGAGATCAGCAATCAGAGCTACCTAGGGGAAGCTCTAAAGACATCATCTAAAGTAGGAGGGGGAAATCAATACACAGTGGAAAGAGGGATGTCACACAGTTCCAACATTGTTATATACAGGGGCCTCAGAGAGGCTTAACAATACATAGTGATCATTTTTGAGGGATAAGAAGCTCTCTTATATCCGATATCAAGGTTCTGGAGTGCACCTTGGGTTACATGCAGAAACAAAATGGAAATGTGCGTCATCAACAAGACTTCTGGCTGGAGTTGAGCTTGGTTGCCTGCCTCCATTGCTCCCTGAGGAGCCTACATAGAACATTTAAGTGTAGCAGTAACGGAAAGGGATGGCACAGCTGGGTGCTGAAGCTGAACACGCACAGAAACAAGCAGCGACCTCGGAGAGCTGGTGAGAGCAGGCAAGCACTGTTGCGGGTGGGGTGAGGTGCAGTGGGGGACGGCACAGGAAGATTTAGTAAATGGCATGGGGAGATTAAGTGATGGGCAAAGCTAAATAATCAAGGAGCCGCGAAGATTTCCTGCAGTAAGTAAACCAAACAAAACATTTAACACCAGCAGTAGAAGGCCAGCAAAAAAGAGTGCTCTGGACGTTTTGTAAATAACATGAAGCGTAACAGCACATGTAACAGGGGCAGTCCTTACGGGAAGTTACCAAAGTAGAAAAGGAAGAACTACTGAGCATATTAACCAAACAAAAGCAGCCATTTATGAAGGACAGTAAAAGGAGGCAATTAGAAAGATTGGTGCTGCTTAAAGCCCATATTCTATATATAGCATGTCTCGAAGAGACCGTGGAAGCGCTGCCTAGGTGAGACCTAAAACTCAAAAGGAGCTCTGAGGCCGTTCCAGATGTGTTGGAGTGTTTTCACACCTCTTAATTGACATAGGGTGCTCACAGCCTCCATGGACAAGTTGGAAAGTTGCTGTCTGCTGCGGTTTATAGCTTGTCTTCCCTGCCACGGGTGACATCGGCTCCTTACCAGGTGAGATTCCGATATTGTGTGACATATGGTGGTACCGTGTGGGTTGGCAGGTATGCTCATATATTACAGGGAAAGCCATCACGGCGTGCACCACTATAATGTTCAGTAAGCTAGTGGGTACCAACAGGTCGGTCCCGACTTACAGGCACTGCTTTTAGTTGAATGCCCCCATGAGATGTGCTTGTGTCTGCCACACCCAACTCAAAAACTGCTCCACTGCAACCAGGAATTATCACAGTCAATAAATCTCGCTTTATTATGGTAGCATATGCAGCATTAGCATATTATAGGGAGACACACGCGAGGGAGCAAGCAGGAGCGGACAGAGAGGACTATTGCTGTAAAGCAGATCCTCATGCAGTTCAGTGCAATCACTCAGGCGGAGGTGGAATTATACACTCAAGCAGCCAATTGCATTATGCAAGAGATGAATACTGCACCGAGCTGAGCCAAGACACAATTCATATAGTTTCATGCCAATGGTTAAAAGAGGCTGATTGAAGAAAGTCAATGGTTAAGAGGGATGGATCCAGAGCATACTCTATGTATATTGTTAGCAACAGGTCGGTTTGACAGTTGCAATGTCAACAGCCAGACCTAAAAATACCTCCTGTTTGGTGGCGGCTGCCAATAGGGTCATGGCTTCACTGGCACTCATGCCTGCCTTCAGTTTCATGATACGACTAATTCAGAAGAGTAGGCATTGCTGTACTGTCACAATCAATGCCCCCCAACACACTGTCCTCCCACTTCTCTTTTACTCTCTCACTGTCTCCCTCTCACTTCTGTGTAATTTAGACCAGGTAATCTCTGAAGTGTGTAGATGCCTTCACGTGGCAAAGAATCTTGCATTTAGGACTAATTCATGGTTCCTAGCTGTTGCTGTTTGCTGAGCACAGCTGCTGTGCCTAACTTTGAAACTTCTGCATAGCATTCAAAGACTATTCTAAATGCGTTCTAATTAGTCCTGGTGGATATCAGATCTCTTTAGGTTCAGAATCGCCTCGCTGTAGAGGTCACCGATGGGTGTCTATCAGGTCCTGATTCATTAGGTCCAAGACTTTATTCATGATTCACTGCCAAGTCCAAGGGCTCCAGTTTCTGAACTCCGTGCTACTATTTCCCGTCCCACTCCCAATATTCTGGACAGAAATATGTTTTAGACCATCACAATGTCTCGTCCCCCTCCTTAGCCCAGTGGCTGTGCCCCATGAAGCACTGCTGACTCTGTCATACATACAGGTGGACAAGTCAACAAATTGATAGGGAGAGCTGAGCCAAAGGTTTGTCTTGGCTAAGAGCCTTAACGTCATAACAGGAGCCGAACCATTAAATAGTTGGAATCAAATTAAATCTTGAAATAAACGTCACGTAAAAATATGATAAAGACTCACCAAAGTGCAAAAAAGTGTAGTTCTTGAGCAATAAGATGCATTCCCTTTAGTACTGTAGACGACGTCACTGCATTCAGTGTCATTTATTGGAAATTATATTTCTGGACTATGCGGAATGGATGCACTTACATCTATTCTTATGGGCTAAGGCATAGGCGGTGAAGATGGTGGTGGTACCCTGCTTCATTATATGTTCTGAGCATGGTACCCCTGCCAGCCTCTTTATCCCGGCTGAGCTCTATTGACAAAGACATCAAGACCTTTGACTGGGGCAACATGAATCAGAGGCTGAAATCGTCCAAACTGATAGCCCGTAGATGTCAAGACAATCTTAGTCTCCCATCTGTGGAACATTACTACACTGCCCTACATTTGTTCCAGCTAGCCGTGATGCACTTACACTCTACATATGACCCTCTGTGGGTTGCCATTGAGCGACATCTCATATCTGGTGGACAGTGATTTCAGCTTCTCTCTCAATAAACATCAGACTCCTTCCTCCATAACCAGATCCTGGTGGTGCATGCCATGTCCAGCTCTTGGTCCTATGCACACAAATTGCTACTGATACATGTTCACTTACACACTCATTCACTGATATGGAATAATTCCGCCATATGTGTGGGCGGGCGGTCCATATACTAGGAGGTGTAGTAGACAGGTGGAATTCTAACGATGAACAACTTGTGTCACAGGGGGATTTTAAGCCTTTTGAGGTATTGCTAGAAGAGTTCTCGTTGTCTGCCACTCAGAAATGGATATCCATGCACCTACAGCACTATGTACAGAGTAGGCTAGGGAAACCACTGCGGGAAATTTAGGACTCCCCATAGAAAGGTATTTACATCACTGGGACCTCTTCAGGTGTTATGGCCGACTTCTATAATCTATTGGTGTCCAATCTGCACAATGCACACCTATTGTCCCAACTGCACGATCAATGGCAGAATGCTCTGCACATTAAATATATGGAGCCCGACTGGCGGAAACTGATAGCTGAATGGGACAGAGAATGCAGGCAATCCAGAACGAAATTCTGCTTATTCTAGACAATTCAGGACAGGTATTGGACGCCACACAAATTACACAAGGCAGGTCTACCACACCTCTCGAACTGCTGGTGATCTGATCAAGCAGGGAGTGATGTCTTACAGGTCCTTCACGATTGCCCATCCTAACCAACCAGTGACACCGGTTCGGGTGCTCCCTTACAGAGACTCTAGATATTCCAATACCACTCCCCCTAACACAGAAGCTGATCCTATTACACAGCGCAGAAGACCTGCGCTCCCTAACATCTCATAAACGATGCCTCCTCTCTACGGCCATGACTGCGGCTAAGAGCTGTATCCTACGTCACTGGCAAGCGCCACATTCCCCCACCCAAAATCAATGGTTGATTGCAATGTATAAAGCTGCTTCGTATGAGAGGCTCATATATAAGGTGCACTTCAAGTTAGAAATCTGCCAGTCTGGTCTTCTCTTCTGACTGATACTGGTGAAGAGGGCTGTTAGGTCGACCTTACAGCTACACAAGATACGTGGCCCACACGCCCATGGCTCCCCTCTTTTCTCTGCCACATCTACCCTTTCCACCTGCTGTCACAGATTACTCCTTTACCTCGTTCCCCCCCCCTTTATTGTCTTGTCGACGAATGCAGTATGCACCATATATGCAGTTTCATCAACTGGTTCTGATTCCGATGTTGATTTCAACTTTCCTTTTGATTTTTTAGTTTTTTTTGATCTTTGAGATTCTGTTTTCTACTGGATCCCCAAGCTCACACATTGCCCTATGTGTGCCCTGTGCACACTACCTGGTCCATATGATTTCACCTTAAGGCCGGATACCTGGACACCTTATGCTGTGTAGATTTGCTAGGATTCCTGGCTGTTTGAGAAATGTGATGCTTTTGTTTCATGTCGCATCATGTCTACTGCCCAGCCGTGTATACTGTGCATTTCGAAACGTTTTCCTATGCATGTTTACATTACTGTAACTGGTGATGCATGTGGCAGGATGTTACATCCCATCACAGGGGCGGCACTAGGCTCATGGCGGCCCTGGGCAGGGAGCGTAGGTAGGGGGCCCGGATATATATTGGCGTGGCAGCCCCTGTGGCCATGGCTTATTTACGCCTGTACCAGCGGGCCAGCAGTGGGTAGGGAAAAAAAGAAGCCAATCAGAAACCAGGAGGAACGCAGGCACGGAGGCCAGTGAAGATGGGGGGGTCAGGGTGTTTGGGAGTGGAACAGAGCCAGAGGCAGCCAAATCCCTGCCAGGGGCCGCCACGCAAATGTGTATCTATCCTCAGAGGATTATTATATTAAGGATATATATTGGCGTGGTGGCCCCTGGGGTTTGGTGGCCCTGTGCAGGTGCACAGCTTGCACATGCCTAAGGCCGCCCCTGCCCATCATATCGTACTGCTTTCTGCTCCTTATTTCCACGCCACCAAGAGTGCAGTGGCTTCCTCTGTAGGCTTTGCTTTTTACTGATTGTTCTGTTATTCTATATATTTTGGAACACTAATTAAAGACATCAAAAATAGAAGTGATAGTTTCTAAACACTAATTAAATATTCACGCCCCCTGCTGCCCTGATGATAATGCAATTAGTAAATTGAGATGCAAGTCCGTTTTCATGTGCACCCTTATTATGGCCTAGGTTGTTATTATAGATAGGTCAATAGTATAGTGTATTAAACCATGTGCAAGAGCATGTTTCATGCAGCTCACATCCTGCCCTGATTAGCTTCAAGGTGCTCTCTAATGTGATGATGGAAGAAATGGGAGCACAAGAAAATGAGACATGAAAGTCATTGCCTAGGATCACACAAGTTGGTCAAATGGGGAAGCTGGTATTGATCCCTATGTTTCCTGGTTTGACATTGTGTGGTTCAACACTATATAGGTATTTCCTTCTCTCTCCAATTTTACATCCCAGATTAATACTTTGTGCATATTTATTTAGAGAGCAAACACAGTCTATTAAATAAACAGCTTTTCAAGTTAATACAAGTTGAAACAAGTCTTTCTCTAAAGAAAATTACAAAGTTGAATTCTGGGAAGGCAAGGTACTATATTTTAATGTTGTTATCGTCTGCTTCCTCTGACTTAACAAAGAGGCCAATTTCCTTCAGTGAAGACAATTGAACACATTAACTAAACAAAAGACCTGGGTAAAACCCACAGACTTTGTAATGACACAAGTGCAGACCTCCGCTGTTGGCAGATTTTCAAAAGAAGCCTACACCTTTTCGACTGTTTGCATTTTTCAGGGGCTGAGTTGGTAGCGTTGTGTGGCACCACATGAAGGTTCGGCTTGTTTTCTGCTCAACAGTGGAAGAGGACTTCAAGTTGAGCCAGAGTCAGGCATCTGGATCCAGTTTGGCTCGAACCATTAGTAACTCACCCAACTCTAGACTTGCACTAATAGACATGGAGCGTCTATTAGTGCTGACTCTCCATGCCTTACTTAACATGCAGCTACTTGTTCCGACACTGCAGGACTCCTACTTGCCTGGGCTATTGGGCAGATCCCTACATGATCATAGCATAGGCATGCTCTCATCTAAAATCCCTAAACCTGAGGTACGACTAAAGGGTGAGTTACAATTCCTAACAACAATTCAACCTGACCATGTTTATTAGTAAGAAATTGATCCTACAGTAGAACCCCAAGCTCTCCAAAAAACAATGGAGGGCCTACTCAGCCCTACTGATTAGGCCAGCGTCCTCTGTGAAGAGGAGCAAGGGCAGTGATTCACCATTTAGATTCCGACCGTCCATCGTCACCTCCTGTAAAGATGGATTTAAATTGTGTATATCAAACACACAAAAAGTGATGGGAATAATGCTTGCAAATAGTCTAACCACTGACAATAGCTCGGTGTAGCATTCCAACCCATCACTTAGATGTGGGTCCTGTGCTCACTTTGCCCCTGGAAACAATCTGCACTGACTGAAGTGACCCAACAAAGCCAAAACTGGAGAGATGCTCTGTGACCTGCCTTTTACCTTGGCTGCTGGCGACCGGCATTATGATTTCACAACTTAACTGTAATAAGGTATTACATTTGAGTTGCTAAGTCATTTTATTGTTACTTCACAAGTCGACTGTAATAAGCAAATTAGAGACAGGTTTTGCTACTGGGTTTGCAGGATTCCATGTGTTATATAATGATGGTGTTCTTTGTTGGTTATTTTAGTACTTAAAATACATGGTCACTTCATCACACTTCCCCAACCTTCTTTTAAATCCATGGTCCCTTGCTCCTTCCTATGAAAGAAATTATGTAGTTGCACAAGAGTCGAATACATGTGGAACATGTACTGTGGAAATAAAGAGCTCATGTTTTTACAAACACATATTTTAAGCTTTATAGTGCAAGTTAATTTAAAACCAGCTGTAGTTGAGAATGTGTGTTACAACTGGTTGCTGCTTTCATGTGATGAACTTCAACAGAGCAATAAATAAATATCCCACGATTAATAGCTGCATTTTTAGGAAGTTGGGTTACTGGTTGGGGGGGTGTAGCCCTACTCACAAACCACAATTCCTGTCAGGGTGAAGTCACAAGCAAACCTCAAATTAACCTATGTTTAATCATCTGGTAGCTTGGCATAAAGCAGTCAGGCTTAAGTGAAAGAAAATGTGTAAATCGTGTAACGTGTGATCAAAATGACAAAAATCCAATAGTAGAACCGGAGATATGCAATTTGAAATATTTAGAAGAAAATAGAGCCTAAAAGCACAACACACCAACTGTGGTTATCTGGTTGTGTTGGACCAGGACAAAGTCGCTTCAGCACTGGTCAGCAGTGGAATAGTGCACAGAGTCCTAAGGCCAACAAAAACGAGATCAGCAAAAATAGAGGAGTAAGGCAAAAGGTTTATGGGAAGACTGCCCTAAGGCTGAGAGGTCTAACAATAGTGATTGAATTTTCACATCAATATTGTTAAGAAAAATGGGAGATGAAATCTCAGATATCCCTTCAATAATGTATGCAGCAGTTGTTATTATAAGCAGTTGTAATTTCTCTTAGTGACCTCCCCTTCCCACTTTCTGCTGACTCTGGAAGCAGGCTTTGTGATATCATAGTGCAACTATTATAACTTACTGCAGTTGAGGAATTATGCAATTTTCTCTTACAGGTAAATAGTAGAGATACAAATACACTGTAATATTGAAACTGTTTCAGTGGAAACCAGGCGCTTTTTGATTCCGTTTTTTCTTTTACCATTATCTCTCCAACGCTCACTTGGTCCTCCGATGGACCTTGCTTTGTGCCAATGAGAGGTTGGATACAGGGAATCTAATATCCGGCTATCCTGTGAAGACCAGGAATTGGGCACCTGACTTACAAGCTAATAATTAGATTCATGTATATGACTCTCAAAACCAAACTATACAAGTAAATAGTTATCACTGCTGGTCTGAACCTTCGGAAGAGTTTAAGTCGGACTAACATCATGCAAACCAATAATTCTGCAAGTGCAATATAAAACAATATCATTAGTACCTGATGCTCGGAGATTTCTCTAAGCTGATCTCTTCTTGATATTAATAAATTGATTTGGAATGCACAATCAACTGGAGGAGGCAAGTTGTGATAAACCATAGACTCTGGTTTCTAGTTTAAGATTAGTTTATCAAAGATTTCAAATAAAGGTCATCATATTATTAGTAAACATCTCTTGCCTAAAAATTACCGGATAGTCTAGTTAATTTGGACTTGCCATGAAGTGACAAAGGGTCCAGGAAAGTTCAGCCAGGGCATGAGCTACAACAGCTCATCTGCAGTATTCCATCGAGAAAGAGTCGAAGTATGGCGCACACAGCATATGCATCAGTCCAAAGGGAAAGAGCAAGCAGAGTCTGCAAAAAGAATGGCCATGAACGAAGTCAGCAAAGAGTTCCCAAAAGAAAGGTGCAGGAAAATCAAACAGTTTCCCTCTGTGTCGCTCTTTCATCCATCAAATCAATGTATAATGTAGTACTCCAGTTCTGGGGTGACACCCCCTTGGTCACCTCATCATGTCAGACCACTCAGTCCTTTGGTCAGTTCGTATAGGATGATTGTCATGAGGCATAAGGAAGACACATATTATAGAAAGAGGTGGTACTAATCACATAAACTTTAGGGTCATTGGGTACACGTAAACTTCCAAACCATGATCCTTTTCAACAGGGGCATGAGTGAGTTCAGGAGGACAGTTTCCCATAGCAAATGTTCCTAAAGTGTCAACTTTGTTGCAAGCAGGCTTTCTAAGCGAGTGAGAACTCTTCTAGGAAGCAACAGTTTCGCTTCACATTGTAAGTTTAGGAAAGTTTCTCACAAGTATACAACAAGGCAGAATAGTAAAAACGCAAGCCTATAATAAAGTCAATTTAAAAATATACAGAGTATAAAGTAGTGAAAATATAAATTTCTTAAAGATAAATCAACATTCTAAGAGACCATTTCACTTATAAGCAGTCAAAGTTGTTAATAATCTGTTTGCAAAAAATGCATGCAACTATGTCGCTTTACTGCAATTGCAAAGTACCAATCTATAAAATTATTTTAAATCATCAAATATTAATCATGTTTCAGGTATTCTATATTAGCCCCTATATGAAGATTCTTACCTAAAGGTTCCATGATATTTACACGCAATATGACTGTGTAGCACCATTCTCGCTTTTCTCATTTGGTGCACAATTTTACATATGCAGATGATGGAATTTGGAATGAAACCCTCTATATCACACATAGTTATCTAAATTCCGTTAGATTTCCTTCATTCTTTACACACATTACAATTTCCATGAGAATGGTTAGGAACTTTATTACACGTGAGTACATTACTTTAACATTTTATTATGTATTGAAATATGTTAAAGCTGGTTAATAAAATATAAACCTATATTATTAAAATGAACATTATTTCATCTATCCTACAATTATCCGCATGCTTTTACGATGCATTAACTAAATTCTCTCACATTTATTTCTCATGCCTCCAAAATGTCTCAAAATCAGCTGTGTTAAGTAAAGATTCTTACAGCTTTTCAGCTTCTTCAAAACTGTAAAAAGGAAGACATTTTTACACGGCTACGGTAGTCTTCCATGTATTACAAGATGATATTTTAAGAGTCTTGTATGTTTTTTATTCCAGTATTTTCAGATTCTGGGGATGAACTGTAGTGCATAAATATGTGTTTTTGATTTTTTGATGGTAAACCATGTCCATGAAAAACAAAAGGTTGTCTGGTTCTGCTTGTATACTGCATGTTTCAAATGGCTCTTTGTAAGTAGGCCTGGGTAAAATATGCTGGGATAATGTGTATGCTTTTGGGGAATTTATTGTTACAGTTGTTACACGAAATCCCTGAATTTATGCCAGTCACAACCACGCTTCCGTTTGCAGTAGCAATTCAGTGCATGAGCACGGGAACAATATGAACAACCATAACATGAGCGGCTGTTTGCAGCAGTTGTGTTTTTCGTGCTAATTTTTATTGCAAAGATGTGTCCTCCTCTAAAATTGAGCTGAATGACAGATTTGCAGTTTACATAATTATGAATATATTTCTTGAAATTTCGCTTAATTGTACAAAAACAAATTACATGAACTTCGGACACTTCTATTTATAGCTTTAAAATCAAGAGATTAATATAGCGGTCTTTTAAAAATGTCCACTCTTGCACAAAACTACGCAATTAAATGAAATGTGGCCAAAACTAAAATGTTGCCATTTCTCATTTGCTAACTTCTCCTATCACCTTCCAGACAGAAATGCGCTTGCAAGACCAGCAGCTGGCCAGGCAGCTAATGCGCCTGCGCAGCGACATCAACAAACTGAAGATCGAGCAGACGTGCCACTTGCACCGGCGGATGCTCAACGACGCCACCTACGAGCTGGAGGAGAGGGACGAGCTCTCTGACTTGTTCTGCGACTTCCCCTTGATGAACTCTTTCAGCCTCTCCACCCCGCTGAAGCTTATCGGCGTCACCAAGATGAACATCAACACCCGGCGGTTTTCACTCTGCTAACGGAATTGACGAAAGTGGGAAGCAGAGCAGGAAGTCCCATAGCAGCACGCTCCAAAGGCAAAAGAGAGGTGGCTCAAGGGACTTCTTTATTACTCCGCAAATCCCTAAGAGAAAGTGGTCACCCTTCCCAGATCAGTCAACCATAGATAACCAGAAGTTTAAATTAGACCCTTCCCATGTCACTTAATTCTATGGCAAGGGGAGGCTAGGTGGTAGGAACTGGACTGGGATAGACTGGCAAACAATCACTTTGCCAGGGGTGTCAAAAATATTTACACTGGCTCTGCAACAAGGCAGCAATTGGAAAAACAGGTTAAGTCCTAAAGAAAAACCAAGAACGAGGTTTGAACTGCAAAGGATAGTGGATGTGAAATCACCGATTTACTGAGTTGCCGAATGCGACACCAAAACTAATATTTGAACACATTGGTCAATATATGAAGATTTTATTTGGCATAGGCATTTGTGGGAACTCCAAATGAAAGAGATTAATCCTATCAATAAAAATACTAAGTGCATGCAAAACAGTGCAACCAAAAAATCACTGGGGGTCAAGGAGCGTCTTATTTGAGTAAATCTGATTTATTTTGCATTAGTTGTTCTACACCTTTGAATATTTAGAGCATTTTAGAATTATTTTAATAAGTATAATATTGCAATATACATTGATTGCAGTGACATCACATGTTAGTATAGATGGAGCTCCAGCCTGATTGGCTCCCCATACCTATGCTCCTTTTTTTTTTTTTAACGGGATTTCTATAGCGCATGGCTGCCCGGGAGCGTCCCAGCGCTGGTCCTACCAAGGCAAAGCTTATTAAAATGTACTTACTTCTTTCCATTTCACATAATATACTTGTGAGTAGTCTGTAGGTAACATAACGTGGTCACATGAGGTTAAGTCCTTGAAGTAAGATAAAACATATGTGCCAGAAGACCTATAAAACAGGTCCTGCCCCCATGCACCTTCTGCATACAGTTCACATATGATAAACGTATTTGGCACATTCTTAGACATGCAGAGGACAGCATGACAGAAGTATTAATGGTTGATTTACTGACTGTATATAATATGTGCACTAGTATTCTAAGCACTTTAAACTGTAAGCAGACCTGACATCCTTGGATTTACAGAGGGGGGCTCTTGAAGGGGGCAGGGCATTGCAGAAAGGGGTGGGGCTTTGTACCCACACCACTGTCTGAAGATGGAGAATATAGTGGAGCTCCTATTTGCTTCCTAATACCTATATTTCCCAGTAGGAGAAGGGTACAGAGCTAGTAATGGATTACTACAGTGCAGTGATTCCGCAAACCAGCTGGAAAAATAATCCTTCTGTGGGATGTTCAGCTCCATGCATAAAAAAAGTCTCTTTATCCATGTGACGTATACTTGGGACTGCACTGGCCATTCTACCACCCTGTCATGTTCCTTGCATAAGGCTAGGGGGCTAATTTCAGAGCAAGGTGGGTTGCCGTGGCTCAACCAAGTCCCTGTGGTTCATTCTAGTTGCTAATTCTTGCAGTGTGGGGCTAGGTAAACCTTTTGCCAGAGCAGTTTTGGTGTTTAGCACAGTCCTGAATATGCTGTGATAGTGTTTGACACACAGCTGTTGAGTTGACTAATCTTTTGAAGATGGTCAACGTGGTCCAAATTGACTGAAATGCGATTTCTTCACTTATCGCCACTCAACATGTAAACTGTAGAATTCTGCTCAATGCTGGTGTGCAAGGCGCACATCTCTGGACCAACATGGACCATGTATTATTTTCAAAATCACACCTGTGCCTGTACCACAGTGGGACAATCATAGCATGAAGAAAAGGAACTCAATTTTCGTAACAGATGTGAACAGTATAAAATGAATTTTGTCACTGAGAAGCTTCAAGCAAAGATGAAAATCCGAAGTTGTAATCTATTTTCAATCAAGGTTACTGCAAAAACATATATAGTGGAAGTTGCCAACTAAGACAAAAAGAACACCTAAACCGAAAAATTCCCTGTAATTCTTTTTGCTGGATATCTTGTTCATCTACTGACAACACACTGATAAAACACACTCGTTAAAGGGTTTGAAATGAGCGATTTGTGTCTGATCGGATTCGTAATCTTAAAATCGGTCTAGCACAAGTCACAGTTAATTTGTTCAGTATTACAAATTTCCACCTCAACAATCCCTCCATATTACAGTTTTGTGCACAAGAAAGGAAATTATTGAGTCAAGGGCGTCATTTAACCCTGCTGCATCAATTTAGCGGCTTGAGTTGCAGGGGAGGGGAATGGATGTGCCGCTGGATAGTTCTGGGTAAAACAAAACCTTTCAATTCTTCTTTAGGCTTCTTTGCTATTGATGGGAGACTCAGTTCTTCGAAGAGGCGTTCATTAACAGCACCTCTTGCAGTGGGAGGAAGGATGGTGGAGAGAAGCTAGGGCAGGAGAGAATGGATGGGTGGAGAGATGGAACAATCCAGAGATGGATGGAGAGAGGGAGGGAGGGATTGGTGGAGGGTGAGAAAAAGAAAAGATGATGGAAGAAATCGGGAGGAAGGAAAAGGACAGAGAGTGGGAAGAATGGATGGAAAAGACAAAAAGATGGATGAATTAATGGACAGGAAGAAGTGAATAAAAGATAGAAAGAAGGAAGGAATCCAACACAGATTAAAACAGAAAAAAGGATGGAGGGAAATGTAAGTATTTCAGAATTCCCCTGGGGAGCAGTCATATTCAGGGGTACACTTGCTTCAGAATTCCCCTGGGGAGCAGTCATATTCAGGGGTACACTTGCTACACACACTTATTCAGAGCTATTTGGGCATGGTTCAAAGAGTGTGGGGGAGGGGGTATTTTGGTTTTCTGGCTACTCCCTTGATTGAGACATGAGCGTTACAGCTTGGGAGTTTTTTTACTTAATCTTAGCACCAGAGTCTTCCTGGTGGTGACAATGAGCGTAATGCATGTAAACCAAGGCACTGACGGATGCAAACTTGGCACACAATTATTTGCATGTAAAATTGTCAGCAAGTTGTAGTGCAAATTGTAGTTGACTCAGGAGAGCTTAAATGCCCGTTCTTCCCTCATGTCTGGGGATAATGCATTCAGTGCTTTACTAAGATGTTTCTTCAACATTCCACAGTATTTACCACCCAATTAAATGCCTCAGCATTGAGATATAAAAGTACCTATTGCAGCCTAGGCCTTAGGTGTAATTTAACTGGAGACTGCAGTAGAGGGAGAAAATTATTGATAGACACTTTTGATGGGACCATAAAACAAAATCTGTTCAAATCACCTCCAGCAAAGGGACAAGACTATATCAGCTAAATGTATGCCGGCTAGTCTGGGCTAAGCACAGGTGATGATATCGCCTGAAGACCATTCTTCTAGGATGTGTATAACATCCAAGTATATCAAGGTAATGGTAAAGGCAGAATCTCTTTTAGTTCCAAATATCACTCAGTGCCATTATTAGAATTTAAGGTCATTCTGTTTTGATTGTATTTGATTATACTTTTCTGTGTTGTAATATTGAACATTTATTGAAGAATGATGTTGAGGATCCTACTGCTTAGTTTGCACAGTAACACATCAGTTTGTAGCTGCGTATTTCGAACACTAACAGATGTGTGTCAAAGAGAATAGTTTGTACATTAACCATAGAAACATCAGATTATTTTTGACCACTAGTGCAACGGGGATAATGCTGCTGGTTGGGACTTAAGGTAACATGTTGTCCTGAATGTTGACTATATATATTGTAGCGTATCTCCACAGCAGGTTGGTAATCAGAGACCTGCACTGTTCTGACTGCACATCTGGCCATTGTAAAAACAAGAAGACAGCTGTTCTGCCCTTCAACATGCTAAAGAACAGAGTTCATTCTCCAGCTTAGACCTCCCTGAGATGCAACAATACCAATAGATTCTGAAGAATGGCCTGATTTGTTTCTACAACAACCTCCATTTTATAGCCTTGCCGCTACACAGCTGGAGTTTTCACGCATTGCTGCTAGGACATTTCTGATGGGCAAAAGCAGTGTTTCTAGTTGTTCAGTAACTATTGGGAACATGGATGTCTCTTAAATACAGGCTCTACCTTCTGGTGGTGCTAAGAACGTATGACGTTACTGAAGGAACTGGCCTATCAAGGTGCTTTTGATTATGAGCAGCGACAAACGTTTAGTAACTGCCTTTTTGTGAGGAACATGAGACTGGATCATGATTTTGTTATTGTAAGCACACAAATAAAGTTTGAACTAATCACAAAGCGCAGTAAAGTGTTTTTTATTTAACTGTTGACCCTGGTGTCTTTGCTCTACCATACGTACTTACTATTTGTCCTCATCCTGCGAGGATGTATAGAATTATTACTCCTTAGTCAAAATGACTGAGTAAATATGGTATATTTTCTCAAACTATAACAATTGTTTTACATAGTAAACATACAAATGGTTCACAAGCTTCAGCAGAAAAAAAACATTAATTTCTTTCATACTTGAATTCAGTGTTAATATCTTTGGCGTTGAATGTTTTTAGCCTATAACGCATTTTCCTTTCCTCTTTGTCAGTGCTTTGGCAACCTCGAGCCCTCATCTGTTCCCTTCATCCACCTCAGGTCCTCTTCATGTAACATATATATATATATATATATATATATATATATATATATATATATATATATATATATATATATATATATTCACAGAAAAAACCATAGGTTATAGTGGATATATAGTTAGGATTTTGCATTTACAAAACCTTGAAAATTCAATGAAAAAACCATTGGTTTTAGGCCATATATAGTTAGGAATTAGCATTTACAAAACCTTATTTTACTCGCATAAAACCATTGAAATTCCATATATAGTTAGAAGTGCTAACTATATATCGCGCACCCGCAATCCACTGCTGATGATGTCACATATTACATCATTCATGACATGGTCAGTGACATCACTGATGACATCACTGATGACATCTCAAATGACATCACTGATGACATCACTGATCACAACATCCAGTGATTGTATGTGTCTGTAAAGTTTAAATATGTTTCACATATTGAAGAATGAGTGGATGTATAAGTGTCTGGCTGAAGAATTTAGTAGGTGCATGACTGACTGTATGAGTGAGTGATTAAATGTGTCTCACTGAGTGCATGGGTTAGTGACTAAACTGTCTTAATTTGTGCATCAGTATGTTTGTTGTTGTGTAAGCTGCTGCATGTGTTGATCAGTAGCTATAAGAGTGGCCATATGGGTTATTGATTGGTTGCCCAAGTATTTGAATGGGAGGCTGAGTGTGTGTGTGGGTGGCTGGGAGGTGCGTGACTCTGTGCATAGATGTGTAAGCAGTTGATTCACTAGGAGTATGAGTTCAAGAGTGCATGTGGAAACAGCTATATGGGCGGTTGACTATGCATGGGTGTGTTGGTGAGTAAATGGATTTCTCATTGCTACATGTGCAAGTAAGTACGTATGTAAAACACAATACATGTGAGAGTTGAGATATATAAATAACTGAACATAAGAGCCAGTGAATGTGTGAGTGGCTGTATCGATCACTGTGAGCTTGTATCAGGGATTATATAAGAGAATAAATATGTGTTAATATATGTTTGAATAAGTAAGATGTGTATAACTTTATAGTTGAGGAAATGGAGGTGTGATTGATTCTTTGCATGACTGACTAGGTGTGTGAGTAACTCCATGGATGAGTGACAGTCTGTGAGTGTCTGTTTATACTGAGTGTATGTAAGGTTATATTAGAGTCTGAAGAGGTTCATTGTATTATCACATGAGTGATGTGATCAGTGATGACAAATGAGATGTCATCAGTGATGTCATTTGAGTTGTCATCAGTGATGTCATCAGTGATGTCATTTGAGATGTCATCAGTGATGTCATTTGAGTTGTCATCAGTGATGTCATTTGAGATGTCATCAGTGATGTCATCAGTGATGTCACTGACCATGTCATGAATGATGTAATATGTGACATCATCAGCAGTGGATTGCGGGTGCGCGATATATAGTTAGCACTTCTAACTATATATGGAATTTCAATGGTTTTATGCGAGTAAAATAAGGTTTTGTAAATGCTAATTCCTAACTATATATGGCCTAAAACCAATGGTTTTTTCATTGAATTTTCAAGGTTTTGTAAATGCAAAATCCTAACTATATATCCACTATAACCTATGGTTTTTTCTGTGAATTTCATTGGTTTTTTAATAGCAAATATGAAAAGCTTTAAAATGTCAAGTACGTGATAGATAAAAACATTTTCGTATTTATGCACGCTGATGTGCTTTGAACGCTGCACACCCCCCCCCTCCCCTCTTTTGTCTTAGTAGTACTCTCTCTTTGCAGATACTGAAGGGTAGTTAACGCAGGCCTTTACCCCCGTTGTAATCCGTCGTGCCTCCTTGTCTCTCCATTTGATTGATTGTTGTCCAAGCATTTACTGTTTTAGAATTGGTTCTCTTTGGATCATTCTCTATTTACAAACAAGCACAAAGTCGCAATACTCTGTTTAGTCTTTGCAGATAGTGAAAAATCGTGTAAAAAAATAAAAGTAATCGAGCAAAATCAGTAGGCCACTAATTGGATCTCTTTTTGACCTCGCTAAAATAGAAATATTAGGAACAACCCTTCATGAGAAATACGAAAATAGTGAGATGAACTGAGCTCCACACCATGAGGGCTGCAAGACAGCTCGGCTCCATCACCCATCCCGCACAAAATAACGACAAACCCTATGCAAATATTAAAAATATAGACAACACACCAGCAAAGAAACAGGGTAAAACATTTTATTAAAAAACTATTTACATAACGTTGGTTTATAAGATGATGTCAGTAGTGGACCGATGTGTGAATAGATCGAAAACAGCACAAGGCTCCAAGATCCGGATGGCAAGCTCCTGGATGTTGGGTGCCATAGTTTAGAGTTCTGAATTTCAGCCTTTTTCAATGCCTGTGCTTTGTTGAATCAAAATGGCGGCTTGACACAAAGCTGACTCAAGCGTTGCTACTGATGCTATGCAGACCAAAACTGGTTTTCAGTTTGTACATTTTTCTAGATTTTTCAATCCAAGTTTGGTTGACTTTGTAGAACGATGGCTTCAGATTTTCAACATACGGTGTGGTGGCGCTGACTGGGAGGGGGCGCTTCGCTCCTGCCCCCTCCCCAAGTAAGATTTTCATACGTGAAAGTACGTTAATGGTTTTGGTCCCTGAGATGCTTCGATGTCACTACCATTCTCAAATAGCATAAGTTCTGGATGTTGGGTGCCATAGTTAAGAGTTCTGAGCAGTGCTTGTAACACTGCCTGAAGCTTATTTCCACCTACTGCAGCTTCACTATTCTCAAAGTAAGTGAGTGTCGTTTGTGGACCTGACTGCATTAGAAAACAATGTGATATGTTACCTTCCTAAACAGCTTGACGGAGGCCCCTGAGGGGCGGTGTGATGGCCATGGACTCGGAGAAGACGCTTGGCTCCGACACCCTCCCCAAGTCTTATAGCACTGGTGTAGCCTGAGATCGCCCCCGACATAGGCGGCCGGCTCCCGGGGTCCGGCGGAACTTTTTGCCTTTTGATGACTCTTCAATTCTGGACCTTGTCCCACAATCCGTTTGACCTGAAGACAAGCTGTAGTGGGGCGCCCCTTTATCGTTTTAGTTGCCATTCCGCCCGCTTTAGCTACACTGTGCCTCTTCCGCCATTCAGCTGTTTACCGCCCGCTCTTGCGACTACAGCGTCTCGCTCACCATGTAGTTGAGATGCGCCCGCTCTTGCGGTGCAGCGATAGGCGGCTGCCACAGGACTCTCAAAATGGCGGCCGGCTCTTCGGTTTTGGGCCTGGTCCACTAAAATGGCCTTGGGACACCTTGGAACTCGGACGCTTGTCTGCTAGGGCTTGGGTCCCATTCTCGAAAAGCGTCCCCTCAGCCGTGAAGATTCTACAAAAGTCTTGGGGGCCTCCGACTCCCGCAGGCTTCTGGTGGGGAGCGGCTGCCATGATTGCTCGTGGAATGGCCACGACGGAGCTACGAGATGGTAGTGGTCTCATGCTGACGCCAGCTTTAGTCTGAAACATCCAGAAACACTATAGACTACCAATTCGATCAGTTCCGGTAGCGCCCCAACATGACCCGGAAGAGAAGAACTTGCCCTCCCCTCTTTGACTGATGGTTCTTGTTGCCTGTCCCCTCTGTTGTCATTTAACAGAACTTTTTGGACTGCTGAAAGGGGTTGTGTTCTGAACGCTGGTTGGTGGAGACATTTAGACTATATTCTTGACCTACGTTGTCGCGTAATGCGTTTTATGACACGCCGCGTTAGCGCACCCGGAAGTGATCCGAGGCGCGGCGCGCAGCGCAGCGCGTAACGTAAGCATAACAGGTCATGTGACTTGTTAATAAAACTTTTCATTGGTTCATTTTACTTTTGTTAATTTAATGATGAAAAGCTTGGTCATATGACCTAAAAATTACGCTTTTTATTATTTTCGAACAATATTTTTTTTTCAAACATATGTTATAATATTCCAGGCTAATGTACTTTCCCGGAAAATTTACAACTGTCTTGCAAGTAAAATATATTCCTTTTTCGAGAAAAAGGGCGTTTCTTCCTTCCATGACGGAGCCGTTGAGTAAGAGATTCGGCCTGCTGTCTTAGTCGCCGATACGCCTGATTATCAGATTCTTATCGATCACTTTATGTTGCAGACATGAAAAACACAACTGCCCTTGACCATTTATCTTTACTGCGTTCCTACATATTATACCTTTTATCCGTCATGTAATTGGACTGCTTTATTTCACTTGCCTTTTACTGATTCGAAAACAGTCACTAAAAGTAAAAACTTTACAAATGTAAATACTACTACCGTGTTTTGTTTTAAAAACCTTTATTGTGAAAATGTCAGTATACAAATACGGGCCTATAACCACGTGGGCCGGCCACGGAGCAAACTGAAATCGTATATGATGAGGAGACATTTACACTGTAGAAGAACGTAACGAGCGGGCCATTAGGTGACAAGAACAAAGGTGTCTAACAGTTGCGGAATCGGTGGACGTACATTTTGTAATTAAAATACGACAGGGCCACTTACAATAACATTTTCTAGATATACATTTGCGGGCAAGGAGTTACGAGTCCCATTTATACCGGCGCCATTTTGGGCGAGGCCGGGCAGGTCCAAGATATAGTCAAAATGTCTCCACCAACCATCGGCCAGACCAGAACCCCTTTCGGCCCTTTATGCTACAAGATGGTGTCTTCCATTCAGAAAATATTGGTGGCAGCATTTTGAAAGGAAACAGAAACAGCCGTTCTCCTAGTGAGTTTCACATTGTTACATTTAGGAAGAATTTTGAAGAGTAGTATGTGGAAAATCTGAAGCCATTTTTCTACAAACTCTCAATCAGACTTGGATGGAAAAAAAAAACCTGAAGAATGTACAAACTGAAAACCAATTTTTGTCTGTATAGCACCAACAGTAACGCTTGAGTCTTTCATCTTTCTTTCAAATAAGCTTTATTTCGGTTTTTGAGTTTAAAACCATAAAAGCAGCAAAAAGAAATACATACATGTATATAAAAATCAACAGTTCATTGCAATATTGAGAAAAGACCGGATATTAAAAACAAAAGTAAAACCAATCTAGTGCAAATTAAGAACGCATGGTAAGCAGAAACCCCTTTCACCAGGTGTTATAGTTCGATACCCTTGGGCCAGGGTAAAAATCAAACAAGTCCCAGATAGAAATAGGGCCATCTCCAATTTTGGGCTGGGAAAATCTTAAAAATGGGACAATGTTCCTATGTTTGAATTTAATTAGTATCAGGTCTCCCGGAATGTCTTTGGGCATCATCCCTAGCCATCTCACCCTCCTGACGCTCAGGATTCCGCCATCTAGTTCGGGTGGTAGCGGTCTATTGTTCTTGAGCCAAAAGATGGCTTTATTCAGCAGGTCCTGGCTTGTTTCACGTTTATCCTGACTAAGTTCGGGGACCCCGGAGAGAACAGTCACGTAGGGGGCGGCTTCAGGGGGTAAGTTCATTTGGTGTCTTCTTTCTTGAGGGGGCCTCGAGGCTTTGCGTGGGAGGCGGGTGGGCTTAGGAGTAACTTTCCTGCCGCTTTGAATGGATGTGCTAAGAGAGGGATCTTTCCTGAGTTCGATGGACACGGGGTTTACAAGATTAGGAGAGAACGTAGGGCGAGAGAGAGTAACAGTATTTACAGGTAAAGGTGCAATCCTTTGTACTATTTTTTCGACATCAGACAACCTGTTTCCCAGATCTGTAATTTTTGAGAGCAGGGGTGTTAAGGCCACATTCAACAGTCGCTCAATATGGGCCAATAGGGTCGAATGGAGGGGGGAAACAGAGTCATTTGAGGTGGTCCCCGCTTTGGATGGCGTTAATACGCTTTGGTTGACGAGGGAATAAGAGGGGCTACAGCACATACGGGTGGCATTTGGTGGAGTACCCTCGTTTTTCCTTTTGCTGATTGGTTTCTGAAACAGTGTATCAGATTGAGGCGGGAATATTTCAAAGGTCTGTGGGGTGCAGTTTGTGAGAAGCATATCTCTGTCCATTGTAGGGGAAGTAAGAATATCGGGGACATAGTTTGTGCCACACAGGGCATTAAGTTCGTCCCAGACAGACATGGTGGTTGATTTACAAAAGGGGGTCCCAGGCGTCAATAGGCAAATCACAACGCAAAAGAAAAACAAAAGAGTAGAATGTCTCTATACCTCGTCCTTTTGATAGGGCCAAGTGGGGTGGCCCATCCCGTCCTCCTCAGGTCCTCTGAGGGCTTAGCCCGCGCGCGGTCCCGCGACGCGGGGGCTCGCGCTGGCCTTAAGCGCACCTCCGGGGGCGGGTCTGTAACCAGGATGCGCGCCTTCCTGGGCGCAGGGGGTGCAGGGAATTGTAGTTCCCGATCTACCGGCTCGCCGCGGTGATCGGGATACAGGCAGGCTTCAATGTCCGGTGGCAGGAAGAAAGCAGCGCTCGGGCTGCTGCACACAGCAATCCCCCAGTTGACCTCCCTGGTCTTTGTTTGTGAAGGGTCCCCCGCTCCCCCGGGGCTCGCGCTGGCCTTAAGCGCACCTCCGGGGGCGGGTCTGTAACCAGGATGCGCGCCTTCCTGGGCGCAGGGGGTGCAGGGAATTGTAGTTCCCGATCTACCGGCTCGCCGCGGTGATCGGGATACAGGCAGGCTTCAATGTCCGGTGGCAGGAAGAAAGCAGCGCTCGGGCTGCTGCACACAGCAATCCCCCAGTTGACCTCCCTGGTCTGTGTTTGTGAAGGGTCCCCTTGAGTCAGCTTTGTGTCAAGCCGCCATTTTCATTCAATCAATAGCGTCCCCCTGCACACATTCAGGGACCTGGTCGTGTCTTCAGATGAAACGCATTGTAGGAAAAGAAGCAGAAAGGAAAAGGCAAAAAGTTCCGCCGGACCTAGTGAAGCTGCAGCAGGTGCAAATAAGCTTCAGACAGTCTTACAAGCACTGCTCAGAACTCTCAACTGAGGCACTCAACATCCAGGACTTGCCATTCGGATCTTGGTGCCTTGTGCTGGTTCCGACCTATTCACACATCGGTCCACTACTGACATCACCTCATAAGCCAACGGGGCACCCCACGCCGACTTTCGGCGCAGCATTGTAGGATGGCCACACCAGTGCGGCAACTTGCTGGAAACAACATCGGGGCCATCCAGATCTCGGCGCGTTCGACTCACTGTACCGCAACAGTGACCGCAACTCAGCTGGACACGCCGTCTTTCGGCGCAGCATTGTAGGATGGCCACACCAGTGCGGCAATTTGCTGGACACCACCTCGGTGCCATCCGGATCTCGGCGCGTTCGAGTCACTGTACCGCAACAGTGACCGCAATTCAGCTGGACACGCCGTCTTTCGGCGCAGCATTGTAGGATGGCCACACCAGTGCGGCAATTTGCTGGACACCACCTCGGTGCCATCCGGATCTCGGCGCGTTCGAGTCACTGTACCGCAACAGTGACCGCAACTCAGCTGGACACGCCGTCTTTCGGCGCAGCATTGTAGGATGGCCACACCAGTGCGGCAATTTGCTGGACACCACCTCGGTACCATCCGGATCTCGGCCCGTTGTGCTGCCTTCGGCCTATTCGCACATCGGTCCGCTACTGACGCCGCCTCACGTGCCAACGGATTTTCTACGCTTTTTGTAGCCCTATGCCGCATAACAGGTCATGTGACTTGTTTATAAAACTTTTCATTGGTTCATTTTACTTTTGGTTTCCTAAAGATGGAAGGCTTGGTCATATGACCTAAAAATAACACTTTTCATTGGTTTAGAACATTTTTTTTTCCCAAACGATGAAAGCCCCACCTTGTTTCTGGATCATTCAGACTGAAGCTGGCGTCAGCATGAGAGCACCACCATCTCGTGGCTCCGTCGTGGTCATTCCGCGAGCAATCATGGCAGCCGCTCCCCACCGGAAGCCTGCGGGAGTCGGGGGCCCCCAAGACTTTTATACAATCTTCACGGCTGAGGGGACGCTTTTCGAGAATGGAGCCCAAGCCCTAGCAGGCAAGCGTCCGAGTTCCAAAGTGTCCCAGGGCCATTTCAGTGGACCAGGCCTAAAACCGAGGAGCTGTCCGCCATTTTAAGAGCCATGTGGCAGCCGCCTATCGCTGCACCGCAAGAGTGGGAGCAACTCAACAACATGGTGAGCGAGACGCTGTTGCCGCAAGAGCGAGCGCAACTCAGCTAGATGGCCGCCACCTGGGGAGGCCCGTTCACGCCGGCTCCCCCACGCCCCCCCCCGGGCCGCCGCACGCCAATTTTCGGAGCAGCATTGTAGGATACCAAAACCAGTGCGGCAGTTTACTGGACATCACCTGGGTGCCTGTCGTACATGTTGTGTCAGCCATGTGACACTGGACACAGACCGCTACTGACGAGGCCTCCCCCCGCACCACCCGGGACGCCCCACGCTGTTTTTCTGTGCTGCATTGTAGGATCCCTAAACCAGTGCGGCACCCAGGCGACATCACCTGGGTGCCGTCCAGAACTCTGCACGTTGTGCTGCCTTGGGACTATTCGCACAACAGACCGCTACTGACGAGGCCTCCCCCCGCCCCACCCGGGACGCCCCACGCCAATTTTCGGAGCAGCATTGTAGGATCCCTAAACCAGTGCGGCACCCAGGCGACATCACCTGGGTGCCGTCCAGAACTCTGCACGTTGTGCTGCCTTGGGACTATTCGCACAAAAGACAGCTTCTAACCATTGTTGCTTTTTGTGTTGAGAAATGTTTAAATGTTTTTAGTTTTTGTTCCGTTCGTTAAAGTTAGTAGTTAATAAAGTTTTATAACCTTACTTTGTTGGAGTGTTATCTATTTTTTTAAAAACGGGTGAATGGGGCCTTGAATCGGGTTATTGTCATGTGTGGGCTTTGGAAGTGTGCTGCTGCAGGATCGGACATTTCAAACTCAAATGCACGTTCTTTTTCTTACCTTTCCGAAGCATGGAGCGCAATAGCAGGCAGAGAAAGGGTGATGCACGTGTTGAACACTACCTGACCTGGCAAGTTGCTGGCAGTGCCCCCCCGCCCGCTCCTGAAAGAGGGCACACACACACCGCCGCCCCGAGTACTTCACAAATCTTTAAAAGACCATGCGCTTGTTCATGAGGCTTAAATGGTTTATCACCTCTTCTAGAACCCCTGCATCGACCCTCTGACGTTTCATGGAAAAATTACCATGTAACACAATACCAAGCCCTGTCAGCTGAAACCCCCAAGGAATCGTGGGGCATATTATCAAGGGGGTTTATCTCCGCTTTTTTGGCTTTAAAAGCCATGAAAGCGGAGATAAAATTATTTCCCTATTACCAAGCTGTCGCTAACACCAGTTAGTGACAGCTAAAAGGAGATAGCGACCATCTTGGGCCCCGCTTTGCATGTCAGTGATACTTATCACTAATGACATGCAAAGTGGCGTGCCAAGATGTTAGCGACTGGAAACAGTCCCTAACATCGCTACCTTCTATTACCAACTTTTGGAGATATTCGCGCTAAGCGCGAATATCTCCAAAATCTAACACCTGCCCTGAGCAGTTCTTAGCCATGTTATCCAATGGGAGGTGGATAACATGGCTAAGAGCATTAGGTCGATAATACATGAATATCGCTGACTTTTCTGCGATAATAGCAAGGTTTATCTGCGATAAAAATCGCCGATGTGCGGCGATAATTTTTGTCTCTAAACAAGTTAGAGACAAAAATTATCGCTAGTTGTTCGTAATATGCCCCCGGGTTTTTGCTTGCAGAAATCGGGAGGCGGGAGACTAGCACTGAAATCAGTAGTCACACGCCTGAATCAGGAGGATTGGCATGTCTGAATTCTCTACAGCTGGGGCCATAAACTACATCCGCAGGGTTAGGTGATAGCCTGGGACCAGCCTGGCATCTAAAATGGCTGCCGTGCACGACAAAATTGTGGCATTCGAAAAAAGGCAAGATGGCGCAGCCGCTGGAAGAGATGTATCAACATATATCAACCTCCTCAGCCACCCTCAGGAAACATAGGGGATTAGGATATGTCTCCCGCACCCCCTTATACCTAGTACTTTAATTAACGAAGCACAAAATGGCGAATTCCCGTTTCGCTACCAGTTTGCGGCCCAGTTCGCGGCCCGTGAAGCGCTTCTACCGTGAAAAATCATTTTTTTTTTATTTTCCCCACGGGACCCTTTAATAACCCCAACAACATTCCTAGGGGGTCAAGAGGGGGATACCTTGCCCCCTTTCATTAAATTCCCCCTTAGTTTTTCACCTTTTCTTCTCTCTCGATCCTACCGAGAGACAAGATGGCGGCCGCTCCGGACTGTCACGCAGCAAAAAAAAAAAAAAGCTCACGCACAGCCGCTGGAAGAGATGTATCAACATATATCAGCCTCCTCAGCCACCCTCAGGAAACATAGGGGATTAGGATACGTCTCCCGCACCCACTTATAACTAGTAATTTAATTAACGAAGCACAAAATGGCGAATTCCCGTTTCGCTACCAGTTCGCGGCCGCGCTTCTACCGTGAAAAATCATTTTTTTTTTATTTTCCCCACGGGACCCTTTAATAACCCCAACAACATTCCTAGGGGGTCAAGAGGGGGATACCTTGCCCCCTTTCATTAAATTCCCCTTTCGTTTTCCACCTCTTCTTCTCTCTCGATCCTACCGAGAGACAAGATGGCGTCCGCTCCGGACTGTTTAGAATGTTGACAGACACCGGAGAGCCAATCAGCTTTCTGCGCGCAAAGTTCCGATAAGCGAAAAGTAAGCGGACCGGATCGCTGCCCAGAGCGCTGTTACAGATATATATCTTGGTTTGAACGTTAATTTCTCAAAAACTACTGGAGCACATATATTGAGACCTAGCAAAGGCACATCGGGCTAACAGTCCCTACAATTTTGCCAAGTTTCGTGCAAATCCATTCAGCCGTTCGAGCTAAAAGTGAGTCCAACCGCCCTATGGAAAAATGAATGGAAAAAACGCGTTTTGGGACCCCCCTTTTTTCTCAGCCCCCCCTTGACGAAACTCCACCAAATTTTCAGGGGCTGCTCAGAATCAAAATGTGCCATTTTCCTGAAAATTTCAGCCGATTCCGTCCACAAACGCCAAAGTTATTAGACATAGAATTTTCAAAAGTCCCATAGAGAAAAAATTCTAACTATATATACCTACTGGCTATCGCCAGTAGGTAATATATATATATATATATATATATATATATATATATATATATATTCAATGAAAAAACCATTGGTTATAGACCATATATAGTTAGGGATTAGCCTTTTCAAAACCTTATTTTACTCGCATAAAACCATTGAAATTCCATATATAGTTAGTTGCACTAACTATATATCGCGGACCCGCAATCCACTGCTAATGATGTCACATATTACATCATTCATGACATGGTCAGTGACATCACTGATGACATCACTGATGACATCTCAAATGACATCACTGATGACATCACTGATGACAACACCCAGTGACTGTATGTTTCTGTAAAGTTAAAATATGTCTTACATATTGAAGAATGAGTGGATGTATAAGTGTCTGGATGAAGGATTTAGTAGGTGCATGACTGACTGTATGAGAGAATGATTAAATGTGTCTCACTGAGTGCATGGGTTAGTGACTGAAGTGTCTTAATTTGGCAATCATTATATATGTTGTTCTGTAAACTGCTGCATGTGTAAATCAGTAGCTATATGAGTAACTATATGGGTTATTGAATGGTTGCCCAAGTATTTGTATGGGAGACTGAGTATGTGTGTGGGCGGCTGGGAGGTGTATGCCTCTGTGCATAGATGTGTGAACAGTTAATTCCCTAGGTGTATGGGTTCAAAAGTGCATGTAGAAACAGCTGTATGGACAGTTGACTGTGTGCATGAGTGTATTGGTTAGTGAATGGATATCTCAGTGCTACATGTCAAAGTAAGTACATATATAAAACACAGTCCATGTGAGAATTGACATATATAAATAACTGAACATAAGAGCCACTTAATGTGAGAGTGGCTGTATGGATCATTGTGATCTTGTATCAGGGATTGTATAAGAGAGTAAATATGTGTTAGTATATGTTTGAATAAGTAAGGTGTGTATAACTGTATAGTTGAGGAAATGGAGGTGTGATTGATTCTTTGCATGACTGACTAGGTGTGTGAGTAACTCCATGGATGTGTGACAGTCTGTGAGTGTCTGTTTACACTGAGTGTATGTAAGGTTATATTACAGTCTGAAGATGTTCATTGTATTATCACATAAATGATATCAGTGATGTGATCAATAATGTCAAATGAGATGTCAGTGATGTCATCAGTGATGTCATTTGAGATGTCATCAGTGATGTCATCAGTGATGTCATTTGAGATGTCATCAGTGATGTCACTGACCATGTCATGAATGATGTAATATGTGACATCATTAGCAGTGGATTGCGGGTCCGCGATATATAGTTAGTGCAACTAACTATATATGGAATTTCAATGGTTTTATGCGAGTAAAATAAGGTTTTGAAAAGGCTAATCCCTAACTATATATGGTCTATAACCAATGGTTTTTTCATTGAATTTTCAAGGTTTTGTAAATGCAAATTCCTAACTATATATGGACTATAACCTATGGTTTTTTCTGTGAATTTCAATGGTTTTTTAATAGCAAATATCAAAAGCTGTCAAATGTCAAGTACGTGATAGGAAAAAACGTTTTCGTGTTTATGCACGCTGATGTGCTTTGAACGCTGCCCCCCCCCCTCCCCTCTTTACTCTTAGTAGTACTCTCTCTTTGCAGATAGTGAAGGGTAGTTAACGCAGACCTTTAACCCCGTTGTAATCCATCGTGCCTGCTTGTCTCTCCATTTGATTGATTGTTATCCAAGCATTTACTGTTTTAGAATTGGTTCTCTTTGGTTCATTCTCTATTTACAAACAAGCACAAAGTCGCAATACTCTGTTTAGTCTTTGCAGATACTGAAAAATCAAGTAAAAAAATAAAAGTAATCGAGCAAAATCAGTAGGCCACTAATTGGATCTCTTTTTGATGTCGCTAAAATAGAAACATTAGGAACAACCCTTCATGAGAAATACGAAAATAGTGAGATGAATTGAGCTCCACACCATGAGGGCTGCAAGACAGCTCGGCTCCGTCACCCACCCCGCCCAAAATAACGACAAACCCTATGCAAATATTAAAAATATATACAACACACCAGCAAAGTAACAGGGAAAAACATTTTATTAAATAACTATTTACATAACTATTTTATACTTTTTGTTGCCCGATCCGGCTAGCTCAATCGATCGAGCATGAAACTCATGCACTCTGATAGCAAGAGTTGCTGCTGATGCTATGCAGACCAAAACTGGTTTTCAGTTTGTACATTTTTCTAGATTTTTCCATCCGAGGTTGGTTGAGTTTGTAGAACGATGGCTTCAGATTTTCCACATACGGTGTGGTGGCGCGGACTGGGAGGGAGTCATATAGATCTAACACTCACCACATAATCATTTACCATTAATAAATTCACATTGATACCAATAAGTCATTTTTTGAAAAATTTAGCTATGCATTTATTGGTGCATAGTCTTAACGCACTAGTGTTAGTTGCGAAATATTGACTTAAATCAAATAATGTGAAACACATAGAGGTACTTTAAATGCAATTGTATAAGCATTACATTTCAGAGTGCTCTCAATAGAAAGGGAAGGGAAAGTGTGAGGGTTGTGAGGGACCGGGTAAAGGTGGTGTGACTTGTTTGGAACATCACGTTAAAATCCAAAACGCCTTTACAGTCAGCATATACAAGGTTCCAACATTGCATCAAACATAGGTTGAATCAATCAATTTCTTTGTGTCCTATGGTGTGCTGGAATGGCGTAGTCTACGTTTCGACCCCCGAAGTACGCTAGAAGGGTGATTGCTGCCTCATGTTGGGGTCTTCATCAGGACAATGTGGATTGGGAGCCTAAAAAATAATGTGAAGGCCATGAATTACCTAGTGTTGAGTGGTGAGTAACCTAAGTTATATAAGTGTTAATAAAAGGGAAATTACATACATTAAAAGACGGTAGACATCTGTGCCGTCTATTGGTGGGCCGAGTCGGGCTCCAAGAGAATCTGTGGAAAAGTAATGATAAAGACTGAGATTCAGTCACTAGCTAGAACAGGCTGCTAGTAGCATAGTGCTTGTAGTGAAAGGGGAACTTACTTGGAGACAGTTCCTTACACGAGTGGATACATTTCTTCAGGCATAAGTCCTGCTGTTGTCAATCCTTGCACGCGCTGTCAGAGAAAATAATGAATAATAAAGAACCACCGCGTGATTAACTGGCTGTGGTTAGGTCATGAATCATATTAGGGACTAAAGTCACTACCCATAAACTCGGAGAGTATATATTTATTTACATTACGCTGTGGAGTTTTATATACATCAGCGTGAGATATTGCATTCTATATAATTAATGTGCCGTCATGTTAAAAACGGGGAAACACAAGATTAGCAGACCGGAAAAATCGGTTCACAGTCTCGGTAGCGTGAAGGGTTCAAAAAGGATGGCGCTATGTGGTCATTAGCAGGGAATACAGATAAACTTACTAGGGCGCTGCGCCTGTGATCCGACCGCTGGGGTTCAGGTAGGCAACTGAGGAACTCGCGGTGCAGCCGCTGAGTACTTGTCTGGCATGGGGGCTCGTCACAAGCGAGCCAATCATCGATGAGAGATAGGAGCCTGACTCACCTAACGCGTCGAGCGTGGGATAGGGAGTATCAACGAAGGCAGAGTTGTTAGTCAATTTCAGGGAATGTGTCTAAAGAGCCAATGCCCTAATGTGTTTGCTTATGGTCAAATGTATCCCTAGGTGTTCATCAAAAACAGACCATGCGAGAAGCATTGAAAGGGACAGTTTTTTTTAAAAACATAATAGCATACGTTTTTAAACACGAGACCATGCGGGAAGCATTGAAAGGGACAGTTTTTAAAAGCATAATAGCATACGTTTTTAAACACGATAGCATACGTTTCTACAAGTCAACAGCCTGCCTTCTGAATATGGATATGTCATACAGTATTACAATTCATGTAACCAAACATGTGATATATTCTCGTGATTGTCACTATGTAATGTATGTATAACAATAGACCCCAATCGTGGCTGGGGGCATATTGTTACCTTATTGTCCATAGGAACTGTACAGAAAATGCTACTCAGAGTGATTGTTCAAAATAATGTATACAGTCATTTCGAATTTGTACCAGCCATTGAGGCAAAGTCGGCGTATCATTAGGTCGCATAATGGCATATGTTTTTACAAAGAGCATGATAGCATACGTTCATACAAATCAGCATCCTGCATTCTGATTGGGAATGAATCATACAATAATGTACTCGCGTTGTGTGACTGGGCATGATGGCATATATATCTACAAGTCAGCATCCTGCGTTCTAATTGTGAATGAATCATGCAATAATGTTCTTGCATTGTGTAACTAAGCATGTAGATTGTTCTGGCCCCATGTTGTTATTAATGTGACAAAAGATGTAATATATTCCTGTAGTTGTCACTATATAATGAATGAATTCAAAAGACCCCAATCCTGGGTTGATGCATGATGTTGCCTAGTTGTCCATATAAGCTGTACAGTAAGAGTGCTACTCAGAGTATTTGTTCAAAATAATGTATACATTCATTCCGGGTTTATACCAGCCATCTGGGCAAAGTTGGCGTCCATTTCGTTGAGCCCATGGCTGATAGTTTTGAAAAGATACATCCATTTACATTCACGGATGTTCAATATGGAGTTTAGATTTCCCCCACGTGGTCCCAGTGTGATCTTTTCCAGGACAAGCCATTTGATGGATTCAGGGGTGTGATTGTGTTCCTTAAAGTGTTCCACGAGGGGTGCTCCAACTGTAGAGCACCGGATTCTACTGCAGTGCTGGAAAATCCGATTTTTTATTTTCTGCTTAGTTTGTCCGACATACATCAGATTACAAGGGCACAGAATGGCGTAGATGACTCCGCTTGTATTGCAATTTGTAAAAGATTTGAGGTCTATACTCAAATCATTGTATACCAGTTGTTTGGTTTCCCAGCATGTGGGACATGCTTTACATGTTGTGCATTTGAAGTGGCCCACCACCTCGGGGAGATTCCATAGTCTTTGTATGCTTGGTGCCTGAGGGATTTCCAACATTGAACGTACTACATGGTCCCTTACACTCTTTGCTTTTTTGAAAGCATGCATTGGAGGATCTGGGCTGTCTAGAGTGTCTGCAATCAAGTTCCAGTGTTTGTTGACTATTTTGCGTATTGCATTACTTTTGGTGCAAAATGTAGTCACACATATCATTCGAGCTTTGGAAGGGGTCCGTGTTTTCCAAAGCTCGAATGATATGTGTGACTACATTTTGCACCAAAAGTAATGCAATACGCAAAATAGTCAACAAACACTGGAACTTGATTGCAGACACTCTAGACAGCCCAGATCCTCCAATGCATGCTTTCAAAAAAGCAAAGAGTGTAAGGGACCATGTAGTACGTTCAATGTTGGAAATCCCTCAGGCACCAAGCACACAAAGACTATGGAATCTCCCCGAGGTGGTGGGCCACTTCAAATGCACAACATGTAAAGCATGTCCCACATGCTGGGAAACCAAACAACTGGTATACAATGATTTGAGTATAGACCTCAAATCTTTTACAAATTGCAATACAAGCGGAGTCATCTACGCCATTCTGTGCCCTTGTAATCTGATGTATGTCGGACAAACTAAGCAGAAAATAAAAAATCGGATTTTCCAGCACTGCAGTAGAATCCGGTGCTCTACAGTTGGAGCACCCCTCGTGGAACACTTTAAGGAACACAATCACACCCCTGAATCCATCAAATGGCTTGTCCTGGAAAAGATCACACTGGGACCACGTGGGGGAAATCTAAACTCCATATTGAACATCCGTGAATGTAAATGGATGTATCTTTTCAAAACTATCAGCCATGGGCTCAACGAAATGGACGCCAACTTTGCCCAGATGGCTGGTATAAACCCGGAATGAATGTATACATTATTTTGAACAAATACTCTGAGTAGCACTCTTACTGTACAGCTTATATGGACAACTAGGCAACATCATGCATCAACCCAGGATTGGGGTCTTTTGAATTCATTCATTATATAGTGACAACTACAGGAATATATTACATCTTTTGTCACATTAATAACAACATGGGGCCAGAACAATCTACATGCTTAGTTACACAATGCAAGAACATTATTGCATGATTCATTCACAATTAGAACGCAGGATGCTGACTTGTAGATATATATGCCATCATGCCCAGTCACACAACGCGAGTACATTATTGTATGATTCATTCCCAATCAGAATGCAGGATGCTGATTTGTATGAACGTATGCTATCATGCTCTTTGTAAAAACATATGCCATTATGCGACCTAATGATACGCCGACTTTGCCTCAATGGCTGGTACAAATTCGAAATGACTGTATACATTATTTTGAACAATCACTCTGAGTAGCATTTTCTGTACAGTTCCTATGGACAATAAGGTAACAATATGCCCCCAGCCACGATTGGGGTCTATTGTTATACATACATTACATAGTGACAATCACGAGAATATATCACATGTTTGGTTACATGAATTGTAATACTGTATGACATATCCATATTCAGAAGGCAGGCTGTTGACTTGTAGAAACGTATGCTATCGTGTTTAAAAACGTATGCTATTATGCTTTTAAAAACTGTCCCTTTCAATGCTTCCCGCATGGTCTCGTGTTTAAAAACGTATGCTATTATGTTTTTAAAAAAAACTGTCCCTTTCAATGCTTCTCGCATGGTCTGTTTTTGATGAACACCTAGGGATACATTTGACCATAAGCAAACACATTAGGGCATTGGCTCTTTATACACATTCCCTGAAATTGACTAACAACTCTGCCTTCGTTGATACTCCCTATCCCACGCTCGACGCGTTAGGTGAGTCAGGCTCCTATCTCTCATCGATGATTGGCTCGCTTGTGACGAGCCCCCATGCCAGACAAGTACTCAGCGGCTGCACCGCGAGTTCCTCAGTTGCCTACCTGAACCCCAGCGGTCGGATCACAGGCGCAGCGCCCTAGTAAGTTTATCTGTATTCCCTGCTAATTACCACATAGCGCCATCCTTTTTGAACCCTTCACGCTACCGAGACTGTGAACCGATTTTTCCGGTCTGCTAACCTTGTGTTTCCCCGTTTTTAACATGACGGCACATTAATTATATAGAATGCAATATCTCACGCTGATGTATATAAAACTCCACAGCGTAATGTAAATAAATATATACTCTCCGAGTTTATGGGTAGTGACTTTAGTCCCTAATATGATTCATGACCTAACCACAGCCAGTTAATCACGCGGTGGTTCTTTATTATTCATTATTTTCTCTGACAGCGCGTGCAAGGATTGACAACAGCAGGACTTATGCCTGAAGAAATGTATCCACTCGTGTAAGGAACTGTCTCCAAGTAAGTTCCCCTTTCACTACAAGCACTATGCTACTAGCAGCCTGTTCTAGCTAGTGACTGAATCTCAGTCTTTATCATTACTTTTCCACAGATTCTCTTGGAGCCCGACTCGGCCCACCAATAGACGGCACAGATGTCTACCGTCTTTTAATGTATGTAATTTCCCTTTTATTAACACTTATATAACTTAGGTTACTCACCACTCAACACTAGGTAATTCATGGCCTTCACATTATTTTTTAGGCTCCCAATCCACATTGTCCTGATGAAGACCCCAACATGAGGCAGCAATCACCCTTCTAGCGTACTTCGGGGGTCGAAACGTAGACTACGCCATTCCAGCACACCATAGGACACAAAGAAATTGATTGATTCAACCTATGTTTGATGCAATGTTGGAACCTTGTATATGCTGACTGTAAAGGCGTTTTGGATTTTAACGTGATGTTCCAAACAAGTCACACCACCTTTACCCGGTCCCTCACAACCCTCACACTTTCCCTTCCCTTTCTATTGAGAGCACTCTGAAATGTAATGCTTATACAATTGCATTTAAAGTACCTCTATGTGTTTCACATTATTTGATTTAAGTCAATATTTCGCAACTAACACTAGTGCGTTAAGACTATGCACCAATAAATGCATAGCTAAATTTTTCAAAAAATGACTTATTGGTATCAATGTGAATTTATTAATGGTAAATGATTATGTGGTGAGTGTTAGATCTATATGACACAGCTTATATATAGCACATGAGTTGCACATGAACTCGGACCACTGTTTTTTTGTATTGACATTTGGACCCCGGTCCTGGAGTTCTCAGGGTCTACCCCTTTATTACTCCTGCGGACTGGGAGGGGGCGCTTCGCTCCTGCCCCCTCCCCAAGTAAGATTTTCATACGTGAAAGTACGTTAATGGTTTTGGTCCCTGAGTTGCTTCGATGTCACTGCCATTCTCAAATGGCATAAGTTCTGGATGTTGGGTGCCATAGTTCAGAGTTCTGAGCAGCGCTTGTAACACTGTCTGAAGCTGATTTCCACCTACTGCAGCTTCACTATTCTCAAAGTAAGTGAGGGTCGTTTGTGGACCTGACTGCATTTGAAAACAATGTGATATAGTACCTCCCTAAACCGCTTGACGGAGGCCCCCGAGGGGCGGTGTGATGGCACGGACTCGGAGAAGACGCTTGGCTCCGACCCCTCCCCAAGTCTTATAGCACTGGTGTAGCCTGAGATCGCCCCCGACATAGGCGGCCGGCTCCCGGGTCCTGCGGAACTTTTTGCCTTTTGATGACTCTTCTATTCTGGACCTTGTCCCACAATCCGTTTGACCTGAAGACACGCTGTAGTGGGGCGCCCCTTTACCGTTTTAGTTGCCATTCCGCCCGCTTTTGCTACACTGTGCCTCTTCCGCCATTCAGCTGTTTACCGCCCGCTCTTGCGACTACAGCGTCTCGCTCACCATGTAGTTGAGTTGCTCCCGCTCTTGCGATGCAACGATAAGCGGCTGCCACAGGACTCTCAAAATGGCGGCCGGCTCTTCAGATTTGGGCGTGGTCCACTAAAATGGCCCTGGGGCACCTTGGAACTCGGACGCTTCTCTGATAGGGCTTGGGTCCCATTCTCGAAAGCGTCCCCTCAGCCGTGAAGATTCTACAAAAGTCTTGGGGGCCCCCGACTCCCGCAGGCTTCTGGTGAGGAGCGGCTGCCATGTTTGCTCGTGGAATGGCCACGACGGAGCTACGAGATGGTGGTGCTCTCATGCTGACGCCAGCTTTAGTCTGAAACATCCAGAAACACTGTAGACTACCAATTCGATCAGTTCCGGTAGCGCCCCAACATGACCCGGTAGAAAAGAACTTGCCCTCCCCTCTTTGACTGATGGTTCTTGTTGCCTGTCCCCTCTGTTGTCATTTAACAGAACTTTTTGGACTGCTGAAAGGGGTTGTGTTCCGAACGCTGGTTGGTGGAGACATTTTGACTATATTCTTGACCTACGTTGTCGCGTAATGCGTTATATGACACGCCGCGTTAGCGCACCCGGAAGTGATCCGGGGCGCGGCGCGCAGCGCGTAACGTAAGCATAACAGGTCATGTGACTTGTTAATAAAACTTTTCATTGGTTCATTTTACTTTTGTTATTTTAATGAAGAAAAGCATGGTCATATGACCTAAAAATTACGCTTTTTATTGGTTTCGAACATTATTTTTTTTTAAACATATATGTTGTAATGTTCCAGGCTAATGTACTTTCCCGGAAAATTTACAACTGTCCTGCAAGTAAAATATATTCCTTTTTCGAGAAAAAGGGCGTTTCTTCGTCCCATGACGGGGCCGTTGAGTAAAAGAGGCTCGGCCTGCTGTCTTACTCGCCGATACGCCTGATTATCAGATTCTTATCGATCACTTTATGTTGCAGGAGTGGAAAACACAACTGCCCTTGACCATTTATCTTTACTGCGTTCCTACGTATTATACCTTTTATCCGTCATGTAATTGGACTGCTTTATTTCACTTGCCTTTTACTGATTCGAAAACAGTGACTAAAAGTAAAAACTTTACCAATGTAAATACTACTACCATGTTTTGTTTTAAAAACCTTTATTGTGAAAATGTCAGTATACAAATACGGGCCTATAACCACGTGGGCCGGCCACGGAGCAAACTGGAAACGTATATGATGAGGAGACATTTGCACTGTAGAGGAACGTAACGAGCGGGCCATTAGGTTGCAAGAACTAAGGTGTCTAACAGTTGCGGAATCGGTGGACGTACATTTTGTAATTAAAAAACGACAAAGCCACTTACAAAAAAATCATCTAGATATACATTTGCGGGCAAGTACCATGGGTGACGTTAATTCGAACTTTCAATAGTACAGTAATCAATAACACATCAGAACTTAATATCAATAGGGATGTCGAAATATTCAATCAATTCTCGTCCCCGCCCGCCATGACCATCAACACTACATTCATATCTCGTGATATCAAGGTTGTTCAACCAGTACACAACAAGGAGTTACGAGTCCCATTTATACCAGCGCCATTTTGGGCGAGGCCGGGCAGGTCCAAGATATAGTCAAAATGTCTCCACCAACCATCGGCCAGACCAGAACCCCTTTCGGACCTTTATGCTACAAGATGGTGTCTTCCATTTAGAAAATATTGTTGGCAGCATTTTGAAAGGAAAGATAAACAGCCGTTCTCCTAGTGAGTCTCACATTGTTACATTTAGGAAGAATGTTGAAGAGTAGTATGTTGAAAATCTGAAGCCATTGTTCTACAAACTCTCAACCAGCCTTGGATGGAAAAAAAAATCCTGAAGAATGTACAAACTGAAAACCAATTTTTGTCTGTATAGCATCAACAGCAACGCTTGAGTCAGCTTTGTGTGAAGCCGCCATTTTGATTCAATCAATAGCGTCCCCCTGCACACATTCAGGGACCTGGTCGTGTCTTCAGGTCAAACAGATTGTGGGACAAGATGCAGAATGGAAAAGGGAAATAGTTCCGCCGGACCCCGGGAGCCGGCCGCCTATGTCATGGGCGATCTTTGGCCACACCAGGGCAATAGTGAAGCTGCAGCAGGTGCAAATAAGCTTCAGACAGTGTTACAAACACTGCTCAGAACTCTCAACGATGGCACTCAACATCCAGAACTTGCCATCCGGATCTTGGCGCCTTGTGCTGGTTCCGACCTATTCACACATCGGTCCACTACTGACATCACCTCATAAGCCAACGGGGCACCCCACACCGACTTTCGGCGCAGCATTGTAGGATGGCCACACCAGTGCGGCAACTTGCTGGACACAACCTCGGTGCCATCCGAATCTCGGCGCGTTCGAGTCACTGTACCGCAAGAGTGACCGGAACTCAGCTGGACACGCCGTCTTTCGGCGCAGCATTGTAGGATGGCCACACCAGTGCGGCAATTTGCTGGACACCACCTCGGGCAATAGTGAAGCTGCAGCAGGTGCAAATAAGCTTCAGATAGTCTTACAAGCACTGCTCAGAACTCTCAACTATGGCACTCAACATCCAGGACTTGCCATCCGGATCTTGGCGCCTTGTGCTGGTTCCGACCTATTCAAACATCGGTCCACTACTGACATCACCTCATAAGCCAACGGGGCACCCCACGCCGACTTTCGGCGCAGCATTGTAGGATGGCCACACCAGTGCGGCAACTTGCTGGACACCACCTCGGTGCCATCCGGATCTCGGCGCGCTGTGATGCCTTCGGCCTACTGTAGCCGCAAGTGTGAACTCAACTCAGTTGGACGGCGAGTGAAAAGATAAGGGGCGCCGCACTGCAGCCGAGGAGCCTCCATCTTGGGGGAGACGCACAGCCCCCACTGACTGACGCGACCTCACAGGCCAACGGGGCGCCCCACGCCGACTTTCGGCGCAGCATTGTAGGATAGCCACACCAGTGCAGCAACTTGCTGGACACCAACACGGTGCCATCCGGATCTCGGCGCGTTGTGCTGCCTTCGGCCTATTCGCACATCGGTCCGCTACTGATGCCGCCTCACGTGCCAACGGATTTTCTACGCTTTTTGTAGCCCTATGCCGCATAACAGGTCATGTGACTTGTTTATAAAACTTTTCATTGGTTCATTTTACTTTTGGTTTCCTAAAGATGGAAGGCTTGGTCATATGACCTAAAAATAACACTTTTCATTGGTTTAGAACATTTTTTTTTCCCAAACGATGAAAGCCCCACCTTGTTTCTGGATGTTTCAGACTGAAGCTGGCGTCAGCATGAGAGCACCACCATCTCGTGGCTCCGTCGTGGTCATTCCGCGAGCAATCATGGCAGCCGCTCCCAACCGGAAGCCTGCAGGAGTCGAGGGCCCCCAAGACTTTTGTAGAATCTTCACGGCTGAGGGGACGCTTTCGAGGATGGAGCCCAAGCCCTAGCAGGCAACCGTCCGAGTTCCAAGGTGTCCCAGGGCCATTTTAGTGGACCAGGCCCAAATCCGAAGAGCCGTCCGCCATTTTAAGAATCCAATGGCAGCCGCCTATCGCTGCACCGCAAGAGTGGGCGCAACTCAACTACATGGTGAGCGAGATGCTGTAGCCGCAAGAGCGGGCGATAAACAGCTGAATGGAGGACGAGGCACAGTGTAGCAAAAGCGGGCGGAATGGCAACTGAAACGGTAAAGGGGCGCCCCAGTACAGCAGACGAGCCTCCACCTGGGGACGCCCGTTCACGCCGCCTCCCCCACGCCCCCCCCCCCCCCGGGGCGCCTCACGCCGTTTTTCGGAGCAGCATTGTAGGATACCAAAACCAGTGCGGCAAGTTACTGGACATCACCTGGGTGCCATCCACATCTCAGCGCGTTCTGCTGCCTTGGGACTATTCGCACAACAGACCGCTACTGACGAGGCCTCCCCGCGCACCACTCGGGACGCCCCACGCCGTTTTTCGGAGCTGCATTGTAGGAAACCAAAAAACCAGTGCGGCACCCAGGTAACATCACCTGGGTGCCGTCCAGAACTCAGCATGTTGTGCTGCCTTGGGACTATTCGCACAAAAGACAGCTACTGACCATTGTTGCTTCTTTTTGCCAAAAAATGTTTAAATGTATTTACAGTTTTTGTTACGTTCGATATATTTATAAAGTTAATAAAGTTTTATAATCCTACTTTGTTGGAGTACTATATATTTTTAAAAAATCGGGTGAATGGGGCCTTGAATCGGGTTATTGTCATGTATGGGGTAGTGAATAGGGTGAAAGGGAGGTGTCGGGCAGGCACAGGGTGTGATTCTCAGGGAAGAGCAGCGCAGATGGGGGAAAGTTTATGGCCCATGCATGAGAGAGAGAGCGGGGGTGACCAGTGCGTGGGGGAGATGCTTGCGAGGGTGGGGAGCCGTGCTGAGGATCGGCGGCGTGCAGAGAGTGGGTCTGGTCAAGGCATCTAAAATGGCTGCAGTGCACGACAAAATTGTGGCATTGGAAAAAAGGCAAGATGGCGCAGACAATGTTTATCAATAAGGATTCATTTATAACAAAATATTTTATCGCAGTGACAAATTGGCGGTCAACACTTCCTGATTTCCATCGAATCGAACGTTAACAGACGTCACGCAGCAAAAAAAAAAAAAACGCTCACGCACAGCCGCTGGAAGACATGTATCAACATATATGAGCCTCCTCAGCCACCCTCAGAAAACATAAGGGATCAGGATACGTCTCCCGCACCCCCATATACCTAGTAATTTAATTAAAACGAAACACAAAATGGCGAATTCCCGTTTCGCTACCAGTTTGCGGCCCAGTTCGCGGCCTGAGAAGCACTTCTACCGTGAAAAATCAATTTTTTTTTATTTTCCCCACGGGACCCTTTAATAACCCCAACATCATTCCTAGGGGGTCAAGAGGGGTCTACCTTGCCTCCTTTCATTAAATTCCCCCTTCGTTTTTCACCTCTTCTTCTCTCTCGATCCTACCGAGAGACAAGATGGCGGCCGCACAGCCGCTGGAAGACATATATCAACATATATGAGCCTCCTCAGCCACCCTCAGAAAACATAAGGGATCAGGATACGTCTCCCGCACCCCCTTATACCTAGTAATTTAATTAAAACGAAACACAAAATGGCGAATTTCCGTTTCGCTACCAGTTTGCGGCCCAGTTCGCGGCCCGAGAAGCGCTTCTACCGTGAAAAATCAATTTTTTTTTATTTTCCCCACGGGACCCTTTAATAACCCCAACATCATTCCTAGGGGGTCAAGAGGGGTCTACCTTGCCTCCTTTCATTAAATTCCCCCTTCGTTTTTCACCTCTTCTTCTCTCTCGATCCTACCGAGAGACAAGATGGCGGCCGCACAGCCGCTGGAAGACATATATCAACATATATGAGCCTCCTCAGCCACCCTCAGAAAACATAAGGGATCAGGATACGTCTCCCGCACCCCCTTATACCTAGTAATTTAATTAAAACGAAACACAAAATGGCGAATTTCCGTTTCGCTACCAGTTTGCGGCCCAGTTCGCGGCCCGAGAAGCGCTTCTACCGTGAAAAATCAATTTTTTTTTATTTTCCCCACGGGACCCTTTAATAACCCCGACATCATTCCTAGGGGGTCAAGAGGGGTCTACCTTGCCCCCTTTCATTAAATTCCCCCTTCGTTTTTCTCCTCCTCTTGTCTCTCGATCCTACCGAGAGACAAGATGGCGGCCGCACCGGACTGTTTAGAATGTTGACAGACACCGGAGAGCCAATCAGCTTCGCTACGCAAAGCTCCGTTACGCGAAAAGTAAGCGGACCGGAGCGCAGCCCGGAGCGCTGTTACAGATATATATCTTGTTTTGAACGTTAATTTCTCAAAATCCACTGGAGCACATATATTGAGACCTAGCAAAGGCACATCGGGCTAACAGTCCCTACAATTTTGCCAAGTTTCGTGCAAATCCATTCAGCCGTTCGAGCTAAAAGTGAGGCCAACCGCCCTATGGAAATTAACATGGGGAAAACGCGTTTTGGGACCCCCCTTTTTTCTCGGCCCCCCCTTGACGAAACTCCCCCAAATTTTCAAGGGCTGCTCAGAAACAAAATGTGCCATTTTCCTGAAAATTTCAGCCGATTCCGTCCACAAACGCCAAAGTTATTAGACATAGAATTTTCAAAAATCCCATTGGGGAAAAAATCCTAACTATATATACCTACTGGCGAGACGCCAGTAGGTAATATATATATATATATATATATATATATATATATATATATATATATATATATATATATATATATATATATATATATATATATATATATATATATATATACAGACACACACACACATATATCTCTTAGGACAGCTGAGGAACTGTTGAATAAATTATCTGAGATTACCACACACCCATCAGATTTTTTACTGAATGAGCTAGGATGGCTCTCACCCAGAACTTTTTCCATTGCAGAGAGATTTCTTCTTGCGAGCTGGTGGGACTGGCTTGGCATATGCCTGTGCTCCAAGCTTAACTAATACCTGTATATTCAACTTTGAACAGAGAGGGATGTACCCTAATACTTATACTTTACAATGCAACCTACATTTGTGGAAAAATATATGGATGACTTGGGAAGGAGATCAGGGATCCATAGACAAGTTTATGAACTGGACCAATAATAAAGATGAATATCTAAGGTTTATGAAAACGCACAAGAAGAGCACGAACAACTGATGAACTCTGTTTATACCAGGCCCGAAACTCATTACTCCATTTCACCAAACACCATCTGAGATCTTTTCATGAGAATTTCCCAGTAGGGCATTACCTCACATCGATGAGAAACTGCTCTAATCTTGAACTCTATGATGAAAAATCTTCCAAATTAGGATGTACATTAGATCAAAGTGGTTATCCCAATACAATTTTAAGAAAAAGGCAAAAGAGAACCAGGAATTATCACAGGGACAGCATTTTTTACTCTTATGTAGAGGAACTAAAAACAAATTGATCAAATGTAACCACGTTTTCCATCTTATCTAAAGTACAACGAATCATGAAACATTTTGATTCAGGCCTGGAATCACTGCTACTTGATTTCAAGACAGGCCAGAGTTTACAGGATAGATTGATACACTCAACCACAAATTATAGAGAAATGCACAAACCACCATGTAGGGCCTAGCAAACACCATAGGACATCACTTGTGCTGAGACTGACATGTGTGCACACTAAGTAAATCCACCAAATCCATTGACTTGAGATTAGTGATCGAATGAGAGCGAGGAAATTCACCAATTGTAATTGCACTAACGCATAATTGCTGGAATGTCTATGTCATCTGAGATATGTGGGAATGACCACTAGAATTCATGGACATAACTCCAATATTAAATGCAGAATCTTGAATACAAATTCAATTACACACTTCAAACTGTTGCAGCACAGTCCAGAAGTCTTTACGTGGACTATTATTGAGATGTTCGATAATAAGACTGGCATAAGTGCAAAAGGGCAGTTGTTGAAAATAAAACCGAAATGGATATACTGCTTGAGTACCTGTCCCTTTTGGTTGCAAGCCCAGGAAAATATCCGCTCCTTCCACAGTACATATCTACCAAGTCTCTTTTTTATCTTCACAAAGCATGAGACTGTTCTTGTAGTGTCTTCATGTGGACACACTCTGGACCCCCTTCAGGATGACTTGTGGCATTATTGCACTTGTGCCACTACCATAAAGATGGTGCAGAAGGAATTTACACTGGATACACAAGGAGTTCGGTGGCAAATGGGCAGCTTAACAGGTGTGGAGCACAGCATTTCCAGGTTCTGTGGAGAAGTGTGGCTTAATGGTTAGAGCAGGCAGATCTCGATGCAGAGCTCTGGCCAGGGACCAGGGTTCGATTCCTACCCCGGCGGGTCTCTGGCTCATTAATTCCCCTAACCGGATATTCTCGCCTCAGTGCCTATTCTGATCATGGGTCCCACGCTGCAACTCTGGGCAATAGCTTGCTTAGTCTCCACAATGGCCCCCACAATGCGAGGGATGCCTGGTCTGCACCATGGGGGTGCCCAAGAGTGGACACTTCACAGGGAAAGCCAGGAAGGGTTCCCTTGCGGTATTCGTACAAGCGCCGGGAAACCCACTGCGGGTAGCTGTGCGCTATACAAGTACAAAACATTTACATTCTGTCCCAATGAAGCTTACATTTAGTGTCTGTCGAGAGCTCCGCACAGCATTGAGGAAGTTGTAGTAGTGCCTCTGTAATTTTGGAGATTGGTTGTGGGTACCACTAATCCGGTCCAACTCTATCTGTTCATTTATTGTTGAGGTTATATTGTGTATTGAATGTTCTGGCTATATTACAGTACTCTGACTCTAAACAACTGAGACACCAGAAGTAATGAACACAATTCTAAGTGATGCACGGCACACCTGAGTCTGTTAGCCTAAACAAAGCAGTCCGCCCGACTCAATACTACTGATGGTCAAATAATAATTTTTGATCAAATTGATGGCATAGACAAGTCCACATGAGGCATGGCCCCTTTGTCTCGATTAGCCTTCCTTTACAATTTTGATTCTAGTAATTCTAAGAATACATTTTCTACCTAATCAAGGAGATCGGTTGGTACAACATTAGACTTTATTACGAGATGCATTATAGACAGGCCCATAATTGATTCTAAAAAAGTTAATATGAATCTATTCTATTAATTGATTTTAGGAGATGAGCTTTTGTAGATGTCTAGAGGTGCCATATTCACAAGTATCATTTGAATTCCATTGTATTTCTTAGAGCACCCAATGTATTGCACAGCGTAGGTGCTGTGTTCCATGCCCCGATCTCCTAAAAAGTAATACCATTAGGGGCATACATGAGCATTAGTATTAGGAGAAATTAGTTACTTGTGAAATTAGAAGCTTGTTATGCTACACAAGTGGGTTACAGTCTTAGTAGAAGATATATTATGCATTAGTATATGCAAGTTATCAATACCTACTGGTTTAACCTATTTGTGGTGTTTATATGTTATCCCCTAGTATTCCATGCAGGCACAGTGACCGTAATGAAGGTGCAGTCTATCTTTCTAATTTCACCTAGAGAAGGGTTACTAGAGAAGCCAGTGTATAGAATATGGTCTACTGGTTCAGAAGAAGGCCCCAGGATACTTTTTGGGCTGCAAAGGAACACAAACATGTTGCCTTTAGTAGGATGGTGGCAAAGTTATTATAATAGTATGTATTTCTCTTTCACACCTCTTTTGTTTTTTTACCTTACCTTGCATAAGAAAGGGGATGAAACAGCACATTCCTAAAATTGGCTACTTCTTTACCTATCTCAATGCAATTTTAGTATTGCCATGTGAGACCCTCTTTTGCCTTCATAACAAAAGACTCCAGGGCCCAGAATCTGAAAACTATCACCGAATGCTGTCCAGGCCCCAAATTGGCTGCCCTGTGCTGCGTGACAGGGAGAGAGCAGGAGTGCCCCATATTTACAGAGATATGGCGCTCACCTCCCCTCTCCTTAGCACCGGTGCTGATTTCAGCTGCCGTGCTCCAGGCATACACCTTAGTGCCATAGATTTAGGGTGTGTGCATGAGTCTAGCATAGGTTTTGTATAGAAAGGCTACACTTCCTGTACAAAATACTATCCCTAGAGACACTTCAGAGCTTTTCCTACTTTGTATGTGTGATGCAGAGTGCAGCATGCATGCAAGTCAAAAAATAAAGGAAAAATTAAACATTTCTCCTTTTTTGTTTTTTTATTGTTCAATCCATAGCATAAAACATAATATATTTAAATAAATAATTATACATAGTCATAACACAAAAAGTTCTTTAATTAGACTTGATAACAAACACAAGCCAACATCTAATATGCATTTGCCAAGATCAAACAGTTAGCTCATATGTTCTATCTTATCTGTATGCCCAGTTTTTTTTCGTCTCATTGACTACAAACAAAAAAGACTGTATTCCAAATTAAAAATGTTATAGAATTTGGTTCGCCACATCTCAAACCAAGGGGCCTCCCGCTGTAGCCAATATGAAGCTACACATAACCGTGCGAACGCAGCTGCAATAAATATCATATATCTAAACATATGTGCGAGTTGAACAGTTTTCCACAATCCCCAACAACATTACATCCTCTGTCATGTGAATTGGTATCCCTGTGAGTTCGGACAAAAACAAATCTATTTGTGACTTTAATTGCAAGAGCGAAATGCAATCATAAAACACATGCACGATGTCATCTCTCTCCAGATTACATCTAAATCACTTCCCATCATTAGTACCCTCCACCCCCACACTTCATCATCCGCTCTGGTGTATGATATAAGTCGAATATAGTCTTAAAGTGTTGGGTTTTCAAATTGGCTGAAATAAAAAATTTCCCTGCAGTGTCGATTGATCGCTGCATATACTTGCCTTCCTGCCCAAGTAGTTCACACCATTTACCATCTTAAGCAGCCAGATCATCCGGTTGTATCTTAATTAATATGGGATACAGTGACCCTATCTTTGCCCTTCTTCTAATTGCCTCAACTATCGGAGCCATAGTTATGCCCTTCTGTTTATGTTGTTTAAACAAAAAATCCTGAACTTGCAAGCATTAAAAAAAATTCCTTTTGTTGAAGTCCATATCTTATTAGCTAGCCCTAAAAAAGAGGCTAATACTCCCCCTCAAATAGATCTCCCAATTGTTTGATCCCCTTAGCCCGCCAGCTCAACATCCTATAATCCCAAAATATAGCGGGGAATATAGGTGTCGAATTTAACAGTGTATAATAATTAATCTGTGGAATGTCTAGCATTTTTCAAAGGGATTTCCAAACCTTGTATTCTGCAAGCACAACCTTAAATCATGTTTTTTTTAAATAGCTTGGTTCAGAGAAATTAACTAAAGAATTTCTGGTTTCTGCCCCTAGCAACATCTGATATATGGACGGTGCTTCAGCCATCACCACATCTTCCCCTGTCAACAAAATCTGTATATTTTGAAGTATAAATACGTAATAATAAAAAGTAAAATTAGGAACCGACCAACCCCCCGATCATGTGGTAACATCATAAATTTAAACGCATGCCTCGCTTTCCTTTGTCCCCATATCGACCTATCACAGATAGATTGTACCCTCTGCAGTTGTATTTTAGTTAATTCAAGCGGTACCGCCCTCAAGTAATACAACATTTTAGGAAGGATGGGGGGCGCTAGAGGCCACACATGCAGAATGGCCGCACTAATGTGAGGCTCCTGCTCCCTACAACAATTATCCTTCAATTATCCTGGCAAATAATTTGATATCCTGTCGAAATTCTGCCATATTTGATTTGATTTGATTTGATGTGGATTTGTAAAGCGCGAATTGCTGCCCTGAGGCGTCCAAGCGCTAGCAATATCGGAGTGCTAAGTGACCACCCCCTCCGGTGTGAAAATTTGTGGAATCGGATGGTGTAAACCCCTGTACTGCGCTGGGGAAGACTTGGCCGAAGGTGCAATCGACGCTGGACAGAGCTGTGGTGCGGCGGTAGTGGAGAGGCGAGCCTGCGGCTTCACGAGAAGCAACCAGGCCGTGACTGCCACAAAGACGGAGATCTTATCTTATCTTATCTTATTGTTTTGGTAAAGCGCTACAGCTGCCCCGGCAATGAGGCGTCCCGGCGCTGGAACCCAGATCAGATCCTGAGCGTGGAAAGTCCATGGACAGAGGAAGGTTTACAGGCAAGGGAATAGAAAAGTTTTCACTGCTTTCCGGAAAGCAGATAGGTTGTCTATCGAGCGAATATGATGTGGTAGTTCATTCCACATCTTGGCTCCCAGGAACCTAAAGGAGCGTCCGCCCATGCGGCAGAGTTTTATGCGTGGGACGCAAAGAAGGTTTTGGTTGGAAGATCTTAGGTTCCGTGACGGCGCATAGGGAGTGAGAAGGGGTTGAAGCAGAGGGGGGGTGTTAAATTTGAGAATTTTGAAGGTCATGATGAGGGTCTTGAACTTGATTCTGGAGTCAACCGGGAGCCAGTGCAGTTTTCTGATGGTTGCTCTGGCTGAGCATCTGCGGGGAAGGCCGACCAAAGTTCTAGCGGCCGAGTTCTGCACGCGTTGGAGTCGTGCTAACTCACATTTGTTGGCGCCAAGAAGGAGTACGTTGGCATAGTCTAGACGCGAGAGGATGGTGGCTTGGATGATGAGTTGGCGGGTCTTTGCGTCGAAGAAGCCTAGTATGTGGCAAAGGCTTCTCAGTAAGCCAATGCAGGTGCCGGCAACTTTCTTGGTGTGGGCTCGAAAGTTGAGTGAGTCGTCCATCCAGACACCCAAGTTTTTCACTAGGGTTTTGGGGGGAGGGATGGTACCAAGGGAGGATGGCCACCAGTGCTCATTCCAAAGGCTGGTGTTTTTGCCAAGGAGAAGCACCTCTGTTTTTCCGCCATTAAGTTGTAAACAGTTCGTGGTCATCCATTGGGCGACCGCAGAGAGTCCGTTTTTAAAATTAGAGGAAGAGTTGGAAGGTCCGTCTGAGAGGGCGATGGCCAGTTGTGTATCGTCAGCGTACGATACCAATGTCAAGCCCCATTCTTTGGCCACTGCCGCCAGAGGCTGAACATAGAGATTAAAAAGAGAGGGGCTTAACGCAGAGCCCTGCGGGACTCCCTGTTCAATAGGGTGGGGTTTAGATAAAAAGGGGGGGGCAGAAACTCGAAAGGACCTGTTCTCGAGGAAGGATCTGAACCACTCCAAGGCATGGCCAGTTACTCCAAAGGTCTCCAGACGCTTAAGAAGGATGACATGGGATACCGTGTCAAATGCCGCGCTGAGATCCAGAAGGATCAACGCAGCACTTTGACCGGCATCCAGGATCGTCCGGAGGTGCTCTGTGGTGGCTAAGAGAGCAGACTCAGTGCTATGGCCTGGTCTGAACCCATTTTGTGATGGGCCCAGAATGTTGTTTTTGACCATATGCTGGGATAGAGTGCTGTTGACATGCGCTTCAGCGAGTTTGGAAAGCCATGGAAGCAGGGAGATTGGACGAAAATTCTCCGGTTTAGATGGATCTAGGGTGGGTTTCTTGATGATAGGCGAAACCCACGCTTGCTTCCAGGCAGATGGTACACACGCTGAAGTAAAGGAGAGGTTCAGGATGGCGGTTAACGCTGGTAGGAAGAAGTCGAGTGACTCTAGGAATTGAGCCGGGCGCATAGGGTCTGCGGGGGAGCCAGATTTGACTTTGTTGCATAGTCTGATGAGGATGTCTTTGGAGATTTCTGGGATGTAGGTCAAGGTCGAGTAGCTAGGAGAAGCAGAAGGATTGCTGATGGTATTAGGGTCGTGCCGGGGGAAGGAGGTGTAGATTTTCTGTACCTTGTCAACGAAGAACCTGGCAAGTTCTTCGCATTGTTGCTCAGAGGAGATAGTAGGGAGGGGTGTTTTGCTGCTCTGTAGTTTTTGCACGAGTTTGAAGATTTCTTTCGCGGGGGTGGGACTAGATTCAATTTTGTCGGCGTAGAAGGCGGTCCGTGCAGCACGGATGGCTTTGTGATACGATTTCTGTAACAGAAGGTATTTGGCTTTGTCTTCTTTGTTGTATTCCCTACGCCAGAGGCGTTCTGCCTTTTTGCACTCTTTCCGTAGATTTTTGAGTGTGTCGTTGTACCAGGGGTTAGATGGCGAGTTACGACCTTTTGTCCATTTAGCAGGGATGAGACTGTCTAGTCCGCCCGTAATCCACTCGTGAAACGAGCTGTAGTTAGCGTTGATGTCGGAGTTGGAGTCAAGGTGGAAATCCCCTAGTGTCTTGTGTAGGTCCTCTTGAGACAGTTTATGCCATGGTCTTTTTAGACGGCTGGTCGGTGCCGTATTGTGTCTGCTTTTGTTGACCGGAATGGCCAGTTTAATAAGGGAGTGATCTGTCCATCCCATAGGAAGGGGTGGCTCTGAGGTGAGTTCTTCTAAGTTAGAGAAGACTGGGTCTAGGATGTGGCCAGCTAGGTGAGTTGAAGTGGAGATGAGGGGGTTGAGTTGCAGTGCAGAGAGGTCTGCAAGGAGTGTTTTGATCGTAGGGGCGTCCTCACTGGAAGCGCCAGGGAAGCCCTAAAGCACGGTGTTGGGAATTAGGTATGGTGGAGCCCTAGTCCTCTCTCTATGTGTATGCAGATGGTCACGCCCCTATCCCTCCTCAGCCCCTGTGACGTTATTTAGTGAAGCCTGGCTGGGTATTCCTTGCTTGGTTTCTAAATGGTCACGTTGTCTTTTTGTGATTACCCTTCGTGATCTCAGAGTTGGATTTCCTGCTGTGTTCGTGTGGTGCAGTATTGGACACTTTCGAGAGAGCAGAGCGAGGCTTCGCTTTGCGTAGCGAAATGGACAGATTACCGTGAGATCTATCCGGTGATCAGAAGCTTGGGTATTGCGAGTTGCACTTTGGACCTGCACTGGGATTCGTTATGGTCTGTGCGCGGCTGCGTGCAGGCTGAAGAAACATGTCGGAGACTTTACATCCGGGTGTTGTACATTCTATCCGCATCCTTGTGTGTTTTTGGGATGCTTTCACGAACCGGCTGCTAGTCGGTGCTTGTTTTTCTCGTTTGGTGGCCACTGTTTTCGGGTTTTCGGGAATTGGGTGTTAAACGCGTACCACGCATGAATCGTCAAGGGTTTTTTTTAGTCTAAGGACTTTTTCCCCCACTTGCCATTAACGAAGGTAAATTACGTGGTACTATTATTTTGGAAGGCTCAAGACCAGTTCCAATTCATGGAGTCTCCGATATTGGACTACTGAATCCCTCATCGTGTAAGAAAGAGAGAAGGGGTTGTTGTTGTAAGATAATATTGCATGTGCAGAGAGAAAGGGCATATAGGTTATGTTGATTATTGTCTTGTTTCTTCTCTCTCCTCTGCAGTGTGGGAAGTCAGTCCTTTCTTTCTCTCGAGACTAAAGGGAGCTGGAGACGTACTGGGTCCATTGAAGCCGTCTCCTTCCCCTTGTTTCTTTTACCCTTCTCTCTCCCCGGGCTCAGACTGTAGTTGGTTGTTGTTAATATCTGGCAGGCTGCAGTCTGTGCGGGGTAGAGAGTTGGGAATATCGTCGCTCCTGCAGCGTGGTTCCTAGTGGGTGACAATCTGACACACAGTAGGAGAGTGAGCGCTGCGCTGGAAGAGGGACCCGCTGCTATACTCGGCGCCCGGATTGTAAGGCAAGGGGCCGATATACCTCCACAGTAGGACTGGCGCTGGAGCGCTCGACGGCGGGACGGCACATAATTGCTGCTGGGACAACTGACTGAACTACAGGGGTCCGAGGGCCCGTAGTTGAGATAATTGCGCCCTGTGCTACTGGCACGCATAGAGCGGGTCGAGCTTGTGCGGATGGACCTGTGGTGCGGCACTGGAGCACTTCGTGTCCTCGTCGACTCTCAGGACCTTTCTGCCCAACTGCGCAGACGAGCGCAAATAAATACCGCTTCTCACGTGCTGCATAAGAGAAGAGACCCGGAGAATACTAAGGGTGTGAAACAGCATTGCCATTACATTGCACGTCCCGCTGCAGACAGCAGAGAGACCCTGGGCATACTTACAAGGCGCCATTTTGCGAAAAAGACAGATAGGCCTCCATTTCAGGGAAGGAGAACTGGAAGGCGCCCTTAATAGAAGCTAGTGTGGACGCTTTGCAGAGGGTGGAACGAGATCATAGACAATAATGGATGGCTTGGAATGTTAAATGTGCAAGACCTAGGCGGTGAATCCGGGTCTCCCCCCCCCCCCCACCCCTGAACCTGGGCAGAGGGCGGCCAGATAAAGGGGACGCTGCATGGTGGTGGAGGCTGAACCAGGTGAAGGGAAAATAGGGAGCGAAGGACAGGATACTGCATATAAGGGCCTGAGACTACTACCTATATGTGACTGAGATTTTACATACTGTGTCACCCCTGACTTCGACAACTGTATCGGAACCATCTGCAGGCGGTGAGAGAGGTTAAAGGCGAAACACGGTTTCCAGTGTTCAGATCGACACACTGGTAGAGACATGGGGAAGCCTGACACTAGGCAGCCCAAGCTAAACTTCGAGACAACGAAAAGAGTGCACAAGCCCGCACAGGAGGACCGGGACTCTGGAAGTAGAGACGAGAACAGTGAAGGTGCTACCCCGCAAACTACAGATAAGCACAGCATCTTGCAGGAGGTACGGCAAGGATTCGCGGCGGTGGTGGATAAAGTGGACAGAATGTCCTCGCGGATGGATGCCATTGCCCATAAGCTGGAGGGGCATAAGGAACGGATTAAAGAAACCAAAACGCATCTCTGACAATGAAGATACCTCCTCCAGTCATGCAACACAGCTCGCACGTATGGATAAACTGTTGAAAATAATTGCAACCAAAAATGAGGATTTAGAAGCGCGCAGTCGGCGCAATAACATTTGCGTGTTTGGAATTCCAGAATTAACCAACACTGGAAGGATGGAAGAGTATGTCGAAAACATGCTCCTGGCGGCCATTGGTTTGGAATCCTTTTCCATGCAGTTCATAGTGGAACAGGCCCATAGATCCCGTGGGCCGCGTCCGACGCCGCGTCCCATCATCGCGAGATTGCTGAACTATCGGGACCGGGACGTGGCCCTTCGAGCAGCGAGAAATAAGGAGAATTTGTCCTTTGATGGAAACACGTTCTCAATACACCCGGATTTTACGCCTATTGTGCAGGAGGAGAGGTGCAAATTCAACGACGTCAAGAAAAAACTGCGAGCGGCACACATAGGTTATGCATTGTTGTATCCGGCACGCCTTAGGGTCACACACCAAAGGAAGCAGCGATTTTTCACCAACCCGCAGCAAGTGGAGGATTTTCTTCGGACAGTGAAACGCATGAATCGGAGCGGAAGAGTCCCAGGGTTATCACAGCAGTCCTACTCTACGGGGGCTGAAGAAGCTTTGGAATAAGATTACTATGGTATCATCACTTTATTCTACATGGGGCCTGCTGCTATCTGATAACGAACTCAGTGGCAGGAACTATGTTAGACATTATATGTTGACAATTTTCCATTGTAGCAACGCGTTCTAGGCCCCACCCCCACTCCCCCACTAAGAGCCCGAACATCACAGTAGTGGAGGGCTTGGGGGGTGGGGAGGGTCTGTGTTGCCGACTAGAAATGACCCCTCATCTGGGGAGGTGATTTCAATGTTACATATAATCCTAGACTGGATAGATCACATCCTGCACCACACCATTACACCAAGGTGCAGGCAGTGGTACAGGACACAATTACTGCCTATCAGTTGATGGATGCTTGGAGGCATGCCCACCCGCACGCGCGGGAGGGCACACACTTTACAGCGCAGGCACAGTCATGGGCACGGTTAGATTACTATTTAGTATCCCCAACGATAGCAAGTGAATAGCATCTAGCTAGAACCTACTCGTATCATGCCCCAGTTTTGCTCAAACTCTCTTCCTCTGAATTTAACGCTCTAAGGAGCCCTTGGCGACTTCTTGCCCCTATCCTACTGGACGCAGTCTTTCGAGAAGGAGCTCCGAGAGCTTCTTCACGCGAAATAAAGGCTCTGTGAATAGTGTTGAAACTGTATGGGAGACATTTAAGGTCACGGTGAGGGGGATCTGCATATCAAAAGGGGCCGGAGTCCTTAGAGATATACAACATACCCTGCGGAAATTAGAAGATGAAATCAAAGCGTTGGAAGTGGAGCTTGCGGTGAGCCCGAATGGCTCAACACGGGCTACATTTAGAGATAATTACAGAATATATGGATGAGGCGCAGAGGGAAGCGCATTTTTGGGGTAAATACAGGGTGCAAGAAATTACGGAGAAGGAGATAGGCCTGGAAAGATACTGGCACAAAAGGTGAAGCAGCCTCGCTGCTCTAATTATGTAGTGGAGGTCGAGGACCCAGGGAGTGCAACTTGTAGGGACAGGGCCACCATACTTGATGCCTTTCTGAGCCATTACAAAAAGCTCTATACAACTAGCAGAACGACTAAACTAGACCTAGATGGCTTTCTTGGGGAAGTGGCATTGGGCTGGCTTAGTGACGGGCAGAGAGCCTTTTTGTGCGTGCCCTTTGAGCTAGATGAGGTAAGGGAAGCAATAATGAGTATGCAATCCGGGAAGGCCATAGGGACTGATGGAAATTCCTGTCGAATTCTATAAAACATACTAAAAAAGACAAGATAGAAGGTTCTTAAACTTGCGCACAAATGTCCAAAGTGTGTGAAAAATTCTCAAAGCTGCTACAAGGGACAATAGTGACGTCTATCTAGCGTCATAAACAATGTAGTAAACTACATGTAAAGCATTTATACACAATATATCCCGAGCAGTTGCGATCCCTGTACAGAAAAGCAATAAAACAAAAGGAAATTTTCCAATTTCAGTGTCAATCCTCTTCTTTAATGTTCTTGTCAGATCATAGGCATTTCTTCAGATCTCTTAGCCAAAACGTGTTTCGTCTAAAGCAGTCTATGCAATTAGACTTCATCAGGGCTAGAACATACAGTGAAATATAATTACAACTTGAGTATTTTCCATATCGCCTACTTGTTACTAAGTAATTGACATTACAAGTTGCGTTATAAATCACATCATGTTATTTATGTGAATGATGACAAGAGTTCATTTAGAGTCTATACAAACACTGTTCGTTGTGTAAATACAACCAAGAAGAAGGAGGGACGGTGGCAGAGTCTCCCCGTTCCGCTGTTCTATCAGCTGTGATTGTGCCAGCGCTCCGGCGCCTCCCACTAGCCGGTACCTGTTGTTGTGCTCATGTTCTTGCTTTTAGCCATATTGTATCGTGATTTTAAATGCTGAATAATACTTTTTAAAACTCTTCTGCACACTCACCGCTAAAACTGCGCTGATTTTGGGCTTGTGCTCGTTTCTTCCCCTGCCCCGCCCCGGTCCGACACGGCAGCCAGTGCCGCTTGAGCGGAGGGCGGGACAGGAAGAGCCAGTGACCCCACCCACACTCTCGCGCTGTTAGCGCTCTAGCTGATCCCTTCAGGCAGGGATTTAAGGCGGCGAGGAGCTGCGGCAGCTGCGGAAGGAGGGACGGTGGCAGAGTCTCCCCGTTCCGCTGTTCTATCAGCTGTGATTGTGCCAGCGCTCCGGCGCCTCCCACTAGCCGGTACCTGTTGTTGTGCTCATGTTCTTGCTTTTAGCCATATTGTATCGTGATTTTAAATGCTGAATAATACTTTTTAAAACTCTTCTGCACACTCACCGCTAAAACTGCGCTGATTTTGGGCTTGTGCTCGTTTCTTCCCCTGCCCCGCCCCGGTCCGACACGGCAGCCAGTGCCGCTTGAGCGGAGGGCGGGACAGGAAGAGCCAGTGACCCCACCCACACTCTCGCGCTGTTAGCGCTCTAGCTGATCCCTTCAGGCAGGGATTTAAGGCGGCGAGGAGCTGCGGCAGCTGCGGAAGGAGGGACGGTGGCAGAGTCTCCCCGTTCCGCTGTTCTATCAGCTGTGATTGTGCCAGCGCTCCGGCGCCTCCCACTAGCCGGTACCTGTTGTTGTGCTCATGTTCTTGCTTTTAGCCATATTGTATCGTGATTTTAAATGCTGAATAATACTTTTTAAAACTCTTCTGCACACTCACCGCTAAAACTGCGCTGATTTTGGGCTTGTGCTCGTTTCTTCCCCTGCCCCGCCCCGGTCCGACACGGCAACCAGTGCCGCTTGAGCGGAGGGCGGGACAGGAAGAGCCAGTGACCCCACCCACACTCTCGCGCTGCTAGCGCTCTAGCTGATCCCTTCAGGCAGGGATTTAAGCCCTCTCGTCGCCCAAGCGCGCAGCGGTTGCGCGCAGGGGGCGCCTTAGTCGCGCCTGAGACGAGCCAGAGAGGAGCCCGTCTGTGCCCGTCCGTGACCGAACGGGGCCAGGGGCCATGGCCCCTACTTCTGCTGATTCCACTTGTAGAGTAGCAGATAGACTACATTACTCCTCTAACGACTTACGTAATCTGTGGCACCCCCCGCCTAAAGGCTGCGCACAGGATCCCGGCCTTTGTCCCGGGGGCCCGTTTTCCTGCAAACATTGTCGTTTCCAGTCACTCCTAGGTCCTTCCTTTGCAGACACTCCAACTCCTGTAGACCTCAATCCTCTGCTCCCCAGGGGTAATAGCATACTATGTAATGTCAGATCTCTCTCTAAGCACCATTCGGAAGTTTGGGACCTAATACACTCAAACTGCCCCGACTACTGTTTTTGCACCGAGACCTGGCTTAAACCTCATCTGGTCCCTGCTATCACCTTGGGGGTCCCTTCGGGGTATAAGATCCTTAGGCTGGACCGCCCTGTTAAAACTGGCGGCGGGGTCGCGGTAATCTACAAGGATACTCTCAATGTCACTCTTCTTGACCAATGCTGCACTGACGACATTGAGATACTGGTCTTTAAAATTGGTCTCTCGCCCCAATCTTATTGGAAGGGAGCATTAGTGTACCGCCCTCCGGGCCCCTACACTGAGGCTTCGTCTATCCTCCTGGAGACTCTAGCCCCCCATATCAAATCTGGAGCTAATTTTGTACTCCTAGGGGACTTCAATGTCCACAGTGAATTACCTGACAACGCTGATACTCGCAACTTGTTGACCGACCTATCTGCCCTAGGCTTCAAACAGTGCAACCAGGGCCCAACTCATCAGGCCGGTCATACTCTCGACTTAATCCTATCGAACTCTCATTCCTTGCCCTGTCACCCCCCTCTACAGGTGGAATGGACCGACCACTTTATAATCCACTTCCTCCTCCCTACGCTCTCGGAGGAACGCCCCAACCCTATTCCCCTGCCGCTATGGCGCAGACAGTGGCACAAGGTGTCCGGTGATTCCTTTAGAAATGCTTTTATCCCTCCTGATTTTCTTCCCTCAGACTCCCCCAACTTGGCCTTGTCCAAACTTAATAATGCTTTGAGCACAGCGATCAACGTGATCGCCCCCCTAAGACGCTGTAATCAGCGGTCGGACCGTAAACAAGAACTATGGTACTCAGACCTATTACGCGCGGAGAAAAGAGCTTGCAGAAAGCTGGAGAAATCTTGGAGACTCTCGCGCAGCACTGTCGATAGAGATAGGTATAGCTCAGCAATGAGACTCTATCATAAAAACATCAGAGCTGCCCGCAAGTCCCATATTATCTCCCAACTCTCTGGGGCCGGTCACGACCCTAAAGTGTTGTATCAGGTGCTCTGCACATTTACCAAGCCTGCCGCTTGCGATAGTACAGAAGTGCTAACACAAAAACTGTGCGATGACACGGCCGGTTTTTTCTCGGATAAAATTGATGCCATTTACCAAAAAATCTCTCAATCTAGTACATCCGTGGATGATAATGTTCCCCCTCCAAGTTTTCAGCCTGGAACAGTCGGTGTTGCCCCTGCCTCACTATCATTTATCCCTGAGATCACCTTAGACCAGGTCAACTCTCTGATTGGGTCCATTAAGTCAGGCAGCCCAGTAGACCTCGTACCTGCCCGGGTCATGCACCTCATTGGAAGTGTCCTCAGCCCCTGCATTCGGACGGTGATCAACCGTTCTCTATCTGAGGGGCTGGTCCCCCGGATGTGGAAGGAGGCCATAGTTAAGCCTATCAGGAAGAACACCGCTATCCCTTGGTCAGACATGACCAACCTGAGGCCTATCTCCCTTCTGCCATTCATCGGCAAATTGACGGAGAAGCATGTCAATCACCATCTCTCCGCCTTCATTGAACAGACTGGTAGCTTAGACCATTCTCAGTCCGGGTTCAGGCCTAGGCACGGTACTGAGACCGCCCTCCTCTCCGTTACGGATGCCATACGCATGTCTCTGGATAGAGGGCTGTCTGTGGTGTTGGTGCTGCTGGACTTGTCCGCAGCATTCGACACCATATCCCACGCCATTCTCCTTACCAGATTAAAGGAGACAGGCATTGACAAATCTGCCCTGGCATGGTTTTCCAGCTTTCTTTCAGAGCGGACACAGACGGTGAACATGGGCTCCTTTAGTTCCACCTCGGCCAACATCATCAGAGGAGTCCCGCAGGGCTCATGTCTTAGCCCTACGTTGTTTAACGTATATGTCTCCTCCCTGGCTAACTTGACAAGGTCCTTTGGGTTCATGCCTATCTCCTACGCTGACGACACGCAGCTGCTGTTTACTTTTAAGACCTTGACTCCCGAGATTAGACAAGCTTTCTCTAACGGCATGACTGCAATCGCCAGCTGGATGGCCAAAAACTTCCTACAGTGCAATGTAGGAAAGTCTGAGGTCATGTTATTCGGAGAGGCGAGAATCCTCTGGACCCCAGACTGGTGGCCTCCAAGCTTGGGACAGGCTCCGCTTCCCAAACAGGTAGTCAAGAACCTGGGAGTACGTCTAGACCAGGACCTCACCCTTTCTCATCATGCCAGCACCACTGCAGGGTCCTGCTTCCACATCATCGGCCTCCTTCGGAAGGTGTTCCCCCTTCTACCTGACGATACCCGGAAGACCCTGGTCCAGGCCCTCGTTTTGAGCCGCCTGGACTATTGTAATGGCTTACTTCTGGCTGCCAATGAGGGAGTGCTCAATAGATTGCAGGTGGTGCAGAACACCGCAGCACGGCTGGTGACCAATACCCCCCCCAGAACACCGTCCCTTCCCCTCCTTAAGGCCCTTCATTGGCTTCCTATCCGGAAACGGATAGAATTTAAGATCAGCTGTGTGATACACAAATGCTTATACAATCTAGGACCACATTACCTGACAGACAAATTTGTTTTTCACCGTTCTTCCCGTATCCTCAGGTCCTCCAATCAACAGCTGCTTCAGGTTCCTAGACACTATAAGACCAGACAGGGAGGCCGTGCCCTATCTATCATGGGTCCTCGTCTATGGAACAGTCTCCCCCTCTCCCTCAGAGAATGCCAGAGCCACACTGCCTTCAGGAAACGACTAAAGACTGTACTATTCTAGGAGGAGCTTCTTGATCTGTTCACCTCACAGCACCGCGCGGAGATACACCTTCGGGTGTGATGCCGGCGCGTAACAAGCCCATAAATAAAAATAAATAAATAAAAATAAGATATACCTCCAATAGAGAAACCGAGAGATTACCAGAAAAAGAAGTAAAAGATCAAGATAAAGACAAAGAAGTGCAAAAATAGTCACAGAGACCCTAATTCTATTTATTTACAACGAGAAAATAAAATTAAAATTAAAATGTATTATTCCTCGCAAAAGAGCACCCGTGAAAAGCATAATAGTTCCGAACGTGATGAAAAATTATTAGTATAAACAAATAAAGAACCTCAAAGATATAACTCTAAAGTCTCCATTAGCGTGTCCACAAATTATCATGCAGTAGTAGGTCTAACTGCTCACCAGTCTGTATGATAGGGATATGTCGCTATCGCTGGTTAAATCCTCACACCGACAATGTCAATATTTTTCTATAGCCGATAAAGTAAATAATGACACTTTATTTAATTTCTCCAAGTATTTAAAATCTACTTGTCTAAAGTAAAGAACTCTAATTTGAAATACTCACTAACATCATAAAAGGTTAGTCCAGTCAGATATAATGACAGTCAATGAAAATGTTCTTGAAAACGAACCCACGTCAGGGCTGGTCCAATTTCACATCTAGGTAGAGGGAAACATAATATCCCATACCTACATTAAGCCCAATCCGAATATATCATGAAGCAAAATTAACGTTTTCATGTCAACTATTGCAAAATATTAAAAACGTCTAATCAAGTTCAAATAATGCGGATTGATCGTGGGCTATCCTCCTAATCCTCACTATTTAACTTACATATCCATTCATCTAAATAGATAAGTCCACAGTCTCATGTTGTAAAAAATACTCCATGTTTGAAAACGCGGGGATTATACTTTGAACCGCATGTTTAAATCTTTAAAACCACCGGTCAGCAGTCTTGTGCTAAAAATCCCGCACTGTTGTCAGTACAGTAATTAAAACTGCATCCTGCATTTTCTTAATGATCTTACCCGTGTGTTGCAGAAAGTGAAAATCCACGAGTGATGTGCGAGCGCGGCGTCTAGCACTCGCGCCATCTTAAACTACCCATATATACAGGATCTCAGAAATAGAAGGGGGACCAAGTATTGGTCGTGTATTTTCCTTATCTAAAATGGCGCCCAAAATCGCGCTGTCTCTTATTTACATAGTTGTATATCGGGAAACTTTATTGGCTAATTGTGCTAGCCATTGTGCGTGTAACCAAGTCCTTTCCTTAAAGTATAAAGTTATTTGGAATAATATCTATTTTTAGTTGGAAATAGAGAACGAAACTCGTAATCAGGGAGAGAGAAAAGATAAAAAGGTGAGAAATTAAAATTCCACCCGAAGGGTTATAGAAATTGTGTGTCCGCAAGAAACTTAGAAATGTATTAACGCAATACGAATAAACTTCATACTACACATTACTTCATCACAATATACCAAAAACGAGAACGAATTAAACTCTTCATCACAATATTTCAACCCCATATTTATTTACAAACATCCAAGACCTGAAAACCCTTGATCACGTCGCCCTCCCCTGGACCGACCACTTTCTGGTCCCCTTTGAATGGGCCATCAACATTCTGCCCCCTCAACCCCCCAAAATCAGAACCCATTCAAGACGATGGCATAAACTGGTCCCAGACGAATGGGCAGCCAAATTAAGGGAAAACGTCCCCCTCCCCTCTCAAGACACCATAGCCGCGGACAAGGAATTCAATACTTGGGTCACCCAATCTCTGGATGTCATCCTGCCGAAAACCAGCACTCTGAAACGCATTAAGAGAGTTAACCCGTCCCCCTGGTACACCCCCGAACTCAACCTTCTGCGAAAGGAATGCAAGAGGAACGAACGCCTTTGGAGGAAGGACAAAACAGCAGAGAAAAAAGACACATTTCGTACCTCTGTAAATGCCTACAAAAGGGAGCTACGCAACACCAAAATTGCATTCTATGAGAGCAGAATCAAAAACGCTGCATGCTCGGCCCACAAAACCTTCGCTGTTCTTAAGGAACTCCTTCACCCCCCTGACCCCCCTGTCAAACCACTGGACCCCAAAGAAGCGGAAAGCAAATGTACTAATCTCGCTACCTTCTTTGACGAGAAAATACATAAAATTCTCTCGGCCATTCCCCCCTCCGAACCTAGTCACAAGGATCGGGATCCTGCTATTCATCCCACCCATCCCTCCCATCCGCCTGACAGCCCCTCACCTTCCCTGGACGCCTTTGGTCCAGTTACCACGGAAGAGGTTGCAGCAACACTGGCCTCAATCAAAAGTGGGTCCCCCCTCGACCCCGCCCCCCTCCGCTTCCTGAAAAAAGTGACCAGCACCATCATCCCCCCCCTCACGGCACTGATCAACTCCTCCCTCTCGCAGGGCCTAGTCCCCCCCAGCTGGAAAGCGGCAGCGGTCAAAGGCCAACTAAAAAAACCTTCTTTAGACCCACAGGACCTCTCCAATTACAGACCTATCTCCCTTCTCCCAGGAAATAGTAAGATCACGGAGAAGTTAGTGAACAAACAACTTTCACTATTCCTGGAGAGCAACAACCTACTAGGGGTCTCCCAGACAGGGTTCCGTCCAGGCCAGGGCACTGACATCGCCCTCCTGGCAGCAGTGGAGAAGGCCAGAAGCATTCTATACACGGGAGGATCAGTGGCAGTGATCCTCCTGGACCTCAGTGCGGCCTTCGACACTGTGGACCACCTCACCCTAATCCAACGACTGGGAGAAATCGGAGTAAGGGGTACGGCCTTGAAGTGGCTAAAATCCTTTCTAGCAGGCCGTTCCTTCCAAGTCTGGGAGAACGACAGCCACTCACCCGTTATCCCCCTCCGCTGTGGAGTACCGCAGGGCTCATCCCTGAGCCCAACGTTATTTAACGTATACATGGCCCCACTGGAAAAACTGGTCAGTCCGTTCGGCGTATCAATTATCAACTACGCCGACGATACCCAGCTGGTGGTAACCCTCTCACACCCTCACCATTCCCCCTCTGACCTCCACAGTTGTCTCACTGAAGTCCACAGCTGGATGAACTCCTCCTCACTAAAACTAAACGGCTCAAAGACCGAGATACTGATGATCGGACACAAAGGGCCCTCCCTGCCGCCTCACCTCTGGCCCACTTCTGGCGTTGGAAGTGGAGCTTGCGGTGAGCCCGAATGGCTCAACACGGGCTACATTTAGAGATAATTACAGAATATATGGATGAGGCGCAGAGGGAAGCGCGTTGTTGGGGTAAATACAGGGTGCAAGAAATTACGGAGAAGGAGATAGGCCTGGAAAGATACTGGCGCAAAAGGTGAAGCAGCCTCGCTGCTCTAATTATGTAGTGGAGGTCGAGGACCCAGGGAGTGCAACTTGTAGGGACAGGGCCACCATACTTGATGCCTTTCTGAGCCATTACAAAAAGCTCTATACAACTAGCAGAACGACTAAACTAGACCTAGATGGCTTTCTTGGGGAAGTGGCATTGGGCTGGCTTAGTGACGGGCAGAGAGCCTTTTTGTGCGTGCCCTTTGAGCTAGATGAGGTAAGGGAAGCAATAATGAGTATGCAATCCGGGAAGGCCATAGGGACTGATGGAAATTCCTGTCGAATTCTATAAAACATACTAAAAAAGACAAGATAGAAGGTTCTTAAACTTGCGCACAAATGTCCAAAGTGTGTGAAAAATTCTCAAAGCTGCTACAAGGGACAATAGTGACGTCTATCTAGCGTCATAAACAATGTAGTAAACTACATGTAAAGCATTTATACACAATATATCCCGAGCAGTTGCGATCCGTGTACAGAAAAGCAATAAAACAAAAGGAAATTTTCCAATTTCAGTGTCAATCCTCTTCTTTAATGTTCTTGTCAGATCATAGGCATTTCTTCAGATCTCTTAGCCAAAACGTGTTTCGTCTAAAGCAGTCTATGCAATTAGACTTCATCAGGGCTAGAACATACAGTGAAATATAATTACAACTTGAGTATTTTCCATATCGCCTACTTGTTACTAAGTAATTGACATTACAAGTTGCGTTATAAATCACATCATGTTATTTATGTGAATGATGACAAGAGTTCATTTAGAGTCTATACAAACACTGTTCGTTGTGTAAATACAACCAAGATATACCTCCAATAGAGAAACCGAGAGATTACCAGAAAAAGAAGTAAAAGATCAAGATAAAGACAAAGAAGTGCAAAAATAGTCACAGAGACCCTAATTCTATTTATTTACAACGAGAAAATAAAATTAAAATTAAAATGTATTATTCCTCGCAAAAGAGCACCCGTGAAAAGCATAATAGTTCCGAACGTGATGAAAAATTATTAGTATAAACAAATAAAGAACCTCAAAGATATAACTCTAAAGTCTCCATTAGCGTGTCCACAAATTATCATGCAGTAGTAGGTCTAACTGCTCACCAGTCTGTATGATAGGGATATGTCGCTATCGCTGGTTAAATCCTCACACCGACAATGTCAATATTTTTCTATAGCCGATAAAGTAAATAATGACACTTTATTTAATTTCTCCAAGTATTTAAAATCTACTTGTCTAAAGTAAAGAACTCTAATTTGAAATACTCACTAACATCATAAAAGGTTAGTCCAGTCAGATATAATGACAGTCAATGAAAATGTTCTTGAAAACGAACCCACGTCAGGGCTGGTCCAATTTCACATCTAGGTAGAGGGAAACATAATATCCCATACCTACATTAAGCCCAATCCGAATATATCATGAAGCAAAATTAACGTTTTCATGTCAACTATTGCAAAATATTAAAAACGTCTAATCAAGTTCAAATAATGCGGATTGATCGTGGTCTATCCTCCTAATCCTCACTATTTAACTTACATATCCATTCATCTAAATAGATAAGTCCACAGTCTCATGTTGTAAAAATACTCCATGTTTGAAAACGCGGAGATTATACTTTGAACCGCATGTTTAAATCTTTAAAACCACCGGTCAGCAGTCTTGTGCTAAAAATCCCGCACTGTTGTCAGTACAGTAATTAAAACTGCATCCTGCATTTTCTTAATGATCTTACCCGTGTGTTGCAGAAAGTGAAAATCCACGAGTGATGTGCGAGCGCGGCGTCTAGCACTCGCGCCATCTTAAACTACCCATATATACAGGATCTCAGAAATAGAAGGGGGACCAAGTATTGGTCGTGTATTTTCCTTATCTAAAATGGCGCCCAAAATCGCGCTGTCTCTTATTTACATAGTTGTATATCGGGAAACTTTATTGGCTAATTGTGCTAGCCATTGTGCGTGTAACCAAGTCCTTTCCTTAAAGTATAAAGTTATTTGGAATAATATCTATTTTTAGTTGGAAATAGAGAACGAAACTCGTAATCAGGGAGAGAGAAAAGATAAAAAGGTGAGAAATTAAAATTCCACCCGAAGGGTTATAGAAATTGTGTGTCCGCAAGAAACTTAGAAATGTATTAACGCAATACGAATAAACTTCATACTACACATTACTTCATCACAATATACCAAAAACGAGAACGAATTAAACTCTTCATCACAATATTTCAACCCCATATTTATTTACAAACATCCAAGACCTGAAAACCCTTGATCACGTCGCCCTCCCCTGGACCGACCACTTTCTGGTCCCCTTTGAATGGGCCATCAACATTCTGCCCCCTCAACCCCCCAAAATCAGAACCCATTCAAGACGATGGCATAAACTGGTCCCAGACGAATGGGCAGCCAAATTAAGGGAAAACGTCCCCCTCCCCTCTCAAGACACCATAGCCGCGGACAAGGAATTCAATACTTGGGTCACCCAATCTCTGGATGTCATCCTGCCGAAAACCAGCACTCTGAAACGCATTAAGAGAGTTAACCCGTCCCCCTGGTACACCCCCGAACTCAACCTTCTGCGAAAGGAATGCAAGAGGAACGAACGCCTTTGGAGGAAGGACAAAACAGCAGAGAAAAAAGACACATTTCGTACCTCCGTAAATGCCTACAAAAGGGAGCTACGCAACACCAAAATTGCATTCTATGAGAGCAGAATCAAAAACGCTGCATGCTCGGCCCACAAAACCTTCGCTGTTCTTAAGGAACTCCTTCACCCCCCTGACCCCCCTGTCAAACCACTGGACCCCAAAGAAGCGGAAAGCAAATGTACTAATCTCGCTACCTTCTTTGACGAGAAAATACAAAAAATTCTCTCGGCCATTCCCCCCGCCGAACCTAGTCACAAGGATCGGGATCCTGCTATTCATCCCACCCATCCCTCCCATCCGCCTGACAGCCCCTCACCTTCCCTGGACGCCTTTGGTCCAGTTACCACGGAAGAGGTTGCAGCAACACTGGCCTCAATCAAAAGTGGGTCCCCCCTCGACCCCGCCCCCCTCCGCTTCCTGAAAAAAGTGACCAGCACCATCATCCCCCCCCTCACGGCACTGATCAACTCCTCCCTCTCGCAGGGCCTAGTCCCCCCCAGCTGGAAAGCGGCAGCGGTCAAAGGCCAACTAAAAAAACCTTCTTTAGACCCACAGGACCTCTCCAATTACAGACCTATCTCCCTTCTCCCAGGAAATAGTAAGATCACGGAGAAGTTAGTGAACAAACAACTTTCACTATTCCTGGAGAGCAACAACCTACTAGGGGTCTCCCAGACAGGGTTCCGTCCAGGCCAGGGCACTGACATCGCCCTCCTGGCAGCAGTGGAGAAGGCCAGAAGCATTCTGGACACGGGAGGATCAGTGGCAGTGATCCTCCTGGACCTCAGTGCGGCCTTCGACACTGTGGACCACCTCACCCTAATCCAACGACTGGGAGAAATCGGAGTAAGGGGTACGGCCTTGAAGTGGCTAAAATCCTTTCTAGCAGGCCGTTCCTTCCAAGTCTGGGAGAACGACAGCCACTCACCCGTTATCCCCCTCCGCTGTGGAGTACCGCAGGGCTCATCCCTGAGCCCAACGTTATTTAACGTATACATGGCCCCACTGGAAAAACTGGTCAGTCCGTTCGGCGTATCAATCATCAACTACGCCGACGATACCCAGCTGGTGGTAACCCTCTCACACCCTCACCATTCCCCCTCTGACCTCCACAGTTGTCTCACTGAAGTCCACAGCTGGATGAACTCCTCCTCACTAAAACTAAACGGCTCAAAGACCGAGATACTGATGATCGGACACAAAGGGCCCTCCCTGCCGCCTCACCTCTGGCCCAACTGCTTGGGTGACCCCCCCGCTCCCAAGGAAGAGGTCAAGAGCTTAGGCGTATGGATTGAAAACGACCTGAGCTTCAGAACACAGGCAAAAAAGACGGCAGGAATATGCTTCGGACTCCTCAGAGCCTGCAGAAAGATCTTCCCCTTGCTCCCTGCGAACGCCAAGAAACTCCTGATTCAGGGCCTCATCCTGGCAAGACTGGACTACTGCAACGCAATCTACCTGGGAGCTCCCGAAGCCACCCTCAACACCTTGCAGAAAGTCCAAAACGCCGCCGCCCGCCTACTCACTGGCACTCCTGCAAGATCTTCGGCAAAACCAGCTCTCAAGTCTCTCCACTGGCTCCCAGTCAGAGAAAGGGTTGCCTTCAAGGCTCTCTGTCTGGCCCACAAAACCCTCAACAACAACGGCCCTCCCCTCCTCAAGGAATTCATCATCCCCTACAAAGCGGAAAGGGCCCTTCGGTCCAGCGGAGAAAACCTCATCACAGTCCCCAGAGTTAAAAAAGCCAGGTCCGGTGGCCGCCGCTTCTCGGTCCACACGGCCAAACACTGGAACAACCTCCCACGGATACTGAGAACAGAACCCAATCTCCTCCAGTTCAGGAAATCTCTAAAGACCCTCCTCTTTCCTCACCCATAATTCCCTCCATTGCTGAACCCCCTTTGAGATTCAGGTCTAGCGCTGGGATGCTCTAGGGTTACTACGCGCTCTACAAAACCTTTAAATAAATATGAAATGACATTCTCATATGCAATATCCCAATGATACGAATTACATGCAGTATACGATTATGCTATGTACAATAGTTGTGGCAACATGGATACATCATGTATAAAGAGCATTATTCATATACATATGCATGTAATAGTGGTTCCAGGAATTGTTAACCCAAACAAGTAGTGTCTTCCCACAATTCCATATCGAACAATGAGACGTCATTAAATATACTTGAACAGTATTCAACCCAAGAAATATTGAAGCTCGCTATCAAAATTCAAGCCTTTATCGACAGCACGAAGGTTCAGAATCCAGTGAGCTTCCTCTGTCGTAGCTTAAGCTCTCTATTACCTCCTCTCGCATCCAACTGGACATTCTCCATACCATGAAATGTAAATATGGGGTGTGTACCCTGTGCCTCACATTCAGCGGCATGTGCAGCAATTGGGTATCTGATATCTAGAGTTTTCAGAGCCCTGAAATGCTCAGTTACCCTATCCCTGAGCCTCCTATTCGTGCTCCCCACATAAATTAGTTTACACTTACATACCAAAGCATAAACTACATACGTAGTATTACAGTCTATATGTGTTGTGATGTTGTAATTTGGTGAGCCGTTGTAACTGAAGCAACGTATGCCATGTACCATTCTACAACACATACTACAATTCCCACATCTGAACGAGCCAATACTTCTCAGGTTCAGCCAATTTGGGTCTCTCAGTTGTTGTTTGGGGTTGCTCGGACTAATAATGTTTCTTATTGACCTTCCTTTGCGATATGTCACTGAGGGGTGATTCATAAGGTATGAACTTAGTCCAGGGTCAGATGTCAAGAGGAACCAGTATTTATTAAGTATTTTATTTATTTTAGGTGACAAAGTATTGTAATTAGTAATTAAGCGTACAGTGGACACATTCTTATTCTTGTTACTAATCTTAGATTTTAAAGTCTTCTCCCTTGGCAGTTTGGTCACTTTTTGCTTAGCCTGTGTGACAACTTTACTGTCATATCCTCGGGATAGGAATCGTTGTTCCATATCTTCTAAACACTGGTGGAATTCTATATTTCTAGAACAATTTCTACGTGCTCGGTAAAGTTCCCCATAGGGTATTGCATTCACCTGTGTCCTTGGATGGGCGCTATTACCATGAAGTATTGAATTACAGGCAGTAGACTTTCTATGAAGTTTACTGCAAACCTTACTCTCCACAATAAAAAACTCAACATCCAGGAAAACCATTCTCTCATTGATATAATTCATAGTGAATTTCATATTCGCTTCATTGTTGTTCATGTAATCAAAAAAGCGTAATAGTTCTGTCTCGCCACTGGTCCAAATCAAAAAACAATCATCTATGTATCGTCCATAGTAACAGATAAAATCATGCCATGGGCAGCCCCCAGGGCCCCAGATATGCACTGCCTCCAACCATCCCATAAAGAGACAGGCAAAGGACGGCGCATATCTGGAACCCATGGCAGTTCCACACATTTGTTTATACCATACTCCATTGAAAAGGAACACATTTTGTTCCAAAATTAGTTTAGACATAGTTAGAAGCATCTCAGTGTGTTCCAACAACTCAATTGGTCTCCTATATAAGAAATGTCGTAAGGCATGTAACCCTTTTTGATGATCAATATTCGTGTAAAGAGACACTACATCGAGCGTCACAAAGAGCATATTTGGTTCCTAGATGTATTCATTCATGATGTTAGGGATGTGCTTTGTATCCTTAATATTAGAAGGTAGATTCAACACATAGGGCTGCAGGAAAGAATCTACAAATTCAGATAGTCTTTCAGTAGGACCCCCAATGCCACTCACTATTGGTCTACCAGGGGGTGAAATCGGATCCTTATGGACCTTGGGTAAGGTGTACAAACAAGGATAGCGTGGTCGATCAACCAACAAATATTTGTATTCACTATCTTTAATGATACCTAATGTATGCCATTCCTTGAGATGTTTATTAATGACATTTGTTACTTCAAAGATAGGATTGTATGAGAGTTTTTTGTACCATAAATCGTTACTTAGTTGGCTTAATACTTCATCATCGTACTTTGATCTATCCATGATGACAATGTTTCCCCCTTTGTCGGCTTGCCTGATGGTCAGAGCATTATCATTTCTCAAGCTGTTAAGGGCAAGTTTATCTTTAGCATTTAAATTATACAAAAAACATGGGGGTCTTTTCTTTTTCTCATGCTATCCTCTAATAGATCCAACTCACGGTTAACACTTTTGGAAAAAGCATCAATACTATTACCACTTGGTAATTGTGGGGTCCATTTTGATTTGTCTTTCAAACCACTATCTACACTCAAAGTAGTAAAACAATCAAGATCTTGTAAAACTTTATGTATGGTCACCGGATCATTCTCATTCTCTGTGATGGACAAAAGTAATCTAGTATTGTGTATATCCTGAATTGTCATTTCTCCACACACAGTTTCTTCTTCTAGTGTATTTTTATTTGATGTATTCACAGAAAAGAATTTCTTCAATTTCAACTGTCTTACAAACTTGTAAACATCAATTCTAATGTCATTTACATTTCCCTCAGAAGTAGGGCAAAAGTTCATTCCTTTACTCAGAAGGGATGTCATGTCACAAGACAGGTCTTTACTTGACAAATTCATTACTTGGATCTCATCTCCAGTTACTATCTTTTTTGATTCGCCCTGCCCCAGGAACGGGTATTGTAATGTCCCCTTCCGCTTACATTTCCTGCCGCCCCTCTTGCCTCTTGTGGTCCTGGTCTTACATCCTCTCTTGATCCCCATTGTCGTTGATTGACATCCTTGTTGCCAATTCTTATTCTTTGCACTTCCTTTAAAAATGATTGGTTTCCCATACTCTTATTAGATGCCTCACTGTTATTTTCATCCTCACTACTGGAGAGAACACTAGATGAGACTATGCTGACATTATCTAGAACTGTTGTTTTGTTCCCAACTTGAACCCTATCTTGCTTGACCAAACCATCATACCGTTTGGCAAAGGTATATACTCTACCATTAGCATAATCTTGTTCATCATGTTTTAGTTTACGTGCTTTCCTTTGCTTGATGTCATCTTCAAACTTTTCTAAAAAGGATTTTAAGATCTCATAATTATTTTTAGTGCCCTCCACTATATTAAGGTCAGCAATTTCTTTTTCAAGTATATCTGCCTCTGTAATGGCCTTTGTCACTTTTCTCTCACAATTCTCAATGAGTAAATTCATGAGTCGCATTGAGTTGCCATATAGTTCTTTATCCCAGATCAACATTAGATCTTCCTCTAGATCGTCATAGGTTGGGAACAATTGTGAGCGGAGACCACGTGGTATGCGTTCCAGACGCTGGTATTCTTTAAGTGTGGCTCCGTCCCACCATTTGCTGATCTCTAACTTTTTCAGCTTCTCTAATCTAGTGAATTTGGCTTTAAGCCCCTCATTGGTTTTAGCAATTCCAGTATTAATTGCCTGATTGATAGACACTCCTGCCTTCAAACTGCTGAATAAGTTTTCAGCCACTTTGTCTCTCTCAATTCTAGAACACATATTTTTAAATATAATCGACCAATTGGTCACGACAAATGGCAGCAAAAAACCTACGTGCAAAATTCTAAAAAAGACAAGATAGAAGGTTCTTAAACTTGCGCACAAATGTCCAAAGTATGTGAAAAATTCTCAAAGCTGCTACAAGGGACAATAGTGACGTCTATCTAGCGTCATAAACAATGTAGTAAACTACATATAAAGCATTTATACACAATATATCCCGAGCAGTTGCGATCCGTGTACAGAAAAGCAATAAAACAAAAGGAAATTTTCCAATTTCAGTGTCAATCCTCTTCTTTAATGTTCTTGTCAGATCATAGGCATTTCTTCAGATCTCTTAGCCAACACGTGTTTCGTCTAAAGCAGTCTATGCAATTAGACTTCATCAGGGCTAGAACATACAATGAAATATAATTACAACTTGAGTATTTTCCATATCGCCTACTTGTTACTAAGTAATTGACATTACAAGTTGCGTTATAAATCACATCATGTTATTTATGTGAATGATGACAAGAGTTCATTTAGAGTCTATACAAACACTGTTCGTTGTGTAAATACAACCAAGATATACCTCCAATAGAGAAACCGAGAGATTACCAGAAAAAGAAGTAAAAGATCAAGAAAAAGACAAAGAAGTGCAAAAATAGTCACAGAGACCCTAATTCTATTTATTTACAACGAGAAAATAAAATTAAAATTAAAATTTATTGTTCCTCGCAAAAGAGCTTAATGTAGGTATGGGATATTATGTTTCCCTCTACCTAGATGTGAAATTGGACCAGCCCTGACGTGGGTTCGTTTTCAAGAACATTTTCATTAACTGTCATTATATCTGACTGGACTAACCTTTTATGATTTTAGTGAGTATTTCAAATTAGAGTTCTTTACTTTAGACAAGTAGATTTTAAATACTTGGAGAAATTAAATAAAGTGTCATTATTTACTTTATCTGCTATAGAAAAATATTGAGATTGTCGGTGTGAGGATTTAACCAGCGATAGCGACATATCCCTATCATACAGACTGGTGAGCAGTTAGACCTACTACTGCATGATAATTTGTGGACACGCTAATGGAGACTTTAGAGTTATATCTTTGAGGTTCTTTATTTGTTTATACTAATAATTTTTCATCACGTTCGGAACTATTATGCTTTTCACGGGTGCTCTTTTGCGAGGAATAATAAATTGTAATTTTAATTTTATTTTCTCGTTGTAAATAAATAGAATTAGGGTCTCTGTGACTATTTTTGCACTTCTTTGTCTTTTTCTTGATCTTTTACTTCTTTTTCTGGTAATCTCTCGGTTTCTCTATTGGAGGTATATCTTGGTTGTATTTACACAACAAACAGTGTTTGTATAGACTCTAAATGAACTCTTGTCATCATTCACATAAATACCATGATGTGATTTATAACGCAACTTGTAATGTCAATTACTTAGTAACAAGTAGGCGATATGGAAAATACTCAAGTTGTAATTATATTTCATTGTATGTTCTTGCCCTGATGAAGTCTAATTGCATAGACTGCTTTAGACGAAACACGTGTTGGCTAAGAGATCTGAAGAAATGCCTATGATCTGACAAGAACATTAAAGAAGAGGATTGACACTGAAATTGGAAAATTTCCTTTTGTTTTATTGCTTTTCTGTACACGGATCGCAACTGCTCGGGATATATTGTGTATAAATGCTATAAAACATACATAGAACTGATGGCCCCCATCCTCAGGGAAGTGTACGAGGAATCGCTGGACGTTGGACACCTACCTGCTAATACGAGGGAAGCTCTCATAATATCGCTATTGAAACTGGGGAAATCTCCCGAACAGTGTCACTCTTACAGGCCGCTCTCACTCCTTAATTGTGATGCCAAAATATTGGCCAAACTGGTTGCGACTAGGCTGAGCCTGATGATGGAGAACCTGATTGTCCCAGAACAATCAGGCTTAGTGCCCGGGAGAGCCACCTCCCACAACCTGAGGACACTCTTTGCCGTTTTGAATAACGTCTTGCCGGACCTTCCTTTAGATGCGATTTTTTTTTAGACGCCACAAAGGCATTTGATTCCATAGAGAGGGATTACATATTTGGCGTGATACTACGTATGGGCTTCCCACAGCTATTCCTCTAGTGGATCAAACTTTTGTATTGCTGGCCAGTAGCCATGGTCCTTGTGAATGGACATACATCACAGGTGTTTAGCCTTACGAGGGGAACCAGACAGGGGTGCCCTCTCTCCCCGTTGCTTTTTGCTATTGCAGTGGAACCGCTGGTGGCAAAATTGAGACAACGCCAAATGACAAGGCTTTAAGATGTAACCTGCGCCAAATACTTATATCCCTCTATGCGGACGATATCACCCTTTATATCCGAGACCCACAGCAAAATCTGAATCCAGTACTTAGAGAATTCATAGTGTTTGGTCAACTCTCTGGGATCCAAATCAATTGAGGGAAGTCGAGCCTATTCCCGCTAACGGCAGCTACGTCGCACTTCCCGCTGGACTATCCATTGGAATGGTGCGAAGAGGAACTAAAGTACCTGGGGATACGAATCACCAGCAATAGGGAGGAACTTATGAGGTTGAATTATGGGACAGCCATATCTCGAATAGCGGACTGCGTCACACGCTGGATAGCGCTGCCCCTGTCTATGACAGGACGTGCGTCCTTGATAAAAATGGTGGTACTCCCCCAACTATTATACCTGTTTTTGAACATCCCGTTTTAACCAGGAGCTCATTTTTTTTAAGACACTGAAGTCGGAGTTGATACAGTTTGTTTGGGGAGGCAGGCAACCTAGATTTCAATGGAAAGTAATGACGCAACCCTACTCACAAGGGGGGTTTGGCATATCAGATTCCAAACTATACTTCATGAGCGTGCAAGCCCTCTATGCTTGGTTTTGGGTGAAGCAGCCACGATACACGCCTCAGATTGCGGCAGAGCACTGGCTCGCACACCCCACTCTATTAGAGGGTGCCGTGTATGTGCACATCAGCAGCAGAGATAGAATGCCCAATGCCCTCACATGTACAATAGCGGCATGGCAGCGCATAGGGCGCGTGCTGGATGTCCCCATGTTATACTCGCCACTGTTGCCACTCACTTACCACCCTAACATGCCATTGCTACAGGAAGCCGTCTCATCATTTTTAGCAGTGAACTCACACCCACACCTGGGGGGATTTGTATAATAATGGCCAATTCCGCACTGTCTAACATATGTTTCAGAATGCACAGATGACACCACTCAATGTTTTTTTGGATATAGGCTTAAACAGGTAATTCGTTCACTTACGCCTGACTTTCTGGCGGAACCACAAACGTTGGCACCATTACAGCTAATATTAGGGATGGCCACGGCTAAATGGCTGGTTTCCCTGATATAAAACAATACACACGCAGAGGGAGCTGCCAGACACATTGTCACGTACAAGATGGGGCGAGGAACTTGGGGTTGCACTGACTGATAAACAATGGGAGTTTTGTTGTCAGCAAACTGAGCGGGGTCGGCCAGCGGCAGGCTTCGTATATTACATTATAAATTTCTACATAGATTGTATTATACCCCGGTCAGGATGTGCAAATATAAATTGAGAGAATCTGACAGATGTGATAGGTGTTTCGCTGAGGGTGCTGATTTTCTACACCTGGCATGGACTAGCCCCGGGGTGAGAGAGTATTGGGACCAGGTGTTTCATGGTTTACAATTAATGATTGATACACCAGTGGAACCCACTCCATTGATGGCGCTGCTGGGATATGTCAAACCCCTAAGAGCAGAACATCGCAAAGTTGCTGCATTGGTGCTCCTCATGGTCAAAAGGAGGGTGGCCTGTAGATGGGGTAGGGGACGGGCGCCTAAATTTAAGGAGTGGATTGCCGACTTGGTGATTTGCCAGGAGCGCCTTGAGACTTATGCCGAACTGCTACCCATGGCCTCCAGACTCAGGAATATCTAGGCCACATTGCAGTGCTACTTGATTGCACACCCGAGAGAACCAACTTAATGTGGTATAGGCAACCTGTGCACTGGCCTGAGGGGGGAGTGCAATAATGAGGCAAGAGGAGGGAGACTTGAGATGGATATGGTAAATAGGGATGCCTAACATCACTCTTGGCTGAGTATCTTGACAGGCGCTAGCAGACACATAGGTCTATGGAAAGCTATTATTGTTAAATTGCAAAAGATATCAGAGTGTGCAATTGAATGACGTTGCGAAACAGGGTGTCCAGGCACATTGTACTGTATTATGTCATTGCTACTATGCTGATCAATTGTAGAACTATGCTTAGGATTTTGGAAAACGTTTTTCATAAAAATACCTGATCTGTCTATGGCTTTGTTTGTAAGATGCTGATAATAACGTTGTAAACCTGAAACCAATAAATAGAAGTTAAAAATAAAAAAAAACATTTTAGGAAGGATAATCATCTTGAGCACGTTGCATCTCCCCACGAACGTGAGGTGCAAACACTCCAACCGGTCAAGCTGCTGTTTAATCCCAGAAACTATACTACCCCAATTGACCTCTATCAATTTCTGCAGGGACATTATAATGTTAATACCTAGATAGCTGGCTTCATCAGTTATCTGAGCCTTTCCCAGGCATGCCATATTAGTACATACGATCTACGTTTTTGTAGAGTTCAATTTATAGCCTGATATCACACCAAATTTTTTGGCCAATTTTTTTGTCTCAATTATTGCCTGCGCCGGATCTGACGAGACCACTGCTATGTCATCTGCATAAGCTAAGACCCGCACCTGATATTGCCCACAACTCATAGACCTAATACGCTCACTTTGTTCCAACATAACCAAAAATGTATTAATATATATAGCGAACAGCAGTGGAGAACAAGGACATCCCTGTCTTGTCCCCCTGCTGATATAAACTTGCCCTGATTGCCTGCCCATTACACAGATCCTAGCTCGTGGTGATTTATACATACTTTGAATAGCCCTGATAGACCCCTGCCCGAAACCTATCTTCCGTATAATAGACCACAGGAATAGCCTAGAGACACGGTCAAACTCTTTTTCTGCATCGAGAAAAATCACCCCAAACCTACTATGATGTGCATTAGCATAATCTAGAAGAGTAACCACTCTGTTAATATGGTTAACTGTGCTCCTGCCAGGTATAAATCTGTGTTGATAAATAGATACCATTACTTGCACCAGCCTAGTGGCAAGTATCTTTGCGTATATTTCACTGTCTGCGTTTAGCAGGGAGATTGGTCTATAGGCTTCTGGCAGATTCAGAGGCTTATTCTTCTTTTCAACACCACTATATTAGCCTCATCCCAAGATGGAGGCGGATTCCCAGCATGAGCCTCTTGGAAAGTATTCAATATATCTGTTTTCAATACTTGAAAAAGCGATCAATACAGTTCAAGTGGTAGTTTGCCTGGTCCTGCCGCTTTACCACTCACCAATGACCCCATTGCCTCCTCCAACTTCTCAAAAATTATCTTCACATCTAATACCCCGTGCTCTTCTTGACTTAGCTTAGTTACATCCAATTGTTGGCAGAAATTCTCTATCTCCTGCTCATCAGAATACCTCTGCGTATATAATTCTTGGTAGAAATCTTAGAATACCCCCAACATACCCTCCAAAGTTTCAACCTTATTCCGAGAAGCATCAGACATAGCCAATATTTTCTGTAACAATTGCCATACTCTTAGGCTCTATGCCAGACATCGACCCATAGCTTCCCCATATTCATATCTATCCTGTTTGTAAATTTTTTATTGATGGGCAATTTCCTTACACCATATTGCATTTATTTTAGCTTCACAACATGCAATCTTAGTTTGTATTTCTAGTCCCTGCCTGAGCACCTGCATCAACTCCTGTTCCGCATCCCTTAGGTCCCCCAGAAGGCGCTGTATCAGAATTTGTCCTTGCTTCTCTTTAGCCAATCCATAACGAAGTGCTTCTCCACGCACTCCTACTTTGAGAGTATCCCATACTATAGATCTAGAGGAGGATCTCCTACTAACCGCCAAAAATTGACAAGCCCAGATGAGCATATGATCAATAAATGCTTTATCTATTAATAGTTTCCTATTGAATGTGAACACCCTTCCAACCTTCACCTGACTATGGCTATACACATCTAACAATAATGGGCCATGATCTGCCGTTATCCTGGGCCATACCTGCATTTTTGCTCCAACAATGGGTGACCTCAGCATAAATACATAATCGAGTCTCACCAATTTATGATGAGGATATGAATAAAAAGTATAACCTGGATCAGGATTACTTAAAGACGTCCATGCATCTACTAATCCATGATCCTTTAACAGTTGCTGTAGTGCTCTAAAGACCTTGGGTTGCCAAGGTCTTTAGAGCACTGGGTTGTCAATATTGTCGTCTAACCCATGCCCATCTACAGGGATATTAAAGTCCCCACACAAAATGAAGGGGGTAGCCCAGAGAGCCAATTCTACAATTAAGGTCTCCAATATAGCAGCTTCATCAAAATTTGACCCATATACTGTACAAATTGTCAACTTAGTCCTACCCATAATACATTCAACAATCGCCCATCTTCCATAATTGTCTGTCATTTTCCTTCCAGTCCCGCAGATCCCACTTCGTGCCAGAATAGCAACTCCCCTACTAGTAATGCTCTGCTGAGTCGCTACCAATAGCATATATCCCAGCTCTTCTAGTGCACTGCGCTTGGGCCAAGGTATGTGTGTCTCTTGAATACACAATATATCCGGTTTCATTAAGCACAAGTCTGCAACTACCCTTCACCTCCTATTGTTATGATTCAAGCCAGCCACATACATTGAATAAGCATATGCGTACCCCACTAGCAATCATTTTGCCCAATCTATCTTACCCGGTTTGACTAATTCCCTGCTGGTCTTGGCTTCACAGAGTTGTATATTGTTTATATTAGCTAATATCACTTTGCTATGGATTGATTTAAAAAAAAATGTAATACCCCCTGCTTTCCCTTCCCACCCCGTGCCCCACCCTAGTTCCCACACTCGACACCCTCGTGCCCCCCACTAACCTCTCGCCCTCCCTCCACCATTTCCCCAAAACATAGGCAATAGGGCTTATGGCCCTTGTGATGGAAAGGTAAGTATACCACCCTGCGTTCACCTATCCTCCGGACTTATTCCTGGCTCAATATTAGTCAACGCAAAATATTTTACTACCTCATAAGGAGAACCTTACTACTCTCCCTCGATATTAAATTCAAAGAACAATTCCTCTCTCAAATCTCCTTATACCATTACATTACAGCCAGAATAAAAAAAAAACACTTAATACATAACCAAGGATCTCTTCAGAAAGATTGCAAATAGTCCTTAGCTTGGACCTCTGAAATGAAGAATCGTGTTTGCACTTTACAGAAAACTTTAAGTGTGGCAGGATTTAACAAAAAAGCTTGTGCTCCCTTTACCTGAAAGGGAGTAATTAGTTGACGCAACTGCCACTTTTTCTCAACCGTAGAGTGACAATAGTCCGGTCTAACAAAACATTGCGTTCCCTTCCCCTTACTCCTCTTATCTGGTCATGCCAAGTCATAGAAAGCCTGCCGCGCCCAAAAATTATTCAAGGAAATCAAGATCGCCCGTGGTCTCTGTTCAGATTGTCCTCCTTTCGCCACTCGTTGCTTAAATGGAAACCTGAGCGCCCATTGTACTTCCACAGCCCTGTTTCAGTCCTTCAATTCAGGGAAAGTTTCTGCAAATAGCTCCACCACAAATTTACGAACAACTTGCCCCTCAATCCCATCAGGCACTCCCAATATTCTAAGATTGTTTCTAAGGAGCATATTTTCGATATCCACAAGCTTAGTCTGAACATCCTCTTTGTGGGCATTTATAGCTTCTGTGGCCCCCTTCTGTACCTTCATTTGATCTTCCAATGCAGAAATTCGTATCTCAGCTTCGGCTATTCTCTCTGTGAATTCATTGCATGTTTTGGCCAATCTTCTAACAGTGTTTTGGAGCTTGGGGAAAGCCATGAGTTTTCAAATTCTCTGACCGTGTCTCCACCCTGTGATATAACATGCATCTATAGATTGATTCCAGGGAAATTTCATCATATTGTTTTTCAGTCATCCCACCCAATGCTTGGTAGGAAAGATTAACACCGTCAGGAGTCATTCCACCTGACAAAGAAAAGTCCCACAGGAGAGTCTTTCTTGCATCTAACCCAGTCCCTCTTTCCTTAGCTACTATTTGCTTACATGCTGTGAGTAACTCAGATTTGTACTACTCAGATCGCTGCCAACGCTTATTAATGACCCCTGCAAAGAGCCATTTTTATATCCTTGTTCACCTTCATCATATGACATATCTGAAGGTTCAGAGAGGGAGAAGAACTTCTCAGCGGAATAACTTTCCTTACTGATGAAGTCAATCCCATCAGCAGTTACTCCAGTCCCTTAAACAATAATCCTAGGAGCAAACATGCACATTCAAAGTTCAGTTATAAATATATGATGAAATCAGCAAAAAAAGTTGGTTGGGCTCTTGTTGTTCTTTTCTTTAATTTCACCACATTCCAATCCCTTTGTGCCAACGCGTTTCGCCATGGTAGGGTTAACCTACGACTTCATCAGGGCTGGAAATAATACAGATTGCACATATGTAATTACATACAGTAGCACTAGAATTAGTGCCAATAAAAGCCCACATTAATTCGACCATGTGCAAAGGGACTATTCAAACATAACAGTGAGAGTGCTATTTTGCAGCAATCATCTACTTTTGCCAAAAGAAATATACATTATGAAACATGATTTGATATTCAAACTTTCAAATTCGTCCATTTTGTTTTTTTCACATCCAGTTCAATGTGACAAAGTGATAAATCAACTTAGAACCCTGGATCAACCATAGTGTGGTTATATTTATGTAACCCATGTGAAAAATAATTAATATAATTTGCATCTATTTGATGCTGGTACCTTTAGCTTTTCTCAAGTAGTAATCCTATTAAGAGGGGTAAAGTAGGGAAGAGTTTCCTATTAATTCAGAACATGCGAGGCAAGGCTTCATCAGTAAAATGCCTATGTCATTAAACAATATGAATATACATAAGTCTTATCCTACCTCGCTGAAGTTTTTCATATGTTGATAAATCAGTCCATAAAGTTCATTAACTTATCCAGACTCAGTTCTCAAATTGTCATGAATCATAAATATATAATCCTATCTATTCCGGCAACGAGTTGAGTCTAAAATAAAAGTATAGCAATACAATCTATGAGGTAACTCTAATTGTACTCCAAACAAAGGACATAATATAGCCCAAGATGCATTATCCAAAACACTACACAAACAAGGCAATTCTTCCATTAAAATCTCCTCTTACCTTAAAAAAATACTACGAATTCATATAATCCCAAAGTTCCTGCTCGTCACAGTGCCCAAATCAATCCGTATCAGAAGTTAGACTCTCTGCAGTCTAGGTATATTGTATTCCGCCGTGTTTTTTATGCCTCAGTCTCCTAATGAAAGTAACAATAGAAGGGGAATGTCGGTTTACCCTTATCCTTAATATTGTAGATTTACTATATCTTGCCGCTTGCCGCCACTCGCCCCTCTTACCTCAAAGGTTGATCCGATCTCCCGGCCGTGTCTATCTCTGTTCACCAGAGTACAGGCAAACACCTCCGTCTTCCGGGTTGGCGGTAGATAAAATATGCTACAAACACTGAAAAAGGACTGGTATGCCCCGAATATGGGCGCCATCTTAAGCTTGTATATTGGAACTAATAGTATACTCCTTCAAAAAAATTATATTATACAACGTGTAAACCGCTTGCATATATAGATAGTAAAACATGCCGCAAATACTGAAAAAGGATTCTCCCTGCCATGCCCCGAATATGGGCTCCATCTTAAGCTAGTATATTGGAACTAATAGTATACTCCTTTAAAACAAATGTATATCATACAACGTGTAAACCGCTTGCATATATAGATATATTAGTCATCTATAACAGTGGATGGCAACTACCAATTGTAGTCCCAAAGTTATCACTAACTCATGCTCCTCGGGAGAGTCCATTTATTATCTATTATGCTAACAGTATAGTGCCCCATTGTTACTGACATTATATACATCTGGGATGAGTCCATTCTTGTCATCTTCAGTATTAATAATAATAGATTTAGCCCCCTAGCGATTGGAGTAATTTAAATAATCTCATTAATCCCATCAATAGAGGTATATGAATAAATTAAGTTATTAGAATTGGACACTGGCAAGTGGGTGCACTTGGCCAGGTCGACATGGCAGTGCTAGACTGCACACAGGCCTTGCAATGGCAGGCCTGAGACAAATTTTACAAGCTGCTTCTGTGGGTGGCACAACCAGTGCTGCAAGCCCACCAGCAGCATTTGATTCACAAGCCCTGGGCACACATGGTGCACTGTACTAGGGGCTGACAGATAAATCAAATAACCCAATCATGGAATAACCAATCAGTATATCAATTTAACATAGGGAGCACTTGCACTGTGGCACTGATTAGCAGTGGCACAGTGCCCAAAGCATAAATCCAGCAAAAACATATCAAAACAGAGGAGGCAATCCATCAAAAATGGAAGGCAGACTCACACCAATGATGTCAGGTCTAACACCTTCCAATCTGTGAAAGGTATACTTTTCCTCAGAGCCCCAAAACAATTTCACACCACTCCTCAACAATCTTCTAGTGGCTCTGTTTCTAACACAAAACTGTCAATAAATCTTGAGTAAAACTCACACAACCCTAAGAAAGATTGCAACTGATCCATTTCTTTGGGAGTAGGACTGGTTCTTATAGCTTCTAGTAGATCAGCTTTCAGTTTGATGCCGTCTGCTGAAATGTGACAACCCAGCTAATCCTCTTCTTTTGACAAATACTGACTTTTTTTCTTTTGACAGTAATCCCTTGATTTTGTAAAGTTTACAAAACTTTGTCCAAACTTTCTAAATGGCTCTGTTCAAAATCAGTAAAGATGAGAATATCATCTTGATATGCTTTAAAACACCCCTGATATATTTATTGTACATATGTTTTTGAAATGCCAACGCCACTGAGGCTAGCCCAAATGGAATCCGAAGGATTTTGTGGGCTCCAAATGAAGCGATCAAAGCAGTTAAAGAGTAAGAGCCTACACTGAGCTCTACCTGATGATAGGCTGCTCTTAAATCCAAAGTGGTAAAAACCTTCGCCTCTCTCAATTGTTTAAGGATTTCCTCTATCTTAGGAAGAGAAAAATAGTTTACCAAGATGTTTTTGTTCAAGGACTTTGGATCAATACAAAGTCTTAAGTCCACCATCTTCTTTTTTAGCTATGACAATTGGGGAAATCCACTGAAATTAGTCAACTGATAGATAAAGTTCCTGTCACACAACTTATCTAAATCATCTTTCGATTTACTCCTAATGCTCAGTGGAACATTCTGTATCTTATGTATGACTGGGATTACTTCATCTTTTTAGATAATACTTTACTCATACCCTTTCACAACACCAAGCTTATCCTTAAGCAGTGTTTAGTGTTCGGCAAGTATCTGATTGAGTGAAGCTGTTTATGGGATTGACACATCAACCAATGAGATTGGAAGATGAGAATCTGCACCGGGTCTCATCACCATTTCAAAAGTTGCTTGATCTCTCTAACGAAAAACTTTGTAGATCTTTTTGGTTATGTAGACCTAGTATGAATTATCCTGTATGGGTAAGTGACAATCTCCAGGAAATATTCCAACATATCAATCGTAAATCCACCAAAAGCTATGGTGCAGAGGTCAGGAGACTTCAACTCCACCTGACTCCATTTCGTCTCATATAGCTTGTCAGTGATAATAGTAATGGGTAATCCTGAGTCAGCCATGACTAAGACGTCTACATCCCAAATCCTGACAAAGTACATAGGAACCCCCTTCTTAACTGATTTCACAGAGGACTCTACCATTTTGATAGACAAAAATAATTTTCTTTTTTTTAACTAATATTCTCCTAACCCTTTAGCACCAGAATTGTTAATTAACCAGAACAATGTTTTTAGGATTTTTACAGACCCTAGCAAAATTTCAAACTTGTTTGCATTTCAAACATGTTTTTCCTAATGTGGGACAATCCCTTCACTTAGCTAAGTGTGACATAAACCCACATTTGAAACATAATACAGAGAAATTTGACCCACCTTTACCAAATTTCCTATTACATGCAGTGAATCTATGTATTTTGGCCCAGTCACAACAGCATTCACACTCTCCACATCATCTGCCTGTTTGAATTTCCATACTTCTTTTGAAGCCATCTCTCAATGCCTCTGGCAATTTCCAGAGTTTCCTCTGAACTGGGATCCTGCAGCAAAGTAGTCTCTCATGTTCTGCCATCAAATAATTGACTACAATTTGGTCCCTCAAGTAATTGTCCAACGTTCTATCAAATTCACATGTGGAAGAAAGGATTCTGAGTTCAGCAGGAAACCCATCAAGTGGCTCTTGTTGCAGCTGACAACATGTAAAAAAATCCATGTCCCTCCACAATTATGCCGGTATCATCTTTAAAACTATTTTGTAACCTGTTTACAGCTTTAGCATATATACCCAAACAACCAAAGCTGGAGGGGTTATGGGAAACATATTTGGCCCTCTGGACCTAGGCAGTTATACAATATATCTTGTTTCCTTAAGAGATTATGTTTCATGCCATCGCCCACAACCTATTCCTCAAAGAAACGGGAACAAAATCACCTCCGAACAACTCCTCACATCACTCAACCAAAACCCTCCCACCCTCTCATCGGACCCAAACCAAGCGGCCACCAATCTCAAGCAATGGATCACCCACAGTGCTGACGAATTAGCACCCTTGAAAAAGCACCAGATCAAATCAGCCAGCAAAAAGGTTTCCTGGTTCAATGATGACCTTAAAAAATCCAAGAAGCTATGCCGCACCCTGGAGAAAACATGGAGAAAAAACCCAACCACCGACAACATGTCCACCCTCAAGGCAGCCACCCGCAAACACCACCAACTGATTCGATCCGCCAAGAAATCAGCATTCAAGGATCGTCTCGACAACAACACTCACAACAGCAAGGAACTTTTCAACATCGTCAAAGAATTCACCAATCCCATCGCAGCATCTAACGACATCACTCCCTCCCAAGACCTCTGCGATGCGTTATCCTCCTTCTTCTTCAACAAAATTGCCGACATTCACAACAGCTTCGAGAATACTCCCAGCGTCCAACCCTCCCCACCCCCCCTCAGATCCTACTCCGCCAACTAACAACCTTAGCGCCTGGAACCCAATTCACCACTGAAGACACCATCCGCCTTATGAACTCAATCCACTCTGGCTCGCCAACCGACCCCTGCCCCCACCACATCTTCAACAAAGCGGACTCCGTCATCGCACCCCATCTCTGTGATGTCATCAACTGCTCGTTCAACTCTGCCACCTTTCCAGAAAGCTGGAAACACGCCGAACTCAGCGCCCTTCTGAAGAAACCCACAGCAGACCCCTCTGAACTCAAAAACTACCGACCCATATCCCTCCTCCCATTCCCGGCCAAAGTCATCGAGAAAGCCGTCAACAGCCAGCTCGCCGCCTTCCTTCAATCCAACAACTCCCTCGATCCATCCCAATCCGGGTTTCGAGCCAAACACAGCACCAAAACCGCCCTCATTGCAGCGACTGACGACATCCGAACACTACTGGACAACGGTGAAACAGTGGCCCTCATTCTACTCGACCTCTCCGCCGCTTTCGACACAGTCTGCCACAGCATCCTTATACAACGCCTCAGCAACATCGGCATACAAGGAAAAGCCTTGGACTGGATCACCTCATTCCTCGCTGGGAGAACTCAAAGAGTCCGACTTCCCCCATTCAACTCTGAGGCCACTGAAGTCATCTGTGGCGTACCACAAGGATCTTCACTCAGTCCCACCCTCTTCAACGTTTACATGAGTCCACTCGCCTCCATCGCGCGTCATCACAACCTTAACATCATCTCTTACACCGACGACACCCAATTAATCCTTTCCCTCACCAAAGTCCCTAACACCGCCAAAAACAATCTTCAAGAAGGTATGAAAGAAGTAGCCGAATGGATGAAACATAGCCGCCTAAAACTCAACTCAGACAAAACGGAGGTGCTCTCAGAACCACTGGGGGCGTGGCTAGCAGCCAAACATGGCGGCCGCTTAGTGTGAGAGCTCCCGAAGGCACTGCAGCCTTTCTATAAATCCGTCACACTTATCCGCCTTTTAGCACGCCTGAAGCGGCAGCGCTCGGGTCCGGGACACAAGCGGTGTCACCGGTCCAAGTTTCGAAGCAATCGAAGCACCGGAGCCAGAGCTGCACCGTGTGGAAAGTTGGGGCCTACATCCGAGAGTGAAGCACCGGCCTCGAGTAAGATCCGGACCCCGGCGGCAGTGCGTCAGAGCCGGCCCGAAAAGCGAACACACCTCGGAATCTCACGGGGAGACCAACACTCGGTTCCTGCTGCTGGCGGAGTCCTCCGGAGGCACTCAGGCTGCCACGAACCCTGAGCGAGACCTGCATAGTAAGACGGTCAGTGTAACCCAGACGTGGACGGAACAACGCGGGGACGATACCATACAACGAACTCCCCCCCCCCCCCCCCCCCCCCCCCCCCGAAGGAGAACATAACTGGCGCAGTGGCACTGCGGGGGTAAGGGGACTCGCTGCTGAGGAGCGAGGAGGCAGTGGGCTCACGCGCTGCGCCGGAGCAGAGGCCGGGTGGAAGGTACCCCGGGGAATCGGCGCAACACCGGCCAAATACGCGGGGCCACGGGGGGACCCCCAGGCCCGCCACCAGCGGCGTTGAGACAGTGGAAGTGCCACACCAAACAGTAACCGGTCCAGTGCACGAGACCCGGGGCAGTTGAGGCCATCGAGGGGGGGTACACGGTGCCCGCTCAGTTCTGCAAAGAGGCCACCAAGAGCCGCGTCACGGCACACACCAGTGGCCCCCTAGGCTCTCACACCAACGTCCAGTGAGACCCACTGCAACCTGGCTGATTCCGCCTATCTAACACCTCCATTGACCAGACGGCAGCGATCAACGGGGGCGCTTCTCTGGCGCTCGCAGGATCCAGCATCATGGCAGGAAAAGGCCTTAGGAGCGGATCCACGCAGGCCAAACTAGATAAATTCGCATACGGACACCAAGGCCAACAGCAGACCACAGGGAGGGCCTCCGCAGGCCATACCCAAGAAACAGAGAAGACGACGAAAATCACACTAGAAGATATCATGAAGACGCTCACGGAAGTTAAAACCACAGTGGGCGCCATCTCCTCAGAAGTATCTCTGCTACGAGCGGATTTTCACAAAATGGCGGAGAGGGTGTCGCAGGTGGAGGTGGTCACTAAGTCGCTCGTAGAGGACACCTCGGAGCTCCAACTGGCCATGGAAAAGATGCAGAAAGTTACCAAACTCCTCCATGACAAGCTGGACGACCAGGAAGGGCGTTCACGCCGCAACAACGTCCGCATACTGGGCCTTCCCGAGACGGAAGGGAAGGGGGCCATGGACCTGTATGTGGAGGACCTCGTCAAAAACAAGCTCCAGCCCAAGGGCCTATCACATTTCTTTTCGGTGGAGAGGGCGCACAGGGTCCCGGGGGGCCCGCCAAAGCCGGGGGCGGCTCCAAGACCGGTGCTAGCCCGGCTCTTCAACTTCAGGGACAGGGACGCAATATTACAAGCAGCGAGGAGTTCACCACCGGTACGGATCCAGAACGCAACCTTGGCGTTCTTCCCGGACTACACAGCAGAGGTGGCCAGGCGACGCAAGTCCTTCACGGAGGTTAAGAAAGCATTGCGCGACAGAGAACTGCCGTATTCCATGATGTTCCCAGCCAAGCTGCGAATAGTAGCCGAGGGAAAGACCTGGTTTTTCGACACTCCAGAAGTTGCCCAAGAATGGCTAGAGGGCTGGCGACCAGTGGGACGATGGCAACGCTCACAGCAGGACAGGCAGCGACACCGTACTGACCGGACACCATCCAGCCAGTCCTCCCTTCGACCACACCAGGGAGACGGAACAGAAGTAGAATCGGACCTCGAGAGAGATCCACTAGACTCTGGACAAGTGGCTCCGGTGTGACATTTCACTGATTTACTTTTTCAGGACTGTGTGGGCCGCGGAACCGTGGCTCGAGCGTAGCTGAGTAGGGCGGGCACAGGCAGTGCCCGAAGGGGACTCACCAACCCTACGAGCAAGTAAGATGTTAAGGGGTGGGTTGAAGCACTCTGCACAGTTGGGGAAGCGGGCGGGGGTTTGTCCGTGGAGCAGGGTAGCAGGGAGGGGGGACGGGTTTGAAGTTTATTTGTTGAAATGTTCACTTTTGTTTATAGTCATCGCTCACCACAGCACTGTCACCCTAATGTTAACACGTCTCCTACACAGCGCGACGTCAGTCGACGCATGGCCTATGCCGCAGCACACGTTGTGTGCAGGACCACTACAACAGCCTAATGGCCAGGCCACCTAATCACACACCCGCCGGGGGCCCCTCCGAGGCCGGAAAGGTTCCCCCATTACGAATACTGACATGGAATGTCCGGGGCCTGGGGGACAAAATCAAGAGAGGCTTGGTCCTCCAAGCAGTGAAGAGGCAGAACCCGGATGTGGTCCTCCTACAGGAAACCCACCTCACGGGATCCACTTGCAAGGCCCTAGATAGAAGGGGGTACAAAATGATAGTCCACGCCGACTTCACTACTGGCTCCAGGGGAACAGGCATACTGGTAAAAAGATCTTCCCCCCTTATGGTATCCAGCCACGTGGCAGACGACCAGGGTCGCTACGCCGCGATACACGGCCAGTGGGAGGGCAGGGCCCTGAATGTGATCTCAGTGTATATTCCCCCAGCCCTACACTCGGTGGCCTTACCAGCCCTAGGCAAATTCCTTCTTGGTCTCCCTGATGGCGATATGATTGTAGGGGGGGACTTTAACGCAGTCATGGACCCGCTTCAGGACACTTTCCCTACCAGAGCCAGACCACGGGTGCTACACCACTGTCAGACTTTGCGGAGGCCCTAGGCCTTACAGACTTAGGGCGGGCAACACCCCCTACACATACTACTCAGCGGTGCATAACAGCCTATCCCGTATAGATTACTTCATGTCACTGGGAATGGGACTAGATATGGTGGAGAGGGTGGACACGCTGCCTAGGGGGATCTCGGACCACTCTCCAATCATCTTATCGCTGACCACCGGAGGGAAACGAAATGCCCGACTGTACCCAATCTACCCCAATTTCCTAAAAATCCCCAAGATTCGAAAGAAATTAAAACTGGCAACGTCACTATATTTTGCTGAAAACACGGGTACAGTGAAGTCGGCCTCCACCTTATGGGAGGCGTACAAAACTGTCCTCAGGGGGGCGGCTATTGGGGCTATCACGGGGCACAAGCGGGACTCACGTAAGGAACTCACAGACCTAGAACTTGCACTAGACACGGCTAACGACGCACATATGACGAACCCCTCCCAGACCACAACGCACACACTCATGCTCAGGCAACAGCAGTACCTAGCCCACCTCAAAACCACAGAGAAGGGATACATCGCAAACACTCGGCATAGGATCTATGATGTGGGCGACAAAGCGGGACGAATGTTAGCGTGGCTGGACAAGAGAGGGAATGGAGCAAAGGGGATACATAGGCTGGACACGAGAGATGGGCGGACACTGATACACCCGGAGGACATAGTAGGCGAACTAGCCCGACACTATCAAGAAATCTATACACCGGAGAGGAGGGTCACACAACAAATGGCAACGCTAGCAGACATTACCATCCCTAGCATTACGCAGGAAGATAGGGACTCCCTAGAACTAGACCCGACGGGGGAAGAAATACAACTAGCGATCATGGCTTTACAGTCGGGTAAAGCACTGGGCCCTAATGGGATACCGATAGAATGGTATAAGTCCGCGGCTGCAGACCTCAGTGCCCCACTGCTAGACATGTACTTGGAGAGTAGGGAAAAACTAGAGCTGCCACTGGATCAGCGCACGGCCACGATCGTAGCAATACCCAAACCCGGGAAACCACCGACAGAATGCACATCATACCGTCCGATCTCCTTGCTAAACATCGAAGCCAAAATACTGGCTAAACTTCTGGCCACCCGATTGCTGCCCCACCTAAATACCCTAATCCACCCTGACCAGTCGGGCTTCATGCCCCACCGGAGCACGGCGTTGAATCTTCGACGAGTCCATGGGGTGATGGCCCGTGCGCACCTCCTTAAGGAACAGGCAGTGATCCTCTCCCTCGACGCCAAAATGGCGTTCGATTTAGTAGAGTGGGAATACCTCTTCACGGTTCTGGAGCGCATGGGCTTTGGGCCGAAATACATACGGTGGGTACGACTGCTCTACACAAACCCCGTGGTGCAAGTGGTGGCCAACGGCCACACATCGCCGAGATTCCCACTAGGCAGGGGGACCAGACAGGGCTGCCCCCTGTCCCCCCTGCTCTTCGCACTTGTACTTGAGCCCTTGGCCATACAAATCAGATCGACAACTCTGTTCGCGGGCATCAGATGGGAGGAGGGATGGGAGGACAAAATCTCGCTATATGCGGACGATATGCTTATATATATGACCGCGCCCGAGACGGGCATCCCTGCCCTACTGGACCTTTGTGACGCGCATGGGCGCACATCGGGATACACACTCAACTGGTCGAAATCCACCATATACACTTTAAAAGGCCCGGAGCCAAGCCTACAGGGCACCTGCCCATTGCTTAAAACAACGGCCTCTTTCAAATACCTAGGCATTGTTGTCGCGAGTGGGGAAGCGGCCTTTTTTGTGAACAACCTGAAACCACCCATAGACCGCCTGCGCGCAGACGTTAGGCACTGGGCAGCCCTCCCTCTGACCCTGTTAGGCAGAGCGGCATTGTACAAGATGATGGCCCTCCCTAGACTCCTTTACGTGCTGGAAAATACTCCTCACCTGGTACCACAGCGTTACTTCCAACAGATTGTGGCACTGGTCACGATCCTGCTATGGGACACGGGCCCGGCACGCATAGCATACGACAAGCTAGTGAAGAGCTGGTACGAAGGAGGCATAGCACTCCCCAACATCCAGCTGTATTACTGGGCGGCCCAACTTAAGATTATAAACTACTGGATCCACGCCCCGAAGGACGACCCGGCATACCGGGCAGACTGGTCGCAACTCGGGACAGTCTGCATGCTGTCCGTGCTGTACAATAGGTCGCAACTGAAAGACCTGATCGGTCCGACCAAACACACGGCGGCGTTGTGGCACATGGCGCAGGCCCGTCTGGGGTGGGCAGGCCGACTCACTAAAATGACCCCCCTGTGGGACACGAAAGCGTTGGGGAACCTAAGAGGATGTAAGGGGTTTGAAAGGTGGGACGCAATTGGCATATCTACGATAGGGGACCTATGGGACACTGACACGGTATTACCATTTCCGCACTTACAGCAGCAGTACAACCTCGGTCCCACAGAAACATTTAGGTATGTCCAAATTAGACATGCGTTACTGCAGGCAATCCCGGCCGACACCACATTACCAGACTCCTCTCCTCTGGAAGATAGACTGCTAACTGAATACATGCTCCAGAGCGCCACATCCCTTACATACAAAAAGTTGATCAACAACCTCAAAGACCCGACTCTGAAGCTTAAAGGGAAATGGGAGGAGGAACTAGGAGAGACAGACGAATTCGAATGGAATGAGGCCCTGGCATCCCCGAAGGAGGTGGGAATCTCTAGTAAGCTCAGGCTAGTACAACTTAAAATCCTCCACCGTATCTATTACACCAGGACACTGCTGCACAAAATACAGAGAGCACCACACCCCTTCTGTCTGCGAGGTTGCGGGGAGGAAGGGACACTACTACACACGCTGTGGGAATGCCCGCAAATACGCGAATTTTGGAAACAGGTGCTCCGATCCATCTCCCAGGCCCTCAAACTCTCCATTCTGCCCGAACCACGCAAATGCCTTCTTAACATCTGGGACCCGAATGACCTGGGTAGATATGAACTGATTTGGGCGTCACTGGCGTTGACAGTGGCGAAACGGGATATAGCGCAGAAATGGGGGGCGCCAGAAGTCCCCACCGCCAGCAGGTGGGCCAAGAACATGGACATCATAATGGTGACTGAGAGAGCGGTGTATGTGCTACGAGCGGCACCCAGGAAATGGAACAAGGTATGGGCGGCATGGAACACATACAGAGGGGAACTGTGTGAGCCCTTGCCAGAGGGAGAGGAATCTGACTCCGAAGGGGAGGAGGAGTAACTGGCCAGATGCGGAGAGAGAGACCTGGACATATGACATGGCTGACTGCGTGATGATGTACTGGCCATTCAATATACTCAGGACAACAGCGCAGGGTGTTACGTGCTGTAGGAGAAAGTCCGAGGGAGGCGATGACATGTACTGGGGGGGTTTGTTGGGTAGTTAGTTTATTTGGGTAATTGAAAGGAAATGTCACCGTTACTAAGCTTGAGGGGAAGGGTACCGAGGGAACACGTTATGAGTCCGAATGTCATATGTTGAAAGCCTGTAAGAGACCCATGATACAGCAGGACCTATGTATTGACTGCAAAAAGGTAGCCAATGTATTACTGCACAGGCGACTTGTATGGTACGTACTTATACAGATTGGATGTATGCAATTGTTTAACCAATATTCCTTCCTGCCAATAAAGTTTTTAAAAAAAAAAAAAACGGAGGTGCTCATCCTAGGATCTTCCCCCTCTGCCTGGGACGACTCTTGGTGGCCTTCCGCTCTGGGCACAGCACCCACACCCACAGACCATGCACGTAACCTTGGCTTTATCCTAGACTCCTCTCTCTCGATGTCCAGACAAGTCAACGCAGTCTCATCCTCCTGCTTCAACGTACTTCACATTCTCAAAAAGATCTTCCGTTGGATCCCCCTCGAGACAAGAAAAACTGTCACCCACGCACTGGTCACAAGTCGACTGGATTATGGTAACACACTCTACGCCGGAATCACAGCAAAATTACAGAAAAAACTACAACGCATCTAAAACGCATCAGCGAGACTCATATTAGACATCCCTCGCCAAGTTCACATCACCGGACACCTAAAAGACCTCCACTGGCTTCCCGTCAACAAAAGAATTACATTCCGCCTTCTCACCCACGCACACAAGGCCCTCTACAATCTAGGACCCGAATGCCTCAACACTCGACTGTCCTTCTACAAACCCACCCGCCAACTAAGATCGTCCAATCAAGCCCTCGGCGCTGTCCCGCGCATCCGAAAATCCACCATGGGTGGCAGATCCTTCTCCTTCCTTGCTGCCAAGACCTGGAACTCACTCCCCACTCACCTCCGACTTACTCAAAACCACATCTCCTTCAGAAAAGAACTTAAAACCTGGCTATTCGACAAATAATGAACCCCTTCCCCAAGCGCCTTGAGACCCTCTGGGTGAGCAGTGCGCTATACAAATGCCCGAAGCCATTGGTTTCATTTCAATTTTGTAAACCTAGCTCCGGTAAAAAAGATGCTGGAAGATTGGTATTCTGCATTTTAATAAATATAAAATAGGATCTGGTACGATGAGAAAATGACCAAAGCAAATGTCATGAAGAACACTTTCCACAGATAGGCAAGAATAAAAACTGTAGACTGTATGAAATCAGTAAGAGCTATGTCAAGTTGAACAAAAACATGAGGAGCAGCAGACCAATCAGGCGTCAGCTAACAAGAATGCTACAGGCCATTAAAAGGTCAGTAAGAGAAAACCAGGGACCAATGAGGAATCAGTTTCCTGCTGCTGTTGTCTTCCAGAAAAGAATTTGTGACAAGCAGACACGGCACAGTGTAGGAAAAATACAGATGCTGATTGCCTCACCAGAAGGCACAGAGTGCGAGCAAGCATCTCATATGGACTATGAGTGCACCATCAGGCTTTGCGGTGAGAGAAGCCAATACGCTCAAGCACAAGGGTGAAATTAGAGGTCGCATTCCACCATTCTTGCAGACTCTAAGGAGTGGAATGTTCAAGAGATCCGACAATGCTCTGGTTGCCGACGTGCTCAGAACAGGTATTGACAATATAGCAAGAAATTGGCTCTTCCAAAACTGCTGGACAGATAGCATGACATCTCCATGAATCCAAATGTAGCACAGTTCACCTCCGACTTTAAGCTGGGTCCCGAGTGCAAGCTGTTGCTCAGCTCAATGGTCCCTCAACAACTCATTGCCAAAATCATGTTACGTCTAAAGTGCACATACAAGCAAGCAAGACTGCTTCATAGATGGTTTATACCAAGTAATGGTAAACAGCACACGATTTCCATCTGGTATCTTCCCAGGTTCCACCAAGCAACCAAGAGTCCAGAACCCTCACCAAGAGATGCTGAGCGAGCATCCTACAATGAAGGAACATTCTAGATATTAAAGGAGAAGTCAGCTTATAACAAAATTCTAATATAATTTCAATCTCATCTACACTCGTCTATTAGACCACAGGCCTTCTTGAGGGAAACAGAAGTACTGATTTCATACTGGGACCTCAATAGGATCTTCAGTGATATCTGTGTTGCCATATTGAGATGACCGTGCACCACTATGAACCTTTTCTATTAATTAAAACTAGCAGCAACAATGGTAGCTTTGAGACACTTGTAATTGTTAGGGCTTGCAGGTTCATTGTCTTTCACCAGGCCCCTTGGGTCACCAGGTATATGCGTTTTTTCATTCTAGACACCCAATACTCGTCTAGCTTCATTACCGGCCTCAGGAGTCAGTTTAAGTAGTCTTCCAGTTTGCCAGTCTGTAGGTGGTATGAGGTGTGGAAGTGGTACCTCTATAATTTGAGAACGTACTTCTCAATTTCTTGCGTTAGTGGTGAACGAGAGGCTGACCTTTCAAATATAGGTAACAATAGCTTGTGATCAGTGACCACTCTAAATTCATTTTCATATAGGTACAGATAAAAACGAGTGCACTACATTTTGATGGTAATTATCTCTCTTTTGATCTGTGAGTACCTGTCTTCAGTATACACAAGCTTGCATGATTACCACACAGCACCATGATGCAGAGACTGACATCCATAATCAACACCGGTCATTTGGCTGGGTCGAAACACTTCAAGAATGCTTTCAGTAGTATGGTGGCTTTTGTTCTTTGGTATAAATGATCATGTTGCATATCCATGGAATGTTTGACGTGGTCAGGTTGATCAGAGGTTCTTTTATGATGGGCAGGTTATGAATTAACTGGGCATGGTGTGTGGCCCTATCCATGAAACTTCATAGTTTGGTGGCAGTCAAAGCAGAATTGTCAGGTTGCAGGGCAATTGAAGAAGAAACATTGGGTGACATAAGCAACTCTGAGCATTATTAAAGCATAATTATAAAATAAACTCACATGATAGGCCAGATCTTCCCACTCATGATAAAACCCAGAATAGACCCTGAGGACTCTGCCAACTTTTGGCTAGTCACTCACCCACCCTTCACCAGCAAGATCATCAAAAAAACAGGCAAATTACTCACAATGCCAACAACCATCTCCTGCACAATGACCAATGCGGATTCAGATCATGCTGCAGCACAAAGACATTTCCCTTAAAAATCATAGAAGATACTCTCTTGACCCCAGATAAAGATAGCTTGGGTTTACCAATCTTGCTGTACCTCTCAGACACCTTCAACACCATCAACTACCCCACCCTCATCCTTGTCCAGAAGCCTAGAATGGGAGTCACTGGCAACCTCTTTCACTGGCTCTCCAACTACCGATTCCAACCAACACCAGTCCTTATACATGGGCACCTCCGGGTCCAAGTAAAACCCTATAATCTGTGCATTCCCCCAAGGTTTAATATTATCCCTCGTCAGTTCATTTCCTTATATAGCTTCATTAATTGCCAACTTGATTTCGGTAGCAAGACAGTGTTCAACAATGTACATCGAATAACCAGTGCCTGAAATTAATGCCTTGACTCCACAACTTTCACGTATAAAAGTTTGCCTCCAGAGTTTACATTTTTTTTTAATCAAGGGTATCAAAAATAGCTGGGAAGTTGAGTGGAATTATGGATGTTGTTTCTGCTTTCCACGTCTCATTTTTTTTATAAGTTGTATTGAAAATTACAGCACTGTACAACATTAAAAAAAGAAAAAGAGGCCATGTGACAATCATAGTTACATATAAGTTTATGTGCAACAGCAAACAGTTGTTGTTCATATTGGTAGGCAGTAATCAGAACCCAAAACCAACAAAGAATTGGTATGTGTGTGTGAGGCTAAATTCCATTTTAGTGACCTGCTTGCTGTACCTTGTTTGCTTATTCCTTGATAGTGTGCACTTTTAGACTTATAGAGCTTGACACTTGTGTTTGCGTTTTATTCTCCCACCTTGGGCCGAGAATTTGGGCATGTGTTCTACATGGTCTGGGACTGCCGGCCACCCCCCGCCCTATCATGCGAACTGTAGTAAACACTTATCAATCAAACAATAGAACTCTTTGGAAGGCAGGGGGTCTCGCGACCCCCCGGTCGTATTTATTAAAATATACAAACAAAATCAAAAATTAAATAAAAGAACATTATTTACATAATTATTAAATGCAAAATTCAGACATTAGATTTACAGCTAGTTAGACAGGTATGATGGGCTAACCGTAACAAATGTCTAATACAGCATGTTTCCTAACATCCTACCTATCAATTTAGCATTTTAATAATTTCTGGTCCTACGGCAAGGTCGTTAACCGGTGGCAGATCCTTTACCCAGCTACGCCCTCCCGTCTGAGTGCGCATGGTTACCGGGAGAGTTCGTCCCTCTCCTGGTTGCCCTCGTACGCTCCGTGAACTCCATTTAACCAAAAAGGAGGGCCCTTACACTAGCGCCATTTGCCGACGTCATAGTGTATGTGCGGGGTGGCTACCAGCCCGAGGAAAGCGTGACTCCCTACCCCGCACCCTTCCAAGCAAGCGGATATCCTGCCCCTGAAGTTCTAGGAGAGACCATTGGCCCCTCCCCCTGGGCAGCCCCATTTGTTAATGGTGCCGCCCCCTAAGGACCTTAAATTGCTGCTCACCGATTATGACCTTACCGCCTGACCCACTTAATAAATACGACAATTATACTAAGAAGGGAAAGAAAGCCTAAAGAAAACGATTAATGCATATTAAAACACAACCACTTAAGCAAATTAACATTAACATTGCCTGTAAAAGGGAAAAAGGCCGAAGGAAGAAAACACATTATATACCTACAGCGTTGAAAAGCGTTTCAGAGGATACCTACCAACGTCCTCAACTTGAATTCTGTTACAAGGGATGGAGGGTGGGGAAAATTAGAAGCCCCACGGCGGGGCGAGGAGCGAGCCTGGGAAGCGCGGGACACAAAGAGGACGCCTCCCGCGCTCCCCAGGCTCTTAAACCCCCCTTTGGCCTCGGGACCCGCCCCCATGACCCGGGAGCGCAAAACTGCTTCCGGGCCAAACGGCGGGACCAATCAGGACAGATGAAGGGGGGCCGGGCCCAGCCATGTGTGTGTGGGGGCCGAGCGGCCCCCCCTTTCCTGATGAGGTGTAGGCAGGATTCCATAGGTGAGAGTTGCAACAGTTGGAGTCAGGTCTGTGTTGCCACTAGAAGTGCATATTTTTATTAGTTAACATAGTTGCAACAGCTGAAAATGGCTAGACCCTGAAATCTAACTGCGACTTTGGGAAAAACATAAGTGATGAATTAAACATCTACAACACGACTCCTACCAGAGCTCTGCTTTTTGGAGCTGGAGGGCTTCAGGAAACCACCCCCTGCAGTGGGAGCTCTCATACTTTTGTGTGTATCTTTTATATTACATTGGATTCTGTAATCCCTGTATAAATTCTTGTCTCTAATTGCTAATTGCTTTATAATTGGCGACTTGTGACGCACCCACTACTCGACTATTATAAGTTATTAGTCGGGTTGCCAGAGCCGAGGTGAAAGGCAGGTCATGTCACAAGGATAATTGAAGTAACTGTTTAAAGCAATTAAAACTAAACTTTTCTTTCTTCTGCTATATTTTTTTTAGCTCAAAAGGACAAGCAAAGAGAACATGTTACTGCAGCTATTTTTTTTTAAACAAAAATCTAACTTGCATTGGCCTGTTTTAATATCTATTTGCAACAAATATCGAACAGGTTTTTGTTTTGTTTAATTTTGCTCTAGAGGTTTTCAATTTATTCTTCATGTTTACAAACACGCTCGCTATTTCATATGAAAGAGCAACGCACCAAGGTTTTTAAGTGATTTGTGGGCACGGTTATGGTGTGACCATGTATTATGTGGGATGAAGTACCCCCTGGGTACATGATTTTTTTATACCCCCAGGGAACATGATAAGAATATTGTAAGTCACCTCTGAGCTCCATACCCTTTGGCCTTGTTCCTGTATATGGTTATGTGTGGCAGGGGATACTTTATCCCCATATATATATCTATATATATTACATTTATTTTATTTTTCCCGTTTATTGTTTGTGGTGTTCTCACTGATGTCAAACGTTGTAAGGTACCACTTTCTGTGATGTCCTCAACTATCGCTAGCTAAATGCCAAATGCTATTGAATATTAGAGATGAACTTCAATGGCACGTTTCTACTCTGCTGGCTTAGGGGCATCATTCATATTTTCAGTACTCTGGGTGAATGTGGTGCAATCCGGACAGGGAGGTGATGGCCTCCTCTCGAACAAATGTCGGCAAAATAAATGAGGCGTCAGCTCAAAGGGGACAGATGGGGATTTTTTGGTGTTGCAAATCAGTTCCCGCGAATATTCCAAAAACATGTTTTTCTAAAAGGGCAAGTTCCCATCCGTTAAAAAAAAGGATGTAATTCTTGAAGAACTGTTTAATGCCTGTAATAAAATGTGTTATGTTATTTCGTGATATTTGAAAAACTTTCAATGACGTTTTTTGCAAACTAAGGGGTCCATTAGGATGGCGGACGGACAAAGTCCGTCCGCCTTCCTGTCGGGGCCGTTACCGTCCGCCACAAGGGCGGAGGAACCGTGCCCCCAATTAGGATGCACCCGCCACAGTGGTGGGCGCATCCCACATTTTTAACATTGCGGCGGACGTTGCTTAAAGCACCGGCCGCCGCATTGTGAAAAATGCTTGTTGTGCGTTTCACAGCACAACATGACAGCCACCGCGCGGTGCCTGCCATGTTGTGCTGTTAAATGCAGGGGGGTACCATAGGTACCCCCATGTGTACCCCAACCCCCCTTCACACTGGGGGCCCGCAACGGGCCCCCAAAGCAGGAACCGTATGCCTTTTCGTGGCAGAATTGCCACCACGGAAAGGCATTCCTCCCAGGCCATCCTAACATGGCTGGTGGTGTCTGATAGACACCGCCACCATATCAGGCCTTTTCTTGCGACCGCGGCAGAAAAGCGGCAGGCGGTCTTCCACTCCGCCACGGACCCCCCGCCATTGTAATATGGCGGGGGGAAGAAAGGTGGTGGACGGGCAAGAATGGCGGACGATCGCCACCGCCTGCATGGCGGTGGCGATCCGTCCACCATCCTAATGGACCCATAAATGTATTTTCTACCTATGCAATTATCTATTTAGTTACTGGTTTGATTGGTAGATTACGTAGCGCCTCGTGGACACGCGAGTGCGCTTAGGCAGCAAATTGGGATTCTGAATAGATGACTTCATGAGGATATATAATAACACCTTTTTTTATAGCCTTCATGACACACTCTGTCACTTCAATGGACTACAACTAATAGGCTTTACTATGACCGGGTTTAATGATTCTCAGTTTACTGACCACTGAAGGACGAAAGGCTGAGTGGACCTTGTGGAGGCTGCTGCTGAGTGATGGAGAATGGAAGACAAACAGGCTACAAACAGGCTCTGAAAAGTAGCGTTTCCGGAAATCTGAGAAAGAAGAGGTGGTCTCCATGAGAACAAAGGAAAGAGGAGGGGAGTTCAAGTGTTTGGCCCCTGGAAACGAAAAAGAATGGCCACCAGGCTAGGAATGATAGACTTTTTGTAACACCAGAAGGTGACTAGAGACACAACGAAGAGGGAGAGTCGGAAAGTAATGCCGGAATTTAGAATGAAGATATATCGGGCCTGGTTTGTGGAAAGCACAAATGGGTAAGACAGAGAGGTTTGAATAGAAGGTGAATAGAACAAGGAAGAAGAGATCTGAGAAGGTCAAGGAAGTTAGAGGACGAGGCAGAGAACCCAAGCTAGACGAATGAGAGAAGAAGCTTGGAGACCTAAGTAGAGGAAGTTTTAGTAGTCGAGATGGGAGACTATCATCGCCTGCGCCACAGTGTGAAGAGCCATGAGATGGGAGGAACAATTTAACACAAAAGACACAGTTGGTAGGTGCATGTAATCTGAGACGTGAGACAGGGAGTGATCAAGACTGAAACCCAAGTTGTGGCATGTTCAGAATGCCATCAACCAAGGGGGCATGGACGTGGAGAAGGCCATGAGACAGTTTCAGAGGGTCCCAAAATTAGCAGGAAATGTTCCTCCTAAGTGGAACAACATTTGAGAGTCATCCGCAAAGATCATGAAGGAGAGACCAAACAAATGTATAATAAACACAAGGGTGCAATGTAGATCGCTGCAGATGTCAGCAGCAAGAGTTATTCGCTGAGCCATTTCCAGCAGGTTGGAGTGAAAAAACGAATAATAATCTGTTGTATGACAGAAAGCGGATTGAGTGGGAATGAGAGGGTTGTCCCATCATGACGGGAATAGTGAGGATAGTCTAGTTTTTTTTTTCTGCCAAAGTTTTATATAGTAGGAACTTGACTCGAAGGTATCAGGTACCAGAGCGCTTTACATGAGCACCAGTTGCGTTACACAAGGACACATTCATTATGTTAGGCACGGGGAGATTAAGTGATTTGCCCAGAATCACAGGATGTTGAGTGTCATTGCTAAAACTCGAAACCCGGTTCCCCAGATGTGAGATCGACTGCCATAGCCGTTAGACCACATCCTCTCCCCTTGGTTACAACATGACCCCTTAAAAAGCCAATTTACAGGTCTTGCTTGTAAGAATAGTTGCTGAGATGATGATCTAAGCAATTAATCAAATGCTTTCCAGAACAGGGGATCCTGGGCCAGATGTAGGTAGCCAAATACCGGTCGGTAATGGCCGAAAATACCAAATTTCGGGCGTTACCGACCGGTATTTGTCTTTTGAGATGTAGGAGCCCAAAAAAGGCCGATTCGGTAAATACGAGTCTGTAATTTACCAAATTGGAATTTACCGATTCGGAAATTACCGAATTCTTATTTACCGAATCGGTAAATAAGAAATGGTAAAAAATGAGTATTGAGATGTAGGAAACCTCTAAAATACTGAATTTCATGAAATTCGGTATTTAAGAGTCGGTAATTACCATGGATTGAAAGCAGGTGGTAACCAGGTGCAGGCTATAAAACAGGGCCCAAAATGCAACAGTGTGACCAGAATGGCGGCATTCTACGTGATAGCAAGGTGGCTACGGTTACAGGCAGCAGGAGAGAGGGTCTGGAGAAGGGAGGAGAAAGTCTACAGACAGAGGATTATGCTCTTCCAACTCACAGAGGCAGAGATATTGGAAAGGTACAGGCTACACCCCCAAACCATCTTGGACTTGATCGGAGACCTGCACCCACTCCTGGAGCACCCAACACCAAGGGCGCATTCCATCCCACCCCATGTGCAGGTGCTCTGTAGCCTACACCTGCTTGCAGTTGGGAGTTACCAGGGGGTGATTGTTGTGGTAGGTGGGGAGTCCCAGAGCTGCCTGTCCCGTATCTTCCGGAAGTTCCTAGAGGCCATGATGCAGAGAATACATCATTACATCAGCTTCCCTGACACACATGCAGATCTGCTAAAGACCAAGACTGACTTCTATCAACTGGCACATTTTCCACACGTCATCGGCTGCATTGATGGCACCAACATCCCAATATGCTCTCCTACTGCCACAGAGTACATTTTCAGAAACAGGAAGTCAACCCACGCTATCAATGTGCAGGTAATCTGTGATGCCAACAACATCATCACAGACATTGTGGCCAAATTTCCGGGAAGCACCCACGACTCCTACATCTTTCACAACAGTGGGATTTATACACGCCTGACAGCAGGGGAATTCGGAGAAGGATACCTGCTAGGTAAACCACTGTGACACACCCTGATAGACATTGCAGATCTATGTGTTGTTGCGCATTTGAGTAATGGCTCTATCATTTTCAAACAGGTGACAGCGTATATGCCGTCAGCTCGTTCATCCTGACACCCTACCTGAACCCATCCATGCCAAGCCAGAGAGGACACAAGTGGCACACAAATCCACAAGGAACGTTGTGGAGCGCACCTTTGGGCTGTTAAAAAGCAGGTTCCGCTGCCTCCACAAAAGCGGAGGTGCACGGCAGTACTCACCACTCATCTGCTGTACGATCATTGCAACGTGTGCAATGTTGCACAACCTTGCTACAAAGAAGGGCACAGAGGTGGAATTGTGTGATTTTCATGATCATGATGATGAACATTCACTGCCTGACCCCAACACAGCAGGAGTTGCGCCAGCTACAGATGGCAGACCGAGACGGGCAGAGATCACACGCAACTACTTTTGAGTAAGTAAAGAGACACAGACAGGTGGAGTATGTATTTGGCACTGCGCAGGTACTCAAAGGCACGAATGTGCAACACAAATGGTATCCATTATTAATGGGAGTCCTGTCTCACTTCCCCATTAAAGGTCATGGAGTGTGGGCAGCATGTCATTTTCGGCCACGCCTACTGGTGCCAGATGTAATTGGCTGGCTGTCGTCACTAGGTGTGTGGACAGTTGGAGCACCATGGAGCCTGCTGCTCCTCTGTGTCTCAGCACTCCTGGTGCTTTCCTCGCTCTCAGGTACATCCAGAGCAGCAGTATGTGCTGATTGAGCATTGAGCAGCACCTCTACAGCACTCGTTACACTTGCTAGGCCCCTGGACACCTCATTGCTGCTGGTTGCTAGTCCTTCTTGCATGTTGACGCATCGCCTGCACAGAAGGGATGTTGCAGTGGCAAGGCGGTTAACAGCCTTGGTGTGTTGCTGTGCTTCCTGCCTGTCCTTTCTCTTTGTTGTTCTGTACTGATCCAGTTTCATGCACAAGAGAAGCACGGATTGCGACATGTCCTGCATCCCTGCAGCCATCTCCCTCATACCTGATGCCATCTCTTTGTTCTCATCCACCAGTGCACTGATGCCCTTCCCTACTTATTCCATGTTTGCATTCAGGTGCCTCATCTGGTGTTGCACCGACTGGATGGCCTTGGCCTGCATTCTTTGTATCTTAACCATGCTGCCCTCCAGCCCACGGAAGACACTGGGACCCTCCACATGTTGTGAAGCACCGTAGTCTCTGGGCCTGCGACGTCTGATACCTGTGCGGGCACCCTTTGCGCTGGACTGCTGTGTGGCAGTGCTTCCTTCCCCAGCAAAGGTTGGAGTGTCATCCCCCTCCATGTCACCTGCTGATGTTTCCATTTTGACTAGTGGAGCAACTACATGCCTCCTGCTACTTAGAGCTGCAGGTGTTGTTTGCGGCAGTGACACAGGCAGTTCAGGTGAGGATGGTAGCAGAGGGGATCCTGAACGCTCTGGGGAGGCCTGCAGCTGTAGAGACATTTCAAGGTCTTGGGATGGTGGCTGTGTTGTTGGTGCACCAGTGTCCTCTGTGTCATTCTCTGCACTTGGGCCTGCCTCCTGGCTGTCGTCCCTCTGTGGTGCACTGCCTTCCTTCTCTCTGGTACGCCTGCGAGATGTCTCGCCTGTGGACATAAAAGCGTACATTAGCTCTGTGCTCCTGCCTCACTGCTTATACAATTACATTCTTTTCACTTAAACACTGTACATATTGCCTCAGCTTGATTATCACTGATATGTGTTGCATAACTTGTTGCTTGGTGTGCTGTATGACATGGTAGGTCTTTCAATGACTACATCTCCCATAATGCATTGCTGCTGTATACTGCTACCTCTACTGGAGTGGGGTTAACACTGCCACATAGGGGAAAGGAAAGTTGATGGGGTGGGGGTGATATGCTGTACATGCTTCTTACCTTTTCTGGTGGCAGCTCTGGCTGAGCTGTCTGCATCTCCCAGTCCACAGACGCTCTCTGGTTCTATGGTGGACTCCACCAACTCCTCCAGCTCAGTCAGGGGAGGTGCACGGTTCCTCCCTCCTCCAGTTCGGTTTGCCTCTTTGTGGAGCTCTGCAATTTTCATCTTAGTCAAGCTCCTGAGGTCGTACCACCTCTTTTTCAGGTCATCTATATCCCATGGAGTCACTCCTACAGCATTCACCTTAGACTGTATTTCAAGCCAAATCTTCTTGATTAAGACTAGGACGAAAGGCAGGCTGCACGATCTCTGCTCCTCCATTATCAGCGTAGCCTCAGCGGTTAATCTGCCCGCTTTTTAAGACATTTATTTTTGGGGCGAAAATTACATTTTAAAAGCGACGATTTTGATTTATTTTGCACATTTAAAACACTCTTACTGCTGATTCCACAAGTGCACTTGGCGCCCTGCAGTCACCTCGGTTCACCGCCAGTCATTAGTTGACTGTTTGTTGTGGAGGTAGACTCCGGGGGACAGCCTCATTGTAAAGTAACTCATTTCTGGGTTGGGCCAGTGAGAACCACCATCTTGGTTGGGTTAGCGGTCTAGCAGCTCCGCTCCCAACCAGACCTAGGCACTATAATTGTAGGAAATAGCGCGAGAGCGCAATTGATCAAGACTAGGACGAAAGGCAGGCTGCACGATCTCTGCTCCTCCGTTATCAGCGTAGCCTCAGCAGTGAATCTACCAGCTTTTTAAGATATTTATTTTTGCGATGAAAATTACATTTTAAAAGCAACGATTTTGATTTATTTTGCACATTTAAAAAACTCTTACTGCTGATTCCACGAGTGCACTTGGCGCCCTGCAGTCACCTCGGTCCACCGCCAGTCATTAGTTGACTGTTTGTTGTGGAGGGAGACTCCGGGGGACAGCCTCATAGTAAAGTCACTCATTTCCGGGTTGGGCCAGTGAGAACCGCCATCTTGGTTGGGTTAGCTGTCTAGCAGCTCCACTCCCAACAAGACCCAGGCACTATAATTGTAGAAAAAGGCGCAAAAGCGCAGCGGGCGCGCGCAGCGGGCGCGCGCAGCGGTCACGCCGAAGGCGCACCAAAGGCAAGCCCGTCTGCGCCTGTCCGTGCCTCGACCGGGCCCAGGGGCGGTCCCCCTGGACATTTCGATTCCCATACAGCTACTCCTACTATAAAGTTAATTTCCTACACAAAGTCACAACTCATGGATCTAAGAAATACCATCACTAATCATGTTTGTATTCGTTACAATCTAGATGACTTTATTATTAAACACCAGCCAGATGCCCAAACTGCTCGCTTAAGGTGACCCCAACAGCACTGGCATCAACTCCCCTTGCACATGCCACTCATTTTAACTCTAATCCCATCACATCAATTTTGTACTTAATAATGTGCGTTCTCTCCCTAAACATAAAATAGAAATACAGGAACTTTTAACTAGCCAGAAGTTAGATCTCGCTTTTTTAACAGAAACTTGGGGGGATCCTTCCTCAGGCCCTGTGCGGCTATCCCAGAAGGCTACTGTGTTTCTAGGCACGATAGGTATCTAAAAAGGGGCGGGGTCTGGCGATTATTCACCGAAATACATTTGCCATAAAAACTGAGCCAATCATGGGATCGGACTGTGAAGCAATGACCTTCTCTATTACTTTTCCCAATACACAATCGTTCAGAGGAATCTTGATCTATCGTCCTCCAGGTCCGCGAACTGTTTTTTCAAAAAATTTACATAATCTCATGGAATCTATGGCAGGAACTCCCGACTATATTATATTGGGAGACTTCAATTTTCATCTCAAATCTGTACACGATAAGGAATCTTCCTCCCTAATAACAGACTTACTGTCAGCTGGCCTACTGCATCTGGTTATCACACCTACGCATACAGCAGATCATATCCTGGATGGATTGTTTACAAGTAACCCTAATATCTTAATATCTTCTGTCCTACCTCTTACGTGGACCGATCACTCGGCAATTATATGTACCTTACAAATCACAAAAGTTAAGGCAAGACATATTATAACGCGTACCCCTAAACAGGTCCGAGCATGGAAAAATACTGATTTCAGTCTTCTGCATAAAACGTTGTCCTTTACCCAACAAGAAGTTGCAGCAGATCCGAATACAACAGCCAATGACTATTCTTCTTGGCTAGATAATGCTTTTAGTATAACAGTACCGGTCAAGAATGTCTCCACTAACCGGAATGTCCCCTCAGCACCTTGGTTTTCAGAGGTTTTAAGGTTGGAAAAACAAAGGTGCAGAAATTTAGAGAGAAAATGGCGTACAAATTATGATAGTAATGCGAAAGATCTATATAAGAACTCACTCACTAAATATAAACATCTTATCCTAGCCGAAAAAAGCTAATATTATCAAACACAAATAGATTTGGCAAAAAATTCCACCAAACAGCTATTTCAGGTAGTAACCAAATTATCCAACCCCCCTACAAGCACAGACACAGAGGTGTCACTTGAACTTTGCGATTCTCTCGCAGATTTCTTTGACAAAGTGCTGCAGATTCACTCAAATTTTGCTACGCAAGCTAATCCAGATTCCGTGGCTAGAGATAGATTGGCTAAGAACCTGGTTGCATTTTTTTCAGAATTCAGCCAAGTCTCATCTGAACAAGTGAAAGAGCTTATTCTCTCTATAAAATCAGGTTCCCCTCGCGATCCTTGCCCTCCCTAAATGGTACAATGTATTCCGGAGATCATAGCCTCTAAACTGACTAATATTTTTAATTTAATGTTCAATACCGGATTATATCCCCGGATTTGGAAAAAGGCTATTATTAAACCTCTTCTAAAAAAAGCTACCTTGGATCCCACTCAACCCAAAAACTATAGGCCTGTTGCATGCCTCCCTCTCCCTTCTAAGATTGTCGAAAAGATATTGAATATTCAATTATCTCAATATATTGATTCTAATAATCTTTTGGACTGGACCCAATTTGGGTTCAGGAAGGGTCACGGGACGGAGACAGCTCTGATTAAAGCGGTGGATGAAATTAGGATGATCCTAGATCAAGGAGGAGCTGCGATTCTTGTCCTATTGGACTTGTCCGTGGCTTTTGACACGGTCGATCATTCCATTCTAATCGACCGTGTCTCAGCCATGGGCATAGGACATAAAGCAAAAACGCTACTCACCTCTTTTCTAGCTAACCGCACGCAATTGGTGAAATTGGGAGAATTTTATTCATCAACGTTTTCTTTGCCATGTGGTGTACCACAAGGATCCTCCGTTAGTCCGACATTATTCAATATTTATGTGTCTGACTTTGCTAGGACCATTAAAAACTTAGGGATGAGAATAACGTCATATGCCGATGACACTCAATTAGTGTTGGCAATACACAACGATGGTTTGCAAGTGGCAGCCAGCTTCCAGGAAGGAATGTTAACCATCAGTTCCTGGATGGCACGAAATTGCCTAAAGCTAAACTCTGACAAAATGGAGGTAATGACTTTCGAAAACTTATCACCAAGTTGGTCCCCCTTGTGGTGGCCAACCGACCTGGGACCACCGCCGTAACCAGCAAAGAAAGTCAGGAACCTCGGAGTGATGTTGACGATAAGCTCTCATTCATTCATCACGCGAATGCAGTTGTATCCGCATCCTTTAAAATTCTTAGAATGGTAAAGAAGCTTCTCCTTTTCCTTCCCTTTAGTGCGGGAAAAACTCTTATGTGTACGTTGATTTTGGCAAAGATCGACTATTGTAATGGTCTCTTTCTGAATGCTCAGGAGAGAGTTTTAAACAAGTTACAATTAGTGCAAAATGCAGCAGCAAGATTACTTTCTGGTACTCAAAAATTTAAGTCCATATCCTCAGTTATCCGCCAACTACATTGGCTACCAATCAGATGCCGAACAAAATTCAAGGCTCTATGTATAACGTACAAAGCAATCAACAACGTTGGACCAGAATTTTTGAAAAAAGCACTTTGTTTATATACGCCCTCCAGAACTCTTCGCTCATCCTCAGCACGCTGCTTGACCATCCCACGCACTAAGAAATCATCTTGGGGAGACAGAGCATTCATAGTCGCGACCACCAGACTGTGGAATGCCCTTCCTCTTCATATTAAGTGCAGCCCATCCCTCATGATATTCAGAAAGTCGGTAAAAGCCTGGCTGTTTAATCAGTGAGTACGCTTTTCAATCCTACGTTCCTCTGTTTTACAGCGCTGAGACACCTCCGGGTAGTTGTGCGCTATAAAAGTTTCATAAATAAATAAATACTTTTGGCAGATTCAGCTACAGTCAGGGACTGTTTTCCAAAGAATTTATGGTGTTCCTTCACCACCTCCTCCACGAGGACCTGCAGCTCCATGGTGCTGAATTTTATTTTTCTCTTCCTCTCTGGAAGTTCCTTTTTACTTGTGGTTGCCATTTTTCAAATTCAAAAGCACAAAAGTTTTCCTGTGGCTCAGGGACTCAGCCCTGCTCTCACAGCCTCTCCAGAAGCTTCTGTTTGCTTCCAGCTGCCTGGGTGTAGCCACTTCCTGGTTGGGAGGGGGGTGGTTGCACCTAATTGGCTGACTCCTGAGTTTTACTTTCTTTTCCTAGCCGATTCGGTATTTACCGATTCGGTGTTTACCGAATCGGTAATTCCCATTCATTCCTATGGGCCAAAAAGCCCATAGGATTGAATGGGCATGAAAAAGAGTGTCAGATCTCCCAAATCATAGTGGGATGTTTAAGTCCATAGGATTCATGGTGGCACAAAGAGACATAGCAAGGCGAATGGGAGCCAGTACATGCCCATATAGTCAAGCATGGATGAGGGATGTGGACTGGTGCATTGAGATGAAAAAAAAGTCAATCTTCGAGAGCAGAGGAAGCCAAAGAAGTGGAGAAATATAAGGGATGACTAGAAGGATTGCTAAAAAAGGTAGTTCATCTGGTACCTTATCCCCAAGTGAACACTCCATACAAACAAAATACAGTTTGGTTGATATTTGCATTCTGAGATTAGACAGCATGATATTAATGTAGGGTGTTTTGCATGTGTGGCCCTGTTTTTATCAGTCAATGATGTTTGTAAGCTACTAAACCACCAATAAAAAAAGTTCCTAAAAAATGGTCTGTTAGGGACTTAGTGAAATAATCAAGGACTTCAAGCTTTGCAACAGTACTTTGAGCTATTAGGTTACTGGCTAAGGAGGGTGAAACCCTACTCAATCAATGGCCACAATCACCCACAAAAAAGTCACAAAATTGACCTGCGCTTAATAATCTCGTAGCTTGACACAAAAGCAGCCAGGCTTCACTTAGAGGCAATGTGTACATTATTTATGCAGCACTCAAACAGGAATAAGATGGAAATGCAATACAAGAAAAAATCCACACCAATTTAGAATAGAGTACATTGTAAGAAATAATTTGACACCAAAATGACACAAATCAAAACAGTAGAACCAAAGTTATATATTTATTTTTAAAGTTTAAAGTGAAAAATAGGGCCTACATGATCAAAGCGCCAAATTGTGGACATCAAGGGGCATATTATCAAGGGGGTTTATCTCCGCTTTTTTGGCTTTAAAAGCCAAGAAAGCGGAGATAAAATTATCTCCCTATTACCAAGCTGTCGCTAACACCAGTTAGTGACAGCTAATAGGAGATAGCGACCATCTTGGGCCCCGCTTTGCATGTCAGTGATATTTATCACTAATGACATGCAAAGTGGGCGTGCCAAGATGTTAGCGACTGGAAACAGTCCCTAACATCGCTATCTCCTATTACCAACTTTTGGAGATATTCGCGCTAAGCGCGAATATCTCCAAAAGCTAACACCTGCCCTGAGCAGTTCTTAGCCATGTTATCCAATGGGAGGTGGATAACATGGCTAAGAGCATTTGCTCGATAATGCATGAATATCGCTGACTTTTCAGCGATATTCATGCATTGCGGCCGTTTTTTATCGCATTTGCGATAAACCTTGCTAATAGCAAGGTTTATCTGCGATAAAAATCGCCGATGTGCGGCGATAATTTTTGTCTCTAAACAAGTTAGAGACAAAAATTATCGCTAGTTGTTGGTAATATGCCCCCTAGTCACCTAAGATGGGAGATGGAAGTCTAAAGTTATGGCGACCACAAATGAACTTGGTTTGGGTACACAAAGTGGATCGGGACTTAGAAGACATTTTGAAGAAAAATGTCTGAGAAGGAATGTTTAGCTGGGCAAGGCAACCAGCAGTGTCCAAGGAGGAGGCGTCATTGTCGAGGAGCTGTTTTACAAAGTTGCGATGAAGATTTCTATGTTTGGGCTTAGTTTCTTTTATTGAAGTTGAAAATCTCCAATGGGACGAAGCAGCAGGTTGTAGCGGACTAGGGCTTCACAAGGGCAGATGCCCCTTCTGTGAATCTGCTGAACAGGATTTGCTGCTGTGGAGAAGAATGTAGCAGGAGCTCCCGCAAAGCCAGGTCGAATGGTAATGCACCTTGGGTGGATATGTGAGAAGGTAGGACCCAATCTCTTCTCGGTTCTCAGAGCACTTTTTGGCTGAAAACCATAAGTTCCACATTTTTTATTTGGGCAATGTGAACACTGGTAGAACCGGTGGGTCACCACTTGGAGGGATAGGACTCACTCAGGCTTGGTCCAGGTGTGGGTTTAAGTTTATTGGAGGCCTCTTAACCCCTTAGGCTCTGACCAGGTCAGCCAATTAGCACTTAGTTTCACACTGGTAATAATGGGTTCAAGCAGAAAAGCAGGTCTCAAGCGGCAGGGAAGTCCTCTGTGGGCACACTGTAGACGTGAGGCAGCAGGGCACTCCTCTCAGTGCATCAGGGAAGTCTTCTGAAGCACACAGCAGACAACAGGCTACAGGACAGTCCTCTGAAAAACCTTCATAGGTCCAGAAGTGGACTGAACAGGGGATCTGAGGATCCTAATTTTACACCTGAAGCCAGCTATGAAGTGGGAGAAAGTTCTAGGGTCCCCTCCCACAGACGGTGTAGGAATTTCCTTCCTTCCTGCCCTTGTCTCAGGATGTCAGGGGGCACAAAAGGCTATTGTGAAATTCTTTGTGTGTGGGCTGAGGCAGCTGCTTTAAAGTCCATGTAGGGCTGTGCACAGCTCTGCCCCCATCCTGCCAAAACCCAATCCCCCTATTGTCTGTCTATCTGTCTGGGAGGAATACACAAAGGTCAACTGTCAACTACATATAGCCATGTGACCCAGGAGAATGGCTGTAGGCCCTAAATGATTAGGTCAAAAAAATGGCAACTTTCTAAAATTGGCATTTTCAAAATTTTGACTAATAGTCTGACTTTAACATTAAAAAAAGATTTTAAATTACAATTCCTTAGACTCGAAATATGACATTTCTCCCTGCTCCCAAATAAAAGTGATTATCTATTAATATAATACGGTAACACAATGTGTATGGGAGAGGTAGGCCTCACAGTAATGAAAAATTAATTTGTGAGTTTTTCACTACCAGGATATGTAAAACTTTAAAGTACATGTCCAACTTTTGAAATACATTGCACCATGTGCCGGTACCCTCGGGATGAATCTTTTATTAAAAAGGGAGTTTTAAGATTGGCAAAACATTTTTTGGGCAAGCCTTCCAGGCAGTTTAAAACTAAACACGAACTACAATGGGACATGTTTTATGGGACTACTTAAGTGGGTGGCACGATATGTGCTGCGGGCCCACCAGCAGCATTTAATTTACCAGCCCAGGGCATATGATATCCCGTTTAACTAGGGACCAATAAGTAAATTAAATATAACAATCAGGTGCGAGCCAGTTTTATCTTGTTTTAGGTAATGAACACAATCACTTTAGCACTGGTTAGCAGTGACAAGTTGCACAAAATCGTAAGGCCAACAAAAACAAATTCAGGAAAAGCAAAGGCAAAAGATTTCGGTGAAGACAACCATAATACTGACAGGCATTGCAACTACCCTATGTAGTAACCATTTGTAGCTCAAACAACATATATTTCCCTCACCTACACGCTGTGCCCAGTTACAATCGCTGATGCACTGCAGACATATAGGTCCTGCTGGTGCTTAGAAGGTCTTGGAAGTTATCTGAATGTTCTAAGTCCCAACTTTTCAGGGTTCCTGGAGCAGTTCCTCTGGGTCACATTTAAGGCACTCTGGACCTCATGCACAACACCTACGGTCCAGGACTGACTCCAGGAAAAGCAACCTTTGGTACGGTACAAATTGTCACCTCAGGAAAAAGGTCTCTTGCAGTGTGTTACCTCCCTTTAGCCACACAGGAGTTGCCTCCCTTTAGTCTACCTTGTCTTGGGTAGAAGTGGAAGGAAGCCCAGTCCTGTGGGGCTCCAATCAGTTTACACAAGCAGCGTGGAATCCTCTTCTGATCTACCACATGTCCTGTAAGGTTTCTGAGGTTCCTTGGGGTACCGCATTATGTTTTCTTCCTGTAGCCCCTCCTTATGTTCACAGGAATTACCCTACCCACTAACAGTCCAGCCCGAACTGCCAGGCTTGGTCCTTCCTGGACCAGAAACAAGCATCCTGGGACCGGATTCGAGGTTTCACTCCTCATCAGCCAGGCTAGCATGACTCCAGTGGCATTGTGAGCACGGGGCTGACGTCTGGGCATACCCGTCCCACTCGGGGTGACAAATGCAAAAAGAACTATTAATGGACAGAATGCTGAACAATGCCAAACAATCACCAAAGTACAGAGATCTGGGCCTATATTCATCTTGACTGGGGGTGAGTGGTTGAAAAGTTTCAGCACTCTGTCCATCATCTTGTTGTGCTTGCTATGTTCTCCCTAAGTGTCCAAGGGTATGCCCAGACGTGGGTCTCTTGTTCACTGTGCCACTAGATTCAAGCTAACCTGGCTGAAGAGGGGACCCAAAACCGGTGCCAGGATGCTTGTTCCCGGTCCAGGGAGGACCTAGCTTGGCAGTTCGGTCTGAACTGTTCCCATGAGGAACAGAGTAAAGACTGAAACTGGTGTGGGAGCACACTGCTTCACCTCCCAGCAGAGTCGCCCCTAGGCATCATGGTAGATGCAGTTCAGTTCGCCAAGCGAGTACAGTTGGAAAGTCTCTTGAGTGTTTCACCAGGTGGGTGCAGATTAGTGCTGGCCATCTCTGGATACGTGTTTCTGGATTATTATCCCTCATCAGCAGAGATTAGTCAAAATTACTTTCCAAGTGTACTCGCTTGACGAACCGAACTGCATCTACCATGATGCCCAGGGGCGACTCTGCTGGGAGGTGAAGCAGTATGCTCCCACATCAGTTTATTGTTTAAAGGCTCCCTCGAGTCGCTTTGAGCTGACAAGCTCGTGGAGAGGCACCTGTGTGCCTGGAGAGATACTGCGGTCCAAGAATATGGCGGCCTGCTCAGCAACCCCAAATAATTTTGCCTAATCTCTGCTGATGACGGATAATAATCCAGAAACACGTGTCCAGAGATGGCCAGCACTAATCTGCACCCACCTGGTGAAACACTCAAGAGACTTTCCAAGTGTACTCGCTTGACGAACCGAACTGCATCTACCATGATGCCCAGGGGCGACTCTGCTGGGAGGTGAAGCAGTGTGCTCCCACATCAGTTTAGGGTCAAGACTGATTTGCATATGGCTGGGTCCAAACTGGGGTGGCATAGTGAGCAAAAGAACAATGGATTAAACCCAGTTCTCTTGACTGTGGGTGAGTGGTTGAAAAGTGTTAGCACTCCGTCCATCATCTTGTTGTGTTTGCTACAACAGAGTAGAGACATCAGAAAGGGAACAGGGTGGTAAAACCAACAATGTAATATTTAAATCTAAGATAGTATATTTTAAATATCCAGGAGCATGAGGGAGAAAGCTACTGGTTATTATAGGTGTTTAGTTATTTAAATATCTTTATAGCAAAATACTCTGATATGGAATAATGCTCCTTACATTATGGAATCTATGGAGCTACATCATACAGAAAGATTACTTGGTCACAGAATTTAATGCCAGACATATCAAGCAATGCTTTTGCGGGTCTAAAAGAGCTAATTTTACCAATGCAATATATGTAGGAATCGTGAAATTTTTTGCGATTCCTTAACCTTCCCTAATAGCGAATCTCTAATTGTGATTCGCTATTAGGGAATGCCTTCGCAATTTGAGATTACCAAATTGGTTATCACAATTTGGGAACGCAAATCCAAGTTTGCTAGGGGGCCTAAAGTCCCCCTGATGCTCCCTAAAAAAAGGTAAGTGTGCACATATGGAGCACACACACGCCCTAAGGGTATCTGTATGTGCCTTTGAAAAATGCACTTATGTGCATTTTTCAAAGGATTTGCAAATTACCATCAACTTGAAGTTGATGGTAATTTACGATTCCTAAATGCAAAGTCGCATTTAGGGAATGCTACATACATTGCGTTTCGCATTTGCAAAAGGCCAGTTTGCAAACGCAAAAAGCCTCAATACATCTGGCCCTTGGCTTTGAAATATGGTGTGGTAAAATACACCCTCATTAATTAGCAAATCAATGTGGTTTGTGATTTCTTTGTAATATGAAGCTCAACAGACCGTCCTTATTACATAATGACATTTGGTTATGGGTGACACATTCAGATTTTTAGCTGCTGCTTGCTTTTCGACATAAAGGCAGCAGGAGACGCAGCAGAAACCTCTCAATGCTGTACATGTTTAAAAAGAAATGACTAAACAACTTCTACTTAGCATTAGTGAGATATTTATGGATTTTCCATGTCCCAAGGGTGACTCAAATGTGTGACTCAAACGCAGAGCCAAGGAGAGACAAGGCTATGGTTACAAGAGAATGACCTTTAAATCAGCAAACGTAAACTGCATGATGTCATTCCCTTCACATCCTGTGATTAAAATACTGATTAGACTCGAGAGATACCGAGAATACGATTATTTCATGGGTTCAGGAAAACACTTATCCAGCTGTTTCTCAGTGAAGTGAAGCAGGCTTTCATCAAAAGATTCAGAACACACATTGTTCTGCTTGCCCCACGCCCTTGGGGTGCTGCCATTCATTTCATTCGTTCTATCTCTCCAGGTAAAGCCGGCAGCATTCACCTGAGCATGTAAGCCTTTCTTCTGCACTGGTTACAGAGAATGCAGAAAGATACTGACCAAGCCATCCTGAGACTTAGGAAGCAGCGTCATTCTGTGCCTTATTGCAACTGTAAATGCTGCAGCCATCTTTCTGCTCATGCTTACTATGACTTCAGGTTGTGCCCCTCTATGAGGCGAAAAGCCTCATTTCCAGCCTTGACTCTTAAAGCGAGAAGTCTCTGGTCAGCTTGCTGGTCTGCAAGAGCTTACATTTATGTATCTCTCTGAAGAGGCCACATGTGTATTCACAACTTCAGAATCCTGCACCTGTGCATCTCCTTTGTTTCAGTCTCATTGCATGATCCCCATGGAAGACCTCTATACGAAAACCTATAAATATGTGTATGGCCTCTTATGCTCATGTTGTGGTTCCTGAGGATCCTACTGCCCCCTGTTTCTGTGACTCACTGATAGTTTTTTATTTTGTTAATAAACATTCATTTTCAGACTCTGATTTTGTGCATGGGCATGATTGAGTCAACAAAATCTCGCCTGCCTTGGCCTGGTGCATTGCCACCCGACTGCCAAACTAAACAACTTAAAAAAATATACAAAACTCACAGATCAACTCACCAACTAGGCCTATAACAGTTTAAAGATAGATTTTAATGCACCCAGAGATCCTCCAAGGCTCTGCTTCTGTACCCATTTATAAAAAGACACTAGAAAGCCAAGCTTATTTGGTAGGAACTACTTCATTTTGGTCGGTGAGCTGGACTGGGGCTTGCTGGGCCAGTCTGAGTTTAAATGGGGTGGGAAAGGGGGCCCTAGGCTAGGTCTGCACCATTTTGAGCCAATGGAGATCTGAGACAGGTGACAAATGGCCCAATTCCCCGTTTACAATTGTGAACAGGGCGCCAGGGATTGCATGACATTTTTATTGAGGACAACAATCTTAACATCCAATAGTATTACATCCAGTTCATTGTCTACCATTACTTTGTCAAGATAAGTATTATCATTATTATTTTTATCAATGTCATAATCTCAATCAGCAAGCTGCAGCTCTGCCCATGCGTGAACACCTCCACAACCCAAACTCCAGTAGGCTACACTTGATTAGGACAAAACACTTCTGAGTACAGATCCCGGCAAGTTATTGATCAGTTACTAGCTGGCCGTAGCTCTAATTTGGCAGTACTTGCGGTTAGCAGAAGTGAACAGCCACCCTTTCCTGGTTTCATGGTTTTAGAATCGTAGAGTGGCCATGGATGTAGACCTGTATGTTGTATGGGGCGTTAGGTATGAAATATGGAATGTGTTATAGAATCATTTGCTATATCATGTAGAATGTGGGATATTAAATGTTTTGGAGCTTGTGGTGTAAGGATGTGCTGCACCGTTCCTCACCAGTGGGTTATTACTTTGGCACTAGAAATAAACCTTAATTTCTCCATTGTTATCAGCCTCATACCATATTTACAATGGCAACATGAATGGGATTAGTAAACACAAAGAGATGACGGAGCGCTGAAACTCACCCCCAGTTCCAGATCTGGGTTGAATCCACCATCGTTCTTTAGCTCACTTCACCACCCCAGTTCAGACCCAGCCATATGCAAATCAATCTTGACTCTGTTCCTCATGGGAACAGTCCAGCCAGGGACAGTTTTCATAAACGGAAACAATGTGTTGAGGAATCGGTGGAAGAATATGTAGCTGCACTGAGAGTACTGGAGCCAATTGCAAATTTGGGGCAAATGTGGATGACTGTAATAGAAATCAACTTGTTTTCAATTGTAATTCAAAGAAAGTTAAAGAGAGGCTTCTAGCATGCCTTAATCCCACATTAGCTGAGGTACTAGATTTAGACATAGGAATAAAAAGATCTATCCAGTCATCTAAAGTTTTAACTTCGAGGAGGTTAATGTTGGTACTCCAGTGTATTTGCTTCAGACAAGAATGAAACTTATCTTACCTAGTGGTGTTAGATTGAGTAAACCCAGTTGTTATAGGTGTGGTTCCAAAATAAATCTTGCTGATTGCAAGGATTGTCCTGCAACGAGAAAGAGATGCAACAAATGCAATACGTTTGGTCACTTCCAGAGTGTGTGTAGAGTCAGAAGGACCAGACCTAATGTGACTGTAAACACCCTTGCTGGTGTGAATAACAATTTAGAGAATTTAGTTCTCATATTGTGTGATCCGCATACATGTTTTGATATTAATACTAGAGGAGTGGCTTACAAAGCACCTTTGGGAGAAGTGCACATTAGGGAGGTTGCGTTTGAAGTATTGACAGATTCGGAGTCCCCGATTACTATCATGTCTGAAATCAGTTTTATGGAAAAGTGGAAAGTTGAAAAAGACATGTCAATCCTAAGGCATTTGGCAATTTTTAAATAGACATGTTGGGCTATTTTGAGGATATCTTAAAATTTCAAGGGAGCAACATTTTCACGAAAATGTATGTTGCTGTTAATGGAAAGAATATTGTGGGGTTGTATGATCAAGGAAAGTTGGGTATTATTCGGTATCCTGGTACTGACTGAGCCATTGTTTTGAGAGATCTTTCTGTGAGTCATGTTGAGGCCCAGGGGCCTAATGTTGAAAGTATCATTTCCAAAAACAGTGCTGTGTTTCAGGATAGATTTTGGGAAGTGAGGGCTTTCACTCATCACATTAAACTTAAAAACGGTGCTATGCCTCTGCAACACAAGGTAAGGATGGTACTATTGGGAAGTGAGGCAAAAGTTTGAAAAAAATCTCAATGCATTATGTACAGAAGGTATCATTGAGCCCAAGACAGTTCAGAGTGGGTTTCGGCAATTGTTATTGCACTTAAAAAGAATAATGATTTACCGGGGTGTGTGGACTTGAGGTCTTTGAAGAAAAATATTGTAATTGACAATCATCCCTTGCCAAGGATAGAGGAATTGCTGGTGGCTGTCAATGGTGCTAAATATTATTCTATAATTGACCTCAAATCAGCATATCACTAAGTTGCTTCGGATGATGCATCTAAGGATCTTACTGCTTTAGTTACCTCTTTTGGGGTATACAATCTTTGGAGGATGCCGTTTGGGCTGGCCCCAGTGGCCAGTGTTTTTCAGAAGCGGATTGATGTTTTATTTAAGGATTTAAGGGGGGGTCCAGGCTGTTCAGGACGACATACTCATCTTTGCAGAGACCTGTGAGGAGCATGACAAGATGTTGTATTCTGTACCTAGCATGCTAGAAACCAGAGGCATGACTGTCAGCAAGTTAAAGTGAAAACTTATAGTGAAAGAAACGGATTATTTGGGGCACAGGATCTCTAGTGAAGGTATTTTTCTCAAAGCTGATTTAGTCAGTCTGTTGGATAATGCGAACAAACCATAGGACCAGAGGAATAGTTGCCAGATTTGGGCATTGTTATGCTGTTGTAGTAGAACCATTAAGACAACTTTTGAGGAAAGTAGTACCTTTTGTGTGGACCTTGGAAGGGGATAAGGGCTTTACTAAGGTTAAAAAATATATTGCGCAAGCCCCCGGACTTAATACCTTTGATCAAAGTGGAAATTCATATGTACTGTTGATGCCAGTTCCATTGGGTTGGGTGAAGTGTTCAATCATATGGTGGATGGCAATGTTTATATCTAGAACAACAGTCTCCAACCTTTTCTGTAGTAAGAGCTACTTCTGATCAGTGAAAATCGCTGTGAGCTACAAAAGGAGAGGCAACTTGCAATTTTTTTTGAAGGAGCCCCCACCCCACTCCTAGTTTCATTGACTTTAAGCCTTATTTCGTTGGAGCCCATACTGTGGTTCGAACAAAATACTCAGAGTTCTCTAGAAACACTGATAGGAATGACTTTGGATTTGTGTTGTCACCACACTTCAAGACTTTTCAATTAATAGCTGTCACTGAAATAATCATAGTAATGCAGCTCAATTAACAAACATAAAAGAAAATCAATCTTACCTTCAGTGTGGAACTGTCTGATATCCTCTAATACCGTGTAATCTAGACGCCTGGGAGGGCAATTCTGAAGAAATCATTATAGTAGTGAAGTAGTCACAAAGTGTGGCAAATACAGATGGATTCAAAGAAGTATTACTCTTCGAATGCAGCTGCGACAAGATCTCTGTGTTTTTCAACATCCAGATCAGCTGAACTTAAGCTTTGTTTAATGCACCCATTTGTACAGCAGCATGGAAGAAAGTACTGAATTTGTCCTCTCCTCTGTATTCTTTGAAAGGTTACGTTTTGACTTTAAGGTATTTATGGCACCATTCAAGGTTGGCAATTATATTCTCATAGCTACTTTTATTATTTTTTTGCTGTCAGTAAAGAAGGCCTGCAGTATATATTGCAATCTTGTTCAAGTAATAAAATTACTTTGAAAGATGCTGAAGATTCTTCTCTATAGCTATCTTTTTTGCTCGATGTCAACAAGGCAGGCTTGAAGAAAACCCTGCTTTTTTCTTATCTTGTGCAGCTATTAACAACATTGTAAAGATGCTGAAAATTCTTCTCTCCAACTACTTTTTGCTTGGTGTCTGAAACCCAGGCCTGCAATGCACATTGCTTTGCTCTTGTTCAACTAATCAAAAACTGTAAAAGATGCTGAAGATTCTTCCCTATTGCTATCTTTTTTTCTAGATCTCAAAAAATTGGACTACGGTGTAGCTAATAATAATTTGGAAAGATGCTGAAGATTCTTCTTTTTTCTCCAGCTACAGTTAGTAAAGAAGGCCTGCAGTACAGACACATTCCTTTGTTTTTTTTGTTCAACTATTAAAAACATTCTAAGGTGCTGAAGATTCTTCTCGGCAGCAACTTTTTTCTTGGTGTCAGAAATATACCTGGATTTGAGATTTCACAAGTAATAGTCACTGAACGTGTATTTGTTGCAACTGCATACAAACCATTTCAGTGAGAGACTTGGTACTGCCTGGTGTCCACCAAGCAACTCTAGTGGAGTCATTCAAATGTTCGTCAGTCAGACGTGTTCGAAATTTAGATTTTACAAAGATCATATCAGAGAATGCTAATTAGAGCCAAAAAGGCAAAATGTTTCATTGCAGCTGTATGGATGCTGTTCTTATATGTTTCAAAGAATCAAAAAAGGGTCTTGACTCGTTACTCAGTGAGGCTGAGTCCAACTAATATTAATAATCAAAAAAGGGGGCCAAAACTGGGGTTTCAATGCAAGAACTGGTTTAAATTAGGGTTATTTCGATTGAATCAAAAAAACCACCTTTTGCCCGGCAGCCAACGCACACAGAAAGCTCATTCTGTCTAATATACGTTGTATATAAAATGTATTTCATTGTTCATTTCTGTATTTTTCACGCACTAAAAACAATGTGTTAATATTTGAAAACAAGACCGTTTGCAACAAATAAAATTTGCTCGGTTCAATAAGTCAACCGGTTTTTTTGATTCAATCGAAATAACCCTAATTTAAACCAGTTCTTGCATTGAAACCCCAGTTTTGGCCCCCTTTTTTGATTATTAATGTTCTTATATGTTTCAGCATACACAAGACTCCAGAAATTAATGTCAGATTGTCTTGTTTTCAATGCAATGTCACTTTGAAGTGTGACGTTCTCCATTTCCATGGTGGCAGAGTCAAGATTAAGAAGTACACACATTTTCTCATAAATTTCACTAACATCCACTTCCATGAAGGGGTTTGAAGTAAATATTAAATAGGGCTCAAATTGCTCAAAATCACTAAATCTGTCACTGAACGCTTGATTAAGCCTCATCAGGAGGCTACTGTATTTTTCTATGGCAAGGAGCTCAGCCTCCGCTTTCATTTCCTAACGGATTTGGAGCACAGAGAGAAAGTGCTGCATATTTCTTTTCTGTACATGTTGTATAAAAAGATAAAGTTCTGATTTGAATTTTTTTCACAGAACTAATCTTGTTGATGATTGTCTTGTTTTCTTCTTGTAATTCACAGGTCAAGACATTTGATTTTTCTGTCACAGCTGTCAAAAATGCTAATTCGAGCAGCTACTGAGTGTTTGATAACTGTGTGGTATCTTCATATCTAGACTCCATGAAAGCTTTGACTTCTGGCAATAGCGTAAGGAATCTATGCAGAATCTTTTTCCTGCTTAGCCATCGGATCTGAGGGGCATATTTACAAGCCCCTATCGTCACAATAACATCACTTTTAGTGACGTTTACAAGGAGGTGTTAAGCCACTTCACGCCGCCTTGTAAATAAGGCCCCTTTTCACGCTACAATTAGCATGAAAGGGGCGTGCAAAATGGGTGTTGTGGTGGGTGTTCCCCCGCAACACCCAGCACCGAAATTAAGACCAGGGAAAACCTGGTCTTAGCATGGCAAAACAAGGGGAAATGCTTAATTTCTCCCCGTTTATGCTGTTTTTCTGTGTGCTGCATAATGCAGCACAAACAGAAACAGCAGATTGCCATGAATGATTGTTAATGTGCAGGAAGGTAACCCTTCCTGCACATAAATAATCATTTGAAAAATGACGATTTGCAACTTCGATGTGTTCTGCACAATGCGGCTTGCATAAAAGTTACAAATCGCGATTCTGGATTGTTTATGCACAGGAAGTGACAGCTTACTGCACATAAACAATCATTCCCTCAATGCAGGCTCTCTCGTACAATGCTGCAAGGGTGCATGCGTTGGTGCTAGGCAGCTGAATTTAGTGCCACGCAAGGAGAAATGCAGTGGTGCACCATATTTTTGTAAATACAGCACATATGAGCATTTTTAAAGTGATGGATTGGGGCGTTAGCAATTTTGGAACAAACCCGCTCCACCACTTTCTTATGCACATGCCTCTGTGTATGCAATAAGAGGTCACAATAATCTGCTGATATTTCTTCAAGGAAAATGTGGAGGTTCGGTGCTGCTTGGCCTTAGCACGAATTGAATTAAAAATTTTAAGAACAGGAATCATCACATGATCAAAACCCATTATCGTGGCACATATTGTCTACTGATGTATAATGCAATCGTAGTTCAATAATGGAGGGAAATCTGGAGGGGGCGTGGCTTGGTGCCGATATAGGCAGCAGCGGACCTCAGTGCTCCTCCGTGGTCGACTCTCCTAACAAACGATCCTGATACAGCTCAGAGGCCCCCGGCACCGCAAAATAGAGCGGAATACGGCGTTCCCATCTGGGAGCAGTTTCAAGGAGCAGACACGCCACAGCACGGAGTTCTCTGCAATTCGAACAGTTTGAGTCGGCCCGCCGAGCTCGGAGGTAAAATGGGGGCCGCCACGGGGGATTGAGGCTGCAGCTGGTGAGGTGCGGGAGCAGCCCCAGAAACCTCCTGGGCCACAGAGTGAAGAAGAAGGGCAGACTGGGACCAAGCTGAGCGGTTTACCAGGCGGTGAGGAGAGGGGGAAGACGAGAGCGCCCGAGTACCTTCAGGCTGCCCCGACGCTATGGCCTGACCCTAAAATGGCAGAGAGAGCGACGTGAGCCGGGCTTTGAAGAGGCAGTGAGCTCTTGGGCTGACTTTGTGCTGCTGGGCGCATTCTGGCGGGGGCTGGTGCTTTCATGCTATGTGCCTGTGGGCCGGGAGACCAAGCTACTGCCCAGTCCTTGCAACGAGTTGGGGGATCAATTTGCCAGCAGTCCGAGGTTGGAGGCATAGCAGACCTGCGGCCAGGCAGATACCGGCACCTGCATGGTGCAGGGGGCTTGGCTGGACCGGTAAACGTGCTGTGGCGAGATAGCGCTGATAACTGAGCCCTGAAGCTCCTCTGAGAAGGCTCCCTGATCGATGCCCGGCGGCTCCTCAATCCAAGTCCAAGCCTGAGGAGTGCGAGCGGGTGCATTGCAGGAGAAGTTGGGCTGAGTCCAGACGCATGGACACGCCCAGTGCTTGCTGTCCCTGATGGAAACTGAAGTTGCTACCTGCACAGAGGTACTAGGCTAAGGAGTGCTGGAGGGCAGAAACGTGAGGGGGAGAGGGTGTCCAGTCCCCCCGGGAGCAAGGGCACACCGCGCCAATTTGAACCCAGCACATAACACCCAGACGAAGGACACTGGAATTAGACCCTGTTGCTAAGGGGAGTTACAGGAATAGCACTACGCCCCTGCTCCTTTATTGACCCTCTGCTCAGGATTGACCCACAATCCTGGCTGACTCACATCTATGCTCCTGGGACCGGTAGGACATTTGCCTGGAGCACACCCGGTTTTGAGATCCATTGGCTCACATAACTCCGGCGGCGGCACACGAGCACCAGGGGACTAGCGGCACTGCACCCTAAGCGGTAGGTCCACACTTCATTTGCCCCGTGAACTAGCAACGCAAATAAATCGCATAAGCTACCCATCCCTTCATAAAACGGTCCACGAGCTGGGAAGGGTGACCAGGAAGGGGAGGTGAGGTCCTCAGTGTGTTGAAGTTCCTCTGTGAGGTATCACCGCGTGACCTTGGTTTGGTACCCGCTTGAGGCGGCGATTGAGGCAGAGGTCTTCGGAGTGGACGTCTGGGGACAGCGGTGCCCTGCTGGGGTGGTGTGTGACTGCGGACTTCCCTGCCACTACTCCTCTTGCCTACACCTGACCACTACGATGGGCCGGGTGTCGAAGAAAAATAAGGGCTTTGAGGTGCTGCGCCTGGATGCACCGGACCAGCACACAGAGGATGAGGACGGCGAGGAGGTGAGCCAGCGACCGGAGGGTCTGGGGACCCTACCCTGGGTGAAATAATGCAGGCCATAGTGTCCTCCCGGGAGGCCCTTGAGAAACGGATGGATGCCATCGGATCAGATCTTACCCTGCTGAAAGATGACCAACGGAAGCTCAAGGAGAGAGTGACGACCCATGAAACCGCCATGAAGGACGTTCCTGAAGAGGTGGCAGCTCTGCGCCACTCCTTAAAAGAGGTGACTCACAGAGTCAAAGTTCTCGAGCTGCGGGCGGAGGATAGCGAAGGCCGTTCCCGGCGCAATAATCTCCGTACCGTGGGGTTTCGGAACAAGAAGAAGGAGCTGACATGGTCCGGTTTCTGGAGGACTGGTTGCGGTCGGAGGTGGCGCCGGAGGGCCTTTCCCCATTTTATGCGCTGGAGTGAGTGCATAGGGTCCCGACTCGCCCACCGAAACCTGGAGCCCCTCCACGACCAATGGTGGTGAGACTCTTGCATTAGAGTGACCGGGTCTTCATCCTGCAGAGAGCCCGGGAACAACAGAACCTGCAAATAGGGAACAGTAAGGTGCTGATATTTCCGGACTACACCAGGGAGGTGCAGCGTCAACGGTCCTCCTTTCTGGCTGTCAAGAGGAAGCTGCGTCAGCTCAATCTCCTGTATGCTATGCTGTTCCTGGCGTGTCTGCGGGTGACAGCGGACAAGGAGACCCATTTTTTTCTTACCCCGCAGGCGGCGTGGGACTGGTTGGAGGGTCATGGAGGTGTGGACGTGAATGCCTCGCGGGCGACTTCCCCTCAAAAACGACAGGCGACTACTCCGCCGAGGGGGCGGCCCTCTTCTCCGATGGTGCAGCAACATGAGCGATACAAGGCGGTGAGAGCGGTGGCGGCTATCAGTAGAGGGGTGGCCAGTCCGGCGAGTACTGACGCGGAGAAGAGTGGAGCAGGGAGTCCGGGATCTGGAAGCGCCCTAGGATTCTCCGACATGGAACTGCCGAAAGTCACCCCACAGAGAGCTGACAGGATGTTTGGTTGATGGGGCCACTGAGGATATGTGGGTCGTTTGCTTCCAGGGTTGTTGCAAGCACTGGTATTGGGGGTCGAGTTGATGTGGGGCACTGCGGTGGGGATTGACGTGTTCAGGTTGCCGGGGTGTGCAAGCTAAGAGTTCCCTCCTGGTTATGGTTCTGGATATAAACAGTTTGGTTTGGATGGGACACGGATTTTGTGTGCCTGTCCTGGGAAGTGGGAGTTGGGGGCAGTTTGAGTGTTGGGTGGGATGGGGAGGGTCAGACATGTTGCTAGGGGGGGTTTAGGCAAGTGCGTGCATGCGTGGACTCCATGGGCACCTCCATAGGTCTTAAAATCATGATTTGGAACATACGGGGGATGCATACCATGTATCGGTGACACAAAATACACGCTTATTTAATACGCAGGGGAGTGCAAATGGCACTACTTCAGGAAAATCACTTGACGAAGGCGGAGGGGGTGGCATTACAACGCCGCTGGAGAGGGCAGGTCTGTCACACCTCATATTTGGCTTATGCACGGGGACCTTAGTCTGGGTGCGGGTGGGCATTCCATTTCAGTGTGTGAGGCAGGTGATAGATCCAGAGGGTAGATACACGGTAGTCCCGGGACGACCGGATGGGTGGGACATTACCCTAGGAAGCATATATGCCCCAAATATTGATCAGTCCACTTTTTTCATGCAGCTATCGCAGACATTAGCGGGGGTGTTGACGGGTTCTGTTCTATTAGGGGGAGACTTTAATTGTGTAACTGATGTAAACCTGGACCGTTCCCACCCACCACTCCAGGACGCCCCTACTCGCAGATTAGCGGAGACCAGGAGGGATTGGCAGAGGAGCTGGGGGCTTACAGATTCTTGGAGGGCACATCACCCCGGGGAGCGCGACTACTCTTATTTTTCCGCAGTCCATGAGTTACACGTTAGGCTGGATGCGGTGTTTGGTTCCCCTGATGTCCATATACTGCTCACGATGAGTGAATACTTGGCTAGGACGACCTCTGATCATAATCCCCTACTGGTGACCCTTAACTGGGTTCGCATTCGAACAGCGATCCCTCGTTGGCGACTCCTACCGGAGGTCTTGGAGTATCAGGTCTTCCGAACCCCCATAGGTACTGCCATAGAGGACTACTTCCTGAGCAATGTGGGCACTTCTTCCAGTCTGCACAATGAGTCGGATTCATTCAAAATGGTGGTACGCGGGCAGTGCATCGGGGAGGCTGTGGGAGTGCATAAGACTCTGTTGAGCGAAGTGAAGCAGGCAGAACAACGGCTCCGGGATAAAGAAAGAGAGAGGCCGGGGCAGGAGGACATTCAGGAGGGGCTATTGAAGGTGAAGGAAGAGCTTGCAACGCAGGTGGAGCGGCTGAGGTGTTTTGACCACAGGGCCAACCTGGTGCGGGTGCATGAAGAGCGTGATAAGTCAGGGGCACTTCTGGCCTGGTTGGTGAATCCGGCGCGCAGGGGCACGCCAATCCATGAACTCCGGGATGGAGGGGGGTGGCACACTATGGGCAGCAGGCGATTAACGGGCAATTCCTGGATTACTACTCCACCCTTTATCGTAGCACATTGAACCCCAGGGAACTAGAGGAAGAGGATTTCCTTGATATAGAGTTACCACAGATCAAGGCTGAAGAGGCGGTGAGTTTGGGTCGACCGGTAGAACTGACCGAGGTCAGGGAAGCCCTCAAGCGTATGGCCAAAAAGAAAACCCCAGGCACAGACGGACTGCCCTCGGAGTTCTACGTCGCCTACCTTGATATACTAGCTCCGCAGCTGATGGCTCTTTATAACCGTTATAAGCAGGAGGGCTACTTGCCTGCTTCGACGAGGGAGGCAATAATCGTGCCGCTCCTTAAACCGGGAAAAACGGAGTGGGATCGAACTGCGTATCGACCCCTGGCGATGTTAAATATTGATTATAAAATACTGAGATGTATCTTGGCCCGTCGTTTGGGGGTGCACATGACAACTCTGGTCCACAGAGACCAAGCTGGGTTCATCCCCACCCGAAGCACGGCCCTGAACATTCGGAAGCTTTGTCAGTTACTGTATGAAGCGGGAGCAGGAGACAATGAGGCATGTATATTATCTATAGATATCGAAAAGGCCTTCGATAGTCTAGAGTGGCCATACCTGTTCCGAGTTCTGAGGGCCTTCGGCTTAGGTGAGGAGTTTGTGGCATGGACGAAGATTCTCTACTCTCGCTCGATGGCCAGGGTTCGAACAGGGGGTGTGATCTCGGCTGCGTGTGATGTGGGCAGTGGGATGAGACAGGGCTGTCCGCTGTCTCCCCTCCTGTTCGCCCTAGCAATGGAGCCGATGGTGGTTCGTGCACTGACAGGGGGATATTATAGGGGGCTAGAGGGGATGGGCCAGATGCACTATATTGCTCTATACGCAGACGATTTACTGATGTTCCTCTCAAATGCTACTGATGAGCTCCAGGGGGCCCGGGAGTTGTTGGAGAGGTTGGGACGGGTGGCGGGGCTCAAAGTCAACTGGGCCAAGACCTGTCTCTTTCTGCTGAGGGGGAGCGTGATGATACTCCCGAGGGGGTTGATGTGAGGTGGGAGGCTAGGTGTTTGCCGTATCTGGGGGTTAGAATTTATCATGAATCAGCAGACCTATTTGAGGGTAACAAAGGGCGGGCCCTGCGTACCAACAAGAGTAATCTTGACTTCTGGGCTTCTTGGCCTCTGTCGGTTGCAGGGCGTGTGGCATTATTAAAAATGATAACCCTCCCCCATTTACTTTACTACTTTGTTACCCTTCCGATTTGGATACCTGGGAAGTACTTCACCCAACTCAACGCTATGATTTTGAGCTTCTTGTGGGGAGCGGGAAGAAATAGAGTGGTCCTGCTGACCATGATGCGTCCGCGACAGGAGGGGGGCTTTGCGGCGCCGGATTTCGAGGCTTACTACCATGCGGCCCAGCTTCAATGGTTCACACAACGGTTGGCCGGGATGCTGGGAATGGAGGCAGACCAGAGAGGAGGGGACCTAGAACTTCGCCACTTGAGTCGGATCTTGCTATAGCTTCCGGTGCGAGAAAGGGAGGTGTCCAGGGAACTGTGGGTCCTGAGGCAATACTGGTATAGGGTTATGAGACGCAATAAAGGGAGCTCGGCATATGCCCCCGAGATTCCAGTGTGGTTCTGCGTGGAGCTTCCCCATGGGGGGACTGGCAGCGCCTACATGACTGGGAGGAGCTGGGGATCTCCACCATTGGAGATCTGTATGAAGATGGTGCACTTCTACCGTTCCAAGATCTCATGCAGAGGAATGAACTGCCTGCTCAGGACTTTCTCTTACACGCAGGCGTGACATCCGCTATACGCAAGCACTGGAAAAAAGGATTGGAGGAACCACAGGTTTTCCTCCCCTGCCAAAATGTGGTCACCTCCGCGGGTAGAATCAAGGCGGTGACGTGCTTATATCGGAGGCTGACGCAGGGCTTGAGAACTCCTCTAGAGGCACTGCGTGCTAAGTGGGAAACTGATCTGGGAACGCCTCTAGAGGAGAAACCCTGGGAATTGCTAATGGAACGGGTCTGGAAGTGTTCCCGCAATGCAAGGTTTCAACTTATCCAATTCTATGTGTTTCATCGGGCATATCTTACGCCTCATAAAAGTAATGAGTTCTTTGGTTCCCACGCTGCCTGCCCACGATGCAGACTGGAAGGTGTGACATTCATGCATATGTTCTGGGATTGTCCATTGCTTCGGGGATACTGGGTGGAGGTTCTAGCCAAACTGACAGAGGTGATGGAGAGGGACTTGCAGAATACTCCAGGGGTGTGCCTACTCCACTGGTTTCCCCACATTTCCCACGACAAAACCACCAGTAAGTTCCTGGATCTGGGGTTAGTTCTAGCCAAGCGTGAAATAACTAGCCATTGGAAGGCGGCCGGGCCCCTAGCGTTGCGTGATGGCTCAGAGACTTTACTAAGTGGGCGGACTGTGAGGTGACGCTCCAGCTCCAGTTAGCTTGGCGGACTGACAGGCGAGAACCTGGGTGGCGTTGGTGGATCTGCTCAAAAACCCGGCCGAAGATGATGATTGATCTCTTCAGCTATGAGTGCCCTCTTTGACACATGGGATCGCAACAACAGGCAGTGTGATGAAAGAACGGGAGGGGTGACCATAAAGATGGATGCGTCCTCTTAGCGGAGATATGGACTATTGACATAGGGCTCGACTGGAGTGTATGGAACATATACTGAGTAGTTGCACGGGTTGTTAGGGAAAGCAACATGTCTGAAGGGAGGGGGGAGGCAGGGTTAGGGGGGGAGGAACCAGGGGATGGGGGGTTCAGTTGGGGGGTGAGGTTTTTTGTTTTCTGTGCTGAAGGATAGAGGCTGGCAGTGCTGGAATGAGTACTGAGCAACACAATCAAGCCCCACAAGACTGTATCATAGATCAACTGCAATATCATTTTCACTGCCTGAAAAGCCGGAAAAGCCTCACTCTTTCTGTGGAACAGTTTACTGGCTTAAACCAGATTTGGCGAAGTGAGGCGAAATGCTGGGGGCATCAGTGTTGATTCGGTACTGAAGGGCCACTGTATAGCGGGTGGATACGTATTGGATTTCTATGACCCTTAAATGAAAGTTTAATAAAGTTTGTTTTAAAAAACATGGAGGGAAATCTGGGTCTGCTTTAAGATTGGCAATGAAAGCAGAATGACGCCCTATCATTGTGGGTGCACCATCAGTTGTTATTTTGCCACTAACTTTTTCAATGTGATATTTTGTGTCAGAAAATAATTCTTCACCTCATTGTGGACGTCAGCTCCTCTAGTTGTGATTTTCAGAAGCGATAAAATTAAAAATTCCTCTTAATCAGTGAAATATTCAAAAAATATTCTAAAGAACATTGCCAACTGGGCAATATTGATTGCATCAACAGACTCATCACAATGAATTAAAAAATATTTGCATGTCTTTAAATCCCGTTTTAGCTGCTCTATCATGTTGGCCGATAATGCAGATACACTTCTAGCACTACTGTGCAACCCTAACTGTACATCTGAAAAGTCAGACATAAATTTCAGGGCTATTTTTGTAATCTGTGAATAAGGACTCTGCCATAGAAGCATTGCTTCCTTCACAATGGCTCCATCCAAAAATGTTGTTTTGTGCTTGATCAAGTGATGAGTAACTTTGAAAGATGCTTCAGATGCCGCAGTGGCTTTCTTCGATGGCTTTGTGAAAAAAAGATTGCTGTGTCTGCAATGCAGATTTCAGTTTGTTTACTTTCTGTAACCTCAGGCTACTTCCTTTAGGAATTTCCTCTCAAAATGCAAGTGCCTTGTTGAAAAATGCCTCTCAACATTGCCTTTTTTTCCCATGGCAACTTTTGCTCCACAGATTAAATATACACAGTTGTCTTTCAGTTGTATAAATAAAAATGTGTTCTCCCAGTCTTGAAGGAAATGGTAGTATGTCTTTTTCTTTTGCCTTTTGGGGGGACCTGGCTCTACAGCCATGATTTTAGTTGTTGAGGCAGTAAGCAAGAGTAGAAAATGTTGATGACATCCAATCAATAAGAGGCAAGAGTACCATGTGGACACCTTTTATGATGTATTTCAGGCCATTTGTGATTAGCTGCTATGCTGGTAAGTTAAATAGCACCGTTGGAAAGTGAGATAACTAACCTTTTTGAGTTTAATTATGAACACGGGATGACTGTTTTTCACAAATGACCCTACATTTGATTCAGGATAATCCAGGAAGAGCCAAAAACAATTGATTGTGTAGAGGTTAGTGGACGTCGGCAAATATGAAGAGGACTACAATATCCACTACTCAAAGCACTCAAATCACAAAGGTGAACGTTTTGAAGTTCATTTTTATTGGGTACTCCTGCATTTGTAGCAAACATTGGACTTTTTTGAATTTGGACAAACTTTCAAAACTATTCCAGATAATGATATTTTATGACAGCTGCAAATTTGGTGACATAACCCTGAGACCTCTGACTTATAGTAAATGGGATCACCCACATTTCAAACCAATATCGCCCTCCTAAAGCATATTAATTTTTCATTCCCCTGGGATCACCTTCTCAAATGCCTACCTGCATCTGAATATTTGAGTCAAAAAGTCCACACGTATGCAAAACAGGTAACATTTCAGAAAAATCATTCAAATAGGTACATGCTATTTTTTTTTGCTTTGTTACATGAAAGCAACAATAATTACCACTTCAACAAACTGTTTGATCCTGACCCCAGTAATACCCAGCTAAGGCTGCTAGCAGACTACTACAATCACCAGAAATACCAATGGGACCTATAGAGATGTTCAAAGCTGTCAGCAGTCGGTCAATCCACCACCACACTACTACACGCTGCATCCCAGAACACAATAAGCACACCTTGATGCTCATCAGGCAAGACATGGAAAAATTTCCCACATAAGATCACAAACCAAAAAAACACTTACAACTACAGATCCTACATGGCACAGCTTGCAGACCATGTAGGTAAGTGCTTCATTGCCACACATTGGGTTAGTAAGCACTATGAATGCTGCAACGGAATGTGTCCCTTTTCTTCATTATCACACATGACAGCACCTTGCAATGCATCAGTTCAGTTTGTGCACTGTACACGACCTCTCCTGTGCAACTATAAAGCTCTTCGTAGTACTATTTAGCCCAAATATATGATGCACATGGTAAGTGCCTTTCCTTTCTTTTCATTAATGATTCAAGGAGTCCATGATGTACTATCACTTCTAAAAATGCCTCTAAGGCAGTGATTTAATCTGATGTTCTAAGATTAAAATCTTCTGCATGTTACAGAAATATACTCTGCATTTCAATTAAAAGCTCATACTGTTGTATTTATTTGGCATTGGTTTCACTTACCGTTGCCACCTGGCCGGTTTTCTACCAGCACCACTATTATTTCAATGTCCAGCCAGTAGCAAAAAGACAGTAATTAGCTATCCCTTTGTACATACTTCAAATAACAACTACAAATAGAAGGCACTTTTAAATGTGTTCTGGGTGTGCATTAAGAAACCTGACTAAAATTAATTTAAAGTAAAAAAAGGAAGAAATGTTAAGTTACAAATGAATACTGTATTCTTTAATTCCAGAGCTTTTGCAGACTATTAACACAACAACAAATGGCCAGTTTTTTTTAAAAGTGGCAACCTTGTGTGCATTATTTTATTTTTATTGACCATAAAGGCTCATGTATCCAAATTTTACTCAAGGGCCTATGAAAGAGTCTGAAATTCTGCTTTATTTCAATAATTCCATAGTACTCATTCCACCGTCTATTGATAAAACATAGCAAAAGTCACCCTCACACTCAAGCAGTACATGCCATGATGATACAGTCTCTGAAGGCCAACTCCAGGTGAGCTACAAACAAAGCAGAGAGTGTTGAAGAGGAACGAAGCACCACAGGATGCTGTTATAAATATGACATTAGACTGGGCAGCTGGGTATGGGGTTCTGATCCCTGGCAATGGGAAGATGGAGGCTGGTACTAAAGGTGTCTCGGTATTCCCATATTAACCTTAATGTGTTCATAAAAACAATAACTTGGAGCACATCACTTAACTGAACAGCAGGAAAAATGGTTTTCTATGTACCTCAGATGCACAGCCTTTTGCGTGCCTGCTCCTGCTATCTCACATGCAATGTCATGAGTTTTTACCCTGTATCTTACATGCAGTTGATCTGTTTGCTCCCTGCTCCTTACACGCACAGCATCATGCCAGATTGTCCTTGTACTTCAAATGCACACCCTCATGTATGCCTGCTCCATGCTCTGCACTTGTACAACCTCTGTACCTGCACCTCACATTCACTGTCATGTGAATTTGTTCCCTGCACCTCACATGCACAACGTCATGTCTGCTTGTTCCTGCACCTAACATGCACATCTTCATGTGTATTCCTGCCCCTCATTTGCAGCTTTGTGTGTGCCCCCTCCCTATGCTCCACATACACAGTATCAGTGTGTTCCCTACAGCTCACATCCACACAGTGTTATGTTTATCGGAACTTCACCTCATGTGCAGAGCAGCATGTCTGCCTCCTCATTGCAGAAAATATTGTAATTCACAAGTGCTTCACTGATCTCTTTTCCTCCCTCCTCACCCTCTCCACATAACGTCCTCCCCTCTTCATTGACAGTGGTTGTGGGCAAGAATATTTTTGGAGTCTGGGGCTGAGAAAGACTAAGGCTAGGGCAGGGGCTCACAATTATGCAGCAACTAAATCAGTGGCCAGGGCACAGCAACTAATTCAGGCCAAGGTTTACGTACTGATCATTCAGCTGCTCTGCACGCAGATCAAAGACACAGAGTCAGGCTGGAAAAGGCAAGTGGCGCGGGCACTGATAGGGCGGTAGCAGTTCATTACTGCTTGTTTAATGCCACTTGCATGCTAACAAGCTTTTTGTCCCCTGCTGCTCTGAGCCAGCAGTGCACACATTGTGCAGGATGAACGCGTGCTGCCAGGCTTTTAAAGAAAGGTGGCGCAGAGCGGCGGAGATGACTCAGATGATGATGACAACTAATATCATCCTCTTCACCCCGTCCCAGCTAAGCATAGGCCTTTCTAGAGTTCTTCTGGAACCCTAGGCCGATGTCTCTTTTTGTCTGCATGAAAGTGTGGAGAGGATGAAAATCATTAGCCAATCAATCATTACTGTTCCAATGAACTATGACTCCAAAGAATCACTGACTCCCAGTCTAGTTTAGTTGTTTATTACAAAGCCAAGAACATTGGATATACAAGGACCTCAAGATGAGGGTATAGAAATACATTGGAACTAATACAAAGGCAAACCTACGAGCAAAGCTAAGGCAGTGCAGTATGCACAGAATAATACGTTTCAAAATCAGGATACTGATAAGGATAGCTCTGATGTCCAAATTTCCCTTCATTGGGGGTTTATAAGTGAAAAGCATTAGTCTGTCCCTACTCTATCAGTAACGTGACACCCCTACTTAGCATTCCCCAGGCAGGTTTGGTAAAGGTGTCTGCATGAGAAGGCTTCCTAAGAAGTCCATTCAAGTTGGAATGGGTCAGGTAGCATAAAGCTACAGAGCTGGTTCTAAGATGCTCTCTCTCGCTCAAGGTAAAAGCAGAAGTCCACTGGACTCTATCCCTAACTTCAATGCAAGAGCTTCAGATAGCATCCCAGAATACATTGTGGCATCACCCCATCCAAGCAAGCTACCTTCTTGTAGGTAACTTTCCATGCGGCAGCGATGCTCCCAGGCCTCATTTCGATGAGCTTGAATTCTGGGCTCTCTCCAATGAGAAAGAACACAGTCCTTCATTATCAGCATCGCCATTCAATGTATCTTCTCCTCCCTAAGCCTAACTCCTATAACAAAGGCACTATTCTAACAAACAAGGATGAGTTTCTTCACCTGCAACTGAGACATGAGAAAGAACGAATTCCACATGCACATGGAATTCACTAGGGAGTCTAACATAAGCGCTTCCAGTGAAAAATACAATTCAGGTATACAGAATAGGCAACATAAGAAATGGCACATAATTTTGTAAAGCACACATATAAACAAACTTTATTACTTAGTGAACACAATCAACTCATCACATTACATTAGAACATTAATTGATAAAATATTACTTAGCTACGTATATGAACCCTACACTCTAAGGTTTTTGTCTATCCACTTATAACTGCAACATTAATTTCTTCACATTTACACTGAAATATACTTATCACTTCACTTCTCACGTTATTAAAATATATGATCTAATGACCCAATGTTAGGACAATAAAGGATTAGATGCGGGAGCAAACTACCCATGATTATAATGCACCCCTACAAAATGATAGAGCAAAATTGCGCTCTTAGAGTACTATTGAAAGAGAGGCACTGGCTTGTGTTTGAGCAGTAGAGAAATTCAATAATTTTTTGAGGGAGAGTCTTTTGTATTGGTTACTGTTCATAAGCCGTTGGTGTCCATGATGGATGGAGTGAGATCTGGTAACGCTTCCTGTAGGCTCATCAGACATATTGATAGATTACAAGAGTTTAATTTGAAATACAACATTTTGGTGGCGGCAAGAACATCACAGCCATCTGTTTGTCAAGTTTGCCACCTGAGGAGGAGAAAGAGCGGGCAGTTTGTGACCAGCATGAGTGTGTGGTTGGAGTAGTTGACATGTTGGACAACTGCAATGGTACCATATCAGAGTCTTAATGAATGAACTTCTCTAAAGAAGAGGAGCAGATGACAAAAGTCAACCAGTATGTTGTGAAGGGAAACAACTAAAGTTGCTGCTTTGCGTTGTGTGAAAGGGACGAAGAAGAACAGCGCCATATCTACTAAGATGTGTTGCTATTCTGCTCTCTCCGTGCTCTGCCATGAGACAACTCAGACACCTTTGTGACATACTGCAAGCGTGAATTTCTTATCTGAAGCACAGGTTTTGTACTGGAAGGAGCATCTTCTAGTACAAACCCTGTACTTTAAAGCTTTTGTATGTGTGCTGTTCAATACAGTACGCATGCAAAGTTTCAAAATGAGGAAATAATTATAACATTTATTGTTATGCCTGCCTGGAGGAGGTGTAGGATTTTGGATCAAATCCTTGTTCACAATTTTTTGAAGATAGGAAATTGCAATAAAACCCATGGGTAGGTGCATGGAAATGCCAATGCACCACCTTTGAAATGCTCTCTTGAGGCAAAGCAATGCAAGGCAGCGCACTGTGAAGCTTTGCATTACTTTGGGTTTCTTTTCAAAGTAAACCACGATTTGTGTTGGATAGTAAATCCCACCTGAATGCTTTGCATTGGGTTTGCATTAAAAAAATAACGCAAACCTGCTGTAAAGGGTTTGTAAATCTGGGCCTTTGTGTGTTGGGTCTGAGCCCAGCAAGGCCTTTCGGCATTGGAACATAAAAGATATTTCTACTAAAATTTGAAAAAGCTCCAGAACGTCAGCAGGACTAAACTGCTCCAAGTATCTGAGCTGCAGTTCCACAGAGACAGCAACCTTTCAGCTTTGACCAGCGTGTACAGGATTTTCAACTCAAAAACGTGACAAAGGGCCCGATGTAGGTGGCCTTTACCGGTCGGTAACGGCCGATTTCGGCCGTTACCGACCGGTAAATGGGTCAATGAGATGTAGGGGGATCTTGTTTACCGATTCGGTATTTTTACCGAATCGGTAAAGTTACCGAATCTGTAAAATACCGAATCGGTATTTTACATATGTAGGTGGGACTCTTCTGAGTCCCAGAGGCCTTACAGAATCGGTATTTTACCATGAAATAAAACCTCATGGTAAAATATCGATTCCGGTGTGCATGCACATATGTGCATGCACACCTATGCCATGTGACAGGCAGACCTGCCCTTGGGGCAGGTATGCCTGCCACATGGCACCCACGCCTGTATTGGGGGTGCCAGAGGGTGTCAAAGTGACACCCCCTGCACCCTTGATGGATTCGGTATTTACCGATTCGGTAAATACCGAATCGGTAATGCCCATTGATTCCTATGGGCTTCAAAGCCCATAGGAAGCAATGGGCATTACCGATTCGGTATTTACCGAATCGGTAAATACCGATTTTTACCGAATCGGTAATCAAAACATCTGGATTACCTACATTTCCCCCCCTCCAAATTACCACTTCTTAAATACCGAATCGGTATGATTCGGTATTTAAGAAGTGGTAAAGTGGAGTTTACCTACATCGGGCCCAAAGTCCCTTTTTAAATTGGGGCTTAGAATTTTCTTTTAAACTTTGCAACTTCCAGGCTTCAGCAGGACTAATTTGCTTTCTGTATCTGAACAGGACTCAATTGCGGGTGTCCTCAAATTGTTGATAGGTCTCTGGCTACAACATGCATTTGACTAAGATAGGCACTTTGCACTTTTTGGCACTATATTTATATGAAAGTTTGAAAATTCATATCTTCGGTTTCACTTATTGTATTTTTATTGTTTTGGTATAATTTTGTTTATTTAAATGTTCTCTAGTTTTCTAATTCAGTTGGGGATTTTTATTGTTTGGCATTTTGACTTTATAATCCCAAAATATTACCTTATCTGGAGGAATCAGACATTCTAGGAATGCTGATAATTTACTCCTGAAACCCTCTCGTTGCAACAAGAAAGAAACCTCCAACAGAGCATTCTCTGGAGCAGCATCTAGAATATGGAATTCGCTTCCTCCCAACATCAAAAAAATCTCTTCTACTCCTCTGTTAAAAAAAGAAGCAAAATCATTCCTTATGTGCAAATTCCTGCTGTAAACTATCACACAGACCAATCCAGGTCTACACCCTTAAACTTGCCTCTTTTACCCCTCTAAGGACCCCCTTGCTGCTCATGACCCGTTGCTCAGAAATACACTCACGCAGTCGACCCTCCGAACTTTGTAAAACTTGCTGATTTAATGTGCTATATTTTGCCAACTGTTTCATTCGTACTGTTCCCTCATTGTAAAGCGCTCTGATACCCTACCTTGGGTCAGGTCCGCGCTATAGAAAACTTTAAAAATAAAATAAATAAATTATTGTTTTGGCACTCCAGAAATAAGCGGGTGACCTTCAATCTTTTTAATGCTGCACCCCTACCCCATGTAAAGAAAATAATAGTGATCGCCCCCCACCAAGAATTTTTCCCAGTTGTTGTCTTAAATTGCCAATGTTTAAATATGTCCAAACATATTTAAACATTGCAATAAGTTCTGTTATGGGAGCGATGACCCATTACGGAGTGACTTACTGCCCCCCATGTTTCTAACTGAAAATAAAGCACTGTTATCAGCATGATGCTTCTCTTAGCCAGAGCCTGGTGCCCAAGACAGGTTAGGGGAAATTCAAAAGAAAAATAAGCAAAAAGAGGCCTTTACATTTATTTTTAACTTGTCCATTTTCTGTTAGTTCAAAGCAGAGGTCAGGTGTCAGGCAAAGTCTTTTGACAAACTGCTACTCCTTTAAAAAGGAGCTTTATGTTTACTCTGCTTTTCCTTGATTGCAAAGTGATGGAATTTTGTAACAACAACCAAGTGACAGTCTTGCTGAGGTGGCCTCGCAGGGAAATGCTTTGGGATGCTGAGATCTCTGAAGAAAATGTTTCACCTTTTACCAAAGTCTGTCTAAAAGCTGTAGACCAGGCTCTGGTTATATCCATAAACACAAAAAGTAGTACGGTGGCTGTCTTATAAACAAGTTGAGCGGTGTACTCGGTGCTTCAATTGTTATGACCTGGTACACGTTTACAGACTTATGGGAAACTAAATATTACGGTCTAATGTCTGTGAAAGGTCCTCCTTGGTGGAAGAGGAAACCTCACACACTTGTAAGTGTCATGCTTCAACATAGGAATCCTCTCCCCACCCTGGTAGGGCAATGCTACAGAGGCGGACTCAACCTCCTCGGAGACTGTACCGGAAGGAGGGAGTTTTACATAAATCTTACTGGACAACACAGACGGAAGTGGGGATCCAGATGTAAACGTAAAAATGCCTTAGTGTTCCTAGGATAATACCCTTATTCTGCCGCACACTAGGTATGATTAAAAATCTAAACTGAATTGGAGAATGGAGAATAATGAGTCACACCCATTTCCTATCTGACAACATGTTTCTGATCATTTATATTAGCCTAAAGGTTCTGGGGCATTCTGCAGGGCATGTGGACCCCAATTAGTCTTTTGAGGAGTAAACAAATTGTAAAATGAAACTTCATTTTCAGGGTATGAGGCTAACTTATTAGATGCCTCAAGTGCGTCGTACCTGATAGTTGATAAGTAGAAACTTGAAACCCTAGACTTTAGGGGATACCGGCATCCTGGTCACAAGGGGTGGTGTCCTTGTAGTCACACATTCTTCAAAAGGAACACCACTCAGTACTACCAAAACTTTGCTAACTCTGTGCCGCTGATACACTGGTTATATCCAGACTGGACTACTGCAATTACCTCTATTAAGGTGTGTCTCAATCCCGCCTTAGCAGTTTTCAACGGGTCCAGAACACTGCAGGCCGGGTACTGCTCAATCCACCTAGGAGTGTCTCGATCGGTACCGCACTTACTGCACTGACTCCAGGTGAGGCAACAAATCACCTGGTCCATATTACCTTCAGTCGATGGTTACCCCTTATGTTTCATCTAGAAACCTAGCACTTTTAAGGTTTTTTAATAAAACCCTCACACACCAACCTGGTTGGTGTCATGCTTCATCATCGGGTCCCAGCTGAGTAGCCGAATGCTACTCAGCTGTGCTACGACACCTGGTTACAGTGGAGCAGGTTTTTGGTATGATTGAGTGTGATGAAGTGTTTAAGTGAATGGTTAAAAATACCTCAGGATTCTTCCTGTTGGATTTATTCGTGGTGATCCTGGGTAAGATTAAAATGAGAGTGTGGATGAAACAGTCCTATGTGTAACTGTATAGATGTAATCCAATGGTGGTCAACATGTTTCAGCCCTCAAAATATATATAAACGGGGCTTTCGTCAGGACCTGTCAGTGAGTGAAGTGAATAGTGAGTGGTAAAAAATCACCACATGTGTTGCATATTTAAGTGTTTACGCTAAGGGACACTGAATGCAAAAAAAAGATTTTTTTTGTAAAAAAGGACTGACCGTATTATGGGTCCTTATATATGCTGATACTTTAAAGGGTATTGTAGCTCGAATATCTGCTCCTGAGTATCTAGGAGGAGCCGTTACATCACCAACTTTTATGTTGTGGTCATCCCCGCAATTCTCCTATGTCTCGTGCTCAGGAGCAGGCTGGCACGACACATGATGGCTGGCCGCCAAACTTTTCCAAAGCTTTTATTGTTCAAAAGTAAACTCCCAAAATGGGAGTTTGTTTTGCAAAAAAAAAAAAAATGTGATTCCCCACACCCATTTTCTCCCATGGTTTGGGATACATTTCTTGTTTTATCATCAATCACAGCCAGGCTATACCTGGCGATGATGAAGGGTAAAAAAAAAAAACATCTGGCCGCGTGCTCTAAATATGGCATACAGATGGACCAATGGCACCTACTCTGCCGGGCCATCGAAGGGAGTTTTATATGGACAGAGTAAATTTTACTCAGTGGGTGCAAAATGTGCGGTGCGCCCGATTCAAAATCGAGTGGGTGGACCTAGAGTTTGGTGGACAGGTATGCTGTCGCCTTTTCAAAACAGGACCTGGCCGCCAACTGTCAGCCCCAGAGGCCCACCTAATACAATTCATTACTGAATATTCTTCTCCTGGGAACAGTCCATCCTGAACCTTGGGTCACCTCACTCATTCACCCTGTGGCACCCACTGCTTTATTAATTAGGATGTTTTTTTATTCACACACCCCGACTTGTAGTGGATAAGTTACGCCTTGCTAGAAGTCCTTTCTTCCAAACTGAAGCTGATAGCTTGATTAAACACGAGTGAACTATTGTGTGTGGAGGAATAAGTAATGTGTAGGGGATACCGAAAGAAAGCACGACAAAGTATTTCATTATTCTTAAAATGTCTGGAACATGAGCTGCATTTCACGCTACCAATTGTTTTTAGAATACTGTATGACAATTGACACGTCATTACCAAGCCAGACATCATTTGAAACCTGCTGTGAAACGCGAGACTAGATTGTGTACCTGTAAATGTCTGTAACCACGTAGCAGCATGAATACCTGCACGTACAGTCCTAGACACCTTTCAAAGGTGGGCAGAGCTGGGTGAGCCTTCTGCCAACATTTCGAGAGCTTCTTGACACGATTCCAAGCGGCTCTATTGTTGTACATATGGAACGAGGCATTTTGCAACGCGACGGTCGTCTGCGGTTTTAACATTTATATTTTAATTAGTATGTCCCTGCTCGGTCGTCGTAGCACGCGCAACAGGCGGCTTTCATCAATATTCCGAGCACCGCATTGGCCAGCCTTTCGGATGCTGATTTCATTGTGCTCGCGTCATGACCGGGTCAGGGGCTTAGCCGCCAGCTCTGAAGACATGCACACTGGTCACAATGGTCTAGCATGACAAGAAGGCGGGGAATGAACGTTCATCCACGTAGCGTCAGGAGGTCTGTGCAGCGTGACTTTCTGCATTTCTGTATTCAGGGACGAAGTGAAACAGATGCTTGATAGAACTAAGGCACAATTTTCCATGTGGAGCTAAAATAACGGTAAATCGAAAGTAAAAGTTTGCAGACTGAAGTTTGAAGTGCCATAAAAGGCGAATAGCCAATATGTGAGACAGCAATGCTTTTCATTATCCATAGTTCTTTATCAAATATATATTAAATGGACTGCCAGGCAGCCCTGCTACACTGCACACCAGACCACAGCGTTAAGTTGTTCAAGCCAACCCCATCCCATGTTTGACATTGAAGGCATACGGTTAGTCCGCTGCATAGCTGCCAAGGTTTCAGATTGCTGTGTGTGACATTTTCAAAATTTCATTGCAATTATGAGTGACATTTCAACAACTATGAGTGACACTTTCTCGCGAGCAAAATCACACAGTGAACATGAGGGAAACTACATATAAATATCAATAATTACACTAATTTGAGTAACGAGGGCCAGGCCCGGACTGGCCGTAGCGGGCACCGGGCAATCCCCCGGTGCGCCGCAAGGGCTGGGGCGGGTTTTGGGCCACTGGGGGCCGTTTTTATTACAGGGCCGTTTTGCAAAAACAGCCCTGTAACAAAATCGTCCGAAAACCGGCCCTGGCAAAAAGCGCGGTCGCACCCCCAACCCCCTTGGGGGTGGTGGGGGGGTGGGCGGCCGAGCACTTTGCCGGGGCCGGTTTTGGTTCCCAGTCCGGCCCTGACGAGGACCTCTGAAAAGATCTTAAAACTACTACAAAGCACCAGAAATGGACGGGCACTAAGAGACTGTGTGCCTGCAGTTTCAGTAGCAAAAGGCAGGCAGGCACTGATGCTGCTCTGAATATGTCATTGATTTGATAATTCATGAACGCGCAATAGCCTAAAAAACAAACAGGTAGATGCATCAAGCATTTTTGAGAGCGCAAACGGTGCGAATTGCAAAATTCGTCCGTTTGCGCACACAAAAATGGCATTTGAGATGCATCAAGGGTTCATGCACTCGCAATTTAAGAATTCGCAAATAATTGCGAGTTCTCAAATTGCGATTGCATTTAAGGAATCGTAATTTGCGATTACTTAAATGCAAGGCATGAACCATTCCAAGATTGCGAATTCGCAATCTGGTGTCGCTATTTACCGCAAATCCAAACTACGTGGTAAAAAGCAAAAACTTAGAAATATGCACTTTAGTGCATTTTTCTAAGTTGTACATTACACGCACACACATGTCCTTGGGACATGTGTGTGCACAACACCACTGAACATTACCATTTCAGGGTTGCAACAGGGTGTCCTTTGGACACCCTGGCACCCTTGAAATTGCGGCACATTTGCGATTCGCTAATTGCAAATCGCAAATAAGGAATGGCTTTCCCATTCATTCCTATGGGCCATGCATGTAGGAACCGCAATGTTATTTGCGATTCCCACGGATTCCTTATAAGGAATCAGTAGGAACCGCAAATAACATTGCGATTCCTACATGCATCCCGTTTTGTGAGTCTTTAATAGCGATTCCTTAAAATTGGCTATTAAGGACTCGCAAAACATAACTTTGATGCATCTGGGGGAAAGTTCATAGCAAGTGCAACGAGGAGATTATACCCTAAATCGGGATTCTCCGAGACTGGTCAAACTGAAAGAGAAACTATGTTTGTTTTTCATTTCTGTTCGAGAACTCACTGACTAGAGAAAATACTGAACATTTAATACAGCAGACATGATCGTAAATGCATATATCTGCTAAGGCGCCACTTTCAATACTGGGAGCCAGGAGCCTGGTCGCACTCCGAGGGTAGAGGGGGTGTAGTTATGCCCCTGACAACCCCTAAATAGTCCCTAGATATTAGTGCACATTGTTATTACAGCCTTTCTTTCACCTGGTGTTATACAAGTTAAAAATAATGACATGCATATTTATAGTGCTGCAAGAGGCCGGGACTTCGTAGCACTTCAAATACATGTCACTAATTTCCAATGCATCAACCAGGGTTCTATTCTGCGTCACCAGATAGCAGGTTGCTTCAGTTTCTTTACTTCAAATATAGGTAGAGACCTGTATATGCGACACTACGAGGCTAGTGACTTTCTTGCTCAGCCTCGCAGTCTAGTACCCTGGCAACAGTGAACCTGGAAGCCAGAGGAGGAGCATTCTACTCTATGACATCATAAACCATGCACAAGATCACACAATTGGGAAAAGGGCAATACGGGATAGCAGATAGTTATGCGTTTGCTACTCTAAAATTACTCAGCACAACAAAAAGGCAGTGTCCCCACAACTGTTCGATGACAGACAACTACCATTATAACTATGCTATACTACAGTGCAAAATACTCCAGTGCTCAATGACAGAAATTCCCACAGCAGCGATAACCTCTGCCATAGAACTCGTTCATTACATCTGAATCACGGCACTAAAACTCAGAGACAGTATTATTAACTGATAACAATAAAAAGTACTCACATAAGTGGTTAATGACAATACTCACACCTCTAACACACATAGGCTTCATATCACCTACATAATGAATTTGTAAGTTCCCGATACTAATAATGTCAGAGTACTGGACAGTAACATAGCTAAACATTACTCATAAAAGTAGTACTGGACACCAGAATACTCACAAAACGAATAGTCAAAGCAGTGTAAAACTCACAACAGACATACGTATTGCATGTGCGTTCACATCAGTTGTACCAAAGGGCAAACCTTCATATGTCGACAATCTCGCCACTGCAATTGTGACATTAACAATCTACAGAGTAGTCCTCCGGACGTGACGGCACTCTACCACCGCACATCCGGATTTAATCCCGGCACCCTGGTGCCACGGTCGGTGATTGACAGCTGCAGTAATCGAGTGAGAGGGCAGCCTGACCCCCCTGCACTGATGCTGGGTCTGAGAGCTGCGCGCCGCGCTGGCGCCACACCATTTGCTGTATTCTTGGTTCCAGGGCAACACTCCTGGCAGAGTGCAGAGAGAGAGATACATTGTAGCCCTCTCAGCCATAGAGCTGAGAGCAGTCTGGGTAACTGTTTAGGGGATGTACGTTGTTACAACGCATGTTGTAACAACCCATGCCTTTACCACGCAAGTCTTACAACGCAAGTCGTTACAACGACTTGCGTTGTACGGCGTTGATTTAGGAATCTTATAATTTTATATTCCAACACCAGTCCCCGTAACAGTAGGGAAGGTGTTGGAATATAAAGAAAGATTCCTTATGCCACAGCGCCATCCAGCTCAAGTCGTAGTAACGACTTGCGTTGTAATAGCTGCGGGGTAAAGGCACTGCGGTGTAAAAAACGCGTCGTAAACGATATTCCCCCTGTTTAGGAACTCGAAGCAGGCGCACCTCTCTCGGAGCAGCAGAGAGCCCAGGCACAGCCTGGCACCGCTGGTGGCGCGCCTGGCAGCAGGTGGCAATTATGCGTGACAATGCATTTCAGTGCGGTGATGCGGATCACGGCACTGAAATGCGTGAGCATCACACTTGTTGCGTGACGCTTGGCATGACTGCCGCTGTAAGTACAGCTGCACCAATTTACATGTTTCAAAGTAACTCATGGTTGAAGGTTCTGTTAACAAATGGTGCCTGGGACAGTTTACATTGTTAAAGCTTGTCTGGTGTTTTTAAAATCCCATTTTTATATTATTTCAGGATAGGAACCACCGAAAATTTTCATTTTGAGAATATTGTGCTATTTAGAGAAAATCCAATTCTTTGGAAAACATAGATTATTAGTACAGTTTTCACATCAATGCTTTTTAAAAACAGGTGCTGAACTATACGCCTGTCTCCAAACTGGTTATTAGAACCAGTTTGCCCAGGTAGCTAGCTGGGAAGCCTCCTGCAGTGACTTTTCATTGTATTTCTTGCCAACATTATATTACTTTTGTACTTTTGCATTATTAGTACTCTCGCACAAAAGAGTCTTCTGTCAAGGACTGGATGCGGTGAAGGTCTCTCAAGTTACCTTCCTGATTCCTCAAAGAAAGGGTGACTTCCCTCTCAGAAGCCGCAGTGACACCCTCCACTTTGTGGAAAAGAGTCAACTTTCTCAAGAGGATCCCAGTTGTAAAGAAAAGAAAATTCGAAGAAAAAGAAGCGCTCTGGCAATCTTACTAATGCTTGATTGTAGGTGTTGAATGACGCAAAGGTTGGTAAGAAAACTACCCTGAGTCATGGCAGAGAAGGAGCCTGGAATCATGTTTCAAGGGAATCCAAATAAGGAATTCAGCTAAAATTAAAGCTACAAGCATTTGAAATGGAATACGTCTCGCATTTGTGAGCGTTAGAGCTATTGGCGTTGTAAATGTAAACGTTTTTTACAAATATTTTTTGGAGTGGAGTGGATGTACATTGTGTGGAGTGGAATTATGTGGATAGAGTATGTGGTATTTAGTATATAGGAAACATGTGGAGAGTAATTATGTGGTATGGTAGTCTGTGTCGTGGTAATCTCAGGTTTAATCTTCCTCGTTATAATAGAGGCTAAACTATAAACTCAATGAGAAACAAAGAAAGAAGCAACCATAGAACGTCTTAGCAAAGTCAAAACTACCTCAATTTAAACACACAGGCCACTTTTGTTTTATATATGGCTGGCTAATGAGGGACACTTTTGTTTTGGGTCCTGGGCCTATTTTCTGTCCTAGTATGCCTTTGACACCAGATTGGCCCTAATGCAAGGCCTTGGTGAGGCATCCCACTTTGCAGATTTGAACAAAGGCCTGCACTGCTGCTTCCTGATGGCTTCAATCCCTAGTAGTCCCATTTGTCTGCTCCAAGAAGTCTGTGGCTTTAGTTATACGAGACTCTACACATGGAGCATGGCCAGCGCAAGGCATGGGCAGTGTGGGCAGCTGCCCACGGCCTCGCACTCAGCCCACCAGCATGGCGCCGCACAAGTGTAACACACCACCGGTCCTCGTGTACCCCTGTCGATCCAATTGAAAGAAAGGTGTCTCTTTACAATTGGGCCCATGGTAGAGAGCCCGCCTCCCTGGGCCTCTCAGGGACAATGTGGGAAGGCCAAGGGGAGGGGGACACTTCCTCTTGTCCCAGTTGCAATGAAACACATTTTGGAGGTTTGTCCTGTAATTAGGTCACCTGCCTGGCTGCTCGTTTAACATTTAAGCGCCCCCACAGTTTTAACTCTCAGCCCACAAGCAATTCTCACACCTTCAGCCCGATATGAGCTGTAAAAGAGGTGCTTGTAGGAGGCTGAGAGGAGGAGTTGTGGCTCAGGAGAAGTCTTCACAAAGCAGCTTCTGGAGCCCAGACGGTGTCACTTAAGTAAATTTGAGGGGCCTCACACATTCCTCTTCGCCCACCCAAAAATCCTAGAACTGGCCCTGACATGGAGTGGTGTTTTGTTCGAGGGACACTACAAGCAGGCATTCAGGGGATTATGACAATTAACCTGCAGTCTCCGCAGTTAGTGCCTTTGTAGTTAGCCTTTGGGGGCAATTCTCCAACTGGGGCATGTGTATGAGGAAGTGGCAGAGTGAGGCGATAGCCGACAAGGCTTAATGCCTCAATCCGCTACTTCAGAAACGCAAGGCTGCAACATATTTATGAGAACATGGTGCAGCCTTCCGTTTCCCCTTGTGCTGGTGCTACACTTAGCAGTGTACCGCCAACGCAGGCACCCTTGTACCATAGTGCAAGGGTGTCTGCGTGCAGGGGGGATTGTTTATGTGTAGGAAGGTGTCCCTTCCTGCATATAAACAATCCTAAAATGTCATTTTGTCACTTTTATGGGTGCTGCTTCAAGGGGGACCTTCCTGTACATAAACAATCCATGGCAGTTTGCTAATTCCATGTGTGCTGCACAGGGCAGCACGCATGGAAAAAGCATAAACAACACAAAATAATGCATTTCTCGTAATTTCACCAACTTAAGACTAGGTTTTCCCTGGCCTCCTATGTAACGCTGCCCTTGTGCATAGGGGGCAGGGTCAAAATCGATAGGTGTCGCAGTGGAACGCCCACCGCAACACCCACTGCCCCGCCCTTTCACGCTAATCATAGCATGAAAGGGGGCCTTTTTTATTTATTTATTTATTTTAATTTCTTAGAAAGCGCAGGAATCAATCCCGGAGGGGTATCTCCGCGCTTTGCCAGCTAAGAAGGTTATTAGGTAGAGCAGCCTGAGGTTTATGTGGGTGGAAATGCTTCTTGGAAAAGGAGGGTTTTTAATGCCTTTCTGAAGGACAAGTGATTTATGGTGGTTCTTAGGTTAATGGGAAGGTTGTTCCAAAGGGCAGGACCAACAGTGGAGAAAGCACGGTCACCCTGTCTAGTCTTCTTTGTATTGGGAGGTTTTAACAGGGCTTGGTTGCAGGAGCGCAGGGACCTGCTAGGCTGGTACAGTTCAAGAGACTGGGCTAGGTATTTGGGGCTTGCTCCATACAGACATTTGTGTACCGTACAACAGATCTTAAAGTGGATGCTTTTACAAGGCAGCATTAAGCCACATTAAGTGGCTTGCTTGCTTAGTCTCCACAACGGCCCCTCGCGGCGGGATGCCTGGCTTTCACCTTGCGGATACCCTGCCGGGGTTATCTCACAGGGGAATACCAGGACGGGTTCCCTAAGCAAGCGCTTAGAAACCGCTCGGTGATTTGCGCTATATAAATTCCTGTACATTTAAGTGGCTTGACGCTGCCTTGTAAATAAGACTAAGCCCCTATCGCCACCACAGCGTCGGTAAAAGTGACATTGTGGTGGGGAAAGGGGCTTGTACATATGCCCCAATGTGTTAATGAGAGTGTTTATAGGTCTATGTATATAGGGTCTGAGCATGTCAAGCACTTAAACATGCAAAAAGGACAAGCGTATTGGTTTTGTCAATGCCCTTTTTGTGTGGGAGCCATTTATTAAATACTTGTGCCTATCTAGTTTGTTTTGGACAAGTTAAAATATTTTCCTAAAATGTCACAGAACGTAATATTTACTCGTCCTACTCTCCTTAACAAACTCATTGGGTAATGCCACTAACTGCAGGCACGATTAAAGATCAGCATTGGCAAAGCCAATAGGTCGGGCTCTATACATGCACAGCCATTCACAAATCCACAGACACGATTTGTAATGGCTGTGTGGTAAATGGTTTCTATATCTTTTCCCTCTCTACCACTTCATCAGAATGTCCTGTGACATCATGGAATGTTTGAGTGCCTTACTGGTGTTGAGATTGTCAGTTGGTCATCTGAGGCTGAGGAGCTGGTCGCTCTCTCCTGGTGGGGTTTCTCCTTGTATCTTCCTATCCTGTAACCTGCACCTAACTACCTGCTAATAAAGAGGGATCTACTACTACACCTGGACTACGCATCCTTGTTTATGTACCACAGGCTGCATGGCTCCATCAGCTTAAGGAATACACCGGATAACAGGCATAGGACGCACAGAAAGGTTTCACACAGACGTGGCACAAAGTCTGTTAACATTTGTGTACACCTGTATTTACATTCATCACGGAGGTGCCCTATAACGAGACATGGGACCTGAGCTGTATGTCCCAGGAGACGTGATAAGATCATAAGACCCCACAAGCCAAAACTGGTCTGAGATTGCTTGGTCTCCCATTCAGGGGAGTCATTTCTTAGTGTTTTGGCCTGAGCTGTTATTTATAGAGCAGAATCAAAGCTGATTTGCATATTGTTTGATCCTGGCTGTACTGGCACAGTGAGCAAAGAAATAGACTGGAATGTGGCCCAGAGTAATTAAAAGCAGTTAAATGAATTTAAGAGTTACACGTTACTTTTATTTTTTTCCAAGTCGTTAGAACCATGGTCGCTACTGTTGACCTTGTCTTGCTGGCAGGTAAGGTTGAAGTATGATGTGATGCCAAGTGTGTTATGGTTGTGGCAAGGGTTACAACTGTTGTCAATTTTTTTGCCCCCCCTGCCTTGTTGGTAGCTCTTGTTTTGCGTTTCACGTTATCAGCTGGGATGGCTTCTGGTTTCCTGTTGTAAAATGACAGTGGTTCCAGTAATTCACGTAGGTGCATGCTTTTAAGAAGACACTGTAATGCAATGTAAAACTATTCGTGACTATGGAAAGGAAGATTAGTAATACTGAAAACACAAATGCCATTATCATAATAGACGCTTGTTAACAATAAATGTATATATTATATTTAGTTCAAAATAATAGAGATGAAAAAAAACATAACGTGATCTGGTGCTTTAAAAAGTGGTTCATGCTTAAAACGTGATTCGCTCAATACGACAATAATTTTGGACTGTGAGCAGCCGTGGTCTGTGCATGTAACAGCGTTGGGGCAGTGTAAGGGGGGATTTCGAGGGACGATGCTGAGGGAAAATTAAATAAAGAATTATTTTTCCCTCTGCATCGTCCCTCGAAAACCTCCCTTACACAGCCTCACCCTACTACCGCTGTTCCCTGCACGGACCGCGGCTGACTGTGAGGAGACACATATGTGCCACTGAAGTCTTGTTTTATATTAGGAAAAAAAATCTATGGCTACGGCCATCCTCAGGACTAGGGATTTGTAGGAAAAGGGCAGGAGAAACAAATAAGCCAGTGCGCCGTAGGTACCAAATAATAATATATTGTTGTAATGGCCAAAATGAATTGCCAGTTAAAGCTTAATATAACCCTTATGGGCATATTGACTGGCCCGTACATTAAAAATTATTGCCAATTAGGCAGAACACAGCTCAGCTGGAAATCTGTCAAAATGATAATGCAAGTAGTTTGGTGCGCGTGGAACAGCTGAAATCGACTGAGCAAGCAAAGGCTTGGCGAACGGTTGTGCAGAGCTCTATCCATCAAGAAGAGAGCCTGGTGGGGAAATTGGAGCCAAAGCCAGACTGCGAAGTGTGAGCTTACAAGAGAACAAGGATAATGCCCGTCAAAGTTCAAAATACACACATGGCGTCATGATTCTCAAGTGATCTGAAGGGCGACTTTGTCAGGCACAGGTTAGTGAGATGGCGAAATAAAATCGCCATTCATCAACGAAACTGAATGCGCCAGTGGCGCAGAACTTTAGATGAACCTGGCGTGTGTGTAAAATAGGCAAAGCGGGTTAAGTGTAGAGGCTTTAAGGATATCAGAGCACTGATCTCGATCACACAATAGCCAAAATGAGCGAGGCACCAAACGTTCGTTGTAGAGCGACAGTCTCTGCCCGTTGACAGAGATTTCTGAGAGAATGTGCCAAGAATGGAAAAGGGCGCCCATGGATCAAGGGGGTGGCTGTTGTTATGTTCCTGGAGGTCCGCCCACAGCGCCCCGGGCGCTGTGCGCGTTGGTCATGTGACTCCTGATAATAAAAAGAGGTCTAGCACGTGCGAGGGCGTTCAGAGAGAGAGACGCACAGACCGAGCAACCCAAACTTATTCCCAGTGTCCGTCTGAGTTTATTCTAAGGCCACGTGTTAGGCCTAGCTAGGAGTAGATGCCCCGGAGTGTAGGTCCGAGAGTGATCTCCCTAGGGCAGTCCTTTCCCCATCACAGGACACAACAATTGGCGACGAGGGTGGTTGTCGATCCCTCGCTCCGGGTGTGTGTGTGCCCATTCTGGGGTGAGGCGGCTGCGGGTGCTCCCATTTGCCCGCGGTGCTCGTGCCTTGCTGCCACGCACACCCCTGCACGGCTCGCCTGGAGGAATAACTCTCACCCCTGGCTCTCTACAGGTGAGCGGCGCTGGCTAGCACTTTCCTGCTGCGCATCGGAGCTCGATTGGTCGCGCGAGGCCATCCCTCCACTGACCCTCCACGCCCCGTGCCGCACCGTGCTTGGCTGCACGTGCGTGAATCGCACCTCGGCACGCCTGGTGAGGCGTTCCGGACGGCGCCCGGTCCTGCCCAGCTGCTCGAGGGGACGTGGTGCCATCTCATCCCAAGGCACCACCTTGCCACCCGATTTTGGAGCGCGAGTCGCCCGCTCCACGCTGCTGTCGCCGAGTGGACCTCGAAGGCCCTCCTCTGCCCGGCCAGTGGGCATCGTCACGTCTGGGCGCATACACCGCTCTCTCCGCACTAATCGGAGTGCCTCTTCGGATCTCCCCTCGGCGGGCCACGGGCCTGATCCAGTGCGTCCTGGGCGATGGCTACCATTCCGTCCATCGAACCGTTTGTGGTGGAGGGTGCGCCCTCCACTCTCGCACCAAAGTGGAAGGAGTGGGTGGACAGGCTCCTAATATTCTTCTTGGCCACCAAGGTCCATAAGGAACAGAAGCGCGCCATGGTCCTCCATCTTGGTGGCAAGGACATCCACTCCATTGCTCGGACCCTTACGGAGGCGACCCCCAAGACCCATCATACTCTAATCAATGCCCTCAACGCGCACTTTGAACCAATGGCGAACCAGGATTACGAACGATTCATCTTTCGACAAGCACGGCAACTGCCGGATGAATCTCTGGATGCATACCACTCCAGGCTCAAGAAACTAGCACTGACGTGTGGATTCCAGGACGTTACAGAGGAGATCAGGGGCCAGATCATCCAAGGATGCGCCTCTGCAAAGCTGCGCGAGAGAATACTGGAGGAGTCGGGGAAGCCTCTGCCAGACATCCTCACGCTTGGCCACACAATGGAGCTGTCCAAGGCCAGGGCAGCCCACATGGAAGCAGCACTACAAGCCAATATGAAAGTGGAACCAGTTAACAAGATACAGGTCCGGCCAACGCCCAAATGGCCCAAAAGAACGACAACCCCTCAGGGTGGAGCCTCAGCACAATCATGCGGCTACTGCGGAGGCCCGAGACACCCGGCGCCAGAATGTCCGGCACGGGGCAAGAAATGCTCAGGATGCGGAAAAATGAATCACTTTGAAAAAGTGTGCCGGTCCAAGAAGTTCAGCAGGCCCCGCCAGACGGTGCACACGGTTGCTGAGCACGAAGGTGCTGAGGGGGAGCCCAGCAACAGTGACATGGACGATGATGAGGAGGAGCGATCCGTACACAAGGTGCACATGATCGGCACCGCCACCAGACGCACCAGGACGCTGCCCCAGTGCTCCATCCAGGTGGCTGATCAGGACATCATGGCGACAGTCGACACTGGCGCATCGATAAACCTCATGAGCGCGTCCCTCTACAGGGACATGACTACCCCTCCCAGTCTCCGATCCACCCCGATCACAGTATATGCCTACGGCCAAGATGTTCCACTCCGCATCCGTGGAAAGTTCAAAGCGGCAGTCCGACACGGGGACAAGATCACGCGAGCTAACATCTTTGTGTCGGAAGAGGGTCAAGGTATGCTCCTGAGTTGCCGGACGGCAGAAGACCTGGGGGTGGTCACATTCGCATTTGGTGTGCATGAAGAATCGGTACAACAGCTACTTATGGACTTTCCAGACCTATTTGAAGGAATTGGGTGTTTCAAGGGCCGGGAAATACATCTGCACGTGGACCCCACTGTGCAACCGGTGGCCCTGCGACACCGTCGCATTGCATTCCATTTGCGACCACTGGTCGAGGAAGAACTGCAGAAGCTGGAAGCAGCTGGAATAATCGAGAAGGTATCAGGCCCCACCCCCTGGGTGTCGCCCATCGTGGTCACGAGGAAACCGAAACAGCCCGGAGCGGTCCGGATCTGTGTGGACATGCGCCTACCCAATGCTGCCATCAAGAGGGAGCGCCATATCACCCCCACGATAGATGACCTAATTGGGGAGATGGCTGGAGCCTGTTGGTTCTCCAAATTAGACCTCCGGGCGGGGTATCACCAACTGGTGCTAGATAAGAAGTCCCGGAACATCACAACTTTCTCTACCCACATTGGACTTCGCAGATACACCAGGTTGAGTTTTGGAATCTCCAGTGCTGCCGAAGTTTTCCAAAATGTAATCCAGGAGCTGATCGCTGGCATACCGGGAGTAATAAATGTCAGCGATGACATCATGGTGCACGCCCGCACAATCCCAGAGCACAACCAACGTTTGGCGCAAGTCTTTCGCAGACTCCGCAGTGCGGGGCTCACACTGCACAGAGATAAGTGCGAATTCCTGCGAAACAAACTGGGGTTCTTCGGATATGTGTTCTCCGCTGAAGGCGTCAACCCTGACACTGACAAGGTTAAAGACATCAAGGATGCGCCACCGCCCACGACGGTAACGGAAGTCAGGAGTTTTCTCGGCATGGTAAATTACTGTGGCCGTTTCATCAAGGACTTGGCTAACCTGACTCTCCCCCTGCGTGAACTCACTAAGGACTCCACCCCATGGAGCTGGGGACCTGAACAGGAAAAGGCATTTCAGGACATCAAGAGCTCACTCTCCAGCAACACCACGCTAGCGTTCTTCGACCCGCGACACTCCACTCTCATTGCGGTAGATGCCGGACCGGCGGGGTTGGGGGCCGTCCTGATGCAGAGGGCACGAGATGAGATAGACTGGTCCCCTGTCGCCTTCGCCAGCGGGTCCCTCACGGACACGGAGCAGAGGTACTCGCAAATTGAGAAAGAGGCCATTGCAATACATTGGGGATGTCGTCACTTCCATTTGTACGTATATGGCAAGCCCTTCACGGTGGTGACAGACCACAAACCGCTGCTGGCTCTGTTCTCAGGAACCTCATCCAAGCCACCCCCAAGAATAGAAAAATGGATCCTGCAATTGCAAGAATACAATTGCAATATCGAGTACCAACCAGGGGCGAAGAATCCGGCGGATTACCTATCACGACACCCCAGGCCCGCAACCCCTGAAGAGATGGATGAGGCAGAAGAGACGGAAGCATATGTACAGTGGGTAGTGGCCAGGTCATGCCCGCGTCCCATATCCTTAGAAGAGGTCGTGAGCGCCACGGCTCAGGATGCCTGTTTACAGCGGGCCAAGGACCTTCTCCGAACTACCAACTGGCAGAAAGCCAAGGAGGGCTGGAAAGTGCTCACCCCGGAGGCTCAGAAGATCATGGACAGTTTGTATCACATGAGGGCTGAACTAAATGAAGATGCGGCGGGATGCCTCCTGCGGGGGCATCGCCTAGTGATCCCAACGGCTCTCATGGGACGAGTGATCCAACTGGCCCACATAGGGCACCAGGGGATGGTCAAGACGAAGGCCCGACTGCGAACCAAAGTATGGTTCCCGCTCATGGATGACATGGTGGAGAGCGTGGTGAGATCGTGCGCGGCCTGCCAAGTTACGGGAGACAACCCCCGTGAGGCCCCCATCATCGTGGAACCCCCGCCACAAGGACCCTGGGAGAGAGTCAGCATGGACTTCGGCAGTCTCCCGGATGGAAGACACACGCTGGTGATGATAGACGACCACTCAAAATACCCTGAAGTCGAAATCATCACAAGTACCAGTGCAGACTGCGTCATTCCCAAAGTGGAAAAGATCGTTGCCACTCATGGAGCCATGAAGGAATTGAGAACAGACAATGGACAGCCATTCCAGGGTCAGGACTTTGCTGCCTACTTGTCGTCTCTGGGGACACGTCACAGGCGCATAACACCTCGGTGGCCTCAAGCCAATGGGGAGGCCGAGAGGTTCATGAGAACATTGAACAAGGTCATCCGCATTGCCCACGACAAAGGACAGTCAGTGGAAATGGCCATTTTCACGTTTCTTCGGAGCTATCGCCAGACCCCGCACTCCACAACTGGGGTGGCCCCAGCACATCTTCTTCTAGGAAGAGTGATAACTGACTCCATCCCTCATCACCCCCAGTGGGCACCTGAAGTGATAAATGAACAAGCAGTGGCGAGGAAAAGAAACTCCACATGTGAAAAAATCAGCCAGAGACGACGGGCCGTGGCCCCGCACTTCAAAAGAGGCGATGTGGTGCTCATCCGAAATCGTGTAACCAGTGGCAAATTCAGACTTAATTATGAGAAGCGACCATGGCGAGTCATTGGAGTGAAAGGCACCCGCCTCACGGCCATTCGAGGACGAGACAGGGTGACTCGCAATGTGTCTCATTTCAAACTGTATCATCCCTCAGCCCCAGAGTCAGAGCGTCAGCAGGGCGGTGAACAAACCGAAACTGCAACCAACTTGCCAACCGTTGAATCCACAACCCGGCACGAGGTCAGACAAAGTAGCGAGCATCAGGTCTCCAGTCAAGAAGTAGGAGGTGACGCGGAGGCCCTGGATGAGGCCCCAGATCCGGAGGGGGCAGACAGAGAGGCGCCAAGTCACGAGTTGGAGGTTGGAGCGGAACTGCTGACTCACAGGGGGTCGCAACGTCGGCTACGTGACAATCCCACCCCCTCTGGCTGGCTGAGAGACTACTTCACGTAAGACTGTTCCCATTCACATATGCATACAGTTGAACTGAGTGGCCGGTAATGTGGCACTGCTTTGAGAGGACGCTGAAGGTATCGGTCCTAATGTTAAAAAAAAAAAATATATGTATAACAACGTTTAAATGTGTTCATGTTTAGGTTTTGGTTTTTCCTTATTTTAGGAGGAATGTTATGTTCCTGGAGGTCCTCCCACAGCGCCCCGGGCGCTGTGCGCGTTGGTCATGTGACTCCTGATAATAAAAAGAGGTCTAGCACGTGCGAGGGCGTTCAGAGAGAGAAACGCACAGACCGAGCAACCCAAACTTATTCCCAGTGTCCGTCTGAGTTTATTCTAAGGCCACGTGTTAGGCCTAGCTAGGAGTAGATGCCCCGGAGTGTAGGTCCGAGAGTGATCTCCCTAGGGCAGTCCTTTCCCCATCACAGGACACAACAGCTGTAGTCACTGTGGATGGGAAAGGTGTTGCTGCTGTAGTAACATGGTTGCTGCTGACTCAGCACCTGCTTTTAAACACTGATGGTATAGAAATGCATGCGGCTGCTTCAGCGATGGAACTAACAAAAAAAGTCACCTCCTCTCGGCCCGTAGTAGAAGAGGGTCGAAACACTGTGGCTAAAGCAGGCGTCATCTTGAAAGGGCGTAAATTCTCCTTTGGCTTCCTGGATATGAAGATAAGAGGAATTATTTTCTCTTGCTTTCTCCCATATTTGAGCGTGGCATTTGAATAAACTAACAAAATATCCAGCACTGCACACAATCATAAAAAATGCCGCCATCATGTTTAATTTGATGTGAATATGGACTGCTAAGCACACACTCTTCTAAAATAAAAACGCTTGTATAGAACAAAAGAAGTGTCTGTCATGCCTAAATTTGCAAAAAAAGGCAAAAAATAATACAAGCCGTGGGGCACAAGGTGGCAGTGACACCCCTATGGCATTAAGAGGAGATGAGAGAAAGAATGCTATATTTACATGTAGGCAGCTAGGGCTCTGAAGCTAAACACAGACAAACAGTAACAGAGCAGGAAACCAAGACAAAACAAGTCCCCCAAAGAGCAGATGAAGAGCCATGGGGGAATGAGACAGCTCTAAGTCCTGTCTCTGTGGGAGGAACAGAAGAGAGAAAGGAAGGACTAAGAGTCACGGCTGACCACTAGCAAGCAGGGATTGTTTAAGGACACTGACATAGACAAATGAAAAGCAATGCCAAGAAAGGGGATGGACTTGATGGCCACAGATCGATTACAGAAGGTTTCAAAGAGCCAGCTGCGCTGTCTAGCTCGACCTAAGAATGATAGACGAAAAGGCTTCGGTGTGAGTGATGAATATGAAGAAAAATACTGGGATGAACAGATTGTAGCATATCTAACTCAAGGATAAGCCTCCTTACATTTGTTTGAAGCGGGAAATTACATCGCAGGAAAAATTGTTAACACAATGTTGGATTGGGAACTTAAGACACTGGACTGGGGACTATCTTGGACCGGAATTGATTAGGGCTAGCCATGCCACCTCCTTCTGGGAAATGAAATTTTCCTGGCATGAAAAGAAGAACCTCTTGATTGACATACTTCTTCTTCCCTACTCTCCTGCACTTTGCCCGCCGACCTCCCAGTCCGGGGCTCCACATTGCGCACTGGACAGCCCTCCGACCAGCGGTGGAGACGCTGACACTGGCAGGGCAGCATTAGAAAGGACACAATACCTTGAACTGAGGGCGATGACCAGAGATGGGTGCCTCTTCCATGAATTGGGGCTTTTGAGAACACACCACTGTCTAAGTGGGTGACTTGCATTAATTTAACACATTTGATGCATTATTTCTCACTGTGTACATGTTATCAGAAAGACATGGGACCTTGATTGAAGGATTTGACACTTACAGGACAAGCCAAACCTGTGTTTGTCAGGCCTTTTGGTAATGAATGGAGAGCATTTGACAGTGGCAGCTAATGTCTGCTTACTGGCTTACAAAATGTTAAAAGAAAAGTATCATGGACCATAAGCCTAGGTAAACAAAGGTCAAACAGGTGTCAAATACTTTAAAACATTTTTTTTATTTATATTTGCATTCTCAAACGAAAGATACAAAAACCAGTGGCATGTCTTATACATTAATACACTCCAGCTCGGTTCGTCATTTTAACAATAAGAATAAGTAGCAGCAATCATGACATTTTCACAGAAATTTTCTCTGTATGGTGGCCATGCTTGGCATGGTTGTAAGCATTTGACAGTAACTATAACAAGGTTATGCATTGGGCTCTGTGGCGCATTTAGGCAAGTCAGAGAAAGAATAATCATCCCCAGTGTACAGCACACTTTCTTCCATTCCCATTTACTCTCGCGTATATCTCAAGCCTCCACATGCTGCATGGTCTTAGAGCATCTCAGCCTCATTTATATTTCCGCTATGTCCACAGTGTCCAGCCAACTCACAAATGCACCCCATATCTCTCTGGGACGGGATTGCATCGCCATTAGCTCCCAGTATTCCGCTAGCTGGGTCTTACAATATGTCACTTCTCTGACCCCCTCCTTCGTTGTTGGAGGGTGTATAGCCCCCAATTGTATCGCTACCTGCCTTCAAGCAATCAGCAATAGATTTGCCGGCAGTTTTATCTTAAGGTGTGAAATACTTTGGTCTGACTGAGGATCATGTTTTTCCCTGAGTCAAACACCTACCCAGTGCTCTTGTGGCTTCAGAAATTCAAAGGGGGCCAGCCGCAAGCACATCTTTTAAAGCCAGCATTGCACAAAGGCAAACTGGAACTTTTTCTCATGAGGGAAAGACAGAAAGGTGCTGGAAAGGGTAGAGCTTTACCTTGATCAGGGAAGCGGTTAAGTACCCTGTGTGCTTTCTTGAAAAAACAAAGAATAGTGATTCATGGGATAGCTGTTGCTATGAAGCAAAGGAAGTACTCAGTGGCAGCTCATCTACACGCAACTCAACAGAGGGCAGAGGCTAATCGAATCCGCACTCAACACCTGAACAGTGTCCACTCATTGAATTGAAGGTGCGCGAAACCAAGGAGTACTTCCCCCTATACTCCTCACTATATAGGAACTAGTCCTACAATCTTAATACAAAAACAAAATGGTTTCAGCACTCTATTGACAAAATAACAATACTTTTGAACATATTCCACTTCCAGTAAGTATTGAAAAAGCAATTGCACATAAGAAAAGAGTCTCCCAGATTCAATAGATGTATTTCTTCTTCCAAATTTCTCTTTATTTATTCATTACACAGAAACTTCTTGACAGTTGGATTCATTATAGGCAACGCGTTTCATGTCTTTAGGAGACTTCTTCAGGGCTTCAAGTGTATGGCAAATATTATGTTCATCAAGCAACACGTAGTATTTCAGAAAGCAGTATGAGTGCAGCATCCAATACAGTATACTAACTGTCTAAGATCGGCATAATAACTGCACACATTCCGGTCAGTGTGTAGGTGGCAGCTCCTCTGCTAAGGTGGAGGAGTGTCACCCCACTGCTTTCAGAGCAGAAAAAATCAAATGATAATGACCTTGTTATCATTATTTTATTTTTCGCTACTGGGCTGGGTTAGGGCCGGTGGGGCTGGGGTCTCAGGGTGGTGGCACACTCTAAGTATGCATGACAGTTTGGCCAAACAGTCTTGAGCGGGCCAAACAGTCATGTGCACTTTGCATGTTCACCACCAGACTGTAATACACAGCCTGGCAGGGGAACATGCACAGGCTCCCAGTCCTCGTCTGAGCTCCAAACCACAGTTCTCAAACCAATTACAGCGCTGCACTGCAGCATTGCGATTGGCTTAGGGGAGCCTGTGTGCTTCCGGAACTGAAGCGGAGGAGACTGCGACCATGAGGAGGGACAGAATTGCCCCCCCGGCGCAAGGTTAAGTGTAAGACTAGGACTGCCCCATGGTTCACGGAACAGTTCAAAATCACCAAATCTCTAACAAGAGCTGCCGAGAAAAAATGGCGGAATAATAAAGATCCAGTGGACCGTAATGCATATAAAACTCTGCATACCAGCTATATGCGGGATATAAGGTCGGCTAAGCGAGCGTACTTAACGGAACGCATAAATAAAGCAGGGAAATTCCTCTAAAGAACTGTACCAAATTTTAAGAGAATTTACTACCCCCAATAATCCATCATCAACTCCGAATACCAGAGAATGGACCGAAGCTCTCTCGGGATTCTTTGAGGATAAAATAACTGCTATACATGTATCCTTTGCCCCCTGTCAAATCCCAATGCAGCCTGAAGGGCCGACATCCACTCCAGATAACTTACCGTACATCTGGAATGAATTCGAAATGTTTGATAATGACAAGACCTTATCAGTTGGATTAAAAATCAAGTCTGGTTCCCCCACTGATCAGGTCTCCCCTTAACTGTTTACTATACTTGCCCCGGCCCTGGTAGAATGCCTAACCAGTCTCCTTAATAAATCTCTTCTGGAGGCAGACTTTCCCATAGTATGGAAGGCAGCTAGAATCAGGCCAATATTGAAGAAACCCTCAGCCGACCCGAATGTTCTTCTAAATTACCGACCGATCTCTCTGTTGCCATATTTCGGAAAGATATTGGAATCCTTTGTCAATAAACAGCTGGTGAGCCATCTAGAGAATCAAGGGCTCTCAGATCCTTCCCAATTGGGTTTCCGTGCTGGTCATAGCACGGAGACAGCACTGGTTGAGGTCGCAGACAATATCAGGCTGGCCCTAGATAAACATCAATCTATGATCCTTGTCCTGCTTGATTTGTCTGCAGCTTTCGACACCATCTCCCGCCGCATTCTTATCCAACGGCTGTGGGAGATTGGTGTCAGAGGAAAAGTCCTAAAATGGTTTACCAGCTATCTATCCGACCGTACAACTACTGTCCAAATTGGCAAAAACATAGAAAATACACGGCCTGTCAAGATGGGTGTTCTGCAAGGCTCCATTTTGAGCCCTTCGCTCTTTAATGTCTATATGACACATTTGGCCAGAGTGATTAGAGCGTTCAGCTTTGAGGTCCTATCCTACGCCGACGATACCCAAATTCTAGTCACTCTAGGCCCTGACCTTAATGAGACAAAACTCTGCTCCAAAAATTGCATGATCGAGGTCAAGAATTGGATGGGTATAAACCATCTGCAACTTAACGGCAATAAAACTGAAATCATGCTTTTTGGCAAAGCCATTGAACACTGGGCTCAAGACTGGTGGCCAACCCCCAAGGAATCAGTGTGGAACCTGGGTTTCTACATGGACAACAAATTATCCATGAAGACCCAAACTAACCACATCGTAGGAACCTGTTTTAGACTCATGCGTAGCCTGCGCAAAGTTTTCAAGTGGATTCCAGCAGAGGCACGGAAACCCTTAGTGCAGGGTCTAATTATAAACAGGTTAGACTACGGGAATTCGCTCCTACTAGCGATAAATGAGCACCACCTGAAAAGACTACAGGTTTTTCAGAACACTGCAGCGTGGTTGGTTTTAAACCTTCCCCGAAGATCGCCCTCTGCCCTATGCCTCAAAAGCCTCCATTGGCTCCCTGTTAAGAAGCGAATCATGTTCAAAACACTATGTCGGGTCCATAAACATATGTACGGAAATGGCCCAAAATATTGGTCCCATAAGCTTACATGGTACTCACCCAGAAGGCAACTGAGATCTAGTACTGAGTCGTTGCTCACTCCTCTGAGAATACAAACCTCCAGAAATGGGGGTCGTGCTTTTTCCTTTCTTGCTCCCTCCTTCTGGAATAAAATGCCCCTGAACCTGCGCACTACTTCAGAACACAGCTGCTTTCGGAAGAAGCTGAAGACATGGCTTTTTACAAACTAAGCTGTCCCCCTCTCGCCAGAGCCGTCTGCAAGCGCCATGAGACTCTTTGGATGTGATATGTGCGTGTTACAAATGCCTCTGACTTGACTTGACTTGACAGAAGCTGACAAGAGACGACGGCCGTGAAAAGGTAAGTTCATCAGGGTGTCAGCCAGAGGGACAACAGTACGCTACATTCCAGGTACTGTTAACACTAGTCATCTAGTTTTCAAGATGGTGAAAGTCTTTGCTCATGTTAAATTTGGGCTCTGTGGGCGAGGTGTGTCGGGAGTGTAGTATGGTAATCCACATTTAACATTAAAATCCAGTTTGGGGCAGTCACTGTAACCACAATCGACCCAGAGACAGAAGTTTGATAGAACAAAAGTAGGGTTTTTTAAAAACCAGACTGTAGATACATAAGAATTGTTTGGCCATCTTGTTTCACTTCCTTTCCAGTGCACCCAAAATATTATAAGTAAACCCAGCAGGCCTGGTAAAGAGGTTTTTATACTGTAATTTCATAAAATGATGCTCACAGCCCTACCATGCACATTCAGGACAGCCTATTACTTGCTCCTGGGAGGCACTTTGCACCCTTTTCACACCTATTCAAATACTAATTACAAATGAAAAAGGTATTTTGTCTAAAAGTCATGTTTCCGTAATATTTATTAAAATCCGACTTCACCGTTGAATTGGATTTTTTTAACTACTAAAAATAGCGGTTTAATAATTTTTCTAGCTAGTCCCATTTCCGAGATACAGTATTAGGATTTTTAATCTGTACTCTGGTTTTCTACAACTACACCTGTCAGAGTGAAAACTAGCTTTTGGGTGCCAGTCACTGTAAGGATATATTAAATCTTTACATGCACTACTTTTAAATACCTTGCACATTGTGTGGCCACAAGGACTATACATAGGCAATTTATTAATATTTAAAGACCTGTCGAGAGAGGTTTATTTTCACAGGTCAAATTGCACTTTTTACACTGCTACAGTCAGGATAAACTAGTAGGTCTCAAGCCATGTTTTACACCATCACTGTAGTGGATGGCACAATAGGTGCTGCAGTTCCCTAGTTACAGTTCCCTAGTTACATTTAACTCACAGGCCCTGGGAACTCTTTGTACCATACACTAGGGATTTGAAGGTAAGTTAAATATACCAATCAGAAATATGACAATTAGCCCATGTTTAAAGGGGGAGCAAAGGCAGTTCACTACTAGTTAGCAGGAGTAAAGTGCACAGTGCTTTAATGCAAATAAATAATTAGGGTCAAGCAGTAGGCAGAAAATAAGGACTGATCAAGAAGAAAAGGCAGATTTTCTACATGCGCATACCTGCTATGAACACTATCACAGATACTTCATACTTATGTTCCACCTACCAGAGAATTGTACAGAGGGCACACTTTGTCAAGAGCTTTCTTCTGCAAATCTAATACATCAAAATTAAATTAATGTTCTGGACCGCTAAATATTTAAGCAGGCCTGGTCTGCCTTTTATTGAAGAGTTCTCTTGAGCCCATAGGTACCAGGTTACCGCCTTGTATAACTGTAGAATTCCGTACCACTTAAAAAGGGGTTTATTTGTTGGGCTTTACTGCTTTCTGGACATTTTCAGCTATTTAGCTTCATGTTGGTTTACTGTCAATTGTACTGATGATGATGTTGTAATTTGGCGGCGATGGGTTAGCATTTAGCTGAAGCCATCTTGTATTCGGCAGCCATCTTGTCTGCCATGTGCTCACCATGTGCTCTGTCCTACCTTGCTGTCGTTTACTCTTGCACTTTGCTTATAGACAGACTATATTTAGGCTCTGCCACTCTGCACATGCGCAGAGGAGACTGTGACTGCCCATGCACCTGTCCTTAGTGTGTAACTTTCAGGATGTGTTTATTAGAATTAGCAATTGCTAGCTCCTCCCACTTGTTGACTGTGCATTTCTGTATGAACCTTTATGTATGTAACCCTTCTCTTCTGTACTTGTACCGCTTTCTTTTGAGCCCCTGTGTGGGTGTAAAAGGACCATGCCGCTTCTGTTCAGTGTGCTACTTCGTACACTACCGAAGGGTGTTGTGTGAATTGGTTCCACCTCATGAGGTTTATTAAATTAAAGCTTTGTTTTATATTCCAGTTTCCTTGCCAACTTCTTTCCTATTGGTCTGAGGACTTGTGCAGAGAAGGGCGAACCCCTAGAACTGGTAGGCCTGGATGAGGCCCACCCCGGCAATTACCCTATAGGAAACAAGAGTTGAAATGTCGTTGATCACTATGATAATTAGACCAACAAACATAGTTGTTTGTTCAACATTTTGAACTTTATTTTTACACTGCAATTCTAACTTTCAAGTCCTCTGGTAGGGTGGGCCTTAGCGCGCCCACACCGCCGAGGTACATTACTAACGGTCCTGAAGAAAGCCCAGTAAATCTACACATAAAGGGCAGAAACATGTCGACCCCACCTTAAGTGGAAATAACCAATACATTAATTTGCACATTTCCCTACACATATTTTATCCTTGTCAGGCTGACCATTGAATATTTTTTTTTATGGTACAGTCCTTTGACAATTTTAACATCACAAAATTTTCACATCACTGTCACAAAAAACCAGCTCCGCAGTATTCTGGTGTTGTAGCACACCAGGGAGGCACTCGGCTTCACCTGGTGGGCCCGATGATCAAGCATGTCACCACCCAGGGTGGTGAGTGAGGGCTTTCAAGAAAACTCCTAAAGATTTCCAATGTGAATCATATAGGTTGATTATCTTCTCTGTATTTGTGCTTATTTCCCCTTTTTTTGACACTCTCCTGTTGTTTGAATGAGATTTACCTGGGGGACTGAGGGTGCCCCTTCCTTTTCCCTCACTCTCATATTGTTACTACCAACATGTATGAGAGTGAATACGAGAGGTACCGCTTAACTTGAGTCAAGGGAAATAGGGTTAACTAACCAGTAAAACAAAGTATTCCCTTGAGCAGTAATGAATAGGAGAAGCCAGTGAGTCAGGTACAAACAATAACAAAATACAAGTAAATATAAAGAATTCTTGCAATTTATTAGAAATACAAATGTTTAAAAGAAGAGTGGTCCCAATGGAACCCACTCAACACAGATAAAACATTAAAACAATTATTCTTTTGACATTCAATTTTGCCAGCAAGATTGAATCACAAAGACAGAAAAGACTGTAAGACATAAAATTTGTACAATACTTGTTGTGTATTCGGACTCTATTGTAAACATCTAAGCTATGTGCACTTGTGATATAGTATATCAGCAAAAGATGTAGAGATCCTGAATTATACTGAGTGAAGCGTCGACGCGTTTCGGTGGTTTTCCAAAATTAATGTCCACCTTTATCAAGACACCATATAGTTTTTGTCGAGGTATTGGGGTCAGTATAATTGCCCTTGAAATCCGTGGAGTTTGAATTGGATTTCTAAGTTATTCCATTTTTATACTCCAAGTATTAGAGCTGTGAGTGGGGATCATGCTACTCATATGCTGCTTCTGTTCATATAGGTACATGGGCATGTAGTCTATTCTGAATAATTGTGCCCAATACATGCTGTTCCTCTTCTTTACAATATTAAAATCCAGAGGCGCCTAAGTCATGTCCTTGCGGATTTAGATTCTGTTTCTCTAATTATCCGCACAGAAGTGCTCACTTCTCTGGTTATGATAAATCTTTAAGTTGCAGAACCAGAGGCATTTAATATCCTCTCCTCATGGTATGGGATTGAATTCCTATTGCATTACGGAGGTCTGCCCGCTTCTCTGGTTCCGTGGAAACAGAATCTAAATCCGCAAGGACATGACTTAGGCGCCTCTGGATTTTAATATTGTAAAGAAGAGGAACAGCAATTATACTGACCCCGATACCTCGACAGAAACTATATGGTGTCTTGATATAGGTGGGCATTAATTTTGGAAAACTTCTCCTATTCATTACTGCTCAAGGGAATACTTTGTTTTACTGACTACCAACATGTAACAAAGCATTAATTCTGTACCATCATTATTTACCTAGTATGGTCCTTTATCCCCCTTTTTCTGTATTTACTCACTAGTGCATTAAAAACACTGTCCACATGTGATCACTTGAGAACTGAGTACATTTATTATATATTGTTTTCTTTTTCACAAAGAATGAAACTATAATTCCTTCAATGAAAAGGTTATATTCTTTATGTATGTGACATTTATTACACTGTCTCATCAAGGACATTCTTTGCCATAATCTATTTTGTTTACATTACCTGTATCTTGTTTTGTTCGTATGTAAACACAGTAACATTAAGAAGTTCTAGGTAGTTACAGGGTGCCCCTATCATAAGATACTCTACCACAAACAGGCACAATTAATATTATCTTACAAACACTCATTCACATGGAAGCAGGAGGACTCCTTGCCCCACATGGAAATGCATGGAACAAAAGATCACAATGGCACAATCAGAGTGAGCACTATCACACACTGCCCATTTGATTCTCTTACGCTCAGCGGAGAGTCATACAGGCTGTCACATTTCCTGCTTTGCGTTGTGTGATATTGGGCAGCCCTGTGTGATATTGGGAAAGTCTATGTGAAAGGGGGCATCACTGTGACACAAAGCAGCACTGTGCCATACTGTTCAGCACCTATATATACTAAGTAGTACACAGCAATGAGAAGTACTATGCAGCATTCTCTCATACTGATTGATTGATTAATTACATTTGTACAGCATACACTACAATAATGTTGCTTGAGCCGGGGTGCTATTCTGTTGGCTGAGAGTAAACTGGGTTGGGGAGAAAACCTCTACAACCTAAGCTGGCCTAAATCTCCTTACTTGAAGAGAAGTGTTAGTAAAAAATACTCTGAACCCCAAGATATTGAACTTTCAGGCTCTTGTTTTCAGGGAATGAATTCCATTACCTCAGCGATAGTAATGAAAAACTCTCCCACTCCTATTCTGTGTTACTAGCATCTGCTAATGGTACTGAAAAACAAACATAGTCAAATCAATAGTAGTAAAAACATGTTTGCCTGCAGACTTTAATGATCTCAGATCTAATACTAGTGTAGTTTGATAGCTGGATAGCGAGAGCCTTTCCCATACATTTAGGAGTATTTGTAATCTGTGCTAATCTATAGGTAATTAATATTCAGTACTGGTGAGCATATGAAGAGTGAATCTTGCTTCAAGCAAGGGAGTGCTGTGTGATATAGGGGGCAGGATATGAGCAGGGGATTATCCAGAAGATGAAAGGACTGTTAGTTTAGGGGCAGGTCTCTTCAGGGGCAGGTCTCTTCAGGGGCCATAACATATCTGAATTACATTACGATGAGTTGCTGCTTGAAGCTCCCTGTACCTGGGAGCTAATGTTAGATGTATCACCAGGCTACAGCGCATACAGAATGCGGCTGCCCGTATGATCTTGATGTTGCCCAAAAGAGCGTCAGCAAAGAAAGCCCTGGAATCTCTTCATTGGCTGCCAATTAAAGAACGGGTTCTCTATAAAACCTTGCTGATTAGCCATCGTATCATGCAGGGGAATGGGCCATCTTATCTTCTGGAAATGCTGAGCCCGTATATCCCTGGGCGCGGGTTGAGATCTTCCGGAAAAGGGAAGATAAAGGTTCCTAGGTTTAGAAGAGCTCGGATGGGAGGGCGCTCCTTCCGAGTTCAAGCGGCTCAACATTGGAACAGACTTCCACCCGAAATGCGAGCAGAGACTTCGGAACATATTTTCCGGAAACAACTGAAAACCCACATCTTACCTCGGGTGGGAGAGTGAGGAGATCCGCATCTGAGGAGCTGGAGGGGAGATATGCATGACTAACTGTAGCTAGCCACATCACAGCGCGGGGACACACTGATCTCAGTGTAACCAGGTGCTTTATAAAATGTATTATGATAATATAATATAATAAGAGATGTATCTTCAATTCCTTTTCATTCTTAGTATGTAGGGCCATGATGGTTTGGAGTGTAGTATAGTGTAGCAAAATTGCTTTAAAGTACACTGTCTACTGCTAACAATCTGAAATAAATCCAACTAGGAGACATCCTCACAATCCTTGTAAAGAGATCTTTGAATCGGTGGAGGCATGGGATATTAAATAGGGAATAACAAGTTACCAGAATATTTTAGCCAAAATACAGAGGACCAAAATATTGACTGTTAACCATTTAAGATTAAATATAGGTTTAATATATCTAATTACACATATATGTACCTTGATTATATCTATCTCCAGGGTATGTAGATATGGGGCTAAGACAGTGGCGTAGCTAGGGCGGGGGGAAGGGGCAGAGTGTTCCCGGTGGCATGAGTTTTGGGGGCGGCAGCAAGTCCCCCCACCCCCCACTCTCACCATTGGCAGTCGTGGCCGCAAGAATCGGCCGCACCTCCCCCCGGTCTTAATTGCGGGTGCAGGAATAGCCAGCAAACTCTCACCCTGCTCTTCGATCACACCGCCGTGGACGGCAAACACTAGGGCTGCCACGGACGGCCTAAGGCCTAGCTACGCCACTGGGCTAAGATCTGTGAATCTATACTTATCTGGGTATTTTAGCTATGATATTCTGGTAACTCGATATTCCCTACTTGATATTTCAGACTATAACCCTATATATCCTATTGCGTACTGACTAGTACTTATGTACCCCTCCAACACTCCATATTTCCAATATCCATCCACTCATTCAAACTTCAGTACACCCAAACACAGACCGCAGTCAACATTTTCACTTATAAGAAAACATCTGTTGACAATGGGTGTTTCAAAGACTTGCCACCCTGCCTTCCTCAGAGATGTCTTTTACGCTATGGAGAACTTCCTTGGAACCCATGGAAACTCTCATGTTGACAGGCTCCTTTACTTGTGACAAACTCCTAACTTGGTATGGTATTACCAGTACTTCACACTACATTTGACGTTAAGGCGATGGATGTTCTTATACTTTTTGCATTTGCAAAGGTCAATTTTGCAAAATTGTGACATTTACAATCATAAAAAGACCCTTTGTTTTTTAGGAAATGCAAATTGTGGTTTAATAACATGGTACCAAATCGGAATTTTGGTTTGCAGCTATTTACATAATCAACATTTGGAAGATGCGTGTTTACAAACGCCCTTCCAAATAATGATCCGGAATGGGATGTAGTAGTGTTTTTTGACCAAAATAAAGTTGCAAAACATGAATATATTTCAGTCTACACAAGTTAGTGTTAACTCATTGGCCAACTGGAAGGGGTCCCTATTGGCACCGTTCCCTTCTGTAACTTTTCACAAAAACCTTTTTTAAAAGTAGACAGTGGTCCCATGGATCAATGTTTTAATAGCAATCACAGAAGTGGTGATCTGTTGACCCCAGCAGGCCACCATCACTGTGATGGCTGTAAATTGTAGTGGGTGGCAATTTGCAATTTATCTAATTAATATTCATGAGGTAGGTTGAATTCCAACCCACTATGATTTGGTATTATACGACTAGCTCTTAGTACATAGGTCGGTGTGCAAAATACCCCACAGGTCACAAACTGCGACCAGAGTTGTGTGACCAGTGCTCAGGACATCTGGCCAAGAGTTATAGGCTGATGCCTGTCTTCCAGGGCACACAATTTGTCAAAGAGGTACTGTGCTTAGTTTGTAAAACAAAAATTGCTGGTGCCCGAACCTCGGCTCAGACACCTGTGGCCGGTGAACTAAATGTGGCGCATCAAATACCAAAACTGGTAGACTTAAATTTACCTTATGCCTCTTTAATCCACTGCCAGACACTCTATACCTCTTTATCTCTCTTACAGTTATGTATGTATGTATTTTACACTTATAAAGCGCGCTGTAACCCTACGGGCATCCTGGAGCTGGAACACAGTAAAAAGAAGGTAAAAAGCAAGCTGCAAAGACTAAACCATTCGGCTGGTTACACTCTGGGAAGGAACCAAGTCTTAACTTTCTTTCGGAACAGCAGCAGAACCTGTATTTGCCTCAATTCCGGGGGTAGACTATTCAATAAGCAGACAGCTGCTACGCCGAACGCTCTTCCCCCCATTGTAGCTCTCTTGATCCTCTGGATGATTGCCAAATTAACTGCCGACGAACGCAGGCTACGTGCAGGTACGTCCCATCTAAACGTAGCCTGAAGCAGTTTGGGTCCAAGTCCATGAAGCGCTTTAAAGGCAATACACAAGGACTTGAACAATATCTTTTGTCTCACCGGGAGCCAATGCAGCTCAGCTAAAGCCTGAGATGTAGATGACCCAAGCGTTCTCATTAAGACAAACTTTGCTGCTGCCGCCTGGATACTCTGGAGCCGCAAGATCAAATAACTCAGGGACTCCTGTAGCAAAGCATTACAGTAATCCAGGCGGCTGAGGACAACACTCCTAACCACTGTGCCTCTAACCTGAGGAGGCAATAGTGGTAGCACCTTACGGAGTCCTCAGATGAGCATATAACAGTACCTGACTAGTTTGTTTACATGCGATTCCAGGTGAAGCTTCTCATTGAAGCTGACCCCCAGATTGCATACCATGCTCACGGGTACCAGAGGTGCATCTGTAGGGATAAGCCAGAAGTCAGGTGGCAAATCTGTCGGAACTCTGCCCACCCCACAGTGCAAGCTCTCTGTCTTGTCATTATTATATTGTAGCACTTTGTTTCTCAGCCATGACACCATTTCACGCATACACTTATGAATGTGTCTTGGGAGTCTGCATGGTCGCCATCCAAGGACACAATCAATTGAGTGTTGTCAGCGTAATTAACCACACTTATGTTGTTGGCTTTAATGACATCCAGCAATGGCCGCATGTAGACATTAAATAAGATGGGACTAATTGAGGACCCCTGGGGGACCCCATTCTCACTGATAAAAAAGTCTGATTGAAAAGGAGGCAAAGCGACGGCCTGCTGTCTGCCTGCCAGATAAGACTGAAACCATCACAAGGCCACGTTTTCCACCCCCACTTCTTCGAGTCTTGCCAGTAAGGTAGCGTGGTTTACCGCATCGAATGCGGCGGACAGGTCCAACAAAATCAATGTCGCAGATTGTCCCCTGTCCGCACGCATCCGGAGATTGTCCAACACAGTAACCAGCGCAGTCTTAGTCGCATGACCTGGCCGGAAGCCAAATTTGTCTTCCCCCAGCTTCCAAAAAGCCAGAGAGAGCACGGCTCACCAGGCGCTCCACTATCTTTACTGGATACGGAAAGAGGGAGATTGGTCTGTAGTTCCCAAGACATTCAGGGTCCAATGAGGGTCGCCTGGTTTCTGCGTTTGCCACCTTTTTTCCGTCTTTCTCTTCCTCTGTCTTTGCACCGGCGTAGCTAGGGGGGGGGCGAGGGGGGCGGTCCGCCCCAGGCGGCACTATTTTGGAGGCGGCGGCCAATAAATTATAAAGGCCTGCCTCCGTGTAAAGAGCAAGGCCACCTGCTTGTAAATGCTGCATGCAGTGCAGCATGCGCTACGAATGTTGCGTGTGAGTCCCGTCCCAGGGCCGTCAATCTTCTAGCGCGCGAAAGCGCTACCAATGACGGCCCTGGGCATTACCGTGTTTGGCCAGCCCTCGCTGAAAAGAAGCGCAGTCGTGACGAGTGATGAGTCACGTGCTCTCATCACCACGCTGCGCGCTCGCCTCTAGTGATCGGCCGCCACTGCAGTACGACTGTCACTGGAGGCGGGCCGGACCTATAGAATCTCTAAATGATGAGTGACGCTCGTTTACTTTTAGATTATTCTTTATTCAGGACGGAGCGCCGGGTACACACTGCTGCTTTGCGTGGAGCGGTCGGCGCCAATGACTACAAATGGCCGCCTTCTGTCCTCGCGTGACGTGTTTCCTGTTCCGCCTAGCGGAACACTAGTGCGCTGACCTAAGTGCGTCACCACATATCTCCCCCCTTTACACATCGTAACTCAACAATAAAAGTTCTTACTTCCAGTCCATGTTAAAGTCCTTGAATCTCTCTGGCGTCTTCACTTCTCTTCCCCTTCTGGTTCTCACCTTCATCATTCCCTCTTTGCACTCCTGTTCCATGCTCTCACCAATTTGCGTACCACTCTTGTCTTTCATGTCCTTGTCCTTCTCTCCGTTCCTTTCGCTTCTCCGCTCTTCTTGCTCTCCTGCACCGTCTCCTTCCTCGGCTACTTCCTGCTGTCCTTCTTCCACGTCCACGTTCCTTCCTCTGTTACTTTCTTCTTCTCCGTCTCTTCCGACATTCTCTAGACCGTCTTCCACATCACCTTCCACTTTGAATATCTTGCTGCACTTGGCCATCCTGTCCTGTGACCATACCTTTCCGTCGCTTAGCAAGGCTGATCGGTCATACGGTTCCAAGACTTGTAATGGCGGCGAGAATTTGCTCTCACCCTTCTTCTTATGGACTGCTAGTTTGACTCTAACCCAGTCCCCTTTGTCCAGCTCTGCCTCCTTTACTTTGTGGTTCTTGTTGAAGTGAGTCGTATAGATCTCCTGTGCTCTTTCTAGGTTTCTTTTCACTATTGCCGGAGACCATCTGCTCTGTATCACCAACTTCCTCCACGCCTGATTGTCCTTGGTGAACGCTTCTCTTCCCCGCAAGATCTTGAACGGGCTGTACCCGGTGCTGCCCGGGGTGATCCTGTACGCCCATACCATCTTCTCCAGTTCCTTCTCCCAATCCAACCCATCGTTGATGGCTGCTTGGATGGTTCCCATGATCACGCGGTTAAACCGCTCCACTTGGCCATTCCCTGCGGGGTGGTAAATGGGTGGGTGCTTCACTTCAATCCCATTCCTTTCGGTGAAGGTTGTCCATCTTGTCGAGATGAACTGGGGACCGTTATCACTAACGATGATCTTGGGAATGCCCTCTCTTAGGAATGTGGACTGTAAGAAGTTTATCACCGCTTCCGTGTCCATGGTTTCTCTAACTTCGATTTCTGGCCATTTGGAGAATTTGTCCACCAGCGCTACCACATATTTCTGGGTCACCGTTTTGTTTAGGACTGGTCCTAAAATGTCCACTGAAAGCACTTCCCACGGACCATCTGGTATGGGGAATTTCCCCAGGGGCGGTCTGATTAGGTGTTGAGATTTGTCTGCCTTGGCGCAAGATTCGCACTGTCTCACGTGCCTTTCTATCTGCGTATCGATAGCCGGCCACCAGTAGGCCTGTCTGGCAAGGGCTTTGGTTTTTGTGATGCCCTGGTGTCCTTCATGTAGTAATCCCATCAGGTGTTCCAGTACTCCCCTGGGTGGTATCACCTTGTCTCCTCTCAACAGGAAGATGGAGTCTTCCGCTAGTGATAGTTCCTCCCTGACCTCCCAGTATCTTCGGAGTTCTTCTCTTAGGTGCCTCTTTTCCGGCCACCCGTGGACTACATACCCCTTGATGGCTTCCAGATCAACATCCTCTTTGTATGCCTCCTCCCACTCTTGCATACTTATTGCCTTCTCTACCTCCTGGATCGTGGCGACAACATAGCCTGCCCATTCATGATCTTCATGGTCACTCCTCGCTTCCATGGCAGCTGCCCTGCTGAGGAAGTCCGCCACCTTGTTTTGAGACCCAGGAATGTGTTCCACGTCGTAGAGGAAGTCTAACAGGCGCAGGGTCATCTTTGCGATCCTAGGAGTGGCATGCGCATGGCCGCTTGATGTCAACACACGGACTAAGGGTTTGTGATCCGTTTTTACCAAGAATCGCGCTCCCCACAGGTACTGACGGAATCTCTCCATAGCCCATACTACTGCCAACATCTCTTTCTCCACCACGCTGAACTTCTCCTCGTTGGGGGCTAGAGACCTGGATGCGAAGCTGACGGTGTGCAATTCACCCTTTTCGGAGCGTTGCATTAGGACTGCTCCCAGTCCTCGGTCACTTGCGTCTGTCGTGAGGATTATCTCTGCCTGGGGATCGAATCCTTTGAGCGGGATGGCGTCGCTCATTTCTTTCTTTAAATTGTCGAATTCTTCTTGTTCCGCTTGACCCCACTGGAATCCGTTCCTCTCTTTGAGCAGCTGTCGTAGGTGGTGGGTTTTGGAGGCAAATTGTGGCACAAACTTGCTGTAGTATTCGGCCATTCCTAGGAATGACCGAACGTCCTCCTTTTTGCTCGGGGTGGGTGCGTCTTGAATGGCTTTCATGTTGGCGGCTTTGGGTCTGATTCCTTCTTCACTTATTTCGTGGCCTAAATAAGTGACTGATTTCACTCCCAATCTGCATTTGGACCATTCCGCAGTCAGACCGTTGTCCTGTAGGATCTTGAACACTTTGTGGAGCTTCTCATTGTGGTCGTGCATGGACTTCCCCATTACCAGGATGTCATCCTGAAAGAATTGGACGTCGACCACTCCCCTCAACAATTTGTGCATCATCTTTTGAAAGACTGCGGCTGCTGACGCTAGGCCGAATGACATCCTTAGGAATTCGTAACAGCCAAATGGCGTGATGAACGAGGTGAGGTGTGTACAGGAAGGGTGTAGCTTGACCTGATGGTATGCCGATGACAGGTCCACTGTCGAAAACCACTTGATGTTTTTGGTCTTGGACAACATCTCGTTTATGCGTGGCAGGGGGAACTTGTCAACGAGTATGCTTTTGTTCAACTCTCTCAGGTCCACGCATAATCTGACCTTGCCGTTGGGTTTTTGAGCTACCACCAAGGGGGAGAGCCACTCTGCACTTTCTATGGCCCTGATCACCCCTTCCTTCTCGAGCCTGTCCAACTCTTGCTGTACCGCCTATCTACTTCTGAACGGGATGTTCCTTACTTTGTGCACCACCGGCGTTGCTCCTTCCTTTAGTCTGATTAAGTGTTTGTATTTCGCCAACTCCCCTATTTGGCCATTGAACACTCTTGGGTACGCTCTTCTCCATGACTCCACATCGTCCCTTTTCTCCATGTCCATGAGTAGGATTTTCTCGATACCACCTGGATTCAACTGGATCCCTAAGGCTCCCTGGTCTCTCCAGCTCAGGACTGAGGGGCCTTTCTCAGCTATGTACAGTTTGCATATCGCTTGGCGGTCTCTGAACTCGAATGACAGGGGACAAAACCCCAACATTGGGATCCTCTGCCCAGTGTACGTGACTGGACGCAAGTCCATGGGACGCAGTTTCTCACCGTGTGTGGATGCAAATTTGTCTTCCCATACCTTCCTTTGGATGATCGAGATGGGGGCCCCGCTGTCCGCTATCATTTCCAACGGTATACCTCCGATGTGCATGTCCAACCGGGGCTTGTCGTTGCCCGAGTCATCCATCTCCAACACTTGGACATCAATATACAGTATTTCCTCCTGGTCATCAGTTTCCTCTGAGTCATTGGTATCGTCTTGCTGTTCTCGGTCAACGAATTTCACTGTGGCCCCTTTCGGTTTCCGGCGGCATACCTTCTCGTAATGGCCAAATATGCCGCAAAACGAGCACTTAGCTCGGAACGCCGGACACGCTTTATCGTTCCCTAGATGGTTGACACTCCCACATCTGTAACAGCTCGGGCGTCCTCCCTTAGCTCCCCTTTGGTCGGTGGAATATGTGGACTTCTGCTTCCTGCCCTCCGGTTTCTTCTGTGGTTCCTTTAGCCTCGGGCGTTCTCCTTTCTGGTGCGTCGATATCTGGCACACAGACTGCGTACCTCCTGAGTCTTTTTTGGCTGCTTGGGCGCAGCGTTTTGATAGTTCGGCCTTCTTGACCATGGCCCAAATTTCTTTGAGTGGGGCATCTCCGTTCACCCACAGTTTGTCCTGGACATGGGAGCTCGACGTATGCATGATAATTTGGTCTCGGATGAGCTCGTCGTGTAGAGCGCCGAATTTGCATGAGATGGCGAGCTTCTGTAGGGCAACAACATATTCATCTACTGTTTCGCTACTCTTCTGTTTCCTTTGGAAGAAGTTGTAGCGGTCAATCGCGACACAAACCACGGGCCGGAAGTGTGCGTCCAAGTCGGCAATGGTATGGCTGAAGACATCGTCGTCAGCTGCGTCTCTTTCTGCCTTCGCAATGGTGTCATAGATTCTTATCCCCTCCGGGCCCAGGTTGTGTAGCAAGATCTTCTTTCTGCGTTTACTTGAGTATGGAGCGCCTGCTTCTTCTTCCAAAGCGTCGAGGTAGTTGAGGAAGTACCTCTTCCAGTCCTCCCATTTCCGCTCCGGTTCCCCTGGGTTGGTCAGGAATGGCACCAGTTGCGTGAGGGACGACGAGTGTACCGCCATTCTGCCTTCTCTGTTTCTGGAGGGTTGAACCGATAATGACTTCCCTTGGGGGCTGCCCGGAGCGTTGTGCTTGGTGGGGTCCCCTTCTTCCGGGTCACTCTCGCTGTCTTCCCTTGGTTGCGCGTTGGACGGGGTGAGTAGTGGTTGCGTCCCAGCCCCTCCTGCTGTCTGCACTCCTATGGATTCTTTAGGGCGAGTGTTCGAAGACTCTCCCCTTCCCTCACTCTGTTCCGCCAGCTTGCTAGGCTGGTCTTGCTGTCCTTGGGGTGGTGCTCCCCACTGCCTCTTGGTTCGCCTCTGTTGGCGCGGGCCCAGTCGCTACGCTCGCTCGCCTTTTCGAACCTCCGTGGCGCCTGGTGCCCCGTGTGTCTGCAGGCCTACCTCCTCAGCTGTGCAGTCCTGCTTACTTCGATAGGGGTGCGCGCCGCGTGGAGCCAGGTGCAGGCCTCTGCCACGCTCCGTCCTGCTGTTCAGCACGTGGAATGCGAGTCTGCCGGTGGGATCAGCTTCTTCTGACCTTTTTGCTTGCATCCGGGGTTCTGCGTCAAATCCTATGCCTCGTCGCCATTATAGAATCTCTAAATGATGAGTGACGCTCGTTTACTTTTAGATTATTCTTTATTCAGGACGGAGCGCCGGGTACACACTGCTGCTTTGCGTGGAGCGGTCGGCGCCAATGACTACAAATGGCCGCCTTCCGTCCTCGCGTGACGTGTTTCCTGTTCCGCCTAGCGGAACACTAGTGCGCTGACCTAAGTGCGTCACCACAGGACCCAGGCGGCAAATTCAAATTGCCGCGGCCGCTGCAACTCACGGCCTGAATCTGCCTTGCTTGCACGTCTGTAGACCTGAGTCGATAGCTTCAATTAAAGAAGGCTGAAAGTGCAAGGCCAGAATTGGTTGACTGGAGTGGGTGTAAACCGCTTATGGGGTCCCGGCGTCCAACCTGCTGCAGGGCTCCGCAAATGTGGTGCTTGCACTTGCAGAGTCACGCCTGCTGCATGCCACTCGCACCGGCCCCGCCGAATGCTATAATCACCAGCCGTTTTGTTTTCCTTAACACCCCCCCCCTAATTTAATAATGCCAGACCGGAGAGAAATCAAGGGGGGGGGGGGGGCAGCGGCCGCCAGGACATAGCCTGCTTGTCACTAGACAGCCCCGCCCGCACATGGACTCACGGCCTGCCAGCCCGAGGCTGACTGTTAAATGAGGCGGTCTGCAAACCCGAATCTACAGCCTGCAGCCACAGCCTTGAAAGACAGAGCGTCAAGAAATTCTCGGAGCGCCACCGCCACACTCCTCAGGACTCTGCGACTGCAAACACTGCCCAAGTAAGTGCCACATGCCTCTGTGATTTACACAATAAATGGCAGCATGCGGTCAGTCAGCGAGATCATTGTGAGGTGGCACATGTTTAAACTGTTTCTCAACCAGTGTGTGATATCTGGCGCGCTTTTGTCACGTTAAAAAATTCCAATAGAAAGGCTTTATGAAGTTTTAATAATGGAATGGTCATTAGGATACTGATGACTTCATTTGAATTGACCTTTGTACCCCCAGTTGCTATTTTCAAATATGTGCTATATTTCTTGCAGTACACCAGGCCAAATGCTTGTGAACACTGCAAATCACTTCCGTTTCATAATTAACTACCTATGAAACGACTTCAGCTGCTGCCAGGGGACATGTGCTACAAATAACATTTTGCTAGACTGGAATAGCTACGAAAGAGTCATTGTGTTGGTGTAATGTGTGTCTGATGTAAACTGCTCTGGCACCCTACATAGGTATGAGCAGCACTAGAAAACAAATGAACAATGTGTGAGAAGGGCTGAAAGATAATACAGTGTTTTCCAAATAAAGATATAAGGCATATAAATGATACCACACAATGGCGTTGGACCATATATGATAGACAAAGAGCATAAAAATATAAATTACAGCAATCACAAATATTGAGCAACAGCAAAGCCACAGGTCCGTCATTTGCAGCAGTTTTCAGATCTTCTTAAGAGTTTCTTCTTGCTCAAATGGGTGCAATTTCCTAAATTTATATGCTTCAGTCATCTTCATTGCTTGATTATGCTCACCCGGAAGTGTCACTCATTGTCATTGAAATGTCACCCATATTTACATTGAAATTATGAAAATGTCACAAATAAGCAATCTGAAATCTTGGCAGCTATGGACGGTGTTTAGGGTCTCGTCAGCAGGCACTTGACCTGTATACTTCATGATGGTAAGACACTTTTTTCATAAATTGATACTGTGACTTACATACTGAGAGGTGCTAACCTCTAGCTATCGGAGGGAAAGGTTTGTGTTTTTCCTGATTAGATGTCCCATACAGTGACTGCTTCCTAAATTAATTTAAAGCACGATCTGTATTATGTTTTATTAGCTCTTCTGCTTTTGCGTTCACCGTCCTGTAGCACTGAAAATCGCAACATACATTAGTGTCGTTGAGCAACATAATTCAGAAAGTTATTCTTGCCAAATACATGCTCAGAAAGCGATTTAAAATAGTGCACATTATATTTTATCACCTAGGGCAACTCATGCAGCCCAGCATCAGTCCACAGACATTAGGTACCTGAACTCACTGTGTCTCCAATGTAGCTCGCTTGTATTCTCTCTCTGTTTTGGCTGAAAGTGCTTACCTGTTTATGTGCTACAGTACATATATATATATATATATATATATATATATATATATATATATATATATATATATATAGCTTTCTTTGTGCTCATGACGTGACGTCTCTTCAACATTACAAATAGGGAATGTTATTTTCTGAATGGCCATTAGTCTAGACCAGAGGTCTTCAAACTTTTTGATGCCGAGACCCCCTTGTAAAACCTTTTTAGGGGTAAGGACCCCCTTCCGACAAAAGTTTCTAGAAACTGGTACTCCTCATCATCATCTTTTGACAACCATAAATGTGCCTGTTAGACCTCATCACATCCTTCCATCATTCATCCACCCATCATTCATCCACCCACACTTTCACACATCCATCCACCCTTTCATCCTTCCATCCATCCATCCTTCATCCATCCATCCACCCTTTCATCTTTCCATCCATACATCCATCCTTTACCCATCCACCCTTTCATCATCCACCCATAATTCATCCCCCCACCTTTTCACACATCCATCCATCATTCATCCAACCTTTTATCCATCCATACATCCATCCACCTTTTCATCCTTCCACCCGTTCATCCATCCATCCTTCATCCGTCCACCCTTTCATCCTTACATCCATACATCTATCCTTCATCCATCTATCCTTCACCGATCCACCCTTCACCCCTTCACCCATCCACCCTTTCATCCTTACATCCATACATCCATCCTTCATCCATCCACCCTTTCATCCTTCCATCCATACATCCATCCTTTACCCATCCACCCTTCCATCCATCCATCCACCCATCATTCATCCCCCCACCTTTTCACACATCCATCCATGCATCATTCATCCATGCAACCTTTTATCCATCCATACATCCATCCTTCATTCCATCCACCCTTTCATCCTTCCTTCCATCCATCCTTTATCCGTCCACCCTTCATCCCCCCATCTTTTCACACATCCATCATTCATCCATGCAACCTTTAATCCATCCATACATCCATCCTTTCATCCTTCCATTCATCCACCCTTTCATCCTTACATCCATACATCTATCCTTCATCCATCTATCCTTCACCCATCCACCCTTTCATCCTTCATCCATCCACCCTTTCATCCATCCATTCACCCATCATTCATCCACCCATCTTTTCACACATCCATCCATCCATCATTCATCCATGCAACCTTTTATCCATCCATACATCCTTCATCCATCTACCCTTTCATCCTTCCATCCATCCTTTCATCCATCAACCCTTTCATCCATTCATTCATCATTCATCCACCCACCTTTTGCACACATCCATCCATCCTTCATCCTTACATCCATCCATCCACTCATCATTCATCCACCCACCTTTTCTGTGCCTCTCTCATGGGGTGAGATTGGGGGTGGTCAGTATCTCTCTGCGTCTTCTTCCTTCTTTCCCGATCATGGGAGGGCATCTCTGTGCCTCCCTGCTGGGGGCGGGGGACGTGTTCCCGGACCCACAGCTCCAGGCGCGCAATATCCATTGACCTCAAAGGGCTACACTACAGCCTGCTCCCCCAGCCCCCCTCCGCCCCCCCACTTCCCCATCTCCCTCAGCTCAAAACGGCGTCAGGGACACAAACACCACACAGCCACACCAGAGTACTTGACAGGTCTTTAAAAGACCTTTTACTTGTTAATGAGGCTTTGATGTTTTTCACACCTTGGTGTGAATTAGGCCGCCACCGTGAGCACCCTCGATCAGCCCAAGCCAGGAACTGCACTCTGACAGAATCTGCGACCCCCTTCCAAGGACTCCACGACCCCCCTGGGGGTCGCGCCCCACAGATTAGACACTTTCCACATTATTACCATTAGTCTTTCTGACTTTAATAGTTGTTCCAGGCTTTTGTGTTTAACATTAATGGGACATCCATCATCAGCTGGGAAACAGATAAAGAAGTGCTCCTCCTGCCAAAACGTATGGTAGATTAATAAAAAATAAATAATGAAACTGCACACCCCTTTTGTTGCCTATGTCAAAACATTTACCTGTCCTCTTTTGGTGTGTCAGCATCTGCCATGTTTGGATTTTCTCATAACTGGACATTCCATTTTACACACAACACCGCCCTGGCTGGCTGTAACTTATGTGTGCCTCACCCTCACTCCCCTGAGCCTTGCCCGATGCAGAGTGTCTGAGGTGAGTGTCTGAAGCCACTGTCCAATCAGGTTACATGGGCACTAAGGTAGTTCCCTTCCATTGCAGCAGTTAAAGTTTCTCTTTGCTCAAATGGGAGTCATTTCTGATAATTATATGTTTCCCTCGACTTCATTGCTTGATTTTGCTCGGGAGAAAGTGTCACTCATACATATTGAAGTGTCACTCATAATTACACTAAAATTATGAATATGTCACACTTGGCAATCTGAAACCTTGGCAGTTATGAGTCGAGTCTGGGGCAGTGGTAATGCTGGGCAATAGGCTTCAGCAGAACCAACCCCTACGGTAGAGACCCTGTCACCACTGTGGAGTACTGAAGCCTGAGCAAGGTAAGAGCTAAACAGTTGTCACAAGGGGAGGAAAGGATCTGATGTCCTGGCATAAATATCACTAGTGTCGCACAGCGAGTGACAAGTTACACACCTAGTGTAAATACACCAGACGACACTTCAAGCAAATATTTACAGTTTGTTTTCTGCCCGTGGCACAGAAGCAGCTTGATCTTCAGTCGGGTATTCAGTCTACCCTGCATTGCTGTTTAAAGCCTTCAGCACAGCAAGTGTCTAAAGACCCCTAAATCCAACACCCAACCTTCAGAACCAGATGCACGCAGGTAAGTGCAAAAGTAGACTGTCTCGAGGGACAGTCAAGACGCACGCTGATGAGAGCACCTGTCTGTGTACATGTGGCATTGTGGCTGTTTGGAGAGAGCTCAAATAATAAACCAGGAGAGAAGAGTCACTAAACTCCATGCTGCTCTCTCTGTCCCACATGGGATCTGGGCCCCGACTATAACAGTGTGTGAGAGGCCCTAACACAAATCTCAATTGCCTCAGCCCTATACCTTAAATTAGTTAAGAGTCAGCTGACTTACGGACTCCGGCCGCGACAGTGAACATGTGCATGATAGCATGATTGCTGGGCAAGCCTCGGGAGAGCCTGTGAGACTCACATAGCGGTCACAGTCAGAAGGATGACAAATATGTTTAAAAGTATTTTAAAAAATCACTCCAGTATAATTAAGCGGGGTGCTGTGCGCAACCATCTACAACTGCGAGTTCAGATAGTTAACACTTACTTGCACTAGTTAAAAGACCAATGTAAAACTAGCCTTCCAATGATACATGTGAGAAATATTTATGCCCAAAATTTGACAGTGAGGTGAGATTCAAAATTCGAGTCCGAGACTTAAGCTCACACAATCACAGGGCTGCGGATGCCAGGGGGCGGCAACCTGAGGGGTAGCCCCGGGCGCCACAAGCTCTAGCTACGCCCCTGTGTCTTTGCCACTTGTATGCCTTCCTCTCTCTTTTTCTGGGGAAATGTTTGATGCAGAAAGTTAAGTGCTGGTCCACAAAAGAAAGTACAGGTGGACCCTGGCTCACATAATGCACAGGACCCAATGTTAAAAGTGATTTGAAATTATCCTTATAATTTAATAACAGAAGAATAAAGTGTATTATTAAAAGTGCCCACATTGGAGTTTCCATAAATGCTGCAGATGGCCGGACCGCGGACCTCTAATTCTGTCTATTTGAATCCGCGCTGTGAAACCTGTTAATGAATTCCCGCCTCCCACTCTGAAGGAATCCCCCACCACCCCCTCAGTCGTTCTCATGAGGAGAGGGGGAGCGCGTTTCTGGATTTGCGTCCATATTACAGAAAATGTCAATAACAATGCTCCCTGCACGGACTGAGGCGTTAGTGATTAGGGTTCCCCTAATGAGGGGCATTCTCTGCCAGCGCCCAGGGAGCAGACGCCTTTTTAATAATTCATGCGGGTAAGGATTACCGAGTGAGACTAATCTTTTGGAAACTGCGACATAGATTCGGGCCTGGTGCATATGAAGGCTAATTATCTGTAGGACACATTCTTACCTCCCGGAGTCAGGCAGACCATGGGACCTCCTCTGTTCCTTCCCACGTTCCATTATTTCTTCCCCGTCCTCCTCTGTTTTTCTCCCACAGCCTTTCTCTCTCCCTACTTTCTGTCCATCTATACCTCCTCCCTTCTCTTCTATTCTTTAAGATACTCTCTTTCATTTTTCCTTTCTTCCACCCTTCCTTTTTTCGTCATCGCCTTCCATCCCTGCCCCCTTACTTCCTCCTGCCTGCCATCTTCCCTTTCTTTGACATTTTCTGTCCTTCCAACCCTTCATATATTCCTCCTTTCGTTTTCCTTTTCCCTCTCCTTCCCCACTGTTTCCTTCCTATTTTCCTTCTTCACATCCTTCCTTCCTCTCTCCCTTCCTTTCTTCCTTGGTCCCCCCTCCCTTTCTGCCTCTCCTCTTCCTTCTTCATTGTCTCCATCCATCCCTCCCTTCGTCCCTACTTTTCCTCATTCCTCTTCTCCACTCTATCCCTCTCTTCCTTCCTCCCTCTCTTCTTTTTCCCTTAGTATCACCATCCTTTCCTTTCTTTCCATCTTTTCTTGCATTCGATTCCGCCTTTCTTTCTTTTCCTTTCTTTTTCTTTATTTCCTTCCCTGTCTGTTTTCCCTTGTCTTCAATACACTCTCTCTCTTTTTTGCCCTTCTTTCTTTGCTCCCTTCTTACTACCTTTCCTACATCCCTTCCTTTCTACCTCTCTACCATCATGTCTCTATTTCCTTCCATCATCACTCTCTCCCCTTCCCTCTCTTCCTCTTCTCTCCTTACTTTAATATCCTCTATCACTTCCTTCATTCCTCCCCCTTTCTTTTCTTCCTCCTTTCCTTCTTTCCTCACTTTCTTCTTTCCTTGGAGCAACTCTTATCACCCTCAAAGGCACTGCACGGCTTGCAAGTGGAACCTGCATAAGAAGTAGTATTGTGACAACAAAGCAACATGGAAGTGAACCCAGGGGCGGCTCTAGATTCATGGCGGCCCTGGGCAGGGAGCGTAGGTAGGGAGCCCCGGAGGAGGGTGTCCGGGCGGGACGGAGCGCGGAGGCCAGTGAAGAGGGGGAGGGCCAGAGTGTTTGGAAGTGGAACAGAGCCGGAGGCCGCCAAATCCCTGCCAGGGGCCGCCAGACAAATATGTATCCATCCTCAGAGGATTATTATATTAAGGACATATATTGGCGTGGTGGCCCCTGGGGTTTGGTGGCCCTGTGCAGGTGCACAGCTTGCACATGCCTAAGTCCGGCCCTGGTGAACCTCTAGCTTGTTCTGCAATCATTATGGCTTTGTGGTGGATATTGACCACATAGCACATGTATACTCAAGTATGTAACACAAAAAGCGGATCACTGACATAATATAGAATGACAAAATATAGACTTACCAAAATATAGTCACCAAAATATAGAATGCCAAAATATCGAATTCCTATCTACAAACAGGTAAGTACAAAAATATCGAATCCAAAATATAGTCTGTAAAAAATATAGTCAGTCAAAATATCGAGTTTTTTATATGTCTTAAAAGTAATTTAAAATTAATGAAATAATAAATATAATTAACTAAAACATACTTAAAAATACTCAAATAACCTAAAAGTTAGGATATAATTAATTTAAGTTATTAATAAAAAATGTACAATATTTTACCGTAGGATAGCAGGAGGGTAGCATTTAATATTACAACTCCAGTGAGTGCAACAGTAGGGAAAGCGTTGGATAGCGTAGGGGTAAAAAATACTATTCCCACTCCAGAGACTGCAATAGTAGGGAAAGCGTTGGATAGCGTAGGGGTAAACATTACTATTCCCACTCAAGAGAGTGCAACGGTAGGGAAAGCGTAGGGGTAAAAAATACTATTCCCACTCCAGTGAGTGCAACAGTAGGGAAAGCGTTGGATAGCGTAGGGGTAAAAAATACTATCCCCACATGAAGTGGCACACAGTCCACAAATCGCTGGCCCACACTGTAGGCATAGGCAGCAACTGAATACTAGGACTAGGCCAATGCCTAGGAAGGATAGGATCTTCCATCCCCAAGCGGTTAACGTTGTCCAGAACCAACCGGACCAAGTCCAGGTGCCTGGATTCTGATGTATCAGATGTGCAATTTTATGAAGACGTGTAATAGCTTGATATACAGATGGTGCGTTTTGTGGAATGAAAACACAGCAACTTGACCCGATGACCTTACAGGCTCCACCTCTGTCTGCCAAGATGACGTCAATAACAAGACGATTCTGAAGGACAACAACCCGTATGGCGGACTGCTCTTCTGTTAAGTTACTTAAGGCGGAGGCAGTTTCATTCACTACAGCTTCAAGTGTTCTAGTTAATCTGCGTATTAGTTTACTATTTTGGACAGGGCCTAAAAAGAAAAAGAATCCTTTATTGAAATCGGTGTATTGTTCCCATGCCGTTTCTGTATAATCGACAAGTGAGATATCTCTTCTGAGTCTATTCTTTACTATGTTTGTGTTTCTGTGATAATCAGGAGGAGCTAGAAAAACAGGTGGCAGAAGGAATGCTAGGTAACAGGTACCATCCCAATCTGGGGGTAAACGTATGTATGCGGTATGACCACAAACAAAATATGAATGACTGATAGCTTTAAAGGACGATTTACCATGATCACTGAATTCGACCACAGTAGTACATTTACTATGACCTAAGTGTATTGAACCTTTCTTTCTGACACATAGCTCACCAGTGACTGGTAATACTGACATAGCGGGCAGAACTGGTGCAGCTTCGGACTCAACAGTGAGAATCATAAGGCTAATTGTGTAATTACCTAATCCATATATTTCATTTTCTAGATCAGTTCCTATTCTAATGGGGAGTCCCTCTTTATCGGGGTAACAGACGTCGAGCAGGATCAAGTTCAAGTTTCCCCAAACCCAACCCCCATCGAAAACAGCAATATCAGGATCTAAAGAATTAATTATTTTAAACCATGCACCACAGGAGCCATTGTGAGTGAACGGGTACGGAAAAAGGGGCAGAGCTCCCTTGTAATTCTGGTAGGGAGGGAGTCGGCCACATATCCAGCAGTTTGTAGCATTATTAGTCTGATGGGAATGGTGTAGCATACTAATGAATGTGTTGTTGCGCAGTGCAAGTCTGTAAGAAAGTTCGTGTGGAGGTAACTCGCTAAAAGAGTGTTCAGCAGATACGTTGTAAGCAGATTGTTTATGCTTGAAAATAGGGTAGTAGATAGGGAGAAGTATGCTGGCAACTATGATCAGAAGGCTTAGGAAAAACATGATTAACAATGTCACTATACAGTGACTACGCAGTGATTTACAGTATGTACGCTTCTTGAACTCTCTCTCTCTATCTCGATCTAGGGGATACATGTCAGAAACTATTTAACCGATTCACCTAGGGGAGGACTTAAACAATTAAACTGTCTGACTTGCTAGATCGGAGCTTTAATCTATATTCTTCTTGTGAAGTTTTCTCTCGTTCGGCAACTTTAAAGTCATTAATTTCGATACAGTCTTTGATGGGGGTGGACGAGCCTGGATCTGGTTTCAGTTCATTGTATTTTTTGATATGGCTCGTGTGGACCCACCCCTTTCTGCCTTCCAGTTTCACAGCGGTCCTCGTGGTGAGAAGGACGGTCTTTGGCTCCTTCCAGCGGGGTTCCAGCGGACTCTTTCTATCAAAATTTCGCACTAATACGGTATCCCCAGGACGGACGTCATGTGGCTTTACATCAGTGTTGTCGGGAAAAGCTGCGGCAACCTGTGAACGACATGATTGGAGTGCAGACATCAAGGAGGCAAGGTAATCTGTCAACATATTACAATCAACATCGGTAATTTTCTTTGGAATGGGCGTCCCCCACATATTCGGTGGTCTACCAAAGACCACCTCGTACGGGGATAGCCCTGATCTCGAGTGGGCAACCATCCTCATGTAGAACAGTGCCACTGGCAGGGCGACTATCCAGTCGACCCCTTTCTCTTGACAAATTTTAGCAAGGCGTATCTTCAATGTCTGGTTATGCCTTTCTACGAGGCCTGCGGCTTCGGGATGACGGACACAATGGAATCTCCACTGGTATCCTAGCAATAGGGAAACCTGCTTCATTAATTCGGATGAGAATGGCTGACCGTTATCTGAGTACACGACACGAGGCAAGCCGTACCGTGGGAAGAATTCACGAACCAACTGCCTGGCAGTGGTCGGAGCAGTATAATCTGGGACTGGGTATGCTTCGGTCCAACGGGAAAGTGCACAAACAATTACGAGGACATATTTGAATCCTCGACAACGGTCCATCTGGATATAATCCATCTGGAGGACTTCAAAAGGGTGATCGGGAAGATGAAATCCACCTTGCTCTACAGGGACGCTTTTACCTGGATTGAACTGACAACAGATCATGCAAGTATGCACTTTCTGTTTTGCTGCTGCTCGTAAGTGTTTATTGCTCCAAAGATTCTGTAAACTGTCTAACATCGCTTTTTCTCCTAGATGTGCTGGACTATGTGCTGTATTGATCATGACTTGAACCATAGAGTCAGGGAGAAACCATGTAGATTTTCCCTTCGTCATCCAACCTTGATCTGTCTGGATCCCTCCTAGTTCAATCCATTTCTTTATTTCATCAGCAGTAGCATGTGTCTGAATGTCGATAACATCTAGTGTGGGATCCCTAACTGTCATACAATTTTCTGGTCCTATTGTCTTTGTCGTATCAGTTATCTGAGTGTGAGTCAATGCTGTATGTTTTGCTGTCTGGTCTGCCAGGTCGTTACCCTGGGAAACAGAATCTGTAATTTTAATATGTGCTTTACACTTCATGACGGATATGCCTGAAGGCAGATGTATTGCTTCTAACAGTGCTTGAATGAGGGGACCATGTTGGATCTTGGCACCATGAGAGGTCAGAAAACCTCGTTCTTGCCATAACATGCCGAAGTCGTGTACAACTCCGAACGCATAACGGGAATCAGTATATATGTTGACATTTCTGTTCTTGGCTAGAATACAGGCTCGGGTCAGAGCGATGAGCTCTGCTGCTTGAGCAGACAGTGTGTCTATACGATGTGTTTCTTTAACTTCAGTTTCAGTGGTCACCGCATACGCGGCCACTAATTCTCCTGTACTTGTTCTCATACATGAACCATCCACATAAAGTGTCAGGTCTGGATTTGTCAGTGGAACATCTGTTAAGTCTCGTCGAGGCTTGGTTACTGCATTAATGATTTCTATACAATCATGCGGGGCTGAATCTGTCCTAATTGTAGGTAACAGTGTTGCGGGGTTCAGAATGCTGCAGCGTTTGATTTCTATGTGTGGCTGGAATAGCGTTAATTCGTAACCTGTTAATCGTGCTATAGTCAAGTGCTGAGTCTGGGTTCTGTTTAAAAGGACCTCTACAGAATGTGGAACTTGTACTGTTAACTGATGGCCTAAAACAATTGAATCGCTTTGTCTGATTGCTAATGCTGTCGCTGCTACAGACTTTAAGCACGCAGGGAGTGCCTGGGCTACTGAATCCAATGTACTTGAAAAATAAGCGCAAGGCTTATGTGAACCTGCTTGATCTTGAGTGAGGACAGACAATGCTGTACCATCACGTTCTGTAACAAAAAGTGTAAACGATTTGCTGTAACATGGTGTCGCTAAAACTGGTGCTTGACATAATACTTTCTTTAATTCCTCAAAGGCTTGTGTGTGTTCCTGAGTCCAAGGGAGGACAGTCGAAGTCGCTGCCTCCTGTGTCGTTAACTGGATGAGTGGTTTAGCTAGAAATGCATATTGAGGAATCCATTGTCTGCAGTACGAGGTGAGGCCTATAAAGGCCCGCACTTCCTTTTGTGTCTGGGGTTGCGGCATATTTACAATTAACTGAATGCGATCGGGAGTGAGCTGTCTCCCCACTTTGGACAGCAAGTGACCCAAGTACACAACTTGCTGAACACAGAATTGTAGCTTCGAAGGAGACACCTTGTGTCCCTTGTCGGCCAGAAAATGTAAAACTGTCAGTGATGCTTGTTCACATTCGGGCTCACTTCGTGCGGTGATCAGCAGATCATCGACGTATTGCAGTAAAGCGGTGTTAACTGGCATTTGAATACAATCTAGCTGTCTTTTCAGTGCTTGACTATAGATGCTGGGGCTTTCTGTGAATCCTTGAGGTGCGCGGGAAAATTTGAAACTTCGTCCATTTAAACTGAATCCGAAGAGGTATTGGCTCTCTGGATCAATAGGTACACTAAAGAAGGCGTTCTTGAGATCAATTACAGTGAAGAACGTTGCTTCAGAATCAATAGCAGTCAATAGGGAAGAGATATCGGGGACCACAGGGTACTGTGGTACAATGCATTTATTCAGTTCTCGAAGATCAATCACCAGCCGATATACTGGCGGTGCATTGGGATCGGTACGTTTAAGAATTGGAATGATGGGTGAATTACAGATATTGGAGTCGGTCTCTACGACCACTCCTTGGGCAATGAGCTCTTCAATGATTTTCAGTAAAGCCACTACAGCATCGGGTGGTAACTTGTATTGTCTGATTCGTGGTAAAACTACTCCTGTCTTGAGTGTAACACGGTACGGTGTGATATGCATACAACCTACATCAGTTGGGCCTGTTGCCCACAGGTGATCTGGTACATTTTTTAATCTGACATCGAATTCTCGTAGGACATAATGACCCTTGAAATCCCGCAGAAAGAGTCTAACCCCCTCCGGGGAACAGCAGATAATGGCTCCTAGAGCCTTCAATGTTTTAATTCCTAACAGATTTTCTGGACATGATTTCGTAAGTAACAGGTCTGTATCACGTGATAACGGACCCACAGCCAGGGGAACTGGTTCAGATACTTCATTTATAATGGGCTGTCCTGAAAAACCAAGGGAAACATTCTGTGAGCCTGAGAGGGGTGCCCCTGGAACTTCATTGTGGCTGATTGTCGTGCGGCTTGCCCCTGTGTCAATTAAAAACTTTCTATCTTTTCCCAATACTTGACTGTGTACATAAGGACCTTCTTGATCTACAGGAATTTCAATAAGAGGCAAGCCAAATTCCCTCTCTAGGCTGTTTCATGTGTATCGTGGATACTCTGGATAAGCAGATTGGGCATACTGGTACATCTGTTGGGAAGCTTGTTGAGTCGCAGCCGTGGGCTGTGGTACCGCTACTGTCTGTGCTGTATGAGATGAAGCATGCATAGGCTGTGTATTCTGCATGGGCTGTACATTCTGTGAAGTCTGTTGCTGGGCCTGATCCTGTCTTGATGGATGCGGTCTTTCTTTAGTTTTACCTGTGGATATGTTATGTTTCAGGACTGGACATTCATGTACGTAGTGACCTGGCTGCTTACAATAGTTGCATGTCCCTTTAACGGGAGCTGCGGCGTGATTTGTCTGATTCGTACCCTTTCTGTTTCCGTCGGTATGTACCGACTGGGCTACTAACATTTTCATTTTCGTGTCTTTCATACGTTTCTGTTCCTGATCTTGTTCTTCTCTAATTCTGTTCTGATGGTACTGTAACATTTGTAACATCTGGGATGGCGTATTTGCTTGCCATGTACTTTCAACCTTGTATACTCGATTTTTGACTGCTAACAGAGAATTCTCAACTAACTTGGATACAAAAAGATGCGGGTACGACTCGCTACTTGGTTTAAGACCACTATTAATAATAAAACATTTCTCGAATCTTGAATAAAAGTCACTAGTATCTTCGTCGGGTTTCTGTCTACATGCTGAGATTGCATCCCAGTCTTCTTTTCTAGTTGTCAATAACCTTGGCAGAACCTGTACTATCAAACCTGGTAATGCTTTAGTTTTCTCCCCAAGGCCTACCCCTGGGACACGTTTGTTCTCTTCGTCTTCTATTTCTGCCCATACAATCTTTTTGTCTCCCACCTCCCATTCTTTTTCCTTGAGTTTCTCGTAGATGCCCGTAGGCAGCAGTACTTTTAACATTTTCATGATATCTTCATAGGTGTAATCCCCCATCAGTAACATGTCTTTAAGTTCTCTGTGAAAACCTGCAGGATCTTTATCATGGCATGGTACTAGTTTCTTCATTTCTAACAATTCTAACTTGGTCAGTGGCGTGTGTACATGCACGCGTTTCAAGACATTATCCTCACCCATAACTGGATGTACTTCTCGTAAGGGATTCTGACTTTCAATGCCACTCAGGCATTCCATACGATACATTTTCCTTTCTGGAGGTGGAGCGGGAACATATTCAGTACTTACAAAAGTGTTATATCTGTGTCGTTGTTCTAGAATTATTTGTATTAACTTGGTACTTAAGCCTCTCCATCTATCCATGAGTAGTGCTTCTAGTATTTCGGGTAAGGGGCCTGGATCAGAATGTTGGTTTCTGTATTTCGTGAGGAGGTGCTGAATCATGTATACACCTGCTAATTTCTGCTCGTCTGGGGAAAGGTTCAGAAAGGTCTGTGCTACCGTGTCATCATTATATATGTCGGGATTTTCAGACCATAATATGGCTGACCGGGCTAGTTCTTGTTCATCCATAGAATAGAGTACGTGGTACCCCACTCTCTCTCGGAGTCTTTTATCAGTTTCCTGGAACTGATGTTCAGAAGAATTCGGGTTAGTTAAGGCAGAGAGAAAAACTCTCTTGCTTTCTGGACGGATACCTTTCCTAAGGTAAGTTCCCTTACCTACATACGCTATAGTATCTGCAGTTCTTTCTGATTCTTCCTGTTCCTCTTCCTCCTCGGAGGAAGCCTTTTCTTTCTCTTTTTGGTGTGCTGCTATCACTGCTTTTCTTATTTTCCTGTACATACTGGCTATACAAGTCCCCTTGTCATGCTTTCCTTCAGATATATTTTGACCCCATTTGTTCAATGCATCTAACTCACTCGGATCTGTTCCAGGCCTATCTCGTTCTCTTATTAGACAGTTTATGAAGAAACGTAGTATCTGTGCTTGAATATCAACTTTCTGATGCTCCATGGCATCCTTGATACTGTCAGGGTCTTTACCCGTCTGAACAAACTGATATATTCTATCTAGGCGCTCCTTCATTTCTGCATAGCACAGCAGGAAATCAGTAGCAGATCGTATCCGTAGTGATGCCATCATCATTCTATCGTCTTTACCGGGTACTGGATCATATCTGCAAACTGAAAGATTTTCTTTGAGTATATCGAGGCGGGGTGATTTGAACGTGAAAGGACCCTGCATATCCCTGACATTGAATCTGTGTGTTAATGGCGGGGTCCGAAGACCCGCGGCCGCACCTCCTGAAGCGGAAGCTTGAGCATTATCTCTCTGTGGAGTCTGTACCTGAACTTGAATTTTTCTTTTAGTAGGATCAGGTAGAAGCGGTTTCAGTAAATCAACTTTAGGTGCTGGAAGTGGTGGAGGTGGCGGAACAGTAGGATTCGGTTGTGGTACTGGCGGAATATGATCTTGGGGCGGGTTACCACCCCCGTCCCTGTCGTTAGGCAGGGCGCGAACAGGCAGATTGGTGTAAGCGGGTGCTACATCCTCTAGATAGGAATTCAGGAATATGTCTTTAGTAGTTCTGTGATTTACTTTAATTGGCACCAATGGTGGTGGCAGATTTTTCGGTATTTCTGAAATGGCCTCAGGCGAACCTTCGGCCGCGAGATACATACCGTTTACGAGGTTATTTCGTGCGCGGTCTACTTGTTCTGTTTTTACTCGGATCCCCTCGGTAACTAACTCGTTTTCTTGGGCCTTATCTGATTCTTTAAGTCTGTCTTCTCTACGTAGTGCTTTTTCAGCACGCTTATGTGATTCCTTACGCCAAAACTCTATGGCGTCTTTCTGAGATTGTCTGGCTTTCTTTTTCCATAATGCTTCTTCTACCTTCATGATGCACTCGGCATCCCATGTTCCAGTAACTGGCCATCTGTGTCTTTCGTCTAGATGTTTCGTGTAGTCGGCCCATAAATCTAGATACAATATGGCATCTAAGCCATGCTTGTGGTACATGAAATTTCCTGGAGTGTCCCTAGGGGGAATAGGAATTTCTTCCTCCAGTATCCCTTTCCTAGTTCCTATCTGTTTTAACTTGTTGAAAAACGGCATCTCGTTTACTTGGTACTGAGTGCTCGATCCTAGCTACTTAATACTGAATACAGCTAATTATACAAGAATACAATAATGCACATTAAAAACAGTCACATTCATACCACGACATTAATCACATGAAAAAAACATTTATGACATATATGACTACCCCCTACATCGGATGTACTGCTAAACAGCACAGATACACTGTCTAAAACAATGCAGAAACTTGAAATAACGGATGTACTGCTAAACAGCACAGATACACTGTCTAAAACAGTGCAGACCGGACTTGTGTACCCAAACCCGTCTTGATACGACCCAGCAATGGTACTCACCGGGAAGCACGGAAAATCGGAAGGCCTCGGAAAACTCGACTGGACTAGACTCGTGGATACTTCGGAAAACTTCGGAAAACTTCGGAAACCTGGTGGGCCTCTTGACACCTCGGACCTTGCTTCTTTCGGCTAGGCTCTGGTCGGGATCCTCCGCACTCCTCACCGCCTCGTCTGGGTACTGATCGCAGTCTTCGTCACCTCCGTGGGCCAGAGGGAGATACAGGAAATCCTGCCGGTACGCGTAGTTTCCGTCTAGCTGATGGCAGGGTACAGAGCTTGCAATGCACCAACCGGCGCGTGAGGTGGGGGAGGGGTCCCTGTTCGGGCGCCAAAATGTTGTAAATATATAATTTACTCTCTTAATTTCTATGCAGGTAAGTACTTAATCAATAATAACTCAATCAGAATGAAAGAGACAGAGTCCGTGGTGTTAGAGTTCTTAGGGGTTTTATTCCTTAAAGGAATCGTTCCGGAACTTGATATCGGGTTCCTGGCACCACACAGGGTCCAGGAAGGGATAGAGAGAGCATATGCTAACATTTTATTGATAATACATAGCTTATATACTTAATTTACACCATTGAAAACAACATAGGAGGCGTAACAGCTGAGAGAAGACAAGATAACAGCATACACGTGTTAGCAATACGTAATTAAAGGCGTATACTAGGCGTGAACTAGAGGTGTGTGCTAGAAACGTCACAAGTAGGTGTCACATAGGGGTGGCACTAAACAGAAATGTTGCAATGTCAGCAGAAATCGGAGACTTGGATGCGCGCGCAGCTGCATGACGTGTGATTGGAGGGTGCAGGAGACTTGACATTTACACTGACGGAAAGAGACAGAAGTCTGGCGAGTCAGATCAACTTGTACTTCTATCATATCTGATATCTGATGTTTGGGAACCATATTATCTGAACGGAAAGGTCTCTGGGGCAGAAGCTATTCTATACTGACTGTGAGTGCGTGTATAAGCGCCTGAGTGTCTGCATGAGAAGCGTGGGGGCACGGGCCTTCCATGGAAGCATGGTAACAGAGGCTATGAATTACTTGCACGGAGACAGGTTGGCCCTCTGGCCCTGTAGCTGAGGGGGATGTTTACTGAAGCTAGTAGGCAGGAATGTATTTTCGAGGAGCGGAACAGATAACCCGAAGGTTATAGTCAGTCTTGGCAGGCAGCAGGCTGAGCTGAGCACGGGGCCGCGCTGGAAGTAAGTCAGAGTTCGCGGGTACAGAGGCAGCCTGGGCTGAGGCTGTCAGAGTCAGAAGCCAGAAAAATGGCTCAATGGCAGAAATTCAGGGCCTACTTTGCCAGAGCTGGAAAAATCGTGTAAGGCATACTACAAAAAGACGTTGGCATAGCATACTTAGGAACGGACTATTCAATCCATTCAGGGTGGATCTGAAAGAGGACATGTTGACGGTGGACGCAAATGTATTTGCGTCTTCATAGCTGACACAGGAGGGAAGTTACATGCACTTTAAGCTGGTACATGGAGTCGGTGGGGTACGCGCTAGGGAACACAACTTGACCATAAAATGTATATTTCCTCATGACAACAAAGCAACATGGAAGTGAACCCAGGGGCGGCTCTAGATTCATGGCGGCCCTGGGCAGGGAGCGTAGGTAGGGAGCCCCGGAGGAGGGTGTCCGGGCGGGGCGGAGCGCGGAGGCCAGTGAAGAGGGGGAGGGCCAGAGTGTTTGGAAGTGGAACAGAGCCGGAGGCCGCCAAATCCCTGCCAGGGGCCGCCAGACAAATATGTATCCATCCTCAGAGGATTATTATATTAAGGACATATATTGGCGTGGTGGCCCCTGGGGTTTGGTGGCCCTGTGCAGGTGCACAGCTTGCACATGCCTAAGTCCGGCCCTGGTGAACCTCTAGCTTGTTCTGCAATCATTATGGCTTTGTGGTGGATATTGACCACATAGCACATGTATACTCAAGTATGTAACACAAAAAGCGGATCACTGACATAATATAGAATGACAAAATATAGACTTACCAAAATATAGTCACCAAAATATAGAATGCCAAAATATCGAATTCCTATCTACAAACAGGTAAGTACAAAAATATCGAATCCAAAATATAGTCTGTAAAAAATATAGTCAGTCAAAATATCGAGTTTTTTATATGTCTTAAAAGTAATTTAAAATTAATGAAATAATAAATATAATTAACTAAAACATACTTAAAAATACTCAAATAACCTTAAAGTTAGGATATAATTAATTTAAGTTATTAATAAAAAATGTACAATATTTTACCGTAGGATAGCAGGAGGGTAGCATTTAATATTACAACTCCAGTGAGTGCAACAGTAGGGAAAGCGTTGGATAGCGTAGGGGTAAAAAATACTATTCCCACTCCAGAGACTGCAATAGTAGGGAAAGCGTTGGATAGCGTAGGGGTAAACATTACTATTCCCACTCAAGAGAGTGCAACAGTAGGGAAAGCGTAGGGGTAAAAAATACTATTCCCACTCCAGTGAGTGCAACAGTAGGGAAAGCGTTGGATAGCGTAGGGGTAAAAAATACTATCCCCACTCCAGAAAGTGCAACAGCAGTGAATGCGTTGGATAGCGTACGGGTAAAAATTAATATTCCCACTCCAGAGAGTGCAACAGTAGGGAAAGCGTTGGATAGCGTAGGGGTAAAAAATACTATTCCCACTCCAGTGAGTGCAACAGTAGGGAAAGCGTTGGATAGCATAAGGGTAAAAATTACTATTCCCACTCCAGAGAGTGCAACAGTAGGGAAAGCGTTGGATAGCGGGAGGGTAAAAATTACTATTTCAACTCCAGAGCGTGCAACAGTAGGGAAAGTGTTGGATAGCGTAGGGGTAAAAATTACTATTCCCACTCCAGAGAGTGCAACTGTAGGGAAAGCGTTGGATATTCGAAGGGTAAAAATTACTATTTCCACTCCAGAGAGTACAACAGTAGGGAAAGCATTGGATAGCATAGGGGTAAAAATTACTATTCCCACTCCAGAGAGTGCAACAGTAGGGAAAGCGTTGGATAGCGTAGGGGTAAAAAATACAATTCCCTATTCAGAGAGTGCAGCAGTAGGGAAAGCGTTGGATAGCGGGAGTGTGAAAATTACTATTCCCACTCCAGATAGTGCAACAGTAGGGAAAGCTTTGGATAGCGTAGGGGTAAAAATTACTATTCCCACTCCAGAGAGTGCAACAGTAGGGAAAGCGTTGGATAGCGTAGGGGTAAAAAATACTATTCCCACTCCAGAGAGTGCAACAGTAGGGAAAGCGTTGGATAGCGGGAGGGTGAAAATTACTATTCCCACTCCAGTGAGTTTAACAGTAGGGAAAGTAATGATTTAATATATTATTAAAAATAAATTAAATATCAATACCAATAAAACATTAATTGAAATTAATAACCAATTTAATATTATGTAATAATTATTTAGAAATACAACTACATATTAGTTATTAAAATTAATAACCTATTCATAATTATGTAACAACTAAGTAATTTTCAATAACAAAAACTAATTAATAATACCAATTAATACCAATTAAAAATTAACAGTAAATTAATTATCAATACACAAAAAGTATTTTTAACATGTAATTAGTTACAATTACATTACTTCCCACCCTATTCCCCTATAAACCCACATCCCACTACAGAAAATACGTTAATACAATTATCATAATTATCAAATATTTAATTAATACAAAATAATTACCAATTAATAAAAATTATTTGCCAATTAATAAAAATTATTTGCCAATTAATAGAAATTAATTACCAATTAAAAATTAATTAACAATAAATTTAAAATCAATACCAATGAATGAAAATAATTATTTACTTAATTACAATTAAATTACTTCCCACCCTATCCCCCTATAAACCCACAACCCGCTACAGAAAATAAATTTAGAAAATTAACATAATTAACAATTAATCAAGTAATACAAATTAATTGCAATTAATAAAAAATAATTACCAATTAAAAAATAACAATAAATTCAAAATAAATACCAATAAATAAATAAAAATATTTAATTAATTACAATTAAATTACTTCCCACCCTATTCCCCTATAAACCCACAACCCGCTACAGAACTAAAAAGCAAAATGTAATTAAAAATTAATAATAATTGCTAAAAATTAATATTTAATTTAATATAATTAAATTACTTCCCACCCTATTCCCCTATAAACCCACAACCCGCTACAGAATTAAATTACGCAAAAATTAAATAACATAACATTCATTACTTAAAATACATTAAACATACATTACAAAAATTCATATACACCTTTCACACATATACTAACATACAAAACACTTTAAAAAAATCGATATTACTTACCTTAAATTCGACATTTTTAACCACTATATTGTGTCCATTCGATATTTTGTCCATTCTATATTTTTACTTCGATATTATGTCCATTCTATATTTTGGAATCGATATTATGACTGTTTACCACAAAAAGCAGCACAACTGTTCCGCACGTCCACAAATTCCACCTCAAATGTCAGGTCCAAAGTGGGACCCCAAAGCAGCACTGGCTAATTTTGTCAGACCAGCGAGTGCGAGTGCAGCGAGCGAGCGAGCCTGACCGCTACAATTGGTCCCCCCCAAGAAAAGTTGGGGAACAATTGCAGAATTTGTGCATTCTACAACACATTCTTCATTACATATTTAATTGTATTAGCTTTTAAAGCATAATAAATAATGACCTTACAGTGCACCATGATATCCAGCCAGCTAAACAAATATAATTAAGCTTTTTTTCAAGTGTGCGGGCTATAGGTCCAATTACAAAGTCTGCATAGAAAACTTAAAAGTGTACTTAATGAGCCATTCTATCATTGTGCAAAAAAAGGCACTATAGGCATGTCGAAAAGCAATTTCTGTATTGAGGTATTAACAAAGAAGACAACGTCTGTTAATCATGTCGTCCTCTAATCTCACCACAATTTGTTTTGCTATGATTTACAAAACTTATATTCCTTAATTACTAGATTGCTAGGGGATTAACACAGGAAAGGCAGAAAAAAATAATGTAGTCACTCATGCTGGCCATTTATCACCCCCAGAGTGAGGTATGATCTGGAAGACGAGATGCCCTAACTTTCACCCTCCAACAGTGCCCCTCATCTCTCTACAGCCCCTCTCTCAAATGTATTTAGTTTGTTTTTATAGCACCTCTCATGCTAGTATAGGATATCGGAGCACTTTACATCATTCACACATACAGAGGCAATAAATTATACGTGTGTAAATCGGTGAATAGAAAATGTTACATAAGACGAAGGGGAACTATAAGTTGTAAGATTCACATTTCACCCATACTGATGGTCTACACAAGTACAAACTCAGGATTCAAAATGTAACAGTAATTATGATTGGCTTTACTAATAATAGTTATTTCGACCCAAACAAACCCTTTTTTAGCAACATTAGGACAATGAAATATTGTGAAAAAACATATCTTACTAACCTGTACGATGCAGTTTGAATGCAGCTCTCTGATGGTAATTCATAATTCACTGTACTATATTACAATTGTAACTTATGAACTGCAAGTAACAAAAGGATCTATGTAATAAAGGCAATAACCCACTGAGCTATGCGCATAAAAAACAGTTCTGTGATCTGCATGGTACACGTTCTTTGAAGTGAGCTTATGAAACTTTTGCACTACTTTATGATGAGTCAAAACTGCCACTAGACAATTTTTTTTTTTTTAAACCTTTATTGTAGCATTCAATAAAAATACAAGCATGGGCCTACAACCGCAGGGGCCTGCTGCTAAACAGAATTAAGACCCACTATATCACGGTACGACACAGCTCATCAGCCGACAACCCTGAGGTCCGTCAGCGATTCAGGATAGAACTTGTATTAGAACGCACAACTAAGTCACAGGATGAGACAGAGGTTTCATTTTATATCCTCTAAAGAAAGGATCAGGTGCCATACAATCAAACAGAAGAATACGGAAGACAGGGCAAGAGACAGGATATGCACATAATAACAGCTATAATGGAACATTGGCGCCAAAGCATATGGATCGGTGTAAACGACAATACAAAATATATTCTATGTTAAGCGCTAGTTCTCAGGCCCTGCCCACCCGGGAATCAGGATAACGCAAAAAGCATGAGCACTAAATACAAGTACACAATAAAAATCCAATTGATTCGCAAGCTATACTGATCCTGTAAGGAAGAAAAAGGGGAGGAAGAAAAAGGCCATAGAAATAAAAAAAGGTAAAATAAAAAACCCCTCCAACCCCCCCACCCTGCACCCCTGCAAATGGCTACAGCCTAACCCCACTAGCAGCGTGCCTGTTGCCCCTAATAACTAAAACCCTAAAAGTAGGAAAAATAATGGAGGAGGGCTTATCCGTATGGGCTCTCAGCCCCTTTAGTCCCCCCACCAGAAACAGACACCCCTTATCGCAAAAAGACCAACGTATGACAACCCTTATAGGAGAAATTAGGGGGCACCGTGATACACCGCCCAGCCTCGTAGATCAAACAGTTGCAGGTCGAACACCCGTAAAAGCCACTCCAAACTATCCCGATCTAATTGATCTTACCCTTGACCCTTCCGAACCAGCACTCGAACCCCCCCAACGAGACCCAAAGGCACACAAAGGAGTCATAGAGGAGAAGGAAGTCATCAAGAATCAATCCATGGCAACTCGTAGACAGTGAGTCCACAAGAACTTCAGACGCAGAAAAACGGAGTCGTAAAGTCACCAAGAAAGGAGAAGACGACCACAAAATGAAAGAAAAGTCAACAACAAAAGTCTCCAGGAGGGGAACGCCTTTCGATATCTCCAAAGTCGATAGTGATGGAAGGTTCGGCGGTACACTGACGACCTCGGGAACACCGTCCTCCAGGGCACCATACGATGGTTTCAATACTTGCTTCCTCACGGGGTCCTCGCACGGAGTCAAAATGGCTGCGGCTTGAATGGCTGCAGATTGCTGTTCCAACAGTGAGGCAGGGTTTGGTTCCACAAGGAGCATCTCAGATAGGCGCGTATCCAATTTGTTCAATAAGACATCCACATGTGAATGAAACGCCCAAATTTCTGCCAATATTGACCTTAGCGATGGCTCGAGCACCTTTCGATCCAGAGTCTCACGCACAACACCAATCACAATCACCTCCCCCGGTGAGTCTGGCATCCTCGGGGGGGACAAACAGGATCACGAACGGGCAGATGCGGAGGGTGACCAGTCTTTATTTGCAGTCACGGTCAACCCGGTTGTTAGACTCGGGGGTCTCTGGTTGGCACAGGTATGCACTTGTGACAAGCAGGGATCCTCTCCTCTAGTCAGGGTTAGAGAACTACTCCTTTAGAAATAACCCTTGCTCACCCTCTAGGTAGTGTGGCGCGAGCAGACAAGGCTAATCTTCAGGGCAATAGTTAGTTAAGCATTTATGATCACATATAGGAAACCCACTAACCCACCACAAACGGACACCAGTCGTAGGATTGTATCAAAAATACGTAAACTTTATGTAAAAATATAAGCAGCAGTAGACCCAGTGTTTTCCGGACTGAGCACCATTGGCCTGGTCTGCAGCCTGTTGCCGCATACCCGCGAGAGAAGGGCTCTCCCTCTGCTCCTTGCAGAATTCCTCCCTGGAGGGACCTCCTTCTTGCTGCCAATGGGTCAGCTCAGGCAGGTCTCCCAGTTCGGCAATCTGTTCCCCGGTAGGCTCCAGGGCATCCCCCTCGAGGTCTGCCTCCTCCTGGGCCGTGGGAACAGTGGAGGCCGGCTGTTCGCGCCCCCTGCGCCTTCTCTCTAAGGCCGGTTCCTGGGCCTCCCCTTCAGGCTCCAAGACTTCTTCAACACCCCTACTGGCTGCCATGGACCCGGTCGTCACGCATGCCCAGTCGGGTAGACCCACCATCCGCAGGTGAGTCATTTTCTCCACCTTGCTCCAAGGGGAGTTCTCCAAATCGTTCCCTAGCAGACAATCTACAGGCATGGAGGTCCTCACAATGACTTGCAGAGTACCAGAGACCCCCCCACTCAAAGGGAACCTGAGCCAATGGACCCTGGCTCTCAGAATTGTCAGCGTTGACAACCCTACAGTAGGCGTGTGGAACCACCTGCTCCTGAGACACCAAGTCCTGCCGGACGGCAGTCACACTGGCTCCTGTGTCTCGAAGAGCCTCCACCTTCTTACTGTTGATGGTCACCTCCTGCCCATACTTCTTAGTGTTACTGGGGAGGTAGGTTTACCTTAGCGGACAAGTGCTCCCATGCTACTAAATCAAGCAGCCCTTGAAAATCATCCACTTTGCTACCCTTCACCCAACCATCCAGCGCTCTGCAGAAAAAGGTCACATACTCCACATACGTACCCCCAGGAATCTTAGCACAAACCCTAAACCTCTTTCGGTACATCTCCGGGGTTAACCCAAACCTGGTCATTAAGGCACCTTTCATGTGGGGATAAGAGTTATATACTTCAGAAGGGAGATCTAGCAGGGTGTCCCGCCCCTTGGTCAGGAACCGTCCCCACAACCCCGCTCCCCAATCCTTCTCAGGGATCCGATGGGAGGACATGGCTACCTCGTAGGCCCGAAACCACTGCCCTATATCATCCCCCTTAAAGTATTCCTTCACCACATCTTTCGGTACGTAGACCCTTGACTCTACCTACACTGGAATTGTGTTGCCACCAGGAGCTGTGTCCAAACTTTTCGCTTTCAGCTCCAATTCTTTGAGACGTATCTCATGCTCTAGCTGGAGTCTCTTCTCCTCCATTGCCATCTGTCCGGTCAATCTTGCCATCTCGACTTCATGCGCTCTAGTCGCGGCCCTGTCCGCCAGCTCGTCTGGGGACAGGCCTCCGGGCACCTCGATCAGACTATCTGGTGGATCCACCACTACTTGATTCTCTGGATCCTTCGACTCTTTCCAGGCGCTCAGTGCCTTGATGAGTTGGGCTTTGGTTTTGCACCCTGGTTGGGCGACTCTGAACTTCAGGCAGAAACCTTTCAGCTGCTCCAATTTGTAACTCTTAAGCCCCCCAGTCGACGTCATCCATTCCAGAGATGACAGAGGGTGCTCTCACGGGGAGTGAACCAGGCATGTTTCGACGATGCGAGATCTCTCGGCAAGATAATAAATCTGTGGCTTTGTTATAGGTCTGCTCTCACTACGTGGTGATCAGTAGTTTACTGTACATAAATCATAAATGCAAATTCGGAATCCTCACCGCTGCCTCCAATGTTAGACTCGGGGGTCTCTGGTTGGCACAGGTATGCACTTGTGACAAACAGAGACCCTCTCCTCTAGTCAGGGTAAGAGAACTACTCCTTAAGAAATAACCCTTGCTCACCCTCTAGGTAGTTTGGCAAGAGCAGACAAGGCTAATCTTCAGGGCGATAGTTAGTTAAGCATTTATGATCACATACAGGAAACCCCCTGACCCACCACAAACAGCCACCAGTTGTAGGATTGTATCAAAAATACGTAAACTTTATGTAAAAATATAAGCAGGATTATCACAAGAACATATAACGTTTTGCGAATGAAGGCCACCAGATTTAAATAGGCGATTGTTCGTAAGTGTTCTTGGTTAGCAAGGTACAATGACAGGGAAAACAAACGTTCTGGCCATTGTCCCACGAGTGAGGAAAGCACGAACAGGAGGCCGACGGTTCTCTCTGAATGTGTCAAACAAATGGAATGCTCTCCCTAGAGAACTCCGAATGGAACCGGATCACTTGAAATTCAGAAGAGCACTTAAAACCTTTTTGTTCCCTACCACCCTCTAACCTTGCTTTGCTTGAGTTCACCAGGTTCAGATTAGGATTAGCGCTGGGACGCTCCAGGGCAGCCATGCGCTCTACAAGTCCAAATCAAATCAAATCAAATCAAATCAACCTTGGATCCGATGCGAACTCGGGATAGAGTTCCAATGTACCTTGTGATGAGTGTCTGAGGCGTTTCAGGCACGGCCACTGGTGAGGGCAGACCCTGGACGAGGCCAACGGTTCTCCGAAGAATCTACCTGGCTCGGAGCCCCCTCGACGTGCGAGGCGGGTCAGCGGTGTGGAGGGTTGTGGCGATCCGGGATCTGATGCAGCTCACGGGGTGAGGCGCCGTTTAGGCCTGCGGGGCGTACTACTTCTTAGCACACCAGGTCGTACCTGTGGATCTGTGGGGGGCCGTCACGTTCTCGGGCAGGCGGGTGCGGCACCGGGCCTTCGGTACCGCAGTACAGAAGACCTTCTTGAGGAGCGGCACGGCCTCGGTATGGATGTATGATGTTAGCACGCACACTTTTACCACGCATACCATTACCACGCATTTTTTACAACGCTATACCTTTACAACGCATAGTGCTTTGGGTGCTGGATAGTGAATAGTTTAATTTACTATTCCAACACCAGTCCCCGTGGACACTAGGGAAGGTTATTGGATAGTAAATTAAACTATTCACTAGCCATTCCCTAAGTCAGATCGCCTCAAAGCGCTATGCGTTGTAATGGTATGCGTTGTAACAGATGCGTGGTAATGGTAGTGCGTGCTAAAAGATGTGTGCTAAAGGTTGTATACCCCTCGGTATGCAGGAGGACAAAGCGAGACAGTCAGGTACGTTACGACGTACGGACCATCCGAAGCTATCAGATGCGCTCCATGCATATTCCGGCGAGAGAAGATGAGAGGCGCACAGTGTGCTCCGTAGCAGGCGAGGTGACAGGAGAGGGGGATTCCCGGCACTGGAGCGGAGAGCGACTCAAGCTTGAGCGGGGCTCTCGGCGGTGGGGCGACCAGGCTCCGAGCTGTCACGACCTTGGAGGGCGAAGGCACCCGAGTCACATCTCTGGCGAGGGAATAAGAACTAAAGTCCGAACAGCAGACGGGCACAGGCAGAATAGAACCCGATGGTCCTGGGGTTCCGTTCAGGGGGCAAGCTCGTGATCAAGCCCTTGGAGATAGTTTCAGGCACAAATCTTCAAAGTCCTTTCTGGTCTTTTCCTCTCCGTTCTCAGCAAGGCACCACTGCAGAATTCCTTCTCCTCAGCTTCTCTTGGTCCTTCTAGTCGGGCAGAGGTTCGTCGTGGTCAAAACTGGATCTGATTTCTTAGGAGCAGGGCTCCTACCTTTATACTCAGTTTCTTTTGTCTTGGCAGGCCAGGGGGCCTGAGCCTGGTTCAACCCGGGTTTGGAGTACTCTGTTTACAGGACGCTGCTGTCTTCTTTCAGGGTGCGGGGCAGAGACATCAGACGCTCCGCAGGATGTGGAGCCAGCATTGTGGTGGTGGAGCACAACCCTATTCAGAGTCAAGGACTACTCCGCCCACCCATCCTGGTGTAAACACTCTATTCACCACCTGGTGACCCTGTCGGTCCCCGGGAATTCCCCAGCCCTGTCACTCACACAAACCCAGACAGCAGATACACATCCTGGCAGAGGCGGGCTGAAATAGTCAGGCGAGCAAATGCTAACTTTCTAAAAGTAGCAGTTGCAAACACAGGATATTAAAATAAACCTTGCTGAAGGAAGCATTTTATTATTCTGAGTTCAGGCATACCAAACTCGACATGCCGCCGTGTTCTCTGAGCCGGTTGGGACTATAGGGTGTAATAGTTCCAGCCGCTCACCTTGGCCTAAGAGAACAGGCAGCCCTTCAATAGTAAAGAACGAAAAAGGCGGTAATTCACTACTAGGACACGCCACACACATCAGGCTTATCTTACCTTATGTTTACAATGCACCCTGCCCGTGGGCCTACCATAGGGGTGACTGATATGAAGGTTAGGGAAGGTTTAGGGACTGGCAAGTGTGGGCACTTGCACAGTCAGCGCGACAGTACCAGACTGTACGCAGGGTCTGCAATGGTGGGCCAGAGACATCGTTTACGAGGCCGCTTCGGTGGGTGGCGCAACCAGCGCTGCAGGCCCACTAGCGGCATTGTATCTACAAGCCCCGGCACGCCTTGTGCACGTTACTGGGGACTGACAGTAAACCAAATAAGCCAATCCTGGAAATCAATTACGGATACACTTTACATAGGGAGCACTTGCACTGCGACACGGATTGCCATGGCGCAGTGCCCTGATTATCGAGCACCAGCAAAACATCTGAGGCACATCAGCAAAAAGTGGAAGGGAGACTCACGCCAAGGTGCCAGGTCTAACACCGGTTAACGCCGCAGGCCAGAGACCCCGACCTACCGAACCCCGGCGGGGCCCAAAACAGGGTCCGTGGGACGGGGACCCCCACCCACAGTCAACAGCAAGCAAAGTCACTCCTCCATCAATGCTGAGCAATAGAAACGATCGCCGCCAAATTCGGCTTAAAAGAAGCCTCCACTCCGATTGACCGGACCCTGCCTGGGTCTCCTGGCCGATGTTGTTGAACTGCAGCCCGGCTGTGAAAGTACTTGAGGCCCCGGCTTCCCCGCTGGAGTAGGCCACAATCTTCAACTCGATGCAACTTCTTCAAACCAGCCGATAAAAGTTTCCGGATTTCACCATCGGAGTGCGGAACAGTTCATTCACACAGAGGCTAGGCGTAAAATCAGGATAATGTACAGGATCTTGTGGCAGGGATACGGAGGTCGGCGGAGCCGGGAGCCTAAGCAGCCATCTTGTTTGCCAGCGTAGCTCCTCTAGACAATCTTGACTCTTTTATTGTTGCCTGAAAACTGCTGGATATACAGGGAACTTGGCAGATAGTGCATTTAAACGCATAACAAATTTTAAAGCACTGAGTCCACCCACTTTCCTCAGCTCAGCTCTCAGTGTGGTAGGGTCGCACCAGTCACATCGCCCTAAAGCCGGAGTGGATTATGCTGGCCTCGGCTGATTTTGTTACTAGAAGCCGATATTACAGCACTGCTGCAAAAAAGTCCTCTGTTAAAAATCACAGCTCCCAGTAACAAAATCACCCTCCACCCTCATGGGGAAAAGGCCGATGCCTGATATGGCCAGTCCAACCCTGTTAAACGTGCATGCCTTTGGACATTCCAAAACTTCTGAGGCATACCATGCCTTTAAATGCCATTTCATAACTCCGTTGTGAAAATTGTGGATTTCTCTACACTAGTGGTGAAGAAATGCAGATTCGTGAAACCACCTTTGCCTGCTAGAAATCCCTTTATGGATTGCTGGCAGGAATAAAAAAGATAAATTCAGTAGTAAACATACATTTATAACTGGAGTAACCTATGTGGCCCACACGCATGGTAATCATGTGGAGTGCTCTCACTACATTGCAACCTGCATACACTTTCATCTCTATTTAAAATTAGTAGACATTTTTATAAAAAAAATAATAGAAAATGTTTTTTTTAAATAATTATATACATTTACATATAAAACGAATATAATATTAAAGTAGTCTTAAAATGGTAGTATCTGGAGAGAACAATGTTAAACAGTAAAACATTTATTTTTATTATAGCACCATTTATTTCTACTTACAATAATATGACCCATAAGAATGACTTATGTCTATGTCTAAGTCGTTCCTCACTTTATTTCACTATCACTATTTTTTCTATGCTCCTGCTTGTATGTGTCATCTATTTTCTATTTTTCAGTGTACCTGAAGCATTGCACACCCATGTAAGGGGATGTGATTGCTGTTGTCCAGATAAGACCTTTAAAATCTGCCTTTAAATCTTGCATGGGATAATTGTATTGTACTTTTAGGGGTTTTATGGGTGATATGTCATATTTTGGAAGGGCTGCTCTGTTCTGTGTGGTTTTCCTCATTCTTTTAGGTTTTTCATGCTAGATAATATTGGACCCGACAAGGATTAAAGAGCGATGCTAGACCTTTTTTAAGAAAGGCAGATTTGGGGAATCTGCCCGGAAATAAACCCTTCTGGTTTGGTTTTCAATAGGGCATTTCTTTCTTGGACATTTCTGAACTTGATTTTCCAGTGGTTTGTCTGAGGGCTGAGGAACTTCAAGCTGCAGAGAAGCTATTTGTTTTAATTTTAGAAAGAGGTTTTTGTGGTCTCCCCTGGGTTTGGATTTACCTCTGAGGAAGAAGATGGATTTCAAGTAAAATGCAAGGATTTCCATCACAATTTCGTATGTTTATTAGGACTATTGTAGACTTCTATAGTGAAAGGTATGGTGTAAAGGACCTTAGGAGATGGAAGTAAATTGCGATAATCAGGTGTTGTTACTACAGATTATTTAGGTGCAGAGAATATATATTGCTTTTTAGACCTGGCACTGTTGGCGTGGGTCTCCCTTCCATTTTTTTGCTGTTGCCTCATGTGTTTTTGCTGGTTATAGGGGCTTTGGGCACTGTCCACTGCTATTCAGTGCCACAGTGTGGAGGCCAAGATATAAGCTACAAATCTTTTGGCAGATCTAGAGGATTGGGTCAAACGCATAAACCTGATACCGAACACCCAAACTGGATTCCGGGCCGGAACGGACACCCTTACCAATATTTCAGCTGTGACACTACTAGCGAATCAAGCCTACGCAAAATCTCGAACCTTGTAAGCATGCTTTATCGACCTTAAAGCAGCGTTCGACAAGGTTCCGAGAAAGAAGCTGTGGGCCAAAATGCAAACCTGGGGGGCACCACCCAAACTTTTGGAGGCAATAATCAATCTTTACTCAAACACGTGGGTGCAGATAAGGAAAGGAGATGGCCGCACCATAACAAACAAGATCCCAACATCAAATGGTCTAAAACAGGGGTGTGTGTTTCCCCCTGCTTATTCAACATCTACACAGCCGATCTTGAGAAGTACCTCCAACAAGTGCAAATTGACCCATCAAAATTAGGCAAAACACCGATCAGGAGCCTTCAATACACAGATGATATTGTGCTCCTAGCACAAACACCAATAGGCCTGCAGTGTTCAATGACACAACTAGGATCTTATATCACTTCTGCTCAATTAATAATAAACCTTAAGAAAACCAAGGTATTATGCTTTAGTAGTCATCACAAAATAGGGTCAAAGGGGAAATTCACCTGGAAACTGGAGGAAAAACTAATATCCCAGGTGGACTCATACAAATACCTAGGGTTCCAACTTGACCACACACTTAAATATAAGCAACACTTGGACCAAGGGAATACTAAAGCAAAACAACTCCTGTATGCTTTCAAAATTTTACAGAAGAAACTAAAAGGTTGTCCAACAGGCCAGTTGCTTAAGATAATCGCAGCAAATATTTTACCCTCAATATCATATGGGTCGGAAATCATGAATACCAAAGATGCAGCCGCCTTAAACCTAGCCCAATCGAGTTTTTTCAAGCGCCTGTTTTTAATTCCTTTGCACATTTCTCAGGCACAAGCTCAACTGGAATACAGGCTGAAAAATCAGAAACCTGCCAGACAAGGGGCGATGGTAAAATATTACTGGCGGATGAGGCAAGCGGAAGATGATACTTTAGCCCACTGCTGTTGGGAAGAAATCGAAAAACAGGCGAGGCAAAAAAACTCCATTGTTGCAGTCCTAAAAGAATCACTCGTTGATTTACATCTTGAAGAGGCATGGCATACAACAACATCATATTCCGGGTTCAAAAATATGGTAAACAGCGCAATAAAGCGAACTTCGCTACTAATTGATAAAACTGCCTTTGCTAAGAAAAACCATGCATGGGCAGTGATTCAATCATATCAGTTTCTGAAACCCCAACCGTACTTGTCCGAACACTTCTCACATCACAAAAAGCACTATTTGACGCTGTTGCGGTTGGGTTCGTTCCCCAGAAAGGATTTAACCCCGAAATGGAAGTCAACATGGCCTACTAAAGAATGTCGCCTTTGTGAACAAGGAGAGTCGTTATTACACCTTTTATGAATCTGCCCCGTGCTATTGGAACCTCGAAAAATAGTTCTTCGGGAGATTTTTAGGAAGCACCAATTGAGATCGTGCAGAGCTGCAGTGATACAATGCTTTGGTGGACTGTCAATTCAGCTGTCATGTCGAGCCGTCACCTTTTGGAAAATAGCAGCCAAAGAACTGGACAAAAAAGACAATAGTCCACACGGCAAAGGTATATGGCTGACTGGTCACTCCCTTTCTGCACAGACATCAAATATCGCTCTTTTCATATCGAACTGCAATGAACTTCTTACAATGTTATCGTTTTAACTGTTGTTGCGACCAAAGCTTACGAAAGGATAATGGTTTTTACTTGTCTACATTTTCATAGATTTTAACTTCAGTTAATTATTATGTAATATGTGTTTTTCTTGTGCTTTTATGATTTTTAACGAAATCAAATAAAAGTAATACTTACTTACTTACAGTGCCACAGTGCAAGTGCTCCCTATAGTAAATTGATGTATGGATTAGTGATTCCATGATTGGTTGGTTTGGTTTACTCGTCAGACCCTAGTAAAGTGCACTGAGTGTGCCAAGGGCTTGTAAACCAAATGCTGCTGGTGGGCTTTCAGCACTGGCTGTGTCACCCAAAGAAGCAGCCTGTCAAAGTGTGTCTCAGGTCTGCCATTGCAAAGCCTGTGTGCAGTCTGGTAGCACCATGCTGACTGGGCAAGTGCACCCACTTGCCAGTACCTAAACCTTCCCTTTTCTGCATAATAGTCACCCCTAAGGTAGGCCCTAGGGCAGGGTGCATTGTAAGTAAAAGGTAGGACATGCCCTGGTGTGTGTGACATGTCCTAATAGTGAATTACAGCCATTTTCATTTTTCACTGTTGCAAGGCTACCTGTTCTATATAGGCCAGAAAGGGCAGTTTGATTATAACATGTTATAATTCTAACTGACTCAGGGAACTAGGTAGACAATACATTTGAGTTTAGTATGCCTGAACTCAGAATGATAAAATACATCTTTTAGTGAAGTTGGTTTTATTATTCTGTGTTTAAAAGTGGGTATTTTTTTTTTAGTATTTTATTTTTCCTTCTGACCAGCAATTACATAGAATTTAGTATCATACAAATAGCAGAATAGTGAATACAGTTACACGTTAGCGATTGCAATATAAGTCATATACAGACACATTAACGTTTGCAATACAACAATCACATTGACAGTAGAGCATGACCATTTGACCACATATTTCACTGCAGTGGCATCTCCACTGGCACCACACCTCATCCAGATCTATTTATGGAACACTCCCCCAAGCACCACATCCCCACTTCATCGCCACTAATTGGTTCTTGTCACTTATTCAGTAGTATCCTGTAAGTATTGCACAAGTTGTTCCCAGAAGTCTCTGGGTCTTGACACTAGTGGGATGTCCTTTGTATATGTCTCTAAGGTTTCTTTGCAATAGGTTATGTCTTTTAGCCAATCCTTTAGTCTGGGAGTCCTTTTGTTCCCCCATCTAATCACCACTCTTCGCTTTGCAAGTAGTAGAGCTTCCGCCAAGAATTTACTACGTCTAGCGTATTTGAGTTTCTTAACTCCCAGTATACATGTCAGGGGGATGTTTGGAATTTGTTCTGATAACATTGTAGTAAGTGCGGTGGTGATTGTGTTCCAGTATGTCTGCAGACCTGGGCAGGACCACGAGACATGTAAAAAGTCTGCGCCTGATATATTACATTTAAGACAGGTCTCAGTTTCTCTAAGCCCCAGTTTGTATAATTTAGCCGGTGTATAATATAATTGGTGAATACATTTAAAGTATATAATGCGTAAATTGCAATTATACGTAAGAAGCATGAGTTGTGAACAGTTGTAGTGCCCGTCTTGGTCTTCAATTGAGGAACCCAATGCCCTTTCCCATCTACTCCGCGCTGCTACGGGTTTATCTGCCTGTTCATCTTGGGCTGCTGAGTATAGTCGTGTTACTAAATTCTTGCGAGTAGGAGCCGTTAACAATGTTTGTAGTGTAGACAATTGTTCAGGCTCAGTCAGAAATGTGGTGTATAGTGATCTCATAGCTGTGTGTAGCCGTAGCAACGTAAATCTTTTCATTGTGTGGAGAAGTGTGGCTCAGGGGTTAGAGGCGGCAGACCCGGAAGCTGAGATCGGTCCTGGACCAGGGTTCAATTCCCTGCCTCGGCGGGTCTTGGGCTCAAAAATTCCACAGACTCGATAATTCTCGTTCTGGTGCCTACTCGACTCACGGGTTCACACTCTGCGACTCTGGGCAATAGCTTGCTTAATCTCCACTACGGCCCCTTGCGGCGGGATGCCTGGCTTTCACCTTGTGGATACCCTGCTGGGGTTATCTCACAGGGGAATACCAGGACGGGTTCCCAAGGCAAGCGCCTTGATGCCTTCGGGTGATACGTGCGCTATATAAATCGCAATACATTTACATTGGAGTCTGATGTGCACATAAAGAAGGATCTGTCCACTTAATAAATGTATTGTGGGGGAACAAATGGCCCATGGTGGTTAGACCCATCTCTGCAAGTAATGTCTGCATGTTCTGTTCCTGAGTGACAGTATGGTGAGGGTGCTTGGCCGTGGGCACTGCACGCGCATATATCGGTAGTTTGTCGGCCAACGCATGGCACGCTCTCGAAGTGCATTTAGCCGTGTGTATCACGTCTCCTGTCGTGTATCGAATTGGGTCGGCTATCAACGCTGTCAGCGGCATAGGAGAAACTCTATCTGTTTCCACTGCAATATGCGGTATGTATGCGTGAGGTTTCGTTCAATAGTGTGCATGTTGAGCCTGCGCACAAAGGTAATATAATTGAAAATCCGGTGCCCCAAAGCCGCTCAGGTGATACGGTTGTGTGAGGACTCTCCAGCTCGTTCTAGCTTGTATACCAGCCCATGCTAGTCTCTGGAGGGCAGAGCGTAGCCTATCAAAGAAGGACTTATTCAGCCAAATTGGTATGTTCCAGAACAAATATAGGAATCTAGGCAAAATTATAATTTTCTGAAGGGCTATCCTGTCTGACATCGATAAAGGCATTTTTATCCACCTGTCTATCTGATCTTCTAATCTTGTCATTGCCTTACCGTAATTTTCCCTAATGACTACTTCTGGATCTCTGTGTACCCAGATCCCCAGGTATTTAACCGGGTCTGTGCTCCAGTTCAGGTGAAATTCTAGCTCAGGTTCCTTTGTGACTTTAGTAAGTGGAATCACAACCGATTTATCCCAGTTTATGCGGAGGCCAGGTAATGCTCATATTGAACACATTACCTGATGAGCGGGTTTAGATTCTTGTCGGGGTGCGTGGTGTATAGGACCGTATCATCCGCATACAATGCTATCCCAATCGGTCTGAGGCCAAATTGTAGAGCTTTTGCAGAGTGTTTCTGCCGGATTTTACAGGCCAACGTCTCCAGTTTTAGTGCAAAAAGCATAGGTGATAGTGGGCATCCCTGTCTAGTGCCACGTGTAATTGATATAGGATCAGAGGTGGAGCCATTTATTCTGACTCGTGCTTTGGGCGTCGCATATAGCAAGGAGATCCATTTTAAAAAGGGTTCGGGGAACCCCATTTTACGTAAAGTTACAAACATAAAACTCCATTCCACGGAGTCAAATGCCTTGGCTGCGTCCGAGATCTAGTTGCTGGCACGTCTAGATCTAGTTGGTGGTATATCGAGAAAATATTGCAAAGATTGTGGGTAGTAGACTGTGTGGGCATAAATGCCGCTTGGTCCGGTAGTATTAAATTACATAGAAGTGGTTGTATTCTATTCGCAATTATTTTTGCTAAAATTTTCACGTCAATATTTTTTAGGGACAAGAGCCTGTATGAATCACACACGTCGCGGTCTTTACCGGGCTTCAGGGGTGCTATTAGAAGGGCCTCATTCAGTGTTGTCAGTAATGTGCCTTCCTCATATGCTTCTTCAAGCATTTCTGCAAAATATTGGGCAGAGAGTTAAATGTATCTATTATTTCCTCCTTAGAAATAGGGAGGCAAAAATATTTTCTATGAGTGTCAGTTAACCATGCCAGCCTGATGTCCTTTAGATAGTCCCATATATCCGGAGTGGAGGCCGATACCTGGGCCGTATACAGTTGGGTATAATGGTCCGTGAAGCACTTCAGTATGGCCGGTGTGTCCTAAACTGGATTGTTCTGTGCGTCTTGGATCTGCGTGATAAATGCTGTGGTATGTGTAGGCCTGATTTTATATGATAAATCCCTTCCAGGTCTACCCCCCTCCCAGTAGTTCCGAGCTATATACTAGCGAGAGAAGTATTTAATCTCATCATCAGGAAATTTTTTATACTTATCAATGTGTTTCCTAATGTCGGCCAATATCTTGTCACATGGAGTGACTTCAAATTTGAGTTCCAGTTCGATAATGTCAGTTTCAAGTTTCTCTAACTGTTGTTGTATATCTCTCAATATACCTGCATGTGCACTTATACAGTGTCCCCGTATGGTGACTTTGAATGCTTCCAAGAAGGTCCTTGTACTCTGGACAGAACCAGTGTTTTGCTCGAAGAAGGTTAGTATGGCTTGGCGCAGATCCTCTCGGAATACCTGATCTTGTAATGTCGTCTGTCTCAGTCTCCATATAAATTGCCTCAGGGTGTGTGTTGGTAATTTTAATTTTATTTGGACCGGTGCATGTTCGGACAATGTCTTGGCCAGGTGCCCAAGTTTCCTCTCTGTTGCAGGAATTTCTGTAGTTCCGATGATTCCTTTAAAATCTGTGATTTGCCGTCGACGGTGAGTCTGCCCGGGTATAGCATAGCGTATGGTATGTTTAGCTCCCTCAATTTTTTCTTTGCAGTGTCAAATTTCTTGCGTGCTTCCTGCACCGCCGAGGTAAAGTCTGGGTATATGGAGATGTCCATGCCGTCATGGGACAATTTTCCCACTTCTCTGGCTTTGCGCAGCGCTGCATCACGGTCTCTATAATTCAGAATTTTGGCAATGATCGGTCGCGGTCTGGACCCGGTTAGTGGTTTAGGCGCCAGAGATCTACTGGCTCTCTCGACAATAAACACTTTTGAAAAAGTGTCTCTTCCTAGCATAGATATTAGCAGCCTTTCAACATATTGTTCCATTGGACCCGTATTTGTTGTTTCCAAGATTCCCATCAGGCGTATGTTGCTTCTTCGAGAACGGGCTTCCAAATCCTCTGTCTTTGACGTCATCGCCTCCAGTTGTTTCTCCATCTTCGTATGCTTCACTTCCAGTTGCAATTGAGAATCTTCAGCCTCAGATATTCTTCGCTATATCAATGCGTTCTGTATGTTTGTCCAGTCGTTCGGACATCCTGTCCACTCTGTAAGTCAGGGAGTCTATCTTTCCGTCAATGTTGGTTAGTGCAGCTTGGATTGTACTAAACATGGATTGTATGTCATTATTCGTAATCCCACCTGTAGCTCCCTGTGCACGTTGAGGTGGAACTTGTTCCTCAGTAGTCACCTCTTGTTGTTTTTTAGCCTGATCAAAGTTTATTGTCGGCTGAGTGCGATCGAGCTTCTGCATATTGCAGCAGTAGAAAGGGCTGATTCGTAGCTTTAAGTATGGTGTAGGCGAGGAGGAGCTACACGGGCATCCAAGATAGTCGCGTGAGCAGAGGGCTCCCGAGACCCGAACCGCCCTCTTGCAAATATCCTTCCAATATCCTGAATATTTCTATGGGCTTTTGAAGTTCTACTCTCGCTGATCCTGATACACTTTTAAGAACTGAGATCGGACTTCGGGAACCATTTTTACATCGTCTTCAACTTTCTGGCCTGGCCCCGGACGGGACCGGGGTCTCTACTGCTCTGCCTGGCCGAGACGCAATTCAACAACAGCGGTCAAAGATTGTGGGTAGTAGACCATGTGGGCATAAAGCCCGCTTGGCCCGGTAGTATTAATTTACACAGAAGTGGTTGTATTCTATTTGCAATTATTTTAGCAAAAATTTTCACGTCAATATTTTTTAGGGACAAGGGCCTGTATGAATCGTACAGGTGGCGGTCTTTACCTGGCTTCAGGAGTGCTATTAGAAGGGCCTCATTCAGTGTTGTCAGTAATGTGCCTTCCTCATATGCTTCTTCAAGCATTTCTGCAAAATGTGGTACTAGTATGTCTCGGTATTCTTTATAGAATTCTCCTAGGAGGCCGTCAAGTCCAGGAGCTTTATTATTGGGCAGAGAGTTAAATGCATCTATTATTTCCTCCTTAGAATTAGGGAGGCAAAAATAATTTCTATAAGTGTCAGTTAACCATGCCAGCCAAATGTCCTTTAGATAGTCCCATACATCTGGAGTGGAGGCCGATACCTGGGCCGTATACAGTTGGGTATAATGGTCCGTGAAGCACTTCAGTATGGCCGGTGTGTTGTAAACTGGATTGTTCTGTGCGTCTTGGATATGCGTGATAAATGCTGTGGTATGTGTAATCCTGATTTTATATGATAAAGCCCTTCCAGGTCTGCCCCTCTCCCCGTAGTTCCGAGCTATATACTAGCCAGAGAGGTATTTCATCTCATCATCAGCAAATTTGTTATACTTATCAATGTGTTTCCTAATGTCGGCCAATATCTTGTCACATGGAGTGACTTCGAATTTGAGTTCCAGTTCAATAATGTCAGTTTCAAGTTTCTCTAACTGTCATTGTATATCTCTCAATATACCTGCATGTGCACTTATACAGGGTCCCCGTATGGTGACTTTGAATGCTTCCCTAGAGGGTCCTTGTACTCTGGACAGAGCCAGTGTTTTGCTCGAAGAAGGTTAGTATGGCTTGGCGCAATACCTGATCTTGTAATGCCGTTTGTCTCAGTCTCAATGTAAATAGCCTCGGGTGTGTGTTGGTAATTTTAATTTTATTTGGACCGATGCATGGTCGGACAATGTCTTGGGCAGGTGTAGCACCTCAGTAGTCCATGTACATACATCTTGTGTTACTAACCAATAATCTAGTCTGGACCATGTAAGATGTGTGGACGAGAAACACGTCCCCTCTCTTCTATCTGGGTGTCGCTGTCTCCGTATATCAACTAAGTTCCAATCTATCATCCTGTTTCTTATAACTCTAGCCGAATGTTTACTATATCTATCTAGGCCTGCCGATCTATCCACAGCTGGGTCTAAACAAGTATTAAAATCGCCTTCCAGAGTATAGTACCTGGCTGGAGGTCGCTCAGTTTTCCCCAAATTCCAGCATAAAAAGAGGGGTCATCAGTATTTGGGCCATATGCATTTACTATGGTTAATACAGTGACCCCGTAATTTCCTTGTAAAATCACAAAACGCCCTTGTTCATCTTGTATGGAATTAATTAGTGAGAACGGCACTGTACGCTTCAGCCAGATCAAAATGCCTCTAGCGTAGGATGAATAGGATGATGCTAGCCTGAAGGAGGCCCACCTTGCACCAATTTGTTGTTCCCTAGAATGTGTGAGATCTGTTTCCTGTAGGCAAGCCACATCTATCCCGCACCTGTCCAAGAAAGCCAGCACCTTCCGTATTTTCTGTGGGTTGTGCAGGCCTCTTACATTCCATGTGAGGGGTGTCAGTGGTCTGTGTTGCCTTAAAGTGTCACCCACTGTGTGTGGAGTTATCTCCAATCGTAGGTATGTTTCTATTATGTCCGCTAGTGTCAGTCACGAGTATTCCTGCCTTCCTATTACTGGTCAGTGTTTTCTGTCCACCCAATGCCCTCCCCCTCCCACTCCACCACCCCAGAACTAGTGGAGACATCCCATTCAACAATAATCAACATAGTCCCTCTACGGTTCACACGTAGGGGCCAGAGCTGCCTACCCTTTGCTTGTGACCTAGTCCACATGGGTCTGCGCCCACCCTTTCACAGCATTACTGCAACAATTAACAATTATACCCCTCAATGTATATGGAACCGTGTGGGTCTATGGGAATTTGTCTGCTTCAAGCAACCCACAATGCCATTGTAACCTAACATAATCCATAACCAGTACAGTATTATCTTATCGGCTCCCAACTTATCTGACATTGTATATCTGCAGTATTTTTATAGGTGAGTCTTAGACAGCTTCCGACATCCGGTCAAGAGTTTATTTCAATGTGTGGGCTGGTTTCATCACTGAGTCCATAGCGTGTCCATTTTCCAAAAATTATTCGACATCTGACATTGTGGATTGTTCTCCATGTTCACTTTGTGGCGGTGTCCTCCGTGTGCCCAGGTTTCCTTTCTGTTGCAGGTATTTCTGTAGTTCCGATGATTCATTGAAAATCTGCGATTTGCTGTTGACGGTGATTCTGAGTCTGGCCGGGTATAGCATAGCGTATGGTATGTTAAGCTCCCTCAATTTTTTCTTTGCGTTGTCAAATTTCTTGTGTGCTTCCGGCAACGCCGAGGTAAAGTCCGGGTATATGGAGATGTCCATGCCGTGATGGGACAATTTTCCCCGTTTATTTATTTATTTATTTATTTTTGCCATTTATAAAGCGCGAACGAATACCCGCAGGCGTCTCATCGCTAAACAATTCGCATAACTTCAGGTCAGTATTAAAAGCTCCAGAGGAATTTGGTGAATGTTATTGATTAAAAAGCCATGTCTTTAAATGCTTGCGGAACTGGAGAAGTGAGGGGCTTAGCCTAATGTTTTGAGGCAGAGTGTTCCATAATTTGGGTGCAGCCACTAAAAAGCGGCGGTCACCCCAGGACACTGTTTTGGACCGTGGGATCACTAGCTGGTTAAGGGTGGTGGAACGAAGCTGTAGTGATTTAAACTTAATTCTATTCCGGATCGTCAACCAGTGGTATTTTTTAATGGTGTCTGATATGGCCGCGAATTTAGGTGTTCCAGAAAGCAGACGTGCTGCGGCGTTCTGTATTGCCTGTAACTTCGTCGTGACCCTAACCTGAGCATTAAGGAATAGGCCGTTACAATAATCAAGGGACGATAAGACCAAAGAGCTAACCAATGTTTTAGTCGCTGCCTCTGGCTGTTCTCTGGCTTTGCGCAGCGCTGCATCACGGTCTCTATAATTCAGATTTTTGGCAATGATTGGTCGCGGTCTGGACCAGGTTAGTGGTTTAGGCGCCAGAGATCTACGGGCTCTCTCGACAATAAACACTTTTGAAAAAGTGTCTCTTCCTAGCATAGATATTAGCAGCCTTTCGACATATTGTTCCATTGGGGCCGTATTTGTTGTTTCCGAGATTCCCATCAGGCGTATGTTGCTTCTTCGAGAACGGGCTGCCAAATCCTCTGTCTTTGACGTCATCGCCTCCAGTTGTTTCTCCATCTTCATATGCTTCACTTCCAGTTGTACTTGAGAATCTTCAGCCTCAGATATTCTTCGCTCCACCATATCAATCAGTTCTGTATGTTTGTCCAGTGGTTCGGACATCCTGTCCACTCTGTAAGTCAGGGAGTCTATCTTTCCGTCAATGTTGGTTAGTGCAGCTTGGATTGTACTAAACATGGATTGTATGTCATTATTCGTAATCCCACCTGTAGCTCCCTGTGCACGTTGAGGTGGAACTTGTTCCTCTTGTTGTTTTTTAGCCTGATCAAAGTTTATTTTCGGCTGGGTGAGATCGGGCTTCCGTATATTGCAGCAGTAGAAAGGGCTGATTTGTAGCTTTAAGTATGGTGTAGACGCCGGTTATTCAGAATTGCGGACCTTGGCACACTTACAGGACGGGGTCCTGGAAGAGCAATGAGTTTATAACTTCGTCTAGGCCGATGAGGGTCTACTGGTATTGAATCAGGTCCACTCCAGGTTTATCTACAGGCGCTCTTCGCTTGTTTGCTCATTGCGGTGCGCTGTATCCCCGTCGCCTCACAGTCCTTTGTTTGTGCCATAGATCCTACCTGCGTACTCAACCAGGGAATTCCAGCGTGGCCTCAGAAGTCCAGACTCCGTAGGGCCCCAGGGCACAGCATTTCAGTCCCAGCGTCAATAATTCAGGGCACTATATCAGATCATGTAGTGTTCAGTGCCTTTTAGGGAAATGGAAGGGGGTGGGCAGGGCTTGTGTTTATTGGTAGTCCAAGTGGGTAGGAACGTAATTCGAGGTGGATTCCACCCCTGCCCCAATACACCCAAATAGTGGGTGGTCTTATCTGTGATTGGGGTGTTGCTCAGTGGGTTGCCTCTTCCTGTTTGGCTGATTTGGGCCTAAATGCTGTAGAAGTCTCGTCCGTGACCTCACTTCTCAGCGCTATGATCGCAGGACAATTTAGGCCCCTCCGTTATCTAGCCCCCTCAAGCGCTTCATATGCGTGCTCGGCCGCCAGTGACTCACAACTCTGTGTGTGGCCTCAGGCAGAGCTGCACTCCACCTTTGATATGAGCGCAGATTAATTGCCAGTCCTCGGAGGGCCCAGTGTTGAGAAGCAGGAGAAGTGTGGCGCCGCAGGGGGGTCGGCCGCGCAATTAATAGGTCCCCTGCAGGTCTCCGAGTTACGGCTGTCCACTTGTTCCGTTGCTCTCCAACTTGTAATCTTCGCTCCCGCCGATCAGGATTGACGTTCTTTATCCCCTCTGGCTTCCAGGCACAGACAGTGTCCCGGGGATCCGAGTCATGTCGTAGTCAAGGAGCAGCCGGGTCCGCCCAGCCAGTCCTCCGTGGTGCGTACCTTACGTCACGGGATGACAGCTCACTGTGGCTCGGGGATCCGCTTTCGCATTCGCTCACATGGCCTCAGATGTTCCGACTGCTGCGCAGCTCTGCAGGGCATCTGTTGGGGGAATGTAATGGTCCACCGCTTGGATCGATGACTTCTCCACGGCTCCGGTATGTATGCTGTACGTCTCTAGTCGAAATGAAGGATTGTGCTGAAGGATTTTATGGGAGAAAGTGGGTATTTTCGTGCCTAACTATCTAAGCCTGCTTCTGCTAGGTTGTGTATTCCTTGTCTAGAGTTTGAGTGAAAGGGGCTGGGGAATTCCAGGAAACAGGGTGAGTCAGCACAGGGCTAAATAGAGAGATCTGCATGCAGATGGGACAGAGGTGTTGCACCTGGGACCTGAATAGGGCTGTGCCTCCCTTCCACAATGCTGGCTCCACCTCCTGTGATGCGTCTGATGTCCCTGGCCTACACTGTGAAAGGAAAGAAGGAGTCTTGTCAACAAAGTGCTCCAGGACTGACCAGAACTGGTTTGGACTAGGCAATGGCCTCTCTGCCTTCAAAGAACACAGGGAAAATAAGTATAAATATTGGGACCCAGACCCGAGAACTTTAGATCATTTTTGCGAAACAAGGTTGAGGAGAGGAACCAGAGAGACGGAAGAGGACACTATCCCTAAGCTGAGTGCTGTTTGGGGGATTGGCCTGCAGTGGTTGACTGACTGCCAAAGAAAGGAGAAAGGACTTTTCTGCTACTTTCATTCAACTTGTGAAGGATCTCCAAGGGCTTGAAATAGAGCTTGCCTCCTGCTGAAGCCTCAGGGACAACAGACTTCACCCACCAGCTCCCCAAGAGTTCTTTGGAAGTGCCTGCAGTTGTGTTGGTCTTTCTGAGGGACTGCGTGTCGCAAGGAGCTGGAAGCGCCACTCACGAAGAAGAAGCATGTCGCCGCCTCAGCCGCCTTCATCGCATCACTGAAGAAGAGTGTTGCATCACTGAAGTGCCTCACCGTCGCATCAGACACCTCGCATCATCGGGATATCAAAGGGGATGATAGACGGAGCGTTTGAGCAAATCAAACACTCACATCCAGTCAACTGATCTGGGTTTAATCCATCACCATTTTTAGCTCTGGATTCAGGCTATCTTGAATCCAGTGGTGGGACCCACGTCTGGGCATACCCTGCCAACTTAGGGCGAACAAAGCGATACCAAAGAGGATGATGAGCGGAGCGTTTGAGCAAATCAAAATACTCACCCCCAGTCAACTGATCTGGGTTTAATCCATCACCATTCTTTAGCTCACTTCACCACCCCAGTTCAGACATGGCCATATGCAAATCAGTCTGACCCTGTGCCTCATGAGAACAGTCCAGCCCGAACTGCCGAGCCCTGTCTTCCCTGAAACAGAAACAAGCATCCTGGGACCGGTTTCGGATTCATAATCCTCATCAGCCAGGCTATCTTGAATCCAGTGGTAGAGTTAGCAAGGGACTCACATCTGGACATACCCTGCCAACTTAAGGCGATCAAAGCGATACCAAAGGGGATGATGGACAGAGCGTTTGAGCAAATCAAAAACTCACCCCCAGTCAACTTATCTGGGTTTAATCCATCACCATTCTTTAGCTCACTCCACCAACCCAGTTCAGACATGGACATATACAAATCAGTCTGACCCTGTGCCTCATGAGAACAGTCCAGCCCGAACTGCCAAGCCATGTCTTCCCTGGACCGGAAACAAGCATCCTGGGATCGGTTTCGGATTCATAAACCTCATCAGCCAGGCTATCTTGAATCCAGTGGCTGATGACGGCTGAATAGCCAGAAACCAGTCCCAGGATGCTTGTTTCCGGTCCAGGAAAGACATGGCTTGGCAGTTCGGGCTGGACTGTTCCAACGAGGCACAGGGTCAGGCGGATTTGCATATGGCCATGTCTGAACTGGGGTGGTGGAGTGAGCTAAAGAATGATGATGGATTAAACCCAGATCAGTTGACTGGGGGTGAGTGTTTGATTTTCTCAAATGCTCCGTCCATCATCCCCTTTGGTATTGCATCATCGGGAAGCATGTCGCCACCGCAGCCGCTGTCATTGCATCACTGAAGAAGGGTGTCGCTGCTGCAGCTGTCGCATTGCTGAAGTGCCTCACATCGCCGGAGAAGAGGATCGACGTTGCATCAGATGCCAATGCATCACCGGGAAGCGTGTCGCAGGGCCGTCGCGGCTCAGAAGAATCTTTGAGAGTTGCCTCACGGCCGCCGGGCAAGCAAGCGTTGCATCAAGGAGAAGACGCCATTTTGTTCATTGCACCGGATCTTCATCGCATCACGGCGCTGCTGGTAACATCGCCGCGGAAGCGCAGTAAGAAACCGATCCATCACCTCCCCACGCCGAGAAGAACCGACGCATACCCTACGCATCAGTAGGGACCCAACGCATCACCGTTCTTGTGTGTAAGGAACCAACACATCACCTTCCCTGCAACACTTTCGTTGTATAGCGTTACTCATCCAAAGGTACATTGAACTGAAAGTGTTGCATTTTACATCTTATCATAGAACTAAGCCAATTCTACCATTTTCGAAGTACAGTCTTGTGGATTTTTGTTGTTTGTGGTCTTGTGTTAAGTCTATATAAAAATACCTATTTTTATACTACAACTTGTGTGGTGTCCATCTTTAGTGTTGTCCCTGAGTTACTGTATGTGTTCACAAATGCTTTGCACACTGCCTCTGAGATAAGCCTGTCGGCTCGTGCCAAGCTACCCAAGGGGTGAGCAGGGTTTATTTTAGGCAGGTACCCCTTACCCTGACTAGAAGCAAGGGTCCCTATTTGGTCAAAGGTACCTACCTCTGCTAACTAGAGACCCCCAAATCTAACATTGCTAATTTAGATAGCATTAGTATCTTTCCTTTTCTATTCATTCTATACGCATAATTGTGACAAAACCTATGCACCTCAGTCAATAATTGTGGTGCTTTCCTATGTTTTTTCAAAACTTTCAGGTCTAAAGTCCTTGAAATCAATTGTTTTGGCATTATTTCATGGAAACTCTGCTCTTTCTTTAGCATTTTCCAAGGCGCTGTTTGGGGCAGGATGACTTTAGCCAATTGAAGATGGAGAAGAGATATGTCATTCCTCACTGGCATTGTTAGTTGTTGCACCTTTCTCTTTACAGTTCAATTAACAGTTCCATCATTGTTAGACCTGGGGGTCTCTAGTTGGTTCCGGTAGGTACCTTAGTCCAAAATGAGACCCTTGCTTCTAAGTCAGGGAAAGGAAGGACACCTTCTCAGATAGCCCCTGCTCACCCCCTCGGTAGCTTGGCACGAGCAGCCAGGTTTATCTTCAAGGCAAGTGTGTAAAGTAAATCGAATGATGACACCACAAATGGACTCCAAACGAGTTTCATAAAAACAATTATATGTTTATATAAAAAGATATACGATGAGACCACAGGATAAAAATCCAACATATGTGTATTTATAATATTTCACCAGGCTGGTTATTAGGCCAGAAAGCCCTTGCAGGTTCCTGCAGTATTAATGAGCAATTCTCTTTGATCCCCTGCAGTCCTACTGCAAAGCTATTCAGTTCGTAATGCAAGAATAAGGTCAAAATAATACAGTTCGTTATGCAACAATCAGGCAGTTCGTAAAGCCAAAATAATGCAATGCATAAAACAACAATCGGGTAGTTTGTTATGCAAAAATAATGCAATGCGTAATGAAACAATCAGGCAGTTCGTAATGCAGAAATAATGCAATGCATAAAGCAACAATCAGGTAGTTCATAATGTAGAAATAATGCAATGCGTAATGCAACAATCAGACAGTTCATTATGCGAAAATAATGCAACGCGTAATGCAACAGTCAGGCAGTTCGCTATGCAAAAATAATGCAATGCGTAATGCACTCCGGCACCGATCACAGTGCTTTAGACGGTCTCTATGCCACTCATACTGACTAGCGGTCAGGTTCCGCCAACATATGCCCCCAACACGGGTATGGTGTAAACCAAAGTGCAGCTTCACACTCCGGCCCCAGTACTGCCACTCCTCGGCAAGTACAGGCCACAATACAAGCTTGAGCAGAGGTTGCCACTGCAAGAATGGAAAAGGCCAAGAGCGTCTCTCTCCGAGCCCTCACCCCGCCCCAGGCAGAGACACACATAACCTGGGGGTGTGACCTCACACTCATCTCCCCTTCTCGCGACTTGGGCCTCTGATGCAACTTTGTTGATTCCTGACAGTTGAACTTGGGCCCTCCGCCGACGGGGCTGGTTTGAGTTCCCGCTCTGGCAACGACAGGCTCAGTCCGGCGGCACAGCTCCTCTGGGGATGGCGATAACGAAGATCTCAGGCTGCAACTGGACACACGCACACAATGTCGCTGAGACTCACTTCAGCTTCGGTGTGCACGATCACAGGGCAATCCTCACGAAGGTCTCTGGCTGCAAGGAGCACACGCACCCAGCTTCGCAGAGACTCACTTGAGTTCCGGGTACAAACGATCACAGGGCAATCCTCACAAAGGTCTCAGGCTGCACAAAGCACACACACACAGCGCCGCTGAGACTCACTTGGACTCCGGGTGTGTACGATCACAGGGCAATCCTCACGAAGGTCTCAGGATGCAAAAAGCACATGCACCAATGCCGCTGAGACTCACTTGTTTTCTGGGTGCACACGGACACAGGACAATCCTCACGCAGGTCTCAGGCTGCACAAAGCACACACACACACAGTGTCGCTGAGACTCACTTGGACTCCGGGTGTTCACGATCACAGGGCAATCGTCACGAAGGTCTCCGGCTGCACAAAGCACACGCACACAACGTCGCTGAGACTCACTTGGATTCCAGGTGCCCACGATACAGGGCAATTCTTACGAGGGTCTCAGGCTGCAAAAAGCACATATACACAGCGTCACTAAGACACACCTGGAAACTTTTATGTTCCTGAGTTTTCACAACAGGGAGCCAGCTCTCCTCAGTCCCTTGGGGATAAGTTACTTCAGGACGCAGCACACAGCAAAGTCCTTTCAAGCAGGGGGACATATCGCACAGCAAAGTCCCTTTAGCCTCTCCTAGGTTAAATCAGCAGTTTGCCCCAGAACACACAGCAAGGGTCAGTCCTTTCCCTCAGTCTCTTCAGCTGTTTCTTCCTTGGCAGAGGTTCCTCTTGACCACAAACTAGCTTCAATCCTTTTCAGTCTTGATCAGTCCCATTCCAATGTTCAGGGGATTCAGCTCTCATAGTTATACCCCTAAATGTCTTTGAAGTCTTTGCGTTCAGGGGGGCACTGACCCGTGTCCAAGTCAGTTCTGGGTGTCTCCCTGCTAGTGACACCTTCTTTATTTGATTGTGGGGGTCTGGATCATTAATCACTGGAGCCATTGTTTTATGGCAGCAGCCCATGCCCCTTCACCTCCCGGGGCTACTCCTCCCCCTACACTCCAGATGCAAGTCAGCCTGTTGCTGTCTCACCTCCTTCCCTGGGTCATGACAGTCCCCAGATCCTATAACTTTCAAATCCAGACAGTCAATCCACAACCAGGCAGAGACACATAGAAATGTTAGAACACAAAAAACCAGCCACTTCTAAAACAGTGCTTTCTAAACACAATGCAAAAACCACCTTCACAAAAAGATGTGTTATTGAATTGTGAGTTCAGGCACACTAAACTTCACCTCTCCATCTTAAGCCTAGGGGAAGATAGGCTGGAAACATATAACACAGCCTCCCCATTCTGTCCTATGGGCAAGATGGCCTTTCAACAGTGAAAAACGAAATGGAGAGTATTCCACTGTTAGGACATGGTACACACCTCAGTACATGTCCTACCTTTGACATACACTGCATCCTGCCCACGGAGGTACTGTGGACCTACCATAGGGGTGTCTGATGTGCATAAAAATGGAAGGGTAAGGCCTGGCAAGTGGGTGCACTTGTCAGGACAACAAGGCAGTTTAACAAACTGCGTGCAGGCACTACAGTGGCAGGCTTGAGTTCTCTCTTTAAGGCTACTTGTGTGGGTGGCACAATTAGTGCTGCAGGCCCACTAGTAGCAATTGAATTACCCGCCCTGGCACTAGGGTGACCAACTGACATGGGTGCAAATTCAGGATGGTGAGTGCAAAAATTCAGGACAAAGGGTCAAAATTCAGGACAAAAATTCAGGACAGAAGGTCAGAATTTAGGACAAAAATTCCGGACAAAAGGTACGTTTTGCATACACATCAAAGGAAGTCCCGCAATAGTGCATAAGTAAATAGACAACCAACACAAGCACAAGTCAAAATAAGTTTATTTTAGGTTGAGAAAACCTTGCACTCACTGCATCTGTTGTGTATGTGAGTGAAACACACCTGCGTTTGCATATTAAAAAAAAAAGTGAAGAAAAAGATCACAGCTGAAGACTTCTCAGATCTTACATTCGCATAGCTGCCAAGGTTTCAGATTGCTTAGGTGTGACATTTTCATAATTTCAGTGTAAATATGAGTGACGTTTAATGACTATGAGTGACACTTTCTCACGAGGAGCAAGATCAAGGAATGAAGACAAGGAAAACATATAAATATCAGAAATCAAACCCAGCACCAGACTCCTCTCTGCCCATGCTGGCTCAATGTCCTTGTCGCCTACAGATACTACACTTCTTATTGATGGCAGGACCCACAGTAGTTTTGCAACATGCTAATCACTTCCACGCCTATAAGAAACATAGCTTGATTCACCCTGCGTTTGTTTGACCAAGTTCCTTTTTTGAGACTTTCCATTAGTGAATCAGACTTCATTGCTTTCCTTGCTGTGTTTGTCTTTATTAACTTCCTTGACCACAGACATAGATTGCTCAATTACATGAACATGAGAGACTTCTTAAAGCTTTCGTTCTCTTTTTGACGCCTCATATAGAAATCACATCTTTCACGCTTTTTGTTGACTTTAGGTTTGCAAGTCTTGCCACTGCTTCTTTAAATTCATCATTTTCATCTTATTCATCAGGTGATTCTGTTTTTGGAAGCGATCTAGATACTTCTTGACCTACAGATCCAAGGAGATCCAATAAAATGTATTTCTTTATTTTCAAAGGCATTTTGGTGACATCAGTAGACGTTAGGTAGTTAATAAATTCTTCCTTCCATTTTTTCCGCTCTAAGAGAGGTTACTCTATATTTGTAAAAATGGATTTTGTGGGTCAAATTGCATGGTGGATATTGAAAGTGCAAAGTATTGTAATGGAAAGTAAACCCTAAAATGGAAGGTACTGATTGGATCCTGCTAGGAAAGAAATATGGTGCAAAGACAGGGAGATATATGAGTGGTCTCACTCATTATACACAGAGGCTTGAAGAGAGAGAAAACAATGAACGTAAAGTGAATATCACCAAGTTCACTGAAAGTTGCAAGGAATTCTAGAAAATTAAAGGAGGACAGGTCAAATGAGGCACTGACTGAAACAATATAAAAATGTCTACTGTTCACTGAAGGTTGTTGGAACATATAACTCAATTAAAAAACATGGAATTTCAAAATGGTCTCTAGAATGGAAGTGAGGCTTGAACTGCCATTGAATTCACAATGAACACTGAGAGGATACCCAGAAAGCTGAGGAGGGCAGTCAGGAGGTAGAGGAAGACACAGAAGCGTTGTCAAAGTGCTGGGTGGCGTACCTCTCGGGAAGTGTGGAAGACATGGCACAATTGAAGGCAGGGAGCGTCGATGAGGAGAATAACCAGTGCCAAGTTACACTACACAAAATAGGCTCCATTGTCACTTCCTGATCATGGCAGCGATCGTGACAGAACTGGATCCTGTCCTCGTTGCCAAAAAGTGTAATAATGCAAACAAAGAGACAAAGGTAGGTAGAAGAAGTGAGAGAGATTTATTTTTTGTTTCTAACTGGAGATCCTCATTGCAAAATCATGTTAGCGGATAACATAAATTCTACACCTCCAGTGTTCTATGGAGAAAATATTGGACCTAACCCTCTCTGCAAACAAGTTGCCTTCATCCCTCCTGTCTTCTGAAAGTTTTTATTGGCATTAGGACTCCGCATTTTACCACTGCTGATCACTGGTCTCTCCCTACTACATGGTAAAATTGTCCTACATCTGTTTGATAGATCAAATTTACTTATAGGCCCCTAGCATATTGTGGTACATGTACCCAGGGAATGTGAATTAAATGCTACTAGTGGGCCTGCAACACTCATTGTGCCAACCAATGAAGCAGCACTTTAAAACATGTCTTAGGCCTGCAATTGCGGCCTGTACTGCAGTTTTACATCGCCAATTATACCATGCAAAATAACCTTTTGCAATGCCTAAACCTTTCTTTTTAATACACATAAGTCCACCTAAGGTAGGCCATAAAAGTCAATAGGGCAGGGCGTGTTGTACTTAAAAAATAGGTTCGTTTTTTCCACATACACTATCAGCCCTTGTGGTGAGGCCCAGAGATGTCCCCTACATTGGATTTCGACGTCTCTCAATACTCCTCTATGCAGATGACACTATAGCAAGGATCGGTCGAGCACTGCTGGGTCTCATAGAGGACTATACAATCTTTATGAAGGAGTTGGCCCTACAGGTTAATGGAAGCAAAACGTTCACACTTACTTGTGGGAAACGGCCAAAGAAACACCCAGTGTTCAGCATTAACAACCGCAGGGTGGATGAGGGTGAGACTTTCATATCTGGTTATTCTCTTTGACACTAAATACTCATGGAACATATGGTTAATATGTTAATGTTAGAAAAGACTAGTCTGGATTCTTTGTTTAATATTAGTGAGAAACTTGGGTTAAGACCTATCCCAGAGATGCAGAATATCTGCGCAGAAAAATCTGTCTCAACAGCTACCTACGGGGCAGCCATCTGGGGTATGGCGGAAGTTGACGAGATACAGGGCCCGATTCACAGAATGAGCTTAAGACTAAATCCTAAACTTACTACTATTTGGTATTCACAGAATGCACTTACTACTTTCAGGATTCACAGAGTGAATTTACTACTTTCGGGATTCACAGAATGAACGTACTACTTTCGGTATTCACAGAATAGCTTTAAGACTACTAACTTTACGTCTGCGGAGCTTCCGGCTTGGGGGTGGAGCTTGCGGCCCAGAGGCGGAGCTTCCGGCCCAGAGGCGGAGCTTGCGGCTTGGAGGCAGAACTTCCGACTCGGAGGTGGGGATTTAGCCATGGCTGAAATCTCCACCTCTGGGCTGCAAGCTCCGCCTCCGGGCCACAAGCTCCGCCTCCGGGCCGGAAGCTCCCCCCCAAGCCAGAAGCTCCGTCTCCGGGTCGGATTTTCCGGCCCGAGTGCGGACGTAAAGTTAGTAGTCTTAAATTTATTTTGTGAATACCGAAAGTAGTAAGTTCATTCTGTGAATCCCGAAAGTAGTAAGTGCATTCTGTGAATACCAAATAGTAGTAAGTTTAGAATTTAGTCTTAAGTTCATTCTGTGAATCGGGCCCACAGTGTGCCGAGGATGCTTTTATTAAAAAGCAATTAGCACTACCTCGCAGCTGCTCTAGTGTTATATGTCATAGTGAGCTTGCTGTGGAAAAAAATGTAGCAGGAGCTACCGCGAAGTCAAGCTGACCGGCAATGCACCTTGGGCAGATCAGCTGATGGGTAGGTCCCAGTCTTCTGTTGGTTCTTTGGTAAACATTTTTGTTAAGTCTAAATTGTTTGAGTTAGGCAGGTGCAGCCTCTTCAAAGGGCCCAGGACCTGGGCTGCAAGCACCATCTGGGAGGTAAGGATTCAATGCAGCAGAGGGCACATGCAGGGTTCAAGGTCTGTGGAGCTTGTTATGTCCCTGTAGCAGGAGGCCCACCAACTAGCCCTTAGAGTCACTTCTGGTGGTCCTGGATTCAAGGAGAATGCTCACTTTTCCTTCAAGCAGCCAGGCAAGTCTCTTGGGAGAAAGGCAGGCTTCAAGCAGTATGGAAGACCCCTGGTAGCTACAGGACAGTCCTCTGGGGAAGAAGTCAGGCCTCAAGCAGCAAGGCAGTCCTCTGGGGAACGAGGCAGTTTTTCTGAAGTCTTTCACAGGTCCAGTTGTACACTGAAGAAGTGTTCTGAGGAGCCAATATTCACACCTGGTGCTAGCCTTTGAAGTAGGGTAATGTCCTATGCTACCCCCACACCTGGTTCTGGAAAGTTCTTCTCTTTCCCTTCCAAGGCTCCAAGAAGTCTGGGGTGACAAAAGATGAGCTGCAGGTTCCTTTGTATATGCTGGGGGCAAGTTCTTTGACGTGTAAGTTGGGCAGGGAATAGCTCTGACTCCAGCCATCCTGGTAGGATGGCCCATCCTGCCAATATCTAGTCCCCTTTTGTCTCACTGTCTGGAATGAATACACAAAGCTTAACAGCGGAGCCGTTCACAGTCATTTCACACAAGACACTGGAAGCAGGCACGAAACAGTTGAGACCAAAAAATGCCAACTTTATAAAAGTGGTGTTTTCAGAATTGTGACATAAAATCTTGACATGCCTATCTGCCCCCAATCAAAAGGTAGCACTTATTGCATGTAATTGTTTAACCCAGAGTTATCCAATGGGAATGACAGGCCTTACAGTAGTGAAAAGGAATTTAGGAATGTTTCACTACACCAGGGCATGTAAAATGAAAGAATACATCAGTCTTATAAAGGTAATAATGGCATCCTCTATACCCATCTCTGCCACACGGGCCCACAATTTAGAATATTAGACATAATCAAGCGCATCGGTAAAGTTCATAAAAGCCAAAAATGGCGCCTTTTTTAGCCACTGTGTACTTGCCTATCATCATACTCAGGTTTAGGCACTGGTCGATAGCGCCCCGCCCTCTCTTAAATCTGTACTGGATATTTACCAGAATGTTCTTTGCCTCCGCCCAATCCTTCAGCCTGTGCAGCCGCGGTCGGTAGTGGGAGTACCTGCCGGGCGGTGACGTGGAGAGGGGGTGGGTAGTAAACTATGGATTACGGAGGTTTATAGGTAAGTAAGCATATAAATAAATAAAACGAATTTCGTTGTGCCCACTGCATCGCATTTGGGGATGCAGTACACGCAACGAAATTAATTTTATTTATTTATATGTTTACTTACCTGTAAACCTCCGTAATCCATAGTTTATTATCCCCCGCCCTGCCCCTCCCCCTCTTCACGTCACCGCCTGGCAGGTACTCCCACTACCGACCGTGGCTGATCCTGTGTAATATGATACGCCCCATTAGCTTTGCTGTGGAATCGAGCAACAATATAGACCTATAGTTCTTGGGGTTTGACTTGTCTCTCTTCCTATACATTTGCGCAATTACTGATTGCTTCCACAATGCTAGTGGGCCAACCTTTGCTATAACGTTGAGCACAGTCACCAAGAGTGAGGCCCACAAGGCCCGACACTCCCAAAAACATCGTGAGGTACCCCGTCGTGGCCAAGGGTCTTGAAATTGCCACATTCACCCAGAGCCCTCTAAACTTCCTCTAAGTCAAAGACCATTGAATGGGGAATCATCTTCAACAGGGAAAAAATATTTCCTAATTGGGACGCCTTTCAACTCTTTCTAACTATTCAGGTGAGTTAGAGCTACATAAAAGAGCACCTATTTTACTGTGGGATAATTGGTGATGTTGATCCTCACATTCAACTGCCTATTTTGGGGTGATGGTGGAAAGTATTGGTGGGTTCTCCCCCTTTAACGCCATGCAGGGATTTGGTATATGTGATCTAAAGTTATCATGTCAATGACACAGTAAATAGTACCTCCCCAGTATACTATAACAGTTTTAATAATACAAAAGAGGGCACTCAGATGTTCAACAGTGTATTATTTTATACAGGTTGTTACATACAATATACATCAATTAGTTGATGAATTATTTGTCAATGGCATGTGCATGAGGTCACTATTGTTTGTGAATCAGATGATTTTTCAAACATCCGCGTGAGTGACGTTTTCAACATTCTGGACCTAGATTTACTTGTAACTGTGTAACCGTTCAAATGTAAAATCAAGACTGAAAGTCCCACAATGCTTAGAACAAAAATGTATGACATAGGCAGCCGAATGCTAAGACATAAAAGAGGAAGAATTCATCAGATAAAGTTTACAGCTTAGAAAAAGCAAAGATCTTTCTTTCAAAGCGTAATGTAGAAAGAAGTATCGTAGAAAGGGATTGAAACTATAAAAAATTGATTTCTATTAAATAAAATATTGACTCTATATTGATACATTAGGGGTGTACTGCTTTCAGTTAAGTTCCTGAAGCTTCTGTAATTTTAGGTAAAGACGTTTTCCACCGAGGGTGGGGCAGGAGGATATGCGTAGTATCTAATCCCTCTTGTTGCATGCCATCAGTACAGCCAGGAAAATCTCATAAATTTGAATTTTTAAAAACAAAGTAATGGTATTCAGGAATATGAATTTCATATTGAAGAGCTCACAAAGGTTAAATGCAAAAGCATAAGAAGTGGTATCAATTTATACCTATTTAGGGGAAAATTTGCAAGTAATTTGCCCTTGATGGATCACGTCAAGAGGGTGTTTGCTCACTCAAAAATGTTAGAGCGGTTCTTCGTAAAGTCACCTCCCAAATTGAAAGAACAAGTGCCAATGGGAAAGCTGCAAGACCTGATGGAGTCCCTGTCAGTATGTATAAACAGATGTTAATGGGTTCCTCTTCTGACTCAAGTCCTGACAGCGGCTGTAAACGGTCACATTCTGTCAACATGGGCAGAGTCACTTGAAATTCTGAATTCCAAGCAGAGTGGGCCAGAAGGAGAAAGAGTCCCACAGACACAGCCTACAAGAACCTTTCCTTGTTATGTGTGGTAATGTCATTCTCTTCTTAAAACAGGCTGGTCATAACTCCATCTAGGCCTAATGAATGCAGGGGCGTAGCTAGAGCTTGTGGTGCCCGGGGCTATCCTTCAGATTGCCGCCCCCCTGGGGGATAGGGGGGCGGATGGGGAAAAAGAACAGCGAGCACCTGAAAGAGGCTCGAGAGACACGTAGTATCGCTGCTAATAGTTACCTTGATCATGCAAGTTACATGCACATACATGGCACGGCCCAGAGCTAGACAGCCCCCGTCCCCAAAATAGTGCAGCAAGTTGAAGGGCTTTCAAGTGACCCGGCTTGAAAAGGTGCATCACGTGCTGGCGCGCGAGGTCTGATGCGGTTCACAGTACTTCATGTAGAAGTAGAACCTGGCTGTAAGAACTCAGACAGGCAGCACTGGATGAAGTTAAACAATATGTCCCACAACCCTCTGAATGCGATGTTCACTCCCGACATACTCACCCTAGACAATCTGCTAAATGAAACAGTGATTTCCTTGGACACATACCTCACAAGACTACAAGCCCATGCCCATGTAAAATAGAACGGAATATAATGCATTGTATTTAATATGGAGTAGGCAGGACTTCATACCCCCAGAACGCACCATGCATCCCTCATATAGCGTAAATATGTTCAGAAGCCTGGGTTAGTATCATACCCAAGATGGGAAATGACAAGTCACGACCTGACACCAAATACTAGGTGTGTTCCCATGCGGATTACAACTGTGACTCAATCCTCACCCAGAATTCAAAATTTGCAAACATTCGTGACAAGAATTTTCAATTCTATTAAGGACAAGGATACGAGGATTATGCTAGTCTCATTTCTTTATTTAGAAATGCCCAGCAGCCATGTAAAAACTACACTACCCAGAAACACTTGGGTCATAACGATAGAGTCTGTACTATAAATAGCCATGTAGACAATCCCACTTCCTCTTTCTTTGGTGAGAAGTTACTCCAGGAGATCATAAAATAGTACATGAAAAGTCAATGCAAAACAGCAAACCCCAGTCCAGGGCAACGAAGGAAAGTTCAGCACTGCAACGGCCGAAGGGAGAACAGGAAACAATCTTCAAAGAAGAAAGCAGGAACATCCACGCCGCATCGTAGGGTCGTTACTTGGGATCAGATCCTGAAAAGAGATACAAAGCCGTAAAACACGTCCATCATACACAGGAACATGTCAAAGAAGGGTGGGTAGAAAAACAAGTCATTGATAACATTTGAACATGAATCAAGTCTTGAACATTCATCAGTAATATTAATGTACAAACAATGGGTGGGATAATCCTCGCCTCCTTGTCCTCAATAGAATTGAAAATTCTTGTCACAAATGTTTGCAAATTTTGAATTCTATTTCAGGACAGGAGGCTCCGATTATGCTTGTTTAAAGCTCATCCACCACAACAGAAGCAACATTAGCAATAGTTTTAAAGTAAAAGGTCTTGAAAACAGAATCAGATGACCAGTCAGCAGCCTTCATAATGTCAAACAAGGTGACTCCCAAAGAGAAGGCTTTAGAAGCCATGGCTCCTCGTGCAGAATGAGCCCCAAACACAGACACATCAATGCCAGCTTCCCCCGTAAGCCATCGTACCCATCGAGCCAACGTAGCCGGGGTAACGGGGCGAAAGGGCTTCTGCAACGCAATCAGTAATTGACCTTGCATATCAGAGCGAAGGAGAGAAGTACTCACCTCATAATCCTTAAGGCATTGGACAGCACAAAGGTTAGGACGAGCAGGAAAAGACGGGTAAGAAATGACTTCACTATTGGTCTTGGTGCGCCTGGAGAGACGAAACGTAACGCCCTCAGGAGTGAAACTACGTATGGCTAAATCTAAAGCTCGGACATCTGACACCCATTTGCAGGAAAGCAAACACAACAACATAGTAAGTTTGGCCGATAATTGTTTCCAAGATAATAAAGTATTGATCGGCCAGGCTTCCAAAAAACGTAAGACAACCGAGACGTCCCACAAAGAAACATATTTGGGACGTGGAGGAGTGGCCAGACGAATACCTTTGAGAACCTTAGGCACTAGACGATGTTCTCCGACAGGTTTACCGTCCACTGGAAGGTGACCAGCAGAAATAGCGGAATGGAAATTGTTCACTGTGCGGTACGCCAAACCAGAAGAGGACAGAGAAGCCAAAAAATTGACCATCAAAGAGACATCCGCTGATGTTGGATCAACTTGCCGTTGAGCACACCAATCACTCCAACGTTTCCAGGAGCCTCTGTAACGTTTATGAGTACCAGGGGCTCAGGCGTTGCTGAGGAATCTGGCAGCGTCCGCAGAAAGGCCCGGGACCGCCCATGGTTCCCCGAAATCCGCCACGCCAGAAGAAGGAGAGAGCCTGACTGAAGCAGGGGATGCGGATTCTGAAGCGGATCTAATAGGAGATTCCACTTCTGAGGAAGAAGGAACGGTACTGCGCAGGCCATTTCCAGGAGAACTGGGAACCACGGTTGAGCCCTCCACAGAGGGGCAATCAGAATCAATTCCGCCTGATAATGTGTCGCGTAAGCCAGAACCCTGGGAATCATCATGAATGGGGGAAACGCATAACACAGGGAAGTCGGCCACGGTTGAAGGAAAGCATCCTTGGCCAGAGCCTCCGGATCCGGTCTCCAACTGAAGAACTGGGGAAGTTGGGTGTTGAGATGGGACGCAAAGAGATCGATCTGACAAGGGCCCCAAGCCCGAATGAGTTGGCGGAACACACGAGGATGGAGCTTCCAGTCGCTGAAGTACTTCAGATACCTCGAGTTCCAATCCGCCACAAGATTGCGTCAGCCCGGGAGGTACTCCGCAATAACTGTGATCTTGTGCTGCAGACAATAATGCCAAAATTCCTTGGCAATCTCCGCCAACTACCTCGACCGAGTCCCTCCTAGTTTGTTGATGTACCGAACTGCTGATACATTGTCCATCCGGAGAAGTATGCAGCAGTGGGACTGAAGAGGCGATAGGCACTTGATCGCGAATGATCCCGCCAGCAACTCCAAACAGTTGATGTGGAGTGAAAGTTCCTGGGGAGACCAACGACCCCCCGACGAGATTGGACCACAACGGGCCCCCTAGCCCCAACGACTGGCATCCGATTCGATCACAACTTCCGGTGAGGATCCGAAAAGAGCCAGGCCGTTCCAGGCTTCCATATGATCCAGCCACCATTGCATCTCCGACCTCGCCCCCTCCGAGAGAGGAATCTGATCGGAATACCTGAGGCCGTTCTGGAGATGACGGATTCTGAGACGCTGCAACGCCCTGTAATGCAGCGGGGCCGGAAATATCGCCTGCAGGGAAGAGGCCAAGAGACCGACTACTCGTGCTAACGATCTCAACGACACAGTCAGTTTCGTAATAATGGAAGTCAACTCCCTCTTGATATAACAAATCTTTTAATTGGGTAAAAGAAGTTGACATGAAAGAGAATTGACCTTGAACCCCAGAAAGTCTATGACTTGAGTCGGGTTCAACACAGATTTCTGTGCGTTCACCAAAAACCCCAGGGATTGCAAGAGGTCTGTGGTCCATTCCAGATGGGACATGAGCTTGAGAGGACAATCCGCGCCAAAAGGAGGATGTCGTCCAAGTAAATGATCAAGCGCACACCCCGACTCCGAAGAGATTCCACGACTGGCCTCAACAACTTCGTGAAGCACCAAGGTGCTGACGAGAGACCGAACGGGAAAACTAGATACTCGTACCAAGTCCCCTGCCAATGGAACTGGAGAAAGCGACGATGGGGACGGAAGAAGGGAATGGACAAATACGCGTCCTTGAGATCCAGACGCACCATCCAATCCTTCTCGCGAAGGAGATCCCTCAAAAGATGGATTCCCTCCATCTTGAAGTGTCTGTACACCACTCCCCCGTTGAACTCCCTGAGATTGAGTACCAGGCGAGAGCCCCCTACCTTCTTCTCCACAAGGAAGACCGTGCTGATGAACCCGTGCGGATGACCCACGGTGGGAATAATCGCCCCCTTTAAGAGAAGGGACTTGAGTTCCTCGGTGATGAACTCTTGATCCCTTTGAGAGAAACAAAGAGGAGAGGGAGGATGAGACTGATGTTGAGGATGGTAAAACTCTATCTTGTACCCCTGAACTGTCTCCAGCACCCATGCATCGCTGGAGATCAAGTGCCAATTGTTGAGGAAAAAACGTATTCTGCCCCCTAGAACAACAGAGCATGCAGGAATCAGGGTCACCTGCAGTGGCGGAATCTTGATAGCCTCCGGATTGTCCGTCGGAACGGCCCTTTCTGTATTGGCCACGTCCTTTTCTTGATGGATAGAAATTTGACTTTTGGGAGTAGCCTGCATCTTGATGTCCTCCTCTATGGGACTGATACCCTCTTTGGGAGGGCTGCTGTTGACCGCGGCCGGATGAACGTCCCCTATTTCGACCGGCCTTGGTGAAAACCGGACGAAAGGTCCGGCGTAGAGAGGCCTGGGCCTTATCAAGGCCACTAAAGGTGTTCACAAAGTTGGCCAACTCCTTCAAAAAGGGCTGTCCAAACAGCAAACCCTGAGCTGCAGGGCCTGACTCAGAAGTTGAAAGTCCTGCCAGCTTAGGGTCGAGCTTGAGAAGAATTGATCAACGTCTCTCGCTGGAGAGCGCGCATTTGGCATTGCCTAACTGACAAACGGCGCGTTGAGCCCATTCTATCAGTTCATCCGGATCAACCATCCTAGAAGTACTCTTGGCAAGGAAACCGAGATCTAAAATCTTGGTGAGGGGTCCTACGAGATCCAGAACTTTGTCCTGGCACGAACGCCAGGTCCTGTCGAGACCCTTTTTAGGATCTTTCGCAAACTTGCGCAAATACGTGATCATGGTGGGATCCACCTCTGGAGTGTCCGCTAAATGATTCACCAGATCGGGCCTTGGACATTCGGAGCGGAGACGGGCACGCACCTCTTTTTCAAAGATGTGCTGTTGCACGTACTCCGTTACCGCAGGGGACGGAAGCCATGCAGTGGAATGGGGATGGACAATGTCCGCAGGCTCAAATGTGAGTACTGGAGGATGAGACGGTGCATCTACAAAATGTTCCTTACATTTTCTCTTCTTTGGCTGAGGAGGAGCGGGGTCAGAAGACGAAGAAGATTGTTGATCATCACTTTCGTCATATTCAACAATAGTAGAAGGCTTTGCGGAAGACAGAGACTGCACCAACTTCTTGAAATCAGAAGCATGGGGATTACTTGGAGAAGAAGAGGACTTCTTAGCCGCAGGCACCCAACCCTGTTGTTGGGCATATTTGGTCAAATGTCGCTTCAAGGGCGTAATTGCGCGGACTAGCGCCTTATTCATGGAGTGTTGCACTCCTCTGTCAAGAGCTTCCACCAAATCCTGTTCCAGGGATTCAGGAGCCTCCTCCTCAAACTCACCTTCCTCATCATAATAGGAATCACTCATAATGCACGGTAAACGTGAAATATGCCCACAATATGAGGAAGGATAATAATTGCCAAAAGCAAAATTCACAGGGGAGTGAAAAAACCCTCACAGCAAGCCAAAGCAGTATACAAATACTGACAAATTCAATAAAGGGTGGAGAGAGGGCTTGCTGCCACACAAAAATGTCACTCTAGGCAGAACCTATGCAGATTATTACAGCCGAGGACTTATTCCCAGTCTCCGGCGTCAAAGGGGGTTGAATCCTGAGGCGGTGGGCGTATACGTCGCAAGGACGTCTTCCAGAAGAGCTCCCGTGACAGAAAACACACGGAGCGCCGGAAATAAGCTATTGTGCATCCGCGAACACTGGCTGCCTGCCAGGAAACCGGACGAGGCCGCCGAAACCCCCAAACTCCCACTCCACAAGTGCTAGAAGGGCACTGGCACAATGCGCCGGCCCCCGGGAGGAGACACTCGCTCCCAACCGCGTCACGCCGCCAGAGGAAAAACGGAGCCGAGAAAGGCAAACAAGGTGAAACGCAAGCAGAGTGTGAAATACAAAGCAGTAAATAATGCGCCAGCAAAGCAGATATTAAGCAAGTTCACAAATAACAGTAAGGTAAGAGAAATGGCACTTAACTGGCTGCGGAGCAGCAAAGAAAGAGGAAGTGGGATTGTCTTTATGGCTATTTATAGTACAGACTCTATCGTTATGACCCAAGTGTTTCTGGGTAGTGTAGTCTTTTACATGGCTGCTGGGCATTTCTAAATAAAGAAGCGAGGGTATCAGTCCCATAGAGGAGGCCAGCAAGATTCAGACTACGCCCAACGTTCCAATTTCTACCCTTGCAGAAAAGGACGTGGCCAATATAAGAAGGGACGTTCTGGTGGCGCTTCCGGAGGATATCAGGATTCCGCCACTTCAGGTGAGACTTCTTCCTGCATGCAGTGTTGTTCTGGGGGGCAGGATTCGCCTTTTTCTAGACAATTGGCGCTCAATCTCCAGCGATGCATGGGTACTGGAGACGGTTCATTGATTCAAAATCGAGTTCTATCATCTCTTGCGTCAGTCACATCCTCCTTTTCCCCTTCATTTCTCAAAGCAAAGTCAAGAGTTCATCACAGAGGAACTCAAGTCTCTGGAGTTGAAAGGGGCAATTGTGCCAGCTCAATCTTCCTGGTGGAGAAGAAGGGAGGGGGATCGAGGTTAGTTCTCAATCTGAAGGAGTTCAATGCGGGAGTGGTTTACCGTCACTTCAAGATGGAGGGCATCCATCTGCTGAGGGATCTCCTGCGGGAACGGGATTGGATGGTTCGTCTGGACCTCAAAGATGCTTACCTCTCTGTTCCGATCTTCCGTCCCCACCGCCGCTTTCTGCAGTTTCAGTGGCTGGGGACTTGGTATCAGTATTAGGTTCTACCCTTCGGCCTTTCGTCAGCACCTTGGTGCTTCACGAAGCTGTTACGTCCGGTTGTGGAATCTCTCCGCAGTCGCGGGGTTCGCTTAATCATCTATTTGGACGACATCCTCCTTCTGGCGGATTGTCCTGTCAAACTAATGTCCCATCTGGAGTGGACTATCGACCTTCTTCAGTCCCTCGGTTTTCTGGTGAATGTTCCCAAGTCTGTGCTTCATCCTACTCAAGTGATAGATTTCTTGGGGTTTCGGGTCAACTCCCTCACTTGTCAGCTTCTGTTGCCCCATCAGAAGATTTGTTACAGCAAACGGGAATTGACTTCCGTTATCTCGAGTCCGACTGTGTCATTGAGATCGTTAGCACGAGTTGTCGGTCTCTTAGCGTCTTCCCTGCAAGCGATCTTCCCGGCTCCGCTGCACTACCGTGCATTGCAGCGTCTAAAGATTCAGCATCTTCAACGGGGCCTCCGATATTCCGATCAGATTCCTCTTTCGGAGGAGGCGAAATCGGAAATGCAATGGTGGGTGGATCATATGGACGCCTGGAACGGCCGGGCTCTTTTCGGACCCTCTCCGGAGATTGTGATCGAGTCGGATGCCAGTCGTTGGGGCTGGGGGGCCTGCTGCGGCCCGATCTCGACAGGGGGGCGGTGGTCTCCTCAGGAACTTTCACTCCACATAAATTGTTTGGAATTGCTGGCGGGGTCATTCGCGATCAAGTGCCTGTCGCCTCTTCAGTCCCACTGCTGCATACTTCTCCGGATGGAAAATGTATCAGCAGTTCGATACATCAACAAACTGGGAGGGACTCGGTCGAGGTTGTTGGCGGAGATTGTCAAGGAGTTTTGGCACTATTGTCTTCAGCACAAGATCACAGTTATTGCGGAGTACCTTCCTGGTTGTCGCAATCTTGTGGCGGATTGGAACTCCAGGTATCTGAAGGACTTCAGCGACTGGCGACTCCACCCTCGTGTGTTTCGCCAGCTCATTCGGGCTTGGGGCCCTTGTCTGATCGAACTCTTTGCGTCCCGTCTCAACACCCAACTTCCCCAGTTCTTCAGTTGGAGACCGGATCCGGAGGCTCTTGCCACGGATGCTTTCCTTCAACCGTGGCCAACGTCCCTTTGTTATAAGTATCCCCCATTCATGATGATCCCCAGGGTTCTGGCTTATGCGACACGCTTTTGGGCGGAGTTGATTCTGATTGCTCCTCTGTGGAGGGCTCAGCTGTGGTTCCCAGTTCTCCTGGAAATGGCATGTGCATTGCCAGTCCTTCTTCCTCGGAAGTGGAATCTCCTGTTAGATCCGCTTCAGAATACGCATCCCCTGGTTCAGTCAGGCTCTCTCCTCCTGGCGTGGCGGATTTCGGTGAACGTTGGGCGGTGTCAGGCCTTTCTGCGGACGCTATCAGATTTCTCAGCAACGCCTGGGCTCCAGGTACTCACAAACGTTACAGAGGTTCATGGAAACGTTGGAGTGATTGGTGTGCTCAACGGCAAGTTGATCCAACATCAGCTGATGTCTCTTTGATCGTCAATCTTTTGGCTTCTCTATCTTCTTCTTCTGGTTTGGCGTACCGCACGGTAAACAATTTCCGTTCCGCTATTTCGGCGGGTCATCTTCCAGTGGATGGAAAACCTGTTGGAGAACATCCCCTTGTGGCTAAGGTTCTCAAAGGTATTCGTCTGGCTACTCCGCCACGTCCCAAATATGTTTCTTTGTGGGACGTTTCGGTTGTCTTACGTTTCTTGGAAGCCTGGCCGGTCAATTCTTTGTTAACTCGAAAACAACTTTCGGCCAAACTTACTATGTTGTTGTGTTTGCTTTCCTGCAAACGTGTATCAGATGTCCATGCTTTGGATCTTGCTGGAAGTAGCTTCACTCCTGAGGGTGTTACATTTCGCCTCTCCAGGCGCACTAAGACCAATACTGAGGTCATTTCTTACCCTTCTGTTCCTGCTTGTCTTAATCTTTGTGTTGTCCAATGCCTTAAAGTTTATGAGGTGAGTACTTCTCTTCTTCGCTCTGATATGCAAGGTCAATTGTTGATTGCATTGCAGAAACCCTTTCGCCCCGTTACTCCGGCCACGTTGGCTCGTTGGGTAAAGTGGCTTATGGGGGAAGCAGGCATTGATGTATCTGTGCTTGGTGCTCATTCTGCCCGTGGGGCCATGGCGTCTAAGGCCTTCTCTTTGGGAGTCACCTTGTGGGACATTATGAAGGCTGCTGACTGGTCATCGGATTCTGTTTTCAAGACCTTTTACTTTAAGCCTATTGCTAATGTTGCTTCTGTTGTGGTGGATATGCTTTAAAGAAGCATAATCGGAGCCTCCTGTCCTGAAATAGAATTCAAAATTTGAAAACATTCGTGACAAGAATTTTCAATTCTATTAAGGACTAGGAGGCGAGGATTATCCCACCCATTGTTTGTACATTATAATTACTGAAGATTGTTCCAGATTTACTCTGTGTTCAAATGTTACCATTGACTTGTTTTCTCACCCCACCCTTCTTTAACATGTTCCTGTGTATGATGGATGTGTATTACGGCTTTGTATCTCTTTTCAGGATCTGATCCCAAATGACGTTCCTACGGTGCGGCGTGGATGTTCCTGCTTTCTTCTTTGAAGATTGTTTTCCTGTTTTCCCTTCGGCAATTGCTGTGTTGAACTCTCCTTCGTTGCCGGGGACTGGGGTTTGCCTTTTACATTGACTTTCATGTACTGTTTTCTGCTCTCCTGGAATTCCTTCTCACCAAAGAAAGAGGAAGTGGGATTGTCTACATGGCTATTTATAGCACAGACTCTATGGTTATGACCCAAGTGTTTCTGGGTAATGTAGTTTTTACATGACTGCTGGGCATTTCTAAATAAAGAAATGAGACTAGCATAATCCCCGCCTCCTAGTCCTTAATAGAATTGAACATTCTTGTCACGAATGTTTGCAAATTTTGAATTGTACAGAAGTGTTACTTCACAACGAAACATATTATTCATGTGGAGAAACAACATGTTTGTACCATATTTGTGCACGTATACAGGTACACCTCTTACATTTAAACACCTGTAACAGCCTACGCATGTGATGTCTGTAGCCTCTCAAGGAGAACGCATGGAAGTCACTACTTGATACTTGCAAAGAAACGTGCGCCAGCTGCCCGCCCAAGACTCACTCACTTTTACTTAGTCTCAGCAGCAGGAATATTTAACAGCTCGGCTGCCCAGTGCTGTTCAGGCAGGGAGAGGAACTGCTTCTTCGTTTTATATTTAATCCCCATTTTCATTTTCTTTCTTTCTTTTTTTGGTAAATGGCTGCATTGATTTTATTGAATTGTTTTATTACTTATTTTAAAAAGTCAATTATGTCCTGCGATGGAAATGGTAAAAAGAGTAATACGGATTGTGGAGAAATTATCCAGCTGCTTTGAAAGATTTTTAGCTCTATCTCTTACCGACCCAACACTACACTGCGGCAGCCTGTTCTTCAGCGGCCGTGGGGTCCGTGGTTTGGGTCACGGGGTCATGTCATTTTTTTAATTTACCGCCGAGCAGCGCCAGCGCTGCCAACATTAGCCGGGCTCACTCACCTGCCACAAGTTTAACTGCGGCCTGCGAAAGCGCCACCTCCAAAATAGTGCCGCCTGGGGCGGACCACCAACCCCCCCCCTAGCTACGCGGCTGAATGAATGTGAATGCAGGTTAAGGACCAAGGGCCCGATATACTAACAGCAGTCAGGTCATAAGTAGTGGGTGCAAACTGCACAGCGTCTGTTGTGATGCACCTTTTATTTTGCAATGCGACCCATGCACTAACAGTTCACGTTGCAAAATATCCATTCGAAGGCAGTCACAGAACAATTCCCTAATGAATATTAATATGGCAGGTCGCTATTTGTGACCCCCTGGGTTTGGCTACAAAGTTAGGGATGGTGGCCTGCACAGCAGAGGAGGTCGCTGTCCAATGCTTAATTTGTAAAACAGTAGGTGCCAGGGCTCTCTTTAGGAGATCACAGCAGCTTGCACCGCACATTGCCCCTGCCATGCTGCTAATGGTAGTAAAACAAAACTACTAACCATCACACACTAGTGTAACTATTCAGACTATTTCAGGCCCCCCAAAAATAACTTGGCCGGCAGGTAATCGTTATTTTTAAATTATATTGAATTAATAATGAACTGTTGTTGTGGTCATCTCTAAATTAGCCAGACAGCGCCACCTTGTGGCAAAATGTAACAAGCGCTGGTGTTAACAATTAAGTCCCTGTTGCAAGCACCGGAAACCACCGGCTCAAATTAAGCACTGCCACCATCCCAGCATTCACATTCAAAAATGAGAAATACTTTTTTGTTTAAGCAGTCTGTATACCTTTAAGAAAATAGGGATGCTTTAAAATAAGATGTTTTTCTTGTGGAAAAGATACCACTCCAGCTTTGGTGTCTGTATCTGATCAGTAGTTTGCAACAGCAATTGCGTAGCAAATCTGTGCTATATACTATTGTGAATGTAGGCAGGAGGGTATGCCCCATTATCTAATTTCTCAGATAAAGTCCCAGCGAGGTGATATCTGCACCTAGTGGAGGTGAGCTATAAATGTATAATTTACTCTTTGTTAGCTGGTATTTCGACCTGATGCCATTGTTGCAGTGATGTGTGACAGTTTCTAGATAGCAGCCATCTCCTCTGCCTACTTGAGTTTGTATGTCAACTTCTGATGAATGTGCGGTCACATATGCTCCTGATTCATGCTGTGTTCATACAAGTTCTTTAAATGGCAATAAAAGACTCTGAGGCAACCAGGTGCTACAGTTACAGACAAGTCAGGCATGCTGGTCAGGTTTGTGGACGCCTTCATATAGGAGACAGGTATTGATCAGTGTTTGGTCTGTATAGGAGAACCTAAGACATCTTGAGGTTACCATTTTCATTTTGGGACTGCTCACAGAAGCTGGTTATCTGACAGCAGGTGAGATTAGTGTGGTGCATTTTTAAATACAATTGTACTGAAAAATGCTGTTTCTATCACTGTTTTCACAAAATTGCCCTAGGGCAGGCAGAACTGCCACACTCCTCAGAGAGATCAGGCTTACTTGACACACTTTGAAAGTACCGGAATATTTCAGCAGTGTGCTTTCGGGCCCATGTCTTTTTAGAAAATCTGCGAGAAAATTGTGGTGTAGAATGCACAATTTAACCCAATTTTTCTAACTTTTCTGAGAAAATGCCCTCAGAACTATCTTTGAAGAACGGAGTCTCACTTGCCGCCATTCAGGCTACCAAGGTCAAGTATTACACCCCTCTACTTTTAAAGATCCCCATCTGCCACTGACCTCGATCAACTGGACCTAAGCAGCTGCAACATAAATGAATATTTAGACAGAATATCGGAAACGCAAATATTGTGTGTCAAAATATCGTCTCTAGAATATAGAGGACAAAAATATTGCGAAGGTAAGTTTCTATAGCTAAGCAAAGTTTTTCGATATATGACTCCAAATATATGTGCCTTGACGATATATATATATATCATCAAGGTACGTAGAAGTGGAGTTGAGAATAGTAGATCTATATTTACATATTTGCAAACACCTTCTCGACATACAACAGTGTGCCTCACACCACTGGACAGTGGTGCAACAGCAACTGCAGCAGTACCGATACGTGTTAACACATAAAAGCTAGGTGAAAGCCAGTAGGTTTGGCTTATACCAGAAAATGTAAGTTAGACCTAGGGGCTCATTTACAGTTTGGCGGAGAAGGTAGTTCATTGTAACAGTGAGGGAGCACCCTGTCCATCAAACTGAAGTTCCGCCCACCTGATTTACAGACAGGCAAACCTTATGTGTGTCAGCAAGCCTACTACATCTTCGTCACTGGCATATTCCTTCGGCATCCTGACGAAGCAAGGACAATTAGAGGTATGACCATTTGACCAAATTCCCCCTCCCAATTTAGAGTAGAATAGCCAGTTTTTACTCTTCCTTACTGCCATGAAAAACGTGTCAGTAATAGGCACTAACAACATGTAACTGACCCCCACACCATGGCAGAAACCATGGTGTGGGGATCATTCTTTTTTTGCTTTTTCTAAAACAAAACGTGCTTTGGGATTTTAAAAAAAAAAGAAATGTTAAAAAGTTTGACGGACAGTACTGTCATATTGATGGTACCATTGAGCAAACTTTTAATACATTGAGTAACTGCAGTGACAGCGCTTCCTGCCAATGTTTAGAGTTTCTGCAGTTTTTTTCCACAGGAATGGTGGACACCTCTAAATTTGGCGGGCAGTGGACGCCAAAGTGCTCCACCATACCAATGCACTTACTTCCGCCTGCTAAATTCTAATTCAGCCCTTGTAAATGTAAATGTAAATGTATAGGCATTTATATAGCGCACTACTTACCCGGAGGGTCCCAATGCGCTTCGACCGCTGCGAAACCCTTCCTGGCTTCCCTGAGAGATGGTCCCTTAATGGGTATCTCCAGGGTGAGACCAGGCATCCCCGGCGGTCTGGTGGGGCCGTTAGTGAAGATGAGGCAAGCTAATGCCCAGAGTTGCCGAGTGTGATCGCTGATCAGAGTGGGCACCGAGGCGAGAGAATTATCGAGTCCGCTGACCCTGGTCCAGAAACCTGCCGCGCCGGGAATCGAACCCTGGTCCCGGGCCGTCCTCTGCTCTCGGGTCTGCCGCCTTTCAGTGTCTTTGCCAAAGTTTGTTTTTTCATTATGTTCACGCTCGTTCTGCTTCTCAGCATATCCTTCAGCTTGTAGGATGTAGCCTGTTTATTTTACTTTTACAAAACTACATAAAGGTTGATGTAGAGAAGCTGTCCCTTGGCTAATCGGTGGCTCGCCCTTTAATTGGACCCCAACGCCGGCCTGGAACCAGATCTCTGGCCCGAGCCAGGCTCGAGCATTTGTTGCCAAGTGAAACACCAAGAATGTCTGAAAGCCGCGCGCAAGACATGGCACCAGCTGGTATCGATGATTTCCGGGTCAGAGGTGCATTCCTGTTTCACCAGAACAGTTTAGTGGTCACATATAAATAATAAAGCAACTATGTGGCAGCCCACAAGAGGTTAAGAACAATATGAATCTGACATTTTAGGGGCAGAATATTGTCTGCGGCAATGTATCTCAATCTATCACGTGTCAGCACTTCAGCCCATGAGCAGGTCTGACGTGCTACATCGATTCATGTTGCGTATTGATTCATATCTGTGCTCTCGCGGCCCTGCTTCCTGTTCACTGCCTTATTCATTCTATTTTGAGGTCAGAACTCTCCCCCCTCCCCCGACTCCGACTCAGATTACAAATGGAACTCTGCGCCCTCCCCACCGAGCCCGGATCCAAATGTTCCCACTCACACATCCAGATAAATGGAGATGAACAATCCAAGACACAGGCCTGGAGAAGGGGCGGGGGGCACCCTGCGGGGTTAATGATGAGGTTTAATCACAAGTAACTGAGGTGCGCACCCTTGAATCACTACAAAATAAGACGTGATGACGCAGCAAAAGCGGGGCAGCTGTTCTTGAACAGGCATCATCTGCGTAGGAAGCCTGGGTGATATTTTCTGATGTTTACTTAATCTAAATCACTAATCATAGAAACCCAATCTTGGAATTCGGGTTCTAAAGATAAACCTATCCGGGGAAGTTTTTGACTCCTGTCTGGCACAGGAAATCACTGCGATGACCCTCCTGGGACATTTCAATGGACGAAAAGCTAATTACAGACCGCTCTGTGCATGTCTCCTTTTGAAATGAGAGCCACAGAGCAATGTGGCAAAAGCAAAGCGGCTGAAGGGGAAGTGTGCTCTCAAACCACCCCAGGCACTCACACTTCCAGTGAAAGAAAGGTTCTGACCCTCAGCCATTATTTGGGGTCATAAGGCTGGACTGCTGGGTGCCTACCCACACACAAGCCCTTGCCAGTAGACCTGATTCAGGTGGTAGACTCACGATTATTTAGGCAAGAAAAGTGCTTTATTTTTTATTTCTCCCTGCTGAAATTGGCTCTGCTTCATTAGAAGTTAACAGGGGAAATAAATTTTCCCGATTCTTTTTTTAATTATTTTTTTATTTCCCTCTTCTAAAATGTTGGCATATACGCCCACTCACTCCTCCGCATCCAAAGGGGGGTTCATTAACTGTGCCTTTACACACAACAGCAAAAATAATTACATGTAAATTAACTCAAAACGGTTGGATTAAATATACTGTACCTGCGCCATTTTTCACTAACCTTTGCACCACTTGACAAGTGCAAAAACAAAATTTTGCACAAGCTGGCCATGTAGCCAGTTTCAGATTGCGACGTCATAGATCTAATAATGTCACCCAGGATGAAGTCGTCCTGGCAGCAGTGTAACCCAAGCCTAAGGTACATCATTCATAATCAAACAAGCATTAGACATTTTTAGTTCTCTCATCAAACCCACTCACCGTATAAATGTTGCACTAAATTGGGCCTAACCTATGACCAGGACCATTGGAACTACGCGATTGTGCGGCTGCGGCGATTTTCTCATAATTGTAGATTTGCCAAATTTGCCTCATAATTCATCATCTGCCACATAATCTGCAGATGCTAACAAAACAAGCATTGGCATAGCCAATAGGTCTCGCCTTTGGCGCCTTATAAGTGTATAGGCAGAGCTATTTACTTTGTCAATGTGTTTAAGCTGTGCTGTAGAGAAGTGTGGCTGCTAAGCAGCATGCTAATTTTTTTAATTAAAAAAGTGCCATTTGAGTGATGCTGTGCTGGCCCTGAGTGTTGCTGTGCTGGCCCTGAGTGATGCTGTGCTGGACCGGAGTGATGCTGTGGTGGTGCTGAGTGATGATGTGGTGGTGCTGAGTGATGCTGCGGCGGCCCTGAGTGATGCTGTGGTGGTGCTGAGTGATGCTGTGGTTCTGCTGACTGATGCTGTGGTGACGCTGAGTGATGCTGTGGTGGTCCTGAGTGATGCAGGGTGGTGATGACTGATGCTTTTGTGGTGCTGAGTGATGCGGTGGTGGTGCTGAGTGATGCTGTGGTGGTGCTGAGTGATGGTGTGCTGGCCCTGAGTGTTTCTGTGCTTGCCCTGAGTGATGCTGTGCTGGCCCTGAGTGATGCTGTGCTGGTGCTGAGTGATGCTGTGTGGTGGTGCTGAGTGATGCTGTGGTGTTGCTGTGGTGGTGCTGAGTGATGCTGTGGTGGCCCTGAGTGATGCTGTGGTGGTGCTGAGTGATGCGGTGGTGGTGCTGAGTGATGCTGTTGTGGTGCCGAGTGATGCTGTGCTGGCCCAGAGTCATGCTGTGCTGGCCCTGAGTGATGCTGTGCTGGTGCTGAGTGATTCTGTAGTGATGCTGAGTGATGCTGTGGTGGTGCTGAGTGATGCTGTGGTGGCCCTGAGTGATGCTGTTGTGGTGCTGAGTGATGCTGTGGTGGTGCTGACTGATGCTTTGGTGGTGCTGAGTGATGCTGTGGTGGTGCTGCGTGATATTGTGAGGGAGCTGAGTGTTGCTATAGTGGTGCGGAGTGATGCTGTGGTGGTGTTGAGTGATGCTGTGTTGGCTCTGAGTGGTGTTGTGGTGATGCTGAGTGATGCTGTGGCGGTGCTGGGTGTTGCTGTGGTGGTGCAGAGTGATGCTGTGGTGACGCTGGGCTGTACTTTGAGTATCACTGCTTTTAAACTTCTCAACCTCATTCAGACATAGGTGGCCTCTTCTGGCCACACCCAGCCTCTTCCAGGCATCTTCAGCCTCCTCCAGCAAAATCACACTTCTGCTGGTCACTAAATGCCTTCAGGTCTGCTGAGCAAGAAGAATCCTGAAGACATATCAGGCACCAGTGGTGCCCTGCAAGTGTCTGCTGGGATCTACTGACACTGTGGACTGTGGCCAAAATGTGTTTTGAAGTCGCTAGGCTCTTCCTGGACCATAGAAACATTGTGCACGGAGGCGGGCAGATCCCCTCAAGGGTTAACACTGCACACTGCCTAATAACCCGTCATACTTCGTATACACTTATACACTCACGAACATGCCACACATACATTCTAACACAGCCACACAAAATAATTGAAAATGGAGATTATGTCGACATTAGAGGTATGACCAGGCCTAAAGTATACAAATGTTATCTTATGCCTCAAATGTGAGAATAAGAGTAGTTATTGGAAAAGCTCTCCATGCAAGTGGGTACCTCTGTTGCACGATGACCAGGGAGGCGGGGGTCAAAAAAGGGGAGCAGAAACCAAAGAGGACTCTGCTTGTTTTGGGCTTGAGGGCTCAAGGTGACCTTCAGTTGAGCCAGACATCTGGATCAAGGCTTCCTGGCTTCTAACCTCGAATGGGAGGTATGGCTGAATCCCTGCAGATGTTTGCATTCTTTTTTAAATATAGGCTCAAGTACTGCCACAAACATTCACTGCCTGTCATAACCCAGCATGAAACATTAACTTATGATTTCCATATAAATATGTCCTTGAAAATCACATATTTATTTAAATATATAATCTGTATTAAAAAGTTAGTACCTCAGCTATGATAATGTCCTGACATTCAAATTCAAATTCAAAATCATCTTTATTCGGTTTTCAGAGAAGACCATAAAAGAACAATAAAAACATTTAAAAGCATTTTAAGACACTTAAAAACATGATACAAAATTAATTTACACATTGATTGCATTCATGATAGTCACTCAATATTAAGATTAGGACAGTGATTGATACAGAATTTTAAAAAGGAAACGATTGACATCAAGGGGTGGAGAATCAGAGATTCCTCTGGAGTTATTTCTAAAGAGAGGTGTATACTGGAGCTCCTATTGCTGTGAGATCTACTGGGCTCCGATACTGTTGTTGGTTCGAGGAAGATTGAGGGGATGCTGGTATCACTCTTTGGGGATTTATCCATTCTATTATTCAAGTTAGGAGAAGCGACTAGTTGGATTGGTCCTAACGAAGAGCGTCTATTCTGAAGCTCTGTGGACAGGCGGCGTTCAGCCATTGCGATCTCTTGTCCCAAGGCTGAAGCCGCTTTGGTAAGGTACTGCTCTATAGTGCCCCTAAACGACCCTCCCTCTAGAGATTTCCTACCCTTATCTGCCTTTCCCCCCTTTGAGGATATTATTGGTAAATGCTGTTTTCCAAGCTTACTTTCAGAGGAGGATTAGACGCTGTTAAAGTAGTAAAGGCAGGCAGTGACAAATAAGATGTTAAATCAAACCAGGTATTTGCAGCCTCATACTATGAGAGTTATTTGGTTCTTTTTCTTTGGGGGGCACAGATGTTAAAGATGTGGCCCGACCCGGCCTCCTCTGGCCTCTGAGGGTCACAGAGGGCCCGCCCTTTGCCCGGGCTTAGCCCGGCGCAATCCTGCGCGCTCCTGCGCAGCGTGGACAAGCCAACTAAATAGGCCGCGTGGTGACCAGTGGGCGGGGCCGAGCAATAAACGCAGACCAGGTGTTAGAGGTCTCGCAGGGACTCCTGGATAACTGAGTCCCTGCGGCGTTCAGTCAGCCTGCTCCTTCTCCTCCACGGTCTGCAGCACCACAACACAGGCAGCAACGAGAACGCCTCCCAGAGTCCAGAGACGCGAAGCGGCACCCACAAAGCGGCACCCGCGAAGCGGGTGCGACGAGATGCAGCGTCAGAAACAGCGGTCAGGCACGGGTAAGCTCCGGCAGCGTCCTCCAAAATTGCGGACTCCACTAGGTGTGAGATAGAATCAACAGCAATTCCCGGGTTCAGGTTGTGGGACAGCAGGATTTCTAGTGCGTGGTGACCAGTGGGCGGGGCCGAGCAATGAACACAGACCAGGTGTGAGGTCTCGCAGGGACTCCTGGATAACTGAGTCCCTGCGGCATTCAGTCAGCCTGCTCCTTCTCCTCCACGGTCTGCAGCACCACAACACAGGCAGCAACGAGAACACCTCCCAGAGTCGAGAGACGCAAAGCGGCACCCGCGAAGCGGGTGCGACGAGATGCAGCGTCAGAAACAGCGGTCAGGCACGGGTAAGCTCCGGCAGCATCCTCCACAATTGCGGGCTCCACTAAGTGTGAGATAGAATCAACAGCAATTCCCAGGTTCAGGTTGTGGGACAGCAGGATTTCTAGTGCGTGGTGACCAGTGGGCGGGGCCGAGCAATGAACACAGACCAGGTGTGAGGTCTCGCAGGGACTCCTGGATAACTGAGTCCCTGCGGCGTTCACTCAGCCTGCTCCTTCTCCTCCAAGGTCTGCAGCACCACAACACAGGCAGCAATGAGAACACCTCCCAGAGCCCAGAGCCGCGAAGCGTGTGCTGCGAGATGCAGCGTCAGAAACAGCGGTCAGGCACGGGTAAGCTCAGGCAGCGTCCACAGTTGGGGGCTCCACTAGGTGCGAGATAGAATCAACAGCAATCTGACATTCATTCTTTGAATGAAGTGAGCCATTGCCTCTGTTAATATGTCCCCAACTTATTTTTAGGACTACCCCGGTCCCAAGGAAGGTACATAAATTGTTCATAACTGACTGGTTTGCTAAATGCAAAATAAATAAATAAATAAGTGGCATATCTGTGGCTCTGGGTGTGCGCTTGGTCCCATGTCTTTTCCATGGACCACCGGATGACTTCTCAGGGCATCCCACAGGCCAGGCCAGTCTTCTGGCCTGAAAGAGTTGCAGATGTGACACAATCATTTGTCTCCATCCATGCAACTTGCTGTCCATGTCAGACAACAGAGCTACTACTACCCATACATAGGTACTGTTTCAATTGCATCCCTCGTGTTATGACTCGGCATGCGACAACAGCCCATGTTCTCTGAGTTAGATGCCGGATAGCACCACAATCCCTGTGATATTTAGTTCTTACAAGCACCATCCTCATACCACAGTTTTATTAAAGCCTTTAATACCTCAAACAAGAATTTACCTCAGAGTACTTAGACAGCAGAGCTACTCAGCAGATTAAGCAGATAGTACAGGCTAAAGCCTCAAAAGCCGGTGACACTATTTTTGGTAGCCCACGCCTAAGACTGCAGTGTTATCTCTTGGATTGTAGATGGTGCAGCAAATCACAACAGTTGCTGATTCATGCGATTTGTATCTGCAAGAGTTTAATTCCATTGAGGAAATGCAGGTTACGACCAATGTTCTGTATTTTAACCCCTTCAGTGCTGATGACAAAGCCAGCTCGTCATGAGTGTTACCTGCGCTGTGCGGATGACGAGCTGGCTTTGTCATGAACAATGGGATATCAGAAGAAGTAGCGCACAGCGGGAAAACCCCTAGCAGCCAAGGTGTTAAACATTGGATCATGCAGGAGCAGTATCATCTGCTGTCTAATAGGTGAATCGATCCAGGCCTCAAGGCGCCTTGCTCGGTACATGAGAGCGGAGACAGAGGAGCACAAGCGCGCGCCTCGCACGGCAGCAGGGGAAGGGGGCCTGCACGATTCTCTTGTGGGAGTGTGTAGCAAGGCGCGATGATTGCGAGCACATGGCGCCACCATATGGCGCCGCGCGCTCCTGCAAGGGAATCTCCAGACATGCACGTGTTGCCATTGCACGCAATGCATGCAACACTTGCACGTTTTTTCCCCCAAAGCTGTGCCCATGGCTAAAGATCTCTCTCCTAAGCAGTGCATGCACACTTCGTAGACGAGACCTAAAAACTGTGTTTCTAGCTCAAATGATAAAAAAATTAATAAAAACACAGCGGCACGTGCTGCCTTGCAGTGGAAGGTCCTTTGGAAAGGTTGACTGGTGGAGTGGTGTGGCTCACTGGTTAGAGGCGGCAGACCCGGAAGCAGAAAACGGCCCGGGACCAGGGTTCGATTCCCGACGCGGCAGGGTCCTGGACCAGGGTCAATGGACTCAATAATTCTCGCCTCGGTGCCTACTCTAACCAGGGATCACACTCGGCAACTCTGGGCATTAAGCTTGCCTCATCTCTACAACGGCCCCCCACAGACGCCGGGGATGCCTGGTTTCACCTTGGAGATATCCAGAAGGGACCATCTCACAGGGAAAGCTAGGACGGGTTCCCCAGCGGTCTTCAGTGCCAGGACACCCCGAGATGGGGTAACAGTGCGCTTTACAAGTATCATCATTACATTACATTGGTCACCTTTCTGTAGTTTACTGCTATGTATGTGTGTTAAACTGGTACTACTAATGAGGTGCAACCAATGCCCAGACACTGTTAAAAAGTGCAAAACTGACAAATCATTGAAGTAATCACAATAAGTGCTGCATAATGCCACATAATTTGCCTTTTCTTGCCATATAGTATACCCAACCTTGCCTCATAATTTGCCCCTACCCTGGGAGCATAATCTCAATGGCCGTGCCTTTGACTGCCTTTAATTCATCTTCAGCGTCAGTGTTCAGTGGGGGGGGGGGGGGCGCCCTCTGCTGGCAAGCTCTGTGAAACACAACCTGGATGATTATTGTAGCTGTTGTAGCTGTTCAGATAGAAATTCCATACCATACAGTAATGTTTTAAAGGCATGCTTTACAAGAGCTTTACATAAGGATTGTTATGTCTCTGACGCAGTTGCAAGCCGACAGGTGCTGCCTTTTCTGCTTTTTAGGGAAATCCCTGTAAAAATCGAGGACCGTTGAGCAATGTGCACACCCACTGGTTTGAAAATGGGGATGGAATTTGCGATGCAACCTTTGTACTATAAGTCGCATCGCAAATTACCTCTTTGCAAGGCATTGCAAAACAGTCTAACGAATGTCATTAGGCATATTGCAATATGAGAATGGTGCATGGTGGGGAAATGGTATGATGAGATAATAAACAGCACAGATTAGCGGACTATCATGCTTGTATTTGCTTTCCCACATGAAAAATATTTTTTAAAGGCGCCCCTGTCTACTAAGTAAACAGGTGTTGCTCTTGGCTTTTGGGCTTGGCCAGACATTGGTCGTTTGCTCACTATGCCACTAAAACCAAACTGCGCCCGACTGACGTGCCACAATCAGGGTGAAACCGGTCTTGGGATGCTTGTGTGCTTGTTCAAAGAGGACCTGGCCTGGTGCTTTCAGCTGGACTGTTGCTATTGGAGCAGGGTGAAGACCAATCAGTGTTGAAAGTGTGGGAAAAAAAGTAGGGGAACTGTGGGTGGAGAATCAGAAAGCAGGAATACCCCAAGGATTCGGTCAGTGGGCGGAGTCAGGGGTGTGTCCAGAAAGAGCAAAACATCCCAATTTGTAGTGTTTGTTTGGCATTTCACTGACCAGTTGCAGCTTATTGCATTATTTAATTCAGCCAATGGATACACATTTTTTTAAAGGTTTAATATGAGTTATTGACATTGAAATACATTCACAAATGACAGAAGGTTCTAAATGCGCTTAAAAGTGGAATCACAAGCCATTTGTATCGGAACCACAAGAGCCATGCAAATATGAATGGCAAAATATCCTAGTCTGCAAATGTTTTCCACATAAATATGGCTCTGCCATATTTGTCACATAATGCATCATCTGCTGCATAATCTGACGATTTTAACAAAAAAATTGTTTACAGCTTAAACAAATCAAAAGTTACTAGAAAATGTGACGTGTTGCTGCAAAGTCGAGGGCCCTTTGCAAAGGTTGACTGGTCACCTTTCCCACTGCTGCATTTGTATGTTACACCGGTACTATTGGGAAAAAATATTTGCAAATACTGTTAGTACATGGAAACATTTCAAAATAATAAAGTATCAATCAATCAATCAAGCATTTGTAGAGCGCGCCTCTCACCCGAGAGGGTCTCAAGGTGCTGAGGAGGGGGGTGGGGGGGGGGGAGGGGCTGCGGCTGTTCGAACAACCAGGTCTTGAGAACTCTCCCGAAGGTCATCAGGTCCTGGGTCTGTCGCAGGTGGATGGGGTGGGTGTTCCATGTCTTGGCGGCGAGTTGAAAGAAGGATCTGCCCCCGGTGGTTGTTTGGTGGATGCGTGGAACGGTGGCGAGGGCGAGGTCAGTGGAGCGAAGCTGGCGGTTGGGGCTGTAGAAGGTGAGTCGTTTGTTGAGGTATGCTGGTCCGCATTGTGTAGTGCTTTTTGAGCGTGGGTGAGGAGCTTGAAGGTGATCCTCTTGTTGACGGGGAGTCAGTGCAGGTTCCTCAGGTGGGCAGTGATGTGGCTGTGGCGGGGGATGTCGAGGATGAGACGAGCGGAGGTGTTCTGCATTCGTTGAAGACTCTTCTGTAGTTTAGCCGTGGTTCCAGCGTAGAGAGCATTGCCATAGTCCAGCCTGCTGGTGACAAGGGCCTGGGTGACTGTCCTTCTGATTCCGGTGGGGATCCATCTGTAGATCTTGCAAAGCATGCGGAGGGTGTTGAAGCAGGAGGATGAGACGGCGTTGACTTGCTGGGTCATTGACAGAGATGAGTCCAGGATGAACCCCAGATTGTGTGCGTGGTTGGTGGGTGTTGATGCAGCTCCCAGTGAGGCCGGCCACCTGGAGTCGGCCAAGGAAGTCAGAGTTCAGTTTCAGGCGACTGCTCTTCATCCATGCTACAGCGGCCTTCATTCCATTGTGGAAGTTGGTTTTGGCGGTGGCGGGGTCCTTGGTGAGGAAGAGGATCAGCTGGGTGTCGTCGGCGTATGAGATTATGTTGAGGTTGTGCGACATTGCGATGTTGACGAGCGGTGTCATGTAGACTTTGAAGAGAGTCGGGCTGGGGGATGATCCTTGGGTACACCACCGGTGACCTTGGTGGCTTCGGATCAGAATAGCCGGAGGCGGACTCTCTGGGTTCTGTCGGTGAGGAAGGAGGTGATCCAGTCCAGACCTTTCTCACAGATCCCTGTGTTGTAGAGGCGTGTGCGTAGGGTGTGGTGACAGACGATGTCGAAGGCGGCTGATAGGTCTAGGAGGATGAGGGCACGGTTTTGCCGTTGTTCAGCAGGGTCCTGATGTTATCGGTGGTGGCAATGAGGGCGGTTTGGGTGCTGTGGTTGCTGCGGAATCAGTATTGGGATGAATCCAGGGTGTAGTTCTCTTTGAGGAAGCTGGTCAGTTGTCCGTTGAAGATCTTCTTGATGACTATCGCCGGGAACAGGAGCAGGGAGATGGGCCGGAAGTTCTTGAGGTCCCTTGGGTCTGCCTTGGGTTTCTTGAGTAGGGTGTTGATCTTGGTGTGTTTCCAGCTTTCTGGGAAGCTGGCGGCCTCGAATGAGCTGTTGAAGATGTTTCGGAGTTGGGATGCGATGATGGACCTTGCTTCGTTGAAGATGTTGTGGGCGCAGGAGTCTGACAGTGATCCGGAGTGGGTTGGTGTTCATGGTTTTGATGGTGTTGTAGAAGTGGGCCTCTGCAAGTCCTACCAGGGATAGGGGTTCTCCCTTCTCTGCACAGAGTCCTCAGACCAATAGGAAGAACTTGGCACAGAAACTGGAATAGAGGTGGAACTACATTCACACAGCACCCTTCGGTAAAGTATGAAGTAGCACACTGAATGGAAGGAGCTTGGTCCTTTTATACCCACACAGGGGCTCAAATGAAGGCGGTACAAGTACAAAATGCTGGTTGTAGGTACATATAAGGTCATACAGAAAGTGTACAGGCAACAAGTGGGAGGAGCTAACAGTTTGCTAATTCTGGTGGACACATCCTGACAGTTACAGACTACAGCAGCTGCAAGCTCAACTGAGCATGTGCGAAGGTGGAAGATGCTAAATATATCTAATCTCTAGGCAGATTTCTAGAGCAGTTAACAGAAAAGGTAGGACAGAGCACATGGCGAGCACATGGCAAACAAAAGGGCTGACAGAAATACAAAATGGATTCCATAAAACGGACATGATAGTCTCTAAATACAGGATTTCTTCTGCTAATGCTTAACCTAATTGCTGCCAAAGTACAACAGACGACCCTTTCAGCATTAGCAGATTATCTGGGTTAATCTAGATATGCATCCTGTACATTGATCAGCATCATCTCAGTGATTTCTTTATTTAACATTTGTTGTGCTTTTATTTCTGCAATATTTCTTTTGGCAGGTGGACAAGCAGTGATGCACATGGAGCAAAGTATAGGACCACATTGTATACAAGTACAGCAAGTAAATAGTATCACCAGTAGTATACATAGAATAGTCAGTAGATTCCAGCCCCAAGTAATAAAGAGTGTCCATATTCAGTTCGAAAATGTCCATGTACCAGTCTATGTGTGAATTTCTGCAGCAATCTTATGCAGTTTTGAGATTGCATCATATACTGAAGGTGAGTGATCTGGTATAAACACACAGCAACTGCTACCGATGATGCGACATGCACCACCTCGATCAGCCAAAATCACATCAAGCACAATTCTGTTCTGAAGTGCTACAATCCTTGCAATTTGCAGTTCCTCTGTAATGTTCCCAAGTGCCATAGCTGTTTGATTGGTGACAGCTTCCACAACACGAGTCAATCGCCTTATCTTTCTGCTATTCAATGCAGCAACTACAAAGAAGAACAACCCTAAGTTAAAATCAACATATTGTTGTAGAGAAGTGTCAGTTTGATCGACTTCGTCCATAATTATTGTTCTCTTATTTCGGTTCCTGGAAATGTCCTTATACACCTTTAAATTTCGGTGATACGATGGAGGGGCCAAGAACACAGGTGGTAACAAAAATGATATGTAACATACCCGAGAACACCCAACCAGTAATTGATAGTATCCTTTATTAACGCACACAAAATACGTGTTATATGAAGATGTAAAACTGCTGTTATTAGCACCTTCAATAGTCAATGTCAAAATACATTTACCCCGTCCTACTGGAATTCTTCCAGCACTGCCAATAAATAAATCTGCTTCAGCTCAGGTCACAGAAATTCCAAAAGGCCCAGTGTTCTTGATGTTCCTCATATTCGTGAAGACATATGGTGTTGAAATATTGTCCGGTTGATACCCTTCCCATTCCCATTTAGTCCCTTCAGCTTGAGGATAACCATCTTTATCCTGATAGCATACTTTATTTAGGTGAAAGATAATTCCACCTACTGAAGGTTTTCCGTTAGCAAACAGAAGTGCATACCAAGCTTGACAAGAACCATTATGGGAAAACGGTAGAAGAATAAAAGGTGTTCCTCCTTTCTTTTGGTGTGCAGGTATCATCCCACACACCCAACAGTTGGTAGCATTCGTGTCATTGTGGGTATGATGCAACATCTGGATGAATTTATTATTTAGGTAGGATTGTCGATGCTTCTGCTCATGGTAGGGAAGCGTGAAGTGATGATGCTCCACTGGCACTGGAGTAGTGGCAACACAAGCTGCCGGATCCACTTTCTCAACCAACCAGGTGATTATTGCCATAATCACCAGAGCAACAACAAACCATTTAGCACAAATGATTCTTTTGTTATTCATTTCAGAAACAGCGATAATTGATCTTTCTAAAAACGAATTGAAAACAATCGTTAGAGCTCCTATCCCTGGGCAGCCGTTGATTTCTTCACCACGGGCCAAGACGGCTGTCACTACACTATGCAGGACTGATCCCCTCTTGCCACATCGGCGTTCCGTTTCACTAACCCAGGGCAGTAGTTCAACCAGTCTTTTTCGGCAAAGCAGATTCTTTCCTTGGTCTCAGCTGATATTGGGATTCTCCAGCGATCGTGTGGTCCGGGAAGACTTCTGCAGATTCATCAGGTGAGATAGCTTGACCTTTCTCCGTCTCCAGAATCTCTCGATTGTCGGTCAACACAGCATGTTCCACCAAGGCAGGTGACACATGCTTACAGTGTGTGCTGTGGACCCAGTTCTTCTTGTTCGTCACTCGAACTGCTGTCCTTGTTGCAAGGAGCACCTGCTCTGGTCCTCGCTACCTCGGCTCCAAGCTGTTCGATCTGTCAAAGACCTTGGCCATCACGTGGTCGCCAGGACAGAGTTCATGGGCCTCACCTGTAGATCTGTCAGGAAGCTCTTCTCGAACCTGTTGATGAATAGAGATCAAACTGTTGGTTAACTGTGCCAAATAAACATTCAACAGAACACAAGGAACATCATGTATGGGGCGTGGTTTCGGAACTTCCCAAATGTTCATCGGTCACCCAAATGCTATCTCATATGGTTAAGCCCAGATCGTGAGTGTGGCACCGATCTTATGGACAACAATGCCAAAGGTAGTGCATCTGGCCATTTTAAAGACGTGGAAGTCAGTATTTTCGCCAACTTCAATTTTAAAGTAGCATTGTACCTTTCCATTAAATTGCGGGTGAAAGATTGTATGGAATTTCTGTTTGATCCCTAATCCTTTCAGGACATGCTCAACAACTTTCCCAATAAAATGAGGTCCGTTGTCACTCCACAAAAGCTTACAAACACCATATCTAGGGAAAAACTCCTTTAGAAGCACCTTTGCTGTGGTTAGAGCAGTATTATCCTTTGTAGGGTATGCCTATATCCATTTGCTGAAGGCACATACCACCACTAGGACATATTTCAAATTATTGCAGAGTTCAAGTTGAATGTAATCCATCTGCAAAACTTCAAAAGGTGTGGTTGGTGTAGCAAACCCTCCTGTAGGAGTCTGTGTCCCTTTTCCAGGATTATACTGCCAACAGATCAAACAGGACTGTACTACTCTTTTAGCTGTGATGGCAATTTCAGGGTGCTCCCACTCTTGTGTAAGCAATTTAGTTATTGCTAGAGCTCCAACATGTCCCAGCCCATGTGCCATTTGAACCATAGGTTGTAAATAGGCTGCAGGCAATTTCCACTTATTCATTTCTTTGTTACGTTAACAACCCTCATCTTCCAATATTCCTTTTTTAGCCCATTGCTCAAGTTCTGCTACAGAAGTAGATCTCTGTATATTATTCAATACTTCCTCTCTAGCATCATGCCAACGCTCAGGTAGTGATTTTCCTACGTACATGGATGTAGTGCTTCGCTGCATCGCAGTCTCACGAGCTATGCGATCTGCAAAGGCTTTGTCTTGTCCTATTTTGTCAATGATTTTCTTGTGTGTGCTACACTTCATAATAGCAACTTTCTCTGGGTATGTAAGTGCAGTCAAGAGATTATGTACTAATTCTCTGTGCATTATCTGCATCCCGTGGGATGTAAGAAAGCCTCTTTCCTTCCGAGTAGGCCAAAATCATGAACCACTCCAAAAGCATAGCGGCTATCCGTGTAAATGTTCATACACAAGTCAGTGCTAAGTTCAAACGCTCGTGTCAAAGCTAATAATTAAGCTGTTGAGCCAACTTCTGTGGTATTCGAGCTGTTTCCACTACTGTCTCAAGCGTGGTAATCGCATAAGCAGCTGAAGTCGTGCCATATGGTAACTTCAAACAGGACCCATCAACCCACAGTTCCCTATCTACATCTAAAAGGGGCGTATCTTTCAAATTGAGGCAACCCTTTGTCTGTTCCTCAGTAAGGAATATACAATCGTGAGGCTCCTTTGGCTGAGACTGAGTCGCAGGATATGGCAACAAAGTGGCTGGGTTCAGTGTTGCGCACCTCTTCAAGGTAATATGAGGTGCTAACAGTGTCAATTCGTATCCTGTCAGGCAAGCACTAGTTACGTGTTGTGTCATAGTCTGATTCAAAAGGGCATCTACTGCATGAGGTACTAGCACCAATAGTTTGTGTGACAAAACTATCCCTTCACTCTGACGTATGGACACAGCTGTCGCTGCAACTGAACGGAAGCACCCAGGCAACGCACGAGCAACAGGATCGAGAACTGCAGAAAAATATGCACAGGGATGCTGCTTGTCACTGTGTGTCTGTAATAAAACTGATAATGCACACCCATCTTTCTCATGTACATAGAGTGTAAAAGCCTTCGTGTAATCTGGTGTGCCTAACACTGGTGCAGAGTAAAGAGCTTGTCTTAACTGACGAAAAGCATTGTGGCATTCATCTGTCCATGGAAGGGGGATCGGAGTGTTTTTAGTCAAAAGCTCTAGCAGGGGATTAACAATGTGAGAGAAACCCAATATCCATTGCCTACAAAACGAAGTCAAACCAATGAGTGCACAAACATCTTTCTGTGTGGAAGGTACTGGTGTGTCTAATATTGCTTGAATGCGATCTGGTGTCAGTGCACGGCCCTCCTTAGACAGAAGGTGACCTAAGTAGGTTAAGGAAATCAAAAGGGGGAGTGAAGAGGTGATGCCTGTGGGCACCGAGGTGGGCACGTCCTCCTCTTATCAGGGATATAGGTTAATCAGAAAGGGCCACCTCACATTGGGTGGATGTGTATCCAGATGTCATTGGAATACACCATCTTTGTTAAAATACCCCTCACACACCAAAAGGGCCCTTGGTGTCATGCTTCATCATCGGGGTCTTCCCGTCCCGCTGCGGGGCGGGGCAGTGCTGCTACAAGCGGATACGCTGGAGCACCTTTAGATGGAGGTGCTTATGTGTTGGGAGTGAGTGTCAGTGGGGTCAGGGGTGATATAAGGTGTGAGTTTAAAAGATACCTGGCCTAGTGGAAATTTTTTTTTATTAAACACTGGCTGGTATTATTAAAAAAAAGTGAAACGGAGAGATAGAGCAGGTTAATGGGCTCTCTCTCCTAAGTGGGTCAACATGTTTCGAGGCACGGGGCCTCTTCGTCAGGACCTAGGGGAGATCCCCCTGTCACTCACTAATGTTTTCTCCACAAAAGTAGAAAAAAGTGTATGTACAAATAGTGAACAAAAAGGACTATGTGAGTAACTACAAATTAATAATTACAACACATATATGCTACCACACTAATAATGTAGTATGCTTATCAATGGGGGGGTCAATGCCTCATGAGCCAGCATAAGACTGAAGGGTATGGTAGGGTATCAGTGTGCCCCTAGCACGCTCGTGCTTCCTCCTTCGTCCGCGGCTTCCGTGTATTTTGTATTTGTATTTTAACAAAGATGGTGTATTCCAAAGGCATCTGGATACACATCCACCCAATGTGAGGTGACCTAAGTAGGTTACCTTCTGTCTACAATATTGCAATTTCTTTCGTGATACTTTATGGTGGTGTGTAGCAAGAAAAGAAAGCAAAGACAAAGTACATTTCTCACCCTGCTCAGGTGTATCAGCTGCCAACGAGATGTCATCGACATATTGTATGAGAGTCACTCCTTCTGACAAGGTAAAGGAATCGAGTTGTCTTTTTAATGCTTGACTACAAATACTCGGACTCTCAGTGTACCCTTGAGGAACTCTACAAAATCTATATGATTGATTATTCAAAGCGAAACCGAACAAATATCGGCTATCAGGATGAATAGGAATCGAGAAGAAAGCATTCTTCAAATCGATTACAGAAAATGTAGCTGCTGTTGGAGGGACCAGGGTAAGTAATGTCGTTATGTCAGAAACCACAGGGTACTGGGGTACTACAATCTTGTTGACTTCTCTCAAATCAATGATAAATCTGTAAATCCTAGTGTCAGTATCTTTTTTCAAAATGGGAATAGGACTATTGCAAACATTGTAAGAAACCTCTTCCACAAACCCCACTTTAATCAAATCATGTACAATGCGTGTGAGTGCTTCTTCTCCTTCTCGAGAAATTTTATACTGAGGCAGTCTTGGCAATGAAGCACCCTCGTTGACACTAATATGCACTGGCGGAATAACCATATGCCCTACATCAGTGTCTGAAGTAGCCCACAAAGCACTAGGTAGTGAAGCTAATGCAATGTCCTCTTTAACAATACAGGATCTCTCAATCACAGGGTAGTTGTCATTCAAAATAACCCGTACTCCTTCCGGAGAACATCGTATCGTAGCACTGAAATATTTGAGCATATCAAGACCCACAATATTATCTGGTGTGTTTGGAGAGAGCAAAAACGGACATGGCATGGAGCAATAAACTTATCAACATGGAATGCAAGTGGTTGCAATAGTGGGCTAAGGAAAGGTGTTCCATCAAAACCTATCGATGTAATCGTTAAGCCAGACAGGGGCCAGACGTAGCGCCTTGTCTAAACAACCAGTTGTTTTATCTTATTAGATCTGGTATGTTCTAACTTTCCACTAGAGGTTGATGATCCTCAGCCGGTGACTTGGACAGACCATGCTCTGATTACTTTTTCATGGACCATGAGCAAGCCGCCCCGCCAATCCCCTTCTTCTTTGGGGCCTTTTGCCCGCAAGCTTAGTATTCCTGGGCTGTGGAGGCCTTGTCTCACTCGCAGGCAACCCTAGCAGATGATCTGGAAGGGCAAAACGACCATTTCAATGCTTGGGTTAGCCAGGGGGTCGAAGCCACGTGTAAACCCATGTCTAGAATTCATCAGCGTGAGACTCCATCGCAACTCAATTGTAAGAAGCTGGAACGACTTTTGAGGGTGGCTTATTGCCCGCTAGCCAAATCCAAGCTTCGCTCTTCGCAGAGAATATATTACACTGCGGTTAGGAAGGCCAAAAGCGAGTACTATGCATCCAGAATACTGAAGGCAGATAATAATAGCAAAGAGATATTTGCCATCGTACAAAGCTTTATGTCACCTCAAGCAAAACTAAAACCCATTCCTATCTCCGCAGGTTGGTGTGAGGAGCTGTCGTCCTTTTTCATCAACAAGATCAAACTGATTGAAGAAAGCTTAGCTATGTCTGCCACGCTCTCACACCCTCTACCTGATCTGCTACTTTGCTCGCCCCCCAACAAGTCTTTCTCCCAGTTTGACCTGGTAGAACTGCCAGATATCCTCTCCATCCTCAAATCGCTAAAATCAGGATCTCCTTCAGATCCCTGCCCGGCCAGAGTTCTGGCCGGAATTGCTGATATTATTGGCACGGAAGTCACAGCGATTGTTAATAAGTCGCTGCAGTCTGCCATGGTGCCGATACAATGGAAGCAGGCTAAGCTCCTTCCACTATTAAAAAAACCATCGGCTGATCCCCTTGTCATGGCAAATTATAGGCCGATCTCCCTGCTACCAGCGCTGGCCAAAGTTTTTGAGAAGGTGGCCTTTCGACAACTGAATGTCTTTGTTGAAAACTCAGGGGCCCTCCATCCAGCGCAGTCAGGCTTTAGATCCTTCTATAGTACGGAGACTGCTCTGGTGGAGGTGACGGAGGCAATCAGAGAATGTCTGGATAAGGGCGGCAGAGGGGCGCTGATTTTATTAGACCTCTCTGCCTCCTTCGACACGGTACCTCACCAGCTTCTCTTGATGCGCCTATCCGCCATCGGCCTCTCTGGGCTAGTGTGGTCATGGTTGGAATCCTTTTTGACCTCCCGCTCCCAGCAAATCTGGATGCCCCCGTATTCCTCATCAACCAGAGAAGTTCAGACGGGTGTCCCGCAGGGCTCAACGCTGAGCCCGCTTCTTTTGAATATCTATATGACCCCACTACTCTTTCTGGCTGAAAAACTGGGTGCCAAGATTATGGCATACGCCGACGACACCCAGCTGTTGTTCACCTGGGATGACCCGATCGTCAGCACAGAAGCGGCGCAAAGATGCTTAGCCGCCGTGTTCACCTGGCTTGCCCAGGCGAAATTAAAATGCAACGAGGGGAAATCAGAAATCATACTTTATGGTCAATTTCCCCCTCAGTTCACAGAAGCTCTGTGGCCCCCTGATTTTCCCCGGCCTCTATCGGAGGGTGGCCCAGCTAAGAATCTAGGCATTTGGTTTGGAGCAGATCTTAGATTTACAGAGCATATAAAAAGACTTACAGGCATATGCTTCGGGACCCTCAAATCCCTAGGCAGATTCCTCCCTCTGCTCCCGCAACCTGCCAAGGAGATGGTTGCCCGGACACTTATTCTGTCCCGCATGGACTATGCCAATTCACTCTTCCTTGGCATTCCGACATACTTGATTAACAAGCTACAACTTATTCAGAATGCGGCGGCGAGACTCCTTCTAGGCGTCTCTAAACGGAGCAGTACAAGAGCACAAATGTGCACACTCCACTGGCTGCCGGTGATCCAGAGGGTACAATTTAAGGCTCTGGTCCTAACACACAGAGCTTTACACGACTCAGGCCCCTCTTACATCAAAAGGAGAGTGGCTTTTTACATTCCCCGACATTCGCTTAGGTCTGCCGCACAACGACTGATGGTAATTCCTCATTTCCGTCGAGCTAGGATGGGTGGTCAGTCTCTATCGGTTAAAGCAGCCATCCTTTGGAATGCTCTCCCGTTAGTGCTGCGCCACACTCAGGACCTAAGATGTTTCAAAAAATTACTCAAAACCCACCTTTTTAAACAGGCCTACTAACTCTTCTTCTCTCGCCAGCCGTGCTAGACTGCTTCGCGCCAGGATACTCAGGAGTAGTTGTGCGCGTTATAAATCACAATATAACATAACATAACAAGTAGAAGTCACAGCTGTGACCCCTGACAGTTCCCAAATGTCTTCCATATTCCATTCTCTTGTGAATTGCACAACTGCTGCTAAAACAATGCCAACAGAGGTACCAATGGGTGAGGCAGACTGGCCTCCAGGGTCCGGTGATCTGTGTTGCAGTGTCCCTGTTTCTCTAGGGTGTGCTGCTTCGTAGGCCCTCTTGTAAGACTGGAGGTGAACTTCAGTATGGATTGTGGTGGAAAGGCCTTCAAGGTTAACCCACACTTGCCACCGCTAGGGTCCACCTGCTGGTGCTAAGACACCAGGGCTTCTAAGGTCTAGAGGGGGCTTTTCAGGTCTAGCATGGAGAGTGGTCTGGTAGACTGGTCATGAAGGCTGGTTCCCGACTTCCAAATTCGGCAGCTCTTGTCAAAGTGCCACATCCTCTCTCCCACTGACCTGCACTGCCTTCAGCTACAACCCAATTTTACCCAGCTATAAATACCTAGATGTGACTTTTTTCAAATTATGCACCAGACAAGAGCAACATGCTGCCTGGGAAAAAAAAGTAAAAACGTCCTGTAAAGCATGTGAAATGTAAGAAGGAACAACATGGTTACCTTAACTCATTTACACTCCTTATTCAGAATCAATGAATGTTTTTGCCTGAAAAGTTAAGGACAAGACTACAAGGCCAGTAAGGGGCCAGTTTCAATGTCCATTCCTTATATCCTTACAAAACCTAAGCAAAACAGAGAGCAGCAGTACACATTTTATAAACTAAAATAAGGAAAAAAGCGGATAAGATCACATTAAACGCAGTAGCGGCTGCTACCGGGCAGTAGTGTTGAGGCGGGGAGGGGGGTTAAAAAAAAGAAAACAATAAAAGGGGAACAAAAAACAACATTTCACTTACCTTCCCGGTGTCCACTTCTCCTCCGTCCTCTTCAGTCGATGAAGCAGGAAGCACCCAGGCTCCGACAGCCCTAGCCAATCACGACGCTGGCTTATGGCTGCATTGTGATTGGTCTGAGTGATGTGGTTCGGTGCTTAGAGAGGGATTGGGAAGCTGGGCATGTTCTCCACCCAGGCTGTACAACACAGCCTGGTGGAGAACATGCCAAGTGTGCATGATGGTTTAGCTGGCCCAAGACGGCCGGCAAAACAGTCATGCGCACTTAGGAGAGTGCCACCACACTTTCCCCCTGCTCTGAGGGCTGCCCCGCACGCACCTTCGCAGAGCACAATAGAGAAAAATTAAATGATAATAACATTATTATCATTTTATTTTTCTAGTGTGGTGATGCTCCTCCACCTTAGCGGAGGAGCCGCCCATGATTAAACGTCTTCTGCTCCACGCATCAACCAGGTATTGCAGTACCTCCAGGAATGGGGCATTTCCCCACCCTAGGAAAACAATGTTTAAAGAAAGACGAGAAAAAAAAAATAGTGCTTCACTGGCAAACTCTTCAAAGTGGCGCTAATTTGTGTGGGTATGACTAACACCAATATGGCCTGTTTGTGACCACTCTGACTTGCTTTATTTATTTATTTGTTTATTTTTCATATTTTAAACGTTTTTTCTATTTATCTCGGGGCTGTACTTCCGTATAGAAAAATGTCAGAGAAAAACATTTCCAGCAAAAGTGTTTCTTTCTTTTTTTAATCCATTTTATAGGGGAACAAATGAAAGAAAGGAAACAAAAGAGAGGGTAAGCGGCGTTTCTTGAAGTCACGGTTTTTAGAAAGTGAGGAGGAGTGAGACAGAGGCAGGGAGAGAGGGAAGAAAAAGAAGAGATGGGGGCAGCCGCCAGCAGCAGAGCAGGAGAAGTATACACTGTCCTTGTCTTCTCTGGGCAAGAATGAAAAGACAGAGTCCTTTTCCTTCGCGGCCCGCCCTGCCCGTTCAGCCACGAATGGCTGAGGCTTATCTATAGGTCTTGGCTCGTTCTGCCATTCTGAGACGCATGTTGGGTCGGGCAGGTGCCTGGGTGACATACGCCACCTGAAGGGGGGTTTATGAGGTCCTATAAGTAGCTTTAGATTGACACGGGAGGGGTCTGACAGGCCACGGGCAGGATGGAGACAGAAGAGGCCCTGTGGATATATGTATGTGGGAGGAATAGGTAGTCTAGTCTAGAGAGGGAACCATGTACTGCAAAGAGATAAGTGAAGCCTGATACGCTCGCCATGTGTCTGACCACCCCAGGGTAGAAACCATGTGATGCAGTTTGGAGTCTCCAGTATGGGGACCCGAGCCTGTCTCCCGCTACCTGTCAGTAGCCACCATAGTATAGTTCCAGTCACACCCCATCACAGATAAGCCTCTCAGGAGTTCCCCCCAAAGGTATGTGACCCTTTCCACAAAAGCTTGTCCTTGAGGGAGAGGGGCATAAGCGCTGCCCAGCGTCGGTGTTTCCCATGTAATGAACCTGTCACAGTGGTCTAGCACCTGTCATATTTTGGATAGGATGTAGGGAACCCTGTGGTGTATAAGGATGACTGTTCCACGAGACCCAAGGACTAATCCTGAGTGATATACCTAATTGCATCCGTAGCGGGCAAGGCATGGAGCTTTATTACCCATCATATGTTTTTCTTGCAGAAGAACATCTACCTCTAGATGTTTGGCCTGTCTTAGGACAGCACCTTGTTTGATTTGATCTAGGACCCCTGAGACAATCCAAGTCATGATGTGAGGTCCCCTGTCTGGGTGTTAGTGGTGTGCATGGCCATCTATGTGTCAGGGGAATGCCAGAAGGAAAGTTTATATAGAGAAGCGACTATATCTGTATGCCTGAGCTTAAACTGTGCAAACATTTGGATAACAAAACACGTTACCTTCCCCCTCCTCCCAACCGCGCCCCAATACTTGCTCAAACCTGACGTATCTGTCGCGACAGTGAGACTCCCGGGACATGAACCGGGGAGCCCGGTAGTTCCTGCCACTGGTTCCCCAACTGCCCAATGTCCTCATCCATGATTGTTCAGGGTGTGGTGGAGGTGTTACTCCTAGGCCCCCAAGCTTGGGGGTGACCCATGGGTGGATCATGCGCTCTGAGCTAGCAAATGTCAATATCCGGAGATCATAGCTGGGTGTCAGCAATGTCTTCCCAGCAGTCAGGACTCATCACCCTGTGCCTGAAAGCAGCCATTAGATTGTGATCAGTGCCATCTCTTGGAGGTGGAATTTTTCGGATGTGTTCTTTGGGTGCCTTGTGAGAGTCGGATTCCAGCGGAGGCGGAGTGTGTGGCTTAAGATCAACAGCCTCTTCTGTCCAAGCAAAAATCACCTCAGAAGGGTCAAAGAATAATGATTTGGACTCGCATGCAGGCCGGGTATAATAACATGTAATGAATGTTAGGCTCTTGCAGCCTGCGCTTAGCTGCGGTGAAGGAGTGGCTTTGTTGGATAAGTCGAGTATAGTTGGGGAAAAGCATGATGGTGTGTGAGTTATAGACTAATTTCTGTTTATGGCCCCTGGCGATTTGGAAAATGGTGTCCCGGTCCATATAGTTCGATAGTTTGGCTTTGACCAGGCGGGGGCGTTCTCCCGGGGGTGAGGGGGGCATCTTTGTCAGCACCTGGTGGACCTGATCCAAAACGAAACAGGGGGATAGGGAGTCTTCTGGCAGGATGGATTTCAGCCATTGTGTGATGGAGCGCTCCATGGAGCTGCCTTCACAACCCTCCAGAAAGCCAATCAGGTGGATGTTGTTTTGTTGTGAGCAACCCTCCACTTCTTCGACCTGGGAGGCCAGCTCTTGCACCACCACTGTAAGTTTTTTGACTTTTTGTTGTAGAGCTGCGATGGTATCGTCCGAGGACGATACCCTGGTTTCAGCTTAAGTAATGCGGTCAATGGCTTTCCTGAGGCCTTGCATTAGGAATGAGACTTCCGAGCCTACAGCACTGATCTTTTCATCCAGCGTGTCGCGGGTCTGCAGGAAGCAGGGCAGCATTATCAGGGACAGAACCCCCATTCTCAACATTGCTCGCACAGCCATGGGTGGTGGTAAACTGGTCCAAGGTACTCTGCTTTGTGGTGGGGCCGGCGGGCTTATCTTTTGTCCTGGTAATAAGTAGAACAGCCAGGAGGCTTGGTGCCACCTATCTCTGCACTACGCTACAAGTGGGTGCCGTGACTGGACTGTTCACCACTCTGGGAAACCTGAGCCGGGTCTAATGGATTCAGGCCCCGCTAGGCCACAAGCTGCACCGGGCCCAGCCCAGCCGCCTACACAGCCCGGGGACAGACCACAAAGCGGTCCCCCTGCTAGGGCAACATTTGCCAGACCCCCGGCCAACAGCTCCCACCGAAGGGCCCACCAGTTGATGCAGGTCCGGGCTTGCCAGACACTCTCCGTTATGTTTTCAGGAGAAAGAAGAGGCCCAGGGTCCTCAAATATCCCTTAGTCCAACAGGACTCACTGTATCTCAGCTGCCGAGGCCCAGTCCAGGATTCCGCCTACTCCCGCATCTCAGGAAGAGGGGAGATCTACAGCGCGCCCGATGTGGCAGGAATCAACTCCAAACTACGGGCCTACCTTACTTCAGTTGAATCAGCACATGAGGGAGCGCTGGGCCCCCATTTGGGCCCCAGAGAGCAGGGGCCTCGGTCCAAAGGTATAGGCGAAGTGAGCTGTGGGAGGCTAATTTTGGAATGTCCGCTGCACTCCTAAGGCTAGATTCGGCCCCAAGCACTGCAGCCAATCAGAATGGAGCAGAGCCCATCTCCCGTGCACTGCCTCTGCAATTTCACCTGTGCCACGAGCCTGCCCCACCACAGCCAGGCCGCAGCCTCAAGCAGGGGAGATTGGGCCTTCGCTCTGAACTCCAAGGGGTGGAGGGCTGCTGCCAAAGCCATATACGCCGCAGACAATGCCCATGCAGCAGAGCAGTGTCCGCCGACAGTCACACGACTCCCATGGGCCACCACCGGGACCGGCTCCGTAAAATTGCAGCACCGCAGCACTGAGGCCGAGACACTCAGGCCATGTTTGCACCGCACCACTCCACCACTCCACCCGCAGCCTGGTCACAGGAGCCCCGGCCGGACAGCTGAATGCACAGCCTCTACTCAAGGAGGGTCCTGATGAGCCATGCCTTCCATCGTCGATGCTTGCGCCCATTGGGCAGCCGCGAGGTAATGTAGGCCTTGGGAACCAGACCGCGGCCCGCTAGCTCAGGGCCAGGTCTTGCTGTGTTTCCGTGTACCACCTCCCGGCACCAAACGTGGACCGGGGGTTCCTCAGCAGGATCTGCTGGCATATGGTCCACCCGGTGGGGGTTAGAGACGGATTTTGGTGGATTTTGGGCTTGATGGGACAGAGCCTGTCTAAAAGATGACCACCATGATGGCTATTCAAGCCATACTCCCATATAAACCCTCTTTAGTAGCAAAGTCGAATTTTAAATCGCAATTCTAAAAATACCACTTTTAGAAATTTGACATTTTCTTGACCCAGCCATTTTGTGCCTGCAGCCTGTTTCCTGGGTCACATGACTAGCTGTAGCTGGCAGTTGGTCTTTGTATATTGCTCCCAGACAGTGAGACAAATGAGCAGTGGTATTGGCAGGGTGGGCCATCTCTGACTTGATGACAGGGAAGATCTGTCACTTACCGTACTTGCACATCATAAAAGCTCTACCTGGGCTCACTCATAAAGTGTTTCACAATTGTCTATTGGGACCCCAGACAAGCTATAGCCACAGCAGGAGAGCAGGAAATTCCAAACACCACAGGAAGAGGAAACCTCCAGAACCTTTTCCTATTCAAAGTGGGCAACAGGTATAAATATTGGACCCTCAGACCCAGTTCACCTCTGGAACTGTAGAAGATCCTGAAAGACTGCTGTGCTGCTCTGCAAGAAGGACTGCTAATCTGCTCCCCTGCTGCCTGAGTGAAAGGACTGAACCTACCCCTTAATCCCAGGACCATCAGCGTGACTCCAAGGGCTAGTTGGGCAGCCTCCAGATCAGAGTCTCATGGACAGAAAAGGCTTCAACCACTTTGAACACAGCACCTTGACTCAGTCTTCTGTGTGTCCTGCCCGCCAAGTGGCGCCACCCCAGTCCTGGACCCTTGGAAGTGGGCCTAAAGGTGCTCAGCCATCCCAACTGTGGTCCTGTTGGCAGGACCAATGCAGCGTGATGCATCACCTCTCATCTCTGTTTCAGAACAGCCGCTGTGTGATGCATCCTCTATGCAGGACTTTGCATCACAGTCAGCAGTCTCCTTAGAACCACAACTCCCCAATGTATCCTAGGTGCAGGCCTTTGCATCTCAAGCCCCTCTTCGATGGTGTCCTCGACGACGACACAGCACTCCGCATTGCAGCTCATCAGCTTCTTCAAAACCATTGGTGCATGACGCAGGCTTTCACAGCACTCCGCAACCAGGATTTAAGGGACTTTGTTCAGACGACTATCCTGTAGCCGGTCCATGCTCCATCGGGGTCAGCCTGAGCTTGTAAATTTGTCACAGTCCATTGCAATCCTATAACCACAGTTGATGCTTTGTGATTTTAGGCACTATTTTCACTTAAATATTAAAAATTGCATATGTCCAGTTCTACTGATTTGAATTATGTAATTTTTGTGTCAAATAATTTATTACATTTTATGCCATGTGTCTAATTTGGTGTGGAATTTTTCTTGTGTTGTGTTTTCACTTTATTGCTGTTTGAAGTGCTGAATAAACACTTAACCAATTCCCTCTAAGTAAGCCTGACTGCTTTGTGCCAAGCTCCCGTAGGGTTAAGCACAGGTTAATTTGGGTTTTGCTTGTGCTTCGCCTCAACAGAGATTGTGGTTGTTTCCTGAGTAGGGTTTCACTCCCCTCAACCAGTAACCCAATTTCCAACATGCACCCTTTGGACAAGCCCAATCAGGGCAAAATAGATCTTGGGTTACTTATGTTCTGCTTCACGGAGGACCTTTCTTGGCATTTTGGCTGGGCTGTTACTATTGAAGCACGGTCAGGACTGATTTCCATATGGTTGGGTGCAAACTGAGGTGGCATGGTGTGCAAAATAACGGTGGACTGGGATGTGGTCAGAGTAATTACCATTGGCTGACATTAATTCAGCATTATATCCACCACTTTTTTGAAGAAAAGAGATGGGAAAAATATTGCAATTCTATGAGTTTTTGTCTACTTGTTAATCATAACTTATTTGAGATTACATACTGAAGATTGTTTTAGAAAAGAACAGTTGGAGACATATTAAATCATGTAATGTATTTGCGTAGAGCTAACATTTTCTCCTTAAAGCTGCATGAAATTGGTTGTGTGGATTAAGATATTAAATGAGATTCACACTTCCTTCCCTGAACATTTTTTACTGCCCTTTTTACATCTCAATCATAGTTCAGTATATTTATAAAGTTCTTTACCCTTAAGGGCTTTCTCTGTTCTCTGTTCCCCCATCTGTAGTAATGACCTCGTACTTATTATTCCCCACCAGGCAAAACAAGGTTAAGTAAAAATAAAAAACTATTTTCCCTCATACTCTTTACCTAGGTGTGGGAGAGGAGTGGTGCAGCGGCTGGAGTGTCTGACTCCGGAGCTGGGCTCACGGTTTGATCACCGGCTGCAGCTCAGCTCAGCACTATGTGACTAAAGGCAATAGCTCACTTAATATCCCAGAAGGCCCCCAGCACCTTGAAACCGTAAGGGGTGATACGTTTGCGCTTTACAAATAGGAATTATCATTATTACTTACCTATATTCTAGTCTTCTAAACTAGGTTTCTCTTTTCCTAATCTTATGCTTATCTATATATCATAAGCTGTTTCTTCTTTTCAACCTCTTAAGCTCCAATCTACTTTGAATATCACCCGAAAAAAATAAAGAAAAATGTTTCACACTCTTGATCGATCTGAATAATGTCTCAAGCCCTTTTACTCATACCATGCACAATCAGAGGAATGGGATTTTCCTTAAGATTGATGATCGTATATGTCTGCATTCATGGGTATTATATTATTAACTCTGCACTTTCCTTGCAGTAAACATCAACATCACTCTCACTGCAGTAAACATATGTAATAATAATTGATCCCTGGCGATGGAACTCCCCCAGGGCCCCATCCTTGGTGAAATGGAGAGCGGGAGTGGACTGGTGCTCTCAGCTTGAGAAGTCCATTTACCAGTGGCGTAACAAAACCTTCGGGGGGCCCCCTGCAAGGTGCGATGAAGGGGCCCCATGCAACTACATGCAATCTATCTCCCTCACCTATCACCTTTGCAAGGACTTTCAGAACCTCACAACCTATAGACACTTTCAGCAGAACTATTCCCATATTACACAAATATTCAAGCTGTGGATTGAGACTGTGATGTACCTTAACCCCTTCGATGCTGATGACGAGCTGAGCTCGTCATCTAACGCGGCTTTTGAAAAAAAGCCGCGTAGGGGAAAAATCACCACAGCAGCGATGCGGTTAAGTGAAAGAAAGGTCTATGGGCTGCACACACTAAAAGGCATCAACCAGATGGGTGGTAAAATGGGGAGTAGGTATGTTACAGATACAAGACAGAGAGGAATCTTAGACAAATTACTATTGTTCTCTGTGTATGCAATGCTGGTGCTGGCAAAGAGGAAATCAGAAGATCTAAAAAGATCTTTTATTTAAGTGAGGAATTTGCAGAAACGGAATACACACAACATTATACAAGAGTGAAAATCATTCAATCAGGAAGCTTATGTAGTGCACACGGAAAAAACACTGAGCACTAACAAGCTCAATACTTTGTTTCAGGATTTGGGGACATGGTAGCCAGAAACCTTGAGGCTTTTTATTAAACCATGAACATGTGTTTGAAGCTGTGGTGCCTCTGTCTGAGGCAGCCAGTCTATCTAATAGGCATAAGCCTAAACCCTGATTTAGTTTGTCCATTTATCACCAAAGGCAGATGTGTAGAACAGCAGAAAGAAGGTGGAGGAAGAGAGAATTTGAGGAAAACAGGGCTTGCTGTAGGAAGCACCTGTAGCTCCATTAGGAACAGGAAAAGGAAAAAACGGTATTATACTACTACTATAATAAGCCATAACATAGTGCTGCTAGGGTGTTCAGTAAGCTCACTTGTCCATCAGGCCGCCTCTTCCTGATGGTGTTGCCTTCACAGAGTTTGGTAACCAACTGGGACTCCTACCTTTCAACACAAGATCAATATAATCCAGCACAAAATATGAATAATCTCTAGTCAGGAACTCACAATTGTTCTCCTTATCTAACTGGGCGAGGCAATGTTGGGTCCCTGTCCAGCAGCATGTTGTGGTATCTACCCCTGATATGGCAAGAAGGTGTGGTCTCACAATAGGTTAAAACTCCCCACCGTAAAAAAAGAAGGTCTTCCCATGGATGACTGTCAATTTTTGACCAAGTTCTTATATGACTGTATTGACCAAGTGTCGGAGGGAGCGGTACATGAAATGATCCAGCAGAATGTTTGTAAGTTTTACTTACTCAGTAAATGGTAATTAGGGTTTCAACTGGGCCATGGTATGGAGACAGTCATTTTTATTTACTGAACCTGTCCATGTCCTATGATACAATAGATTACTTTGCTCTTCTCGAAGGGGAGAACTGTCCCCTATGGATTTGAGGTAAAAAGCTTGGCTGTAATCAGGGTTTAGTGATTAAGATAATTATTCCATGGTGAGGGAGCTTTGTGTTTTGCTCTGCCACAAGATTTTGCAGTTTATCCATTGATTTTTAAAGAGTATATGGCTGGACTTTCAACTGGACTGGACTTTCAGCACTAAATAGATGACACCCAATTAAGGGTTCATCTGGAGGAAGGTAGTGTCCAGGCTCTGTTCCCAAATTCTTACAGGCTCACAGAGATTGTGGCCTCTCTGTGGCAACATTTCATCATGGAATCATTGCCTTCATCCAAGAGCCTTCATCAGCAACCACAACAAGCACAGAATTAGCTGTTGTTTTGCACACGCCTTCTTGTCAGAAAACGAAATACAGCAAATGCCTTTAAGAAAACTCTGATCCCTTGAGCATGCTTGAGTATCAGTACACTTAAAAAGGAGTTTAGCTCCAACTGTCAGTGTTCAGCAGCGTTTTGTTGCAGTACAGAACCTCTCCAGCTCATCTAAGCATCCTCAATTGTCCTCCTGCTCAACACTGCTCCACATTTGTCTCCTTGCCTAACCCTCATCCTGTACGCTCCCACTCTTCTAGATTTCCTACATTCTTTCAGATCCAAATGGTCCTCTTTGCCTTTTCAGTGCCATTATGCTACTTTTCTACTCGCCTACAATATTTAGCCCGTGTCAGACAGATAACTTTATTACCAGACAATTTCAGATCAGAATTTCAATTAGCAGTGTGTCACCTCAGGCTTTTGGTTTCTTTGCTATCCCTGCCTAGTCTACAGCTGGTCAACTCTACTGCTGATTACCATTTCACTCCAGAACTATTTGTAGTGGCAAGTTTGAAGACGCAATCTTGAAAGGCAGAAATTAGACTGCCACCATCCTGAGGCTTGTTGCTACCTCTTCTTGTAACTCCGAAGGTATGTACCATTTCATAGTGAGGGTTGTTGTATTCCATCCCCTCATGTCTGACAATAGAGAGAGAGCAAATAACAGCTTCTTGTGGGGATGGGAGTAAGTAAGCCAATTTTTAGTGGCGGAAAAAATGAAATATCACAAAATGGAGTCATTTCTTATTCTCTGTTGTCTTGGCCAGAGTCTTGGCCAGAATTCCTTATGGCAGCATCATGAACCATCTCTACCGTTAAGATCCTGAGAGTCTATACTGACCATCAACTCTCTTTACTTCCCAGAATTAGAACAGAAGTGAACGGTTTAGTCCAGACTGGCCCGCAATCTTGTTCCATTCTTGGGCTCAACGAAAAGGGCTGCATTTATGAGGGTTAACATTTTATTTTATATGTCCTACAAAAATGTCTTTCATGTCAAGATAACTGCTAGACAGGTTTACATGTTCCAGATAGCTCAAGACCAAGCTATGTGATTGATTTACAGAGTGAAGAAACCACATTATGTTGTGCTACATAGAATTAAAGGTACTATATCTTGCATATAGAGCTACTGAAGTAATGTGTACCCACTGGAGAGTCCCCACTGGAGAGGCTGGATCTAGCAGCCTGAAAGAAGCAAAAATGTGTCATGACCAGAGTTGATGATTACGCAGATTATAAACAAGCCTCTTAGTTTCCTGATGCCCTCAATTTGAGGGTGTGGGATAAGGGGAAACAGGGTTAGGGGAGGCAGAGAAAGCAATGTTAGTCCAGCGGCTCAGTTAAGTAAGCCAGGAGCACATCACTTCCACCATTAGTCCTGAGGGGCAGCTTAGACCAGGTAGAAGCTGAAGACAAGGTCCTACTTTAGACTGCAAGAATAACTGGAGAGATATAAGTAGCACAAAGTTACACATGAACCCGGAGTAGGACGAAAAAACACAAAAAGGTGCACATGAAGGAAGGGGCCAGGTGAGCAAACTAGTCAGCAGCGGAAGAACCCACTAATTAGGGGCATTCTCAGGTATGGACTAGAAGACAACCCTGGCCTCTATATTTTCAAAGCCCCTTTTAATCTGTGGCTGGCTGTAATTTCAGACATCTTGTTGTTGAGGTATTCTAATTTTATGTCAAGACCAGAGGTTCCTATTATGCTTCTCTAATCTTGCATTTATTGAAATAGCAGCAGTTAAGAATGTAAAACTACAAATCCCATGAGGCTTAGAAACAAACTAGCGAATGGGATAGAAAAACATAATCACAGTAACCACTTATAGCATACCTGTAAGCATGTATAACCTCAACTTGACCGCAAACTGCCCTCTTTTAAGAAGTCCTCAAATTACTAGCAAGCACAAAGCTGATATCGCACATCTCCGACCTCCTCCCCGCGGCGATGGTAAAAAATCTCAGTCACATTATGTCTGTGGACCAAAATCATCAATCCCTCCCTATCGAGCAGCTCCATGCCGACCGAATCAAACTCGGTCAAATCACCCCCCTCATCAAAAAGCCAGACGGCAAACAGAGCTACCTTAAAAAATACGGACCAATTATTAACCTCCCTCTCCTGGCCAAAACCAGCAAAAAATGTGTGCTTGCAAAACTCAATAACCATATTGAAAGATACAATTTGCATGAAACCCTCCAATCTGGGTTCAGGAAAGAGTGTAGTGTACAGAAGAGACTGTAATGCTGAGCATCTTAGATGACCTAAACAGATCTCTGGATGATGGTCAGGCCTGCCTCCTAATCCTCCTGGACTTCTCGGATGCCTTTGATACTGTAAACCATGACATTCTCCTAAACACCCTGTGGCAGCGGACAGGCATCAACTGAACGGTCCTTCAGTGGTTCGCATCCTTCCTGAAACCACACTCACAGCTAATCAAACAAAACAACTCGACATCAAAAGCAGCCCAATCTCACAAGGAGCCCCTCTAGGGTCAACCCTGTCTCCTGCTCTTTTCAACCTCTATATAGAGCCCCTTGTAATGATCCTGAAGCAAGCCGGAATTGCCTACCACCTATATGTAGATGACATCCAACTTTACATGAAAATCGAGCAAGTCATAGACATCCAGCACTTAAATATCATGCTCTCTACAGTTCAGTCCTGGCTGTCCAACAACCACTTAAGCTCAACCCAAAGAAAACCATACTCCTTTGTATCGAACCCAAAGCACAATCCTTCCCTGTAGACATATAGCTCAACATCCTCACTGCTTTGAACTGCAAACAATCCATCTCCAACTCTGTAAAATCAATCAATCAATCAATCAATCCATTTGTAAATGCGCACTACTCCCCCGTGAGGGTCTCAAGGTGCTGTGGATGCGGGGGCGCTGCTACTACTTGAACAGCCAGGTCTTGAGAAGTCTCCTGAAGGTCAGAAGGTCCTGGGTCTGACGTAGGGGGACGAGGAGGGTGTTCCAAGTCTTGGCAGTGAGGTGGGAGAAAGCTATGCCGCCGGTGGTTGCTCGTCGGATGCGGGGTATGCTGGGGAGGGCGAGGTCAGCGGAGCGAAGCTGGCGGTTCGGGGTGTAGAAGGTGATTTGTTTGTTGAGGTACGCTGGTCCGGTGTTGTGGAGTGCTTTGTGAGCACGGGTGAGGAGCTTGTAGGTGATCCTCTTGTTGACCGGGAGCCAGTGCAGGCCTTTCACGTAGGCTGTGATATTGCTGTGGTGGGGGAGGTTGAGGATGAGGAGTGCAGAGGTGTTCTGTATGCGTTGTAGTCATTTCTGGAGTTTGGCTGAGGCTCCAGCAAAGGGGGTGTTGCCATAGTTCAGCCTGCTGCTGACGAGGGCCTGTGTGACCGTCCTTCTGGTTTTGGTGGGGATGCATTTGTAGATCTTGCGGAGCATGCCGAGGCTGTTGAAGAATGGCGGACTGAGGGACGATCCTTGGGGGACGCCGCAGATGATCTTGGTGTATTTAGATAGGAATGTAGGGAGGTGGACATTCTGGGTTCAGCCGGTGAGGAAGGAGGAGGTCCAGTCCAGGGCTTTGTCGCGGATCCCTGCGCTGTGGAGGTGTGTGTGTAGGGTGTGGTGGCAGACGGTGTCAAAGGCGGCTATAATGTCTCTGGGGATTACACTCAACAGTCACTTAAACATGAAAGAGCATATAAATGCCTCTTTCAAAAGTGCCTTCTACATGAATAAACACCTTCAAAAAGTCAAACCCTGGGGGGGCGTGGCCAAGATGGCGGGCTGAGCGGTCGCACTCGCTGTGAGCTCCGCCGGACCCGAGCCCTTAACCTCTTACTTTAGCACCGGTCTCCCCCCCGGACCCGTGCATTTGGCGAGATAAAGGCGCTGGATATCGGTGTGGAGGCTGTGTAAGGCAGAAATCTCCGGCGTCAGACATAGAACGGTCCCGGAGCCTTGGCCGGGCGCTGAGAGGGCCTTTGGTTCGGAGCGGAGGTGGAGCCGCGGTTTGGTTTGGAAGACCGCCTGACTTGGTGATTGAGGAGGAGCCGCCGCTGCCTCCCGTCGGACCCCGACCTTCACGGCAGCATCCTACCCTGCGGCGAACCCCGAGGAGCTGAGCTGCTTGGTGCCCGGAGGCGGAGCGTCGAGGAGGGACGCCGTGGGGCTGGATATTACGCAAGGCCGTGGCTTTGGCCTAGTCCCCCGAACGACGGAGGTGCCGGGGATCGAGAGGCGTTACATTCGCCCGGCGACCCAGCGGCGGTGCCCTCTGGATGTGGACCTGCATTACCAGGCTTGCAAGCACTGAGATAAAGACTGGAGACTTGATACTGTGGCCCAGGAGGATCTCGCACGTGGCGCCGAAACTGCGGCCTACCTCTCCGGGAATCCCGGAGGTGCACTGGTGGAGAGATTTGGCGGAGACCGGGTCCCTGTATCCCCCCCCCCCCCCGAGGCCTCCTCGGCTGCCGCCGCTTCATCGCCTTTGTGAGACTGGGATAGCAGGCGTTGGGTGTGACTTTCCTAGTACAAACTTGGTGGTAAAGCAGTGACGCGTTTGAAATACGCCCCACGCAGTAACGTTTGAGAGGACTTTCTCGGCCCGATTTGTGGTGGCCGTCTGAAGAAGAATCGGTGAGTCCGCACAGGCCCGGACGGGTGGAGCCGGGAGACTCGGTGGGACGCCGGTCCCCGGGTTGGCCGGACCGTGAGTCGCCCCATTGTTGGATGCGGCCTGCCGGAGTGCGGACTGAGGCCCACACGGAGGTTGGCAGTGTGCACGTGGCTGTAGCGGCCTGCCGGTGGCTCGATTGGCGGCCTTGCACCGAACATTCCAGAAGATACCCCAGTAGCCTCGATGGCGAACAACAAAGGGTCCAAGAAAGGTGACCGCACCCTGCCGGACATGTTGGGCCAGAATGCCGCGAGACAGGACAGGGGGCAACCGTCTCCGAGTCTCCCGGGCGGCTCCCAAGGAGCGAGTGGAGGGGAGCCCCCAATCACAAGATCTTTCCTTGAGTCCCTTTTTGGCACCCTGCGGGACGACTTCCAGACCCTTAAACAGGAGGTGGCGGTGAGGTCCGGGAGATTTGTCGGGAGGTGGATGGCCTGGGAGAGAGAGTGGCTATGGTGGAGGGAGCTGGCCATGCCAGGGACGAGGAGATCACGTAATTGCAGCAGGAGGTTATACGGCTCCGGGACCAGAATCTTGATCTTTAGTCACATACCGAGGACCTTGAAAACCGCTCCCGGCGGAATAACATCCAAGTCCGGGGTGTTCCATCCCATGAGGAAGGGGAAGATGTGGCTGCATATCTGCGGGACCTATTTAGAGAAGTGCTGGGGGAATCGGATGATTTCCCTATCCGTATTGATAGAGCGCACAGAGTAGGCCTACAGCGCAGGGCCTCGGCGCCCCGCCCGGACATCCTGGCCTTCCTGCCGGACTATCCCTTGAAGGAACGGATACTCCGTGAAGCACGAAAGCGGTCATCTATGGACTTTAGGGGTCATCGTGTGGCGCTTTACCAGGACCTCGCTGCATCCACCCTGCAAAAACGCAAGGCTTTTAAAATAGCGACGGATTTCCTTAGGGAGCACGGCACTCAGTACTCTTGGGGGCACCCTTTCCGTCTCATCTTTCGCTGGAACGGGACCCTACACCAGCTGCGGTCCCTTCAAGATACATGTGGGGTACTGGGTATCACTGCTACGGACGATGGAACATTCAATCCTCGCCAGCGCCGTATCACCAGGGATGGCTGGCAGACGATCCCGGGCCGGCGGTCGCCGGCCTCCTCAACGCAGCCGGGCTCGCCTGCTACAGCTGCGGACCCAGATGACGAACCACGAGCTACAGCTACCAACGCTGCGCCAACTGAAGTTGCATTGACTGCCTGAATAAACTCCGGGGGGAGATTGACATCGCTGTGTTAGTAACGCAGGTTTGAGGGTTCGGGGGGGCGGGGGGATGGGGGAGTGCGTAGTGGCTGGACGTCCACTTTTTTGACTTTCCATAGGCCTGTCCGTCATGGACCGGACTTGGACACTGGTTCCTGGTGGGGTGTTGGGGGATTCCGAGGGTGAAGTTGGGGTTGTTGGGACAGTTCCAGTTGCGGGTGGGAACTGGGGTCTGTTTGGAAGAAGGAGGGGGGGAACAGTTCTTGGGGGGAACGGGATGGGGGGGGGATGGGCGTGGGGGAGGGATCCGGGTGTTGGCGGGAATGGGGGGGTCGTCCAGTGCACAATGGGGTTCCTTGTCATTCAGATAATGTGTATGCTTCTTGGTCTGCTCAGATTTGCATGCCTCACTTACGGTTTTGATTTTCTGTTTGCATTGCTGAAGAGAGGGAAGGGGAGGGGGCGTGTTACTCAGTGCTTGTTGTTGCCTATGGCTCTCCGGACATTGGCTGGGCTTCTGGTTTTGCTTGGTTATTTCTGCACCACACGTGATAGTGCTCTGTTCCCTACTATGTCACCCTTTTCGCACGACAGCGCTTACGCCCCTGCTGTCCTGGTACTGTGGGGCACCACTGCTTTTTACTATTCCCCTTTACATGCCTCCTGACACGTGCAAGGTAGTGACTCTGAATGTTCGGGGGCTGAATAACCCAGTCAAGAGGCGAGCTGTGCTCTCCCTTTTGGAGAATACCCAGGCGGACATTTGTCTCCTCCAGGAGACGCACCTCCTCTCACAAGACACACACAGACTCCGTTCTCATAAGTTCCCTTCACAGTTTTTCTCCTCTTGTACCACTAAAACGGCAGGGGTGGCGATACTAGTGGCCAGACACTTTCGGGGAGAGGTCCTCCACAAGTTTACTGAACAAAAAGGTAGGCTCCTTGCGTATCGGTTCAGGATAGGGGGCCTCCTGTTTACGATTGGATCCCTATATAGCCCTAATGAAAGACAGGACCGCTATTTGCAGACCGCGATCGAGGACATCACCTCCTCCCAAGACCGTTACATTATACTGGGCGGTGATTTTAACATGGTCTTTAACTCTGCAATAGATAGATCGGCACAACGCTCCCCGCAGGTAGGGGAACTCTCTGCGGACCGTAAGGCCCAGCTGGAAGAGGTCGACCTCCTGGATTTGTGGCGACACATGCACCCTACGAGTAGGGACTACTCATACTCTTCCCATGCGCACAAGACATACGCGAGGCTGGACCATCTTTTGGTTACCTCCCCAGTACAGGCGCTGACGTCGGGGTCGGAGATGGGTGTGCTCTCCCTCTCGGACCACGCCCCAGTTGAGGCTACGCTGCGTTTGCCGCCAGCCGCTTATCGGCCCAGAACGTGGCGTCTACGTGACACGCTGCTACACAGGAAGGAGGTGGTGGCCCGTGTTGAGGAGGCGATCCGAGATTATCAGTCCCATAATGACAACGCCGCTACTAGCCGGGCCACGCAATGGGCGGCGCTGAAGGCGGTGATTCGAGGGGAATTTCTAGCAATTTCCGCGGCTGATAACAAAGACCGGCAGGCCAAGAGGGATGAACTTACAGGTCGGGTTAGGGAATTGGAACAGATACATCGTAGGACTGCGGCTCCCCGGATTTGGAGGCAGCTCAAGGAAGCGAGGAAGCTTTTGGCGGCCTTGGATCTTGATCGGGCGGAGTATGCGGCACTTCGGCTGCGTCACACCTTCTATACTGGAGGTGACCGCTGTGGCAAATTGCTGGCTCACAAGCTTCGGGTGACACGCCAGAATCAGCTAGTCAAAGAAATCTCGGATCCAGCAGGGAAAGTAGAGACGGAGGACGCTCGGATCGCAGCCGTCTTCCGCGACTTTTATAGGGATCTTTACACTGGAGACCCCCGGATGAGGCAGCTACGACTGCTTATCTAGATTCGGTTACGCTGCCATCCCTGGATTCTTCGCAGTCGGAGTATTTGGATAGAGACATCCGGATAGAAGAGGTGATCTCTGCTATTGCCAGACTTAAACATGGCAAAGCGCCTGGCCCAGATGGCTTCACAGCCCTCTATTATAAAACCTTCTGCACATCTCTGGCCCCGGTACTCACACATCTCTTTAACTCCTTTGCTGACCCCGGAGCTATTCCACCTGATTTACTCCGGGCCTCAGTCACAGTTATCCCTAAGCCCGGGAAAGATCCGAAATACTGTGGGTCCTACCGACCGATTTCTCTTTTGAACATCGATTTGAAGCTATACACAGGGATTTTGGCCGCACGCCTTGCTCTTCACTTGCCCGGTCTCATCGACCCTGACCAGGCAGGGTTTGTCCCTGGGAGACAGACAGTGGACAATACGAAACGGATTGTCCACCTTTTGGAGAAAGCTTCCCGGATCCCGGGAGAACGAATGATGCTGGCGGTAGACGCCGAGAAGGCTTTTGATCGAGTCCACTGGCCCTTCCTGGAGCAAGTTTTAATGAAAGCCGGGATAGGGGACAAGTTCAGATCCATGATTCTTAACTGTTACAGGCAACTTTCAGCTGTAGTTCGGGTCAACGGGTTTACGTCTGCGACCTTTGACATTGAACGCGGTACCCGGCAGGGCTGCCCGCTCTCGCCTTTACTCTTTGCTTTATATATGGAGCCATTCGCTCAACGGGTGCGTGATAATCCTGCGGTGGCCGGAATCCGGATGGGGGGCTTCACACACACTATCAGCCTCTACGCGGATGATGTCATCTTGTCCATTGACAAACCCCGGACGGCTCTACCGGCGTGTATAGCGGAATTGGACTCCTTCGGAGCGGTAGCAGGGTTTAAAATGAATATGGGCAAGTCGGTGGCCTTAGATGTCTCCCTCAAGCCGGCTACCAGAGCCTACCTACAACATAGGTTTCCTATGCTTTGGTCCTCGGGTGCGGTACCTTATCTGGGGATTCAGATTGCGCCCACTCTGCCGGCCATGGTTTCAGCCAACTACCAAGCACTAGGAACAAAAATCAGAGACGAATTAAGGCGGTGGAATCGCGGGACGCTCTCCTGGCTTGGCAGGATAGCTGCTGTTAAAATGACGATTTTGCCACAAGTACATAGGGCCCGATTCACAGAATGAACTTAAGACTAAATCCTAAACTTACTACTATTTGGTATTCACAGAATGCACTTACTACTTTCGGGATTCACAGAGTGAACTTACTACTTTCGGGATTCACAGAATGAACTTACTACTTTCGGTATTCACAGAATAGACTTAAGACTACTAACTTTACGTCCGAACTCGGGCCGTAAATTACGGCCCGGGGGTGGAATTTCCGGCTTGGGGGCGGAGCTTGCGACCCGGAGGCGGAGCTTCCGGGCTGGAGGCGGAGCTTCCGGGCTGGAGGCGGAGCTTCCGGGCCGGAGGCGGAGCTTGCAGGCCAGAGGTGGGCATTTCAGCCATGCCTAAATCCCCACTTCTGGGCCGCAAGCTCCGCCTCCGGCCCGGAAGCTCCGCCTCCAGCCCGGAAGCCCCGCCTCCGGGCCGCAAGCTCCGCCTCCAAGCCAGAAATTCCGCCCCCGGGCCGTAATTTACGGCCCGAGTTCGGACGTAAAGTTAGTAGTCTTAAGTCTATTCTGTGAATACCGAAAGTAGTAAGTTCATTCTGTGAATCCCGAAAGTAGTAAGTTCACTCTGTGAATCCCGAAAGTAGTAAGTGCATTCTGTGAATACCAAATAGTAGTAAGTTTAGGATTTAGTCTTAAGTTCATTCTGTGAATCGGGCCCTTTATCTTTTCAGGGCCCTGCCGCTCCAACCGCCGGTTGGGTGGATACCGCAACTACAGGTGGATGTTTCACGCTTTGTTTGGCAAGGCAAGAAGCCCAGAATGCGCAGAGCCCTCTCGCTGCTGGCCCCCGAGGCAGGCGGTTTGGGGGTACCGGATTTCCGCAAATATTTTCAGGCTGCGCAGCTCCGTTATCTAGTGGAGTGGAGTAGGTGGGAGTCCGATAAACATTGGCTCTTCCAGGAACAGGCGGTGGCGGGGAGACCCCTACAAGAGATTCCTTTCTTGCGCCGTCCTCATAGGCCTAAAAATCTCTACGCTTCTTTTATTACGAGAGTTCCCCTACGGGTATGGGACGCTACTAACATCCTATACGGTCTCACCACGTTCCCGTCCCCGCTCAGGCCGCTGGTAGACAATCCAGATTTCACGCCAGGGCTAGAAAGAGGGGCGTTCACACATTGGAGACAGGCGGGGTTTCGAGCCCTATGTCATATGTACGGTCCGGAGGGGGTGGTCCCCTTCTCCCAATTTCGTCAGGAGTTTTCATTACCGGAGAGCGACAGATACCATTATATGAAGGCCCATCACTGGGCCCTCCAGCCGCAAGTACCAGAGTCGGCTGACAGGCTTTTCCTTCCTTACGAAAAATGGCTGTTATCCCGCACATCAGATGCCAAATTGATCACAGATCTCTACAAGCTTCTGCAACCACCTGCAACACACAGTTATCACCCCGGGAGGGAGCGCTGGGAAAGGGAATTGGGGAGGACCCTAAGCCCTAAGGAATGGGAACACATATCTTACAGGGCACGGCACTCGGCATACCACATGGGGCTCACTGATACTCTGGCCAAGGTCTCCACCTACTGGTATTACACACCTGAACGAGTCCACGAATTTGATCGTAACAAGGAAGACACATGTTGGAGGGGGTGTGGGCATCGGGGGACACTCGCACACATTTTATGGGACTGCCCGCTGCTGGAGCCTTACTGGAAAGAAGTGCTGGATAATATTGATTTACAAAAAGGGGGGTGGTGATGAACAGAGTGTCTGAGTTAAACAGACCACTCTTACCCAGTCCAAAGATCAGGGCTTGATCCATCACCGTTATTTATCTCACTGCCCCATCCCAGCTCAGAACCTGGCTATATGCAAATCAGTCTGTCCCTGGCCCAGTGCATCATGGGAACAGGGCAGACTAAACTACCAAGCCAATTCTTCACCAGAAAGGAGACAAGCTACCGGGGACCGGTTTCTGGCATTTCAGCCGTCTTCGGCCCGGCTTGCTTGAATCCTGATGGTGCAGTGAGAAAGGGACTCATGTCTGAGTATACCCTACCACACCTATAGTGGCCAAAAACGATTCAGAAAAGGGGGTGGTGATGAACAGAGTGTCTGAATTAAGCAGACCAAGCAAACCGGGCCGAAGACGGCTGTAATGCCAGAAACCGGTCCCCGGGAGCTTGTTTCCTTCCCAGTGTAAGAATTGGCTTTTGTAGTTTGGTTTGCCCTGTTCCCATCATGCACTGGGACAGGAACAGACTAATTTGCATACACCCAGGTTCTGAAACTGGGATGGTGCAGTGAGCTAAAAAACGGTGTTGGATCTAGCCCTGATCTCTTGACTGGGTGAGAGCTTTCTGCTTAATTCAGAGACTCTGTCCTTCACCACCCCTTGTTGTAAATATTTTTGTCCACCCTAAGCGTGGAAGGGTATTCTCAGATGTGAGACCCTTGCTCATTGCACCATCAGGATTCAAGCAAACCGGGCCGAAGACGGCTGTAATGCCAGAAACCGGTCCCCGGGAGCTTGTTTCCTTCCCAGTGTAAGAATTGGCTTTTGTAGTTTGGTTTGCCCTGTTCCCATCATGCACTGGGACAGGAACAGACTAATTTGCATACAGCCAGGTTCTGAAACTGGGATGGTGCAGTGAGCTACAAAAAACGGTGTTGGATCTAGCCCTGATCTCTTGACTGGGTGAGAGCTTTCTGCTTAATTCAGAGACTCTGTCCTTCACCACCCCTTGTTGTAAATATTTTTGTCCACCCTAAGCGTGGAAGGGTATTCTCAGATGTGAGACCCTTGCTCATTGCACCATCAGGATTCAAGCAAACCGGGCCGAAGACGGCTGCAATGCCAGAAACCGGTCCCCGGGAGCTTGTTTCCTTCCCAGTGTAAGAATTGGCTTTTGTAGTTTGGTTTGCCCTGTTCCCATCATGCACTGGGACAGGAACAGACTAATTTGCGTACAGCCAGGTTCTGAAACTGGGATGGTGCAGTGAGCTAAAAAACGGTGTTGGATCTAGCCCTGATCTCTTGACTGGGTGAGAGCTTTCTGCTTAATTCAGAGACTCTGTCCTTCACCACCCCTTGTTGTAAATATTTTTGTCCACCCTAAGCGTGGAAGGGTATTCTCAGATGTGAGACCCTTGCTCATTGCACCATCAGGATTCAAGCAAACCGGGCCGAAGACGGCTGTAATGCCAGAAACCGGTCCCCGGGAGCTTGTTTCCTTCCCAGTGTAAGAATTGGCTTTTGTAGTTTGGTTTGCCCTGTTCCCATCATGCACTGGGACAGGAACAGACTAATTTGCATACAGCCAGGTTCTGAAACTGGGATGGTGCAGTGAGCTAAAAAACGGTGTTGGATCTAGCCCTGATCTCTTGACTGGGTGAGAGCTTTCTGCTTAATTCAGAGACTCTGTCCTTCACCACCCCTTGTTGGATAATATTGACGCACACTTCGACATCGAATTACCACGCTTCCCTGCTTACACCTTGTTGGGACTTCCGAACGGCCTGATGTACCCCCTCAGATCCAGTAAGGGCAGACAGATTGCGATAGCCCTGGGCTCTGCAGTCCAGAACATTCTAATACACTGGCACACGGCTACGATTCCGTCCACCACAGGTTGGCTCCATAGGCTGTGGCATGCGTTAGGGATGGAGAGGATGTCACTCACGGTAGCGGGGGATGTGAACCAATTCAGGGAGCTTTGGCGGCCATTTAATTCCCTATTGCTCACGGAATTTAGAGAACTCACCTGCCCTAGGTACCTCCGCCTTCTGCGGCTTCCGGGCCCCATAGAGCCTGCCTAATGCTTTGCTATTAGTCCCTTTTCCCATGTGAGGCATAGCATGCTGTATTTTCCCTTTGCTTTGGGACGGTGCACTGGACGAGGGGTGGGAGGGGAGGGGGGAAGGGAGTTGGGGGGAGGGAGTTGGGTAGTTGGAGTTCGGGGTGGGGGGTGTGGGAAAAGTCATTTCATATTGTGGCGAAACATGATGTACAATTCAATGGAGGCATGACCCGTTAGGATAATCTTGGCTGAAGATGTATTTGCACTTTGTGGATCCTTTCCGCCCTACCGTATTGCTCTTTAAAGATATGTCTTGTCCCAATGTGTTATGTTGAATAAAATGCTTTAAACCTAAAAAGTCAAACCCTTCATCCCCATCAAAGATCTATACACTGTGGTGCAATCCTTAGTCCTCCCGACGCTAGACTACAGTAACAGGATTATGGTCGTAACAAAAACCCACCTAGTCCCTTTGAAAGCCACACTTCACACAAAGGTCAGGACTACTTTCGGGGAAACCCGCTAATAACCATCATTCCCACTCTCAGGCAACTCAACTGGCTAACAATCGAGTTGAGAGCTATACTTGAAACCAATTGCATAACTCACAAAGCTCTCTACACAAAACAAAACAGTCTACCTCACAAATAAATTGTCAAAAAACAGTCAAAAGAGGCCACTCCGAAGTTCTCACAGTCTTCTCTTGAATCCACCAAATTTAAAAAAAGAGAAATCTTGCACCAGCTCCTTCTCTGGTAATGCAACCAGAATCTAGAACTCATTGCCTCAGGATTTACATGACAATCACTCATTCCCTCAGTTCAAGAAGAAACAGAAACTTCTCTTCAACAAATATCTCAACCCTCCATCCTAAGCCATCCGACTTGTCTGTTTGCTCCCACCCCTCACCCTATGATTAACTTTGAATAACAATACCATGGGAAAAAGTGTGCCTCTACTCTTCGTGCCTGCACAACACCTTATTTTAGACATCTCCTAAGGGATATCTTCCATCGATTTCACGGTCTACAGCAAATTTCCTTTATTAATTGTTTTTATGTTTTTTACTTTCCCTGCATGTAACTCATGCACCTACTGACGTGTAAACTCTGTAAGGCGCTATATACATATTTAGAATGCAACTAGCCCAAATGCCGTCTTATTTACATATAGCATCCCTACCTGAATTATAGTCTACTTGTCATGCGGTCTTTCCTGGATTTCAGCAGTATGCCTTCCCTCAGCATCGAGTATTTCTGGCCCATTCCCCTCCTTATTTGTCAGCACTGCCTTCCTTCTGACAAGCTCATCACCGGAGGGGAGCGGCTTTGGTCAACACCACCTTCCCTCCCTCTCAGATGCTTACTCTGTATATACATGCCCTAGGGGAGTATACTGGGCCTTGTCTCCACCTCCATTTAATTTTAACCTTTTTTCTGCCTAACTGTGTTAGTTGTACTCACTTTCAACATGGAATTGGATAGCTCCCCTCTAGTGAATGACAATGATGATGACGGAAAAACTTTAAAAAATGATTTAAATTAATGTATTCATTCTTCTGTGGAACAGGCGGTGGCAGCCTCTCTGAATAAGGTGTCTAAAAATATTGAAAATGTTGTACTAAATATTATGTCTAAGACATGTTTTTTTTTTGTTGTGAAAATCTTCATTGTGCAAAAAATATCATTACAAGGATGGGCCTACAACCACGGGGGCCGGCCACTAGGACATGTAAAGCAATTGTATAAACTTACAAAGCAGCGACTGATCCCAGAGGTCCAGCAGAGTACAGGATACATTTTCGGCAACACAGGATATAGTCAGGATATGGATGTTTTTAATTTTTTAGAAAAAGAACAGAAAGGGAAACAAAGAAACAAAACTCAAGGCGAAAAGCGTTCTAGACAATGTCGAGCTCCGATGGGGGGGACCTGCAGTACCGGATAACAAATCAGGAGGGCAATAAAGAGGATCAGGGGGGGAGGCAGTGGGGAAGTCGGGCAATCAGGAAAAAGAAGGGAATCGTTTCAGGAACCTCAGGATCAGGGGGACAGAGAAATATCCGGAGTGTCTTCAAAGGGGGGTGTACAGATGTTCCCTCGGTAGGCGTTCCATTGACCCCAAATTTTACTCCACGCCCTAGGCTTGCCCCTAGCCAAATATACCGTCTTCTCTCTAAACATGCACCAGTCCATATTCTCCTTCCATACCGACACAGTGGGAGGCCGTTGGGAACCCCACAGCTGTGCAATATCTCTCTTTGCGATCATGTTCCCAAGTGCCGCCCACCGGGCCTGGGCAACGTTGTAATCATTCGGCTCCCACACATTCAACAAACATCTACGAGCCTCAGGCAGCAGAGCGACCCCGGTGACACACTCAATTACCGCATGCACACGCTATCAATACGCCGCCACCTCACGACACTCCCAGAGGATATGAAGAAAGGTGGCACTCATTCCACATCCACGCTTACACAACCCATCTGAGGAAAAACCCATAGCAACAAAACGAGGACCCGTAACATACACACGATGAAGAATTTTGAGCTGGACGAGACGGAGACGGGCAGGAATGGCGACCTCTTTCGGGGAGGATAGTGCGGACTGCCAGTCCTCGTCATCCAACTCCAACCCGTCTCCGGTCCAGACCTCCCTGAGACGCACAAGGAGATCCGCCCGATTGTTAATTAGTTTCTTATAAATCAAGGAGATCGTACTATCGGGCAGATGACCGTCAAGTATACGGTCCTCGAGTGGGGAAGATTCAGGAACAGTAACACCGGCTGTGAAGACAGACAGCAAAGCGTGGCGAACCTGCGCATACCTGAAGAACTCCCGATCACCCAACTCGTACTCACTTTGAAGCATCGCAAAGGTCTTCACCGCGCCTTTCACCCAGAGATCACCCACTCTGCTAATGCCAATCATATCCCAGTTCTCAAAACCTTTCATTGTCCATAGGCATCCCAATTTTTCAGAAGCATACAAAGGGGTCGCTCGCGTCAATCGATCATTCCACCCCATGGCCGCATTGGCATTCTTCCACACAAGCACTGCAATCTTAGTGGGTCCCGATAGGTCCCTCCCCGCCGTCCGAGAGTAGAGCGCTCTATTGAAGTTACCGCCGGGCAACTGATATTTATCCATCTCGAAAGCCGGAGTCGGACCGGGTGCATACGTAGCATGGTTGATGGCGGACAACTGGGAGGCCCAATAATACCTCCTGATGTCCGGGAGCGCAATGCCCCCGTCATACCAGGGAAGAGCTAGTTTTGCAAGAGCGATGCGTGCGCGACCGTCCCAAACAAGCCTCCTCTGAAAACCTTCCACCTCCCGAAAGTAGGCCGCCGGAATAACATCAAAAGAATTCTGAAGTGCGTAGAGAAATCGAGGCAGAGACATCATTTTAAACAGTGCCGCTCAACCGAGTGGCGACAGCGGCAATCTACGCCACTGAGCAACGCCCAACTTCAATCGTCGGAGAGGAGGAAGTAGATTATGCTCGTAGCGGGCAACTGGGTCTAAGGATATATAGACTCCCAAATACTTGAAGCCGGATTGTGAAAGTTGAATGGGAAATCTACTCGGCAAGGGGGGAAGGCCGCCCGAGATGACATACACACACGATTTAGACCAATTAATGATCAGGCCGGAGTTCTTACCGAAAGAAGTGAGAACGTCGAATAGGACGTTAAGGGATTTACGACGGGAGGTGAGGTACAGGAGGATATTGTCGGCGTACAACGAAACACGATCTTCAAAATTGGGGGCCCACTGAATGCCCTTTATCGACGGCTCCCATCGGAGCCAGGTTGCGAGCGGTTCTAGAGCAAGAGCAAAGAGCAGGGGGGACAGCGGGCATCCCTGCCTAGTACCCCTCCTGAGAGCAAAGGACTAGGACACTCTACCATTAACGACGACCTGAGCTAGCGGATCCGTATATAAAAGTCTAACCCAACTGATAAGTTCCGCACCGAAACCAAACTTTGCCAGAGTGGCCCAAAGATATGTCCATTCAATCGTGTCAAAGGCCATCGCGGAGTCCAAGGAAGCCAAGATGGCCGGCTGCGGAAGAGACTCCGCTCTAGCTAGAACACCGTCTAAGCGCCGCAAATTATGAGCAGTGTTCCGGTGCGGAATAAAACCGGATTGATACGGGTGGATCAGGTCACAAATTACAGTGAGGAGACGATTAGCGAGGACCTTGGCGAGAATCTTCGGCTCGGCATTCAATAGAGAGATAGGCCTATACGACGCACATCGATCACGAGGCTTGCCCTCCTTTGGAATTACAACTATAGTTGCCAGACGCTGGTCGCAAGGGAGGGTGCCAAGCTCACGTGACTCCATGAACATAGCGCGAAGATAAGGCGCGACATTGTCCGGGCGCAGTTTGTACAGTTAGATAGGCAAGCCATTAGGGCCCATAGCCTTGCCAGAACGGAGGGAACGGATTGCGGTAGCAATCTCGTCGACCGACAACGGGGCCTCTATGCACACTCGATCCTCCTCAGACAGGCAGGGCAGTGCGATGTCCCTCAGCAGTAAACGAGAGTCATCCTCGTCTCTATCGGACACCGGGGAGTAGACCACACGAAAATAGTCGGCGAAACACTCCACAATCTTGCCAGGGTCCGTCACATTCACACCATCCGAAGTCTGAATCACAGGGACCACACAATTCGCTCTTTCCTTTTTATCAAGCCAGGCAATCAATTTACCCGCCTTATCCCCAACATCATACAATCTACCTCGCTGTTCCCTGTACATTGTCTTGGCAGCATCTGTAACAAGAGATTTATAGTCAAACTGCTTCAAACTAAGGGCGTGGAGTCTATCCCGGGTGACGCCTAAGTCTAGATCAGCCTCCAACTCCAGTATTTCGGCCTCCAGACTCACGACCTCCTGATTTCTAGCCTTCTTGGTCTCAGCTATTAAAGATAGGGCCTGTCCACGCATAATAGTGGAGGCTTCCCACAGGGACACTGAGGACAAAACGGACCCCTCGTTCTCCAGGAAGTAGTGATCTAGGGACTTTATCAGGCAGTTACGGGTCTTGGGATTGCGCAGGTACCAAGGATTGATAGGGGTGATCCGCCCGCAGCGTGTATCCCCGTATCAAAACTAAGCCACAAAGGGGAATGATCTGAAATGCCTCGGGCCAAATGTCTGATCTCCCTAACGTAGGAAGACTGGACAGCAGGCATAAGGATGTAATCAAGCCTGGAGAGACTCCCATGAGCCCCGGAGTGAAAGGTGTATTGACATTGCGTCGAATGCAGCAACCTCCAGCAGTCCACCAGACCAAAGGTGTCTAAGAACCCACCGAGCCATGATTGGGAAGTGGGAAGATCCCTGGGGGGGGTGGCGATCCAAACCACCGGAAGCACAGAATTAAAATCCCCACCCATGAGGAGAAGACTATCAGGGAGCTCCAGCATCATCCGGCCGACATCTGAGAAAGTAGAGGTCTGGAGACCCGGGGGGACGTATACAGTAACCAATGAAAGAGTCTTACCCTCCCACCTACCAGTGAGGGCGGCATAACGCCCTCTATCATCAAGGATTACATTATCAATCTCTAGAGGGAGAGAAGACCGGATCAAAATACCAACACCTCTGGAACCAGTGGTCAACCCAGAGTGAGCAACCAAATTGCAACCCCACCTATTCATAGCATGACACATATTTCCCACCAAATGCGTCTCCTGCAAGAGTACCACAGCAGGAGACAAACAACGCAAATATTGCAGTACAACACCCCGTTTTGTACGATCCCCCAATCCATTGCCGTTCCAAGATATCAATCTCAACCCACTATCCCCCATCCCTACAAGTGATGCATAAGTCACCCCACAAAGAGCAGGACACCTGAAGCAAAGAAAAAACCAATATGCCGCCTTGAGAGAGAAAAACACACACATAAACACCCCATCCCACCCCCCAACCAACACCCTTTACAACTCCCCCTCCCTGCACCCCTGCAGTAGACTAAGAAGCCACCCCAACATGCAGTGTGCCTGTCGCCCTAACAGTCCCATTCTACAAAAAGACCTCGGAGGAGGAAAGAGGCCCGTCACCACCCGCAACCCGGATGTGGATAACAATAAGACATACTATACAAAAGAAATAGCACCCAGCTGAGGAATGTCCGATGTTCGGAGGTCAGGGACCGAAAAGTCAATTCTGTGTAGGCTCACCACCCTCGGCACCGCCAGGGTGCTCCGTCCGATCGCCTCGGCCAGGCAGGGAATCCAACCAGTCACTCACATTGTCCGGTCAATCGAAAAAGAAGGTCTGTTCCTCATACTCCACTCGAAGCCTAGTAGGGAAAAGCATTGCGTACTTTAGTCCCAGGTCCCGAAGACGTCGTTTAACCCCCTGAAAGCCCATCCTTTGTCTCAGGACAAGTTCAGTGAAATCCGGGAAAAAATTGACAGAGGAGTTTTCAAATTTTACCGGGCCGTGCACTCTCGATGCCTGCAGGATCGCATCCCGGTCTCTTAAGTGGAAAAGTTTTGCGATAATAGGCCTCGGAGGAGCGCCCGGCTTGGGCTTACCACCCGGAACACGATGTGCATGCTTTACTGCGAAAAACATGCTGAGTCCAGAGGGGGCAAGATGGTTCAGGACAAGATCCTCGACTAGGAGGTCCACCGAGTGATTCTCGGGATTTTCTGGAACACCTATGACGCGGATGTTGTTGCGTCTCGCCCTGTTCTCAAAATCCTCCAGCCGATGGGACATCAAGTCATTTGCCGATTTCAAATTGCCAAGTTCGGTCTGGAGTTCCGAGACATCGGCTGTGATGCTGGAAGTCTTCAGATCCAAGGACTTCACTTTCTCACTGGTCTTGGACAGGTCGGCCCTGATCAAAGTGACATCAATGGCGACCGTGTCAATTTTACGAGCCAGAGCCTCATATTGCTGGCCGATGGTCTCCTTCATGTTGGTGATGGTGCCCATAATGTCTTGCAGAGACAGATCAACAGGAGCGGTCGGGTCCTCTTTGGCGTCCTCCGGGGTACGGCTGGAGAGCCCGGGGGATCCCTTGGCCTGAATGTACCGGTCCATAACATTTGTCTGGACCGATCCCCCACGAAGAGGCGTCTTAGTCTTCCACTTCTCTGCTTCACCCGTGCCCGCCATGTTGGAAGATGCGCCCCGGAGGGGCCCGCGAGACCGGGTAAAAATGGCCGCCGGCAGGCCGGGCACCAACAAACCACAAAAGCTGGCTCGTACGGCCAAGACAAAGTCACAAATTGACCCAAAAGGCTGTGATGATGAAGCAGTGCTTACATTAAATGGAGGCTGGATTGGCCCCCAACCGAGCGAAACAGTCTCTCAATCAGACCATGCCAGGATCCAGAAACGAAACCGAAAGTTGTGATAGGGCTACCAAGGAGACCCCACTGCCGTTGTTGTTCAACTTCGTCCCGGATCCACAGGTCGCCCAGTCCCCGGCTCGCCTCCAGGTGGGCCCCAAAAGTTCAGAGCGATGTAGTTTCGGTTGCCCAAGTCCGATTTAAATTCTGAAAAGAGTTATGGACTCAGTCGAGGTTCATCTTCAAGAATCCGTCCAAGAATTCAGGATAGCATCAGGATAGATTGCGAAGAGTGGCGAGGGTCCGGGGAGCCCTGTGCTCACGCAACCATCTTGGATGCGCGCTAAGCTCCTCCACCATGTCTAAGACATTAATGGCTAATTCTAAGGTGAAAACAGAAAAAGAAAAATACACTCCTACCTACTAAAAAGAAACAGGTATCGATCCCCAATCCTGACATGGCACTTTTGAATAGTGTGGTTTCCTCACCTCAAACTGAACGTGTTGTTCCTCTCAGGCCTCCTTCCAAGGAGGGGAATACTTAAACTCATACAAAGTACAAAAATAAAACAAACATTTTTCAGAATGATCCACAAAAAATTGGCATTCGCGCATTTTGGACACTGGTGATGACATGGGGGATCCTGATGATGATACTGACAATTTAGGGATCAATGACCATCTTCTCCTCCTCCTAAAAAGTCCAAATTGCTTCCTTCCTTGTCTGCTTCTTTTCAGGTCAAAACAGTTCTGGATACAGTAGGGACTCCGATGTTTGATTCAACTCTCATACACCATCCAAATTCCATGGAAGGGGATAACATCTCTTCCAGATTGCGTTTGCCCTTGGACAACCAAACTAGGGTCAAGTTGAGATCGGAATGGCCCAGGTCTACTCTGTCTTCCAACATCACCTCCACTCCAACTATTGACCAGTCTTTGCTTATTTTCTTTTCAAAGTTTGGCAAAGATCCCCGCAAAAGAGTTGACAAGGCCTGGTACACTTGTCAAGATAAGCTACTTGACACTGTGTGTCCTTTGGCTCGTCTTTTTGACAATGCAGAGTTGGCTAGGTTAGATAACATCATTATTGACCCTGAAGATTCGTCATTATTGAGCCAACAAGCTTTTTGTTTGTTGGGCAACGCTAACTCTGCCGTAACTCATAAACGGAAGAAAGGTCTCCTATTAAAGTTGTATCCGAAGCTGGCAAATCTGGCTACTCTTGATCATTCGAAAAACAAACAGTGGGGAACCCAATAAACCCTTGCGGGCTTGGGCCTATGTAATTGGTAGAGAAGTAAAGGTGCCAGCAAGGGAATTTATTTCAAAATATTTCTTTCCAGTTTAGGATTGGATAAAATGATTATGAGTAATCCTATCTGATTAATCAGAAACTGTAATAGCAGATATCTAAATTTAGCAATAGTCAGAATCAATCAACTATCTCAGGCATATAAGTCATCAAATAAAAGCGGGGAATTTTGATAAAAAATGATCAGTTTATAGATTGCTTTATAAAGTCAAAAAAGAGGGTACAGATCAACAAACGCTGGTCACAGACACAGCTTAAAGCAAATGAAACAAAGAATTGTACAATCAGCCTATATTTCATTTGTGATAAGAGTCCAAACCATAACAATATGTAAAGATCACCATAAATAAGTCATCAGTGTAGTTTAATCACAATTCAAAGGAATGGGACTCAATAGTCGATGTTTCAGTCTCAGGTAGAGTAAATCTGTGAGACCTTCCTCAGGACAATAAAGTAGATCAGGAGTTGTGACCCCTAAAAATATAAGCATAAACAAATATTTATTTATTATGTTCTAACATGAATAAATTACATTTCTGAATCGATATCAAAAAATCTGTGTCTCTAGATGTCTATATACAATTGTGAAATCTATTAATTGTCACAAAAAACATTCTTGTTTGAAAAGAAGGTACATATTCTGTATCATCCCACTAGATAAGCATATTATAGTGGCAAGTGATAAGTAGCTTACTGCAACAACAGATCCAGGACTGCATATGCTGGTCTTTTTAATTCCCCGCTTTTATTTGATGACTTATATGCCTGAGATAGTTGATTGATTCTGACTATTGCTAAATTTAGATATCTGCTATTACAGTTTCTGATTAATCAGATAGGATTTCTCATAATCATTTTATCCAATCCTAAACTGGAAAGAAATATTTTGAAATAAATTGGTCTGATCGCAATGAGAAATTTGACCATACGCATTGAGAAATATCGCCAGGTGGTTGATTTTCCACACTCGCTCTCACCAATTTGATGTTGATGATCGCAAATGAGGAGAAGTCTTGCCTGGAGGTGGATTTTCCTTGCTAACTTGATGTTGAACGCGAGCAAGAAAAAAAAACGCTCCGCTAATCATAGTTGAGTTTTTCAGAACTCCGCAAGCACAGAGCGCATAAACCTCTGTACACTCCGTGAGCAGAGCGGAGTTCACCACCGAGAATTAGTAACAACACTTTGCCATTTTTCAGAGGGAATGTAGCAGACCATATCTCTTTTATGACACAAGTCGTTGAGAGAGGCGAACTTTAATAGGACGTCGTTCCGCGTCCGTTGGATAGCATATTATACTCCTGCAGCTTTGAACAGAATGTATCTGGCACTGGACAATTGTTAATTTTGTTGTAAGCACTAGGGCTAAAAGGGATGGTTGCACATTGTTGTTCCTTTCATATGTTAATGCCCTTTTGGAGTCGGTTGTCTACGGTTTTGAGTTCTGCCTTGGGGGTAACACTAATTTGGATCCTGCCTTGGTACTCTTTGTTTTTTTTTTAAATGGGCAATCTTTGAACTTGGTAAAATCAGGACAGACATTCTTGTCAATTGTTTTTATTATAGCTCGTTCTTTGATTTTGCAAATGTGGAGAATCTGTAAGGTTCATGTCTATCAAGAATAGCTGAATAAACAGCAATTCAAGGAAGCCTATGCAAAGAGGGTTGGGGCTTGAAGCAATTTAATGCCTCCTGGCAGTATTTCGACTTGATTAAAAACCATGGATTGGGGGTTCAGTATACTTTGAGATCTCCTTAAGTTAAAATTTGTTTCTAAGAAAAGGGCTATAGCAATTTGTTAATGGGCTAGAGGCCAAAGGATCGATCTAATCTATTGAGATGAAACTTTCATTACTGTTATTTGCACTTTATATTTGAAGTGTCTTTTGGACAATAGTTGGTTTTGCTCATGCACTACATTATATTTATAAGGAACTATAGGTATTGAATAATAATTAATTTGATATGTTCTTGGGGTCGGGCCACACTTCTTTATTATGCCACAGCTTCAGCTGATCTAATCTAGGGTGATTGGAAATATCTACAGAAGCTACAGAACATCCAGAACACCGCCGCAAGACTGGTCCTCAACCTGCCAAAACACTGCCACATCTCCCAGCACCTGCGCTCACTCCACTGGCTCCCCGTCGAGGCGAGAATCACCTTTAAGATGCTCACCCACGCACACAAGGCCCTCCACGGCACCGGACCAGCATACCTGAACAGCCGACTCAAATTCCACGCACCCCAAAGGACCCTACGATCAGCCCAGCTTTCCTACGCCGTGGTCCCCTGCACCAGAAAGACCAGATCGGGAGGCCGCTCCTTCTCCTTTCTCGCGGCCAAAGCATGGAACGCCCTTCCGCTCCACCTAAGACAGACAACATTGCTCCCCATCTTCGCAAGAAACCTCAAAACCTGGCTCTTCGACAGACCCCCTCCTTGATGGAATGGAACCTGCACCCCCCCATCCCCTGGAACCTGCCCCCCCCCCATCTCCCCACCCCTAGCGCCTTGAGACCCTTACGGGTGAGTAGTCGCGCTTTAACAAACTCCTGATTGATTGATTGATTGATTGTTGGCCTCCTGTATTTTTTTTGCTGGAGTGGTTTTTCAATTTGCTTTTATAGAGTGATGGGGTCATTTTGCCACTATTCTCTTTTTTACATTAAGCACTTTATTATATTTGTAAGGAATTGTCATAATGAATATTATTCAACTTTATATGCACTTTATAAACTTTGAATATGCACTTTCATATATCTGAAAGTAACAGCAGTAATGAATATTTTTTTTACGTTTGTCTTTTTGTGCATTTCTCAGAAACCTTACTGATGACTTTTTTGGATAGCCTGCATTTATTAATGCGTTCAAAATTTCTTTTTCTGAATGTTATTTTCATTTGTTGGTTTATGTTTGTTGTTTTTACCCCCATTTTGTGATTTTTAATTATGATTAATGAGTCAAATGTTTCTGTTTTTAAAATTCTGCTCAATAAAAAATATTCTTTAAAAAAAAAAAAAATCATACAAGTTGGTTTGAAACTTTACCAACAGTTGACGGGGAGGATATGGCATCGCAGGAACAGGACTGAGAACCGGCGAATATACTTGCAACCTGCAGGGACATGATCAGGTACAGGCGTCATAGTGCCCCACGGTTGGACATAAGCTCTCATCAAACTATTGTAAATCATCAAAGAACCCTACGACCTAATGGGGATAATTTGCTTGTGGAAATGCAGATTGGGGGGATGGAGGGATGGAGTGTTGGCCTTCCTCCTCTTTACTACCTCTAGGTATTTTCTAGTATTAGTGTATCAGGCGACAGGCACTCTGCCAGTTTGTGATGTGCAGACCCAGCGAGCAGGGGTGCAGGGAGGGGGGATTTGGTGGGGGTGTAATGTTTTTTAGACTTCAATTGTTCACAGAATTGATTTCTTCGACACCATCAAAGAGAAAAGCAACGCTAGAGCGGCTTCCAAAGATGAATAATGATGAGCACTAAACAAGAGTTAGGGGTTAGAGTCCTCAGTTGGAACGTAAATGGACTGGGGGATAAGATCAAACATGGCATGGTCAGCCAGTTTATTAGAAGACACACCCCAGATGTAATCCTTCTACAGGAAACACACCTAGTCGGAAACAAATGTATGGCCTTGCATAGGGGAGGGTATAAGCTGGTGGCACATGCAGGATTTACCTCTGGATCACGAGGGGTGGGCATATTAATCAAGAATTAATTCCCCTTCACAATACAGGCCACTTGCTCAAACATATGAGGTAGATATATTGGGGTCTTGGGCCAATGGGAAGGGAAGACAGCTACATTTGTCTCAATCTACGTTCCGCCCGGCTTACAAACAGACACATTCAAAGACATGGGCACGATTTTCTTATAATTTCCGATGGGCCTCCTGATAATGGGAGGAGATTTCAATGCAGTGATGTCCGGTGAACTAGACCGATATCCACCACGTGACGTTAGACCCACTCAGAGATGGCTGCCAGACTTTCTAGAATCCGTGGGGCTGGTTGACGGATGGTGGACACACAACCCAGAAAAGGCACAAAACACCCTCGTGCCAGTCGCACATCGTAGTCTTTCACGTATAGACTATATCCTTGTCCCGGCGGCACAGACACACGCTATCCGCGAGGTTCGTCATCTGGGGCAGGGTATCTCAGATCACTCTCCGGTGTGGATGAGAGTGGAGCTAATTCACACGAACGTTAGAAGAGTAGCCCCCATAAGCCGATGGTATTTGGAAGACCCGACCACCCGGAAGAGCATTACCAAGGCCACCGATAGGTATTTCTAGGAAAATGAGGGCACGGTTGATTCCGCCCAGACCCTATGGGAGGCATAAAAAACAGTCATTCGGGGAGAGGGACTCTTCCTGATCGCGGGAAAAAAGAGGGAAAGGCAGGCGGATCTTGAGAGGGCAGAGTAGGAAGTATTGAAGTCAGAAGAAGAATTGGCCCAAGCAGTAACCCCCGAAAACCTTCACCTCCTGAAATTTAGGCAGGATGAGTTTAATAGCATTGCCAGGGACAGAGCCTAGGAGCAGCGTAGAGAGGTCCAGAGCAAGGTGTATGAACATGGGGATAAGGCAGGAAAGCTGATAGCATGGCTAGACAGATGATCTCAGATATGCCATGGATAGATGGATGCTTCCAGGGGGGCACTCTAACAGAGCACCATACGCCAGACCCCGTAGATTTCCACTAACTGGACCTACGGCACACACTATCCAAGTATGGCATACGGTCAACAAACACCTGAAATGGGACAATAAGCTCACTCTGGCCACTCCACTATGGAGCTCTGAAAAACTGGGGAGCCTCTGGAAATCTAAGGGTTTTGCTAAGTGGGACATCATAAGGATCTCGCGCAAAGATGTCTGGGGGGAGGGAACGGTTCTTCCATTCACTTCACTAAAAGTAATGCTGAGTATTATCGGTATCTCCAAATCCGACATGCATTGTTCACTCAAATACCAAGTAACACAACGCTCCTGGAAGTCTCCCCCCTGGAGGATAGAGTGCTGGACATTCACCTCCCAGAAAAGACCATTTCTCTTATCTATAGGAAACTAATTAATAACATGGCAGATCCACTACAGGTCCTCAAGGGAAAATGGAACAGTGATAGCTCAGAACTTGATGACGAGGGCTGGCAAGAGGTGATCTCTTCCCCGCGGGTAGTTGCAATCCAGGCCAAGCAGAGGTTAGTTCAGCTTAAAATATTACATAGGACTTATGTAAGGGGGCCTTGCCTGGTCCGAATGGGAAAGGAAGAGAGCGGAGAGTGTAGAAGATGGTGTGGGGAATTAGGGACGTTCATCCACATATTGTGGAACTGTCAGCAGATACAATTGTATTGGAGAGACATCCACCACACAGTGCGGACAGTACTGGGGGTCGACTTGCAGCCAGAGGCTAGAAGGTGTATACTAAATGTCTGGGAGCCTACAGATCTCTAAAAATAGCTGAACTCTCAGACACCACTGTGTCTCGTGCAGGAATGCACTGTTCAAACTTGCTCAGGTGCAACAATCTACATGCTACCCAAACTGCATAAAGATGCTCGAGACCCTCCCTTCCGCCCTATTGTGGCAGGGTGCGGCTCACTTCACGAGCCCATAGGAAGATTTCTTGATCATTATTTGCAACCACTGGTACAACAGTGGGTATCATATATACAGGATACTACGGACTGCCTCAATAAACTTAGCAATGTTACAATATTGAATGATTGCGAAACATGGTTGGCCACTATTGATGTGACTGCGCTTTACACATCAATCCCCCATGGAGAGGGAATAGAAGCAGTGGAGTGGATGCTATTAAAAAGTGAATATGAGGAGTCACTAAACATCTTTTTATTGGAAATCTTACAATTTTGCCTTTATCATGGATACTTTTCGTGGCAATCTAAGTTCTGGGAACGTCAATGGGATTTACGGGGGCGCCTGCATACGCAAATATCTTCATGGCCAAATTTGAATACTCACACATTCTGGAAAATCGGAATTGGACGGAACATTTAAAATTGTATGTCCGTTATATAGATGACATTCTGATAGTCTGGCAAGGGACCAAAACACAGCTAGAAGAAGCTATTGGGACTCTGAATGGATGTCATACCATGATCAAATTCACTAACATTGATCAGCACACCATCATTTTTTTGGATATCACCATAACTAAGTCAGGAGACCAAATCACAACCAAATTGTTCAAGAAACCGACCGACAGAAATAATGCATTGCATTACTCAAGTTTCCATTCAACTAATCTGAAGAATCATTTGCCATTCTCACAGTTCACCAGAATAAAGAGGATCAGCAGCGACGAATCACAGGCGATGGAGGATATAGAGGAAATGGTGCAACAATACAGTAAGAGAGGGTACCCAGATAAGGTACTCACAGAAGCAAAGCAAAAAGCCTCATCAAGAACACAAGAAGTTTTATTGCAGAATGTTCAGAAAACTCCACCAAGGAGAGAAGTTTGTGTGTTGAAGCAATCGACGCTTACATTTAAAATCAAGAAATGCATATTGAGGAGGTGGGAGTTAATTGAGCAAGAAGAAGACTTCAGAACAGTAATTGTTGATAAACCTTTATTCACACTGTCAAGATCCAAAAACTTGAAGGAACTGCTGAAACAAAAAGATATGAAGGCTTCACAAGAGAAGGCCAAAGGAATGCGCAAATGTTTCAATTGCGGCCATTGTGGAAACGTACAGATGGGAGATACATTCGCACATCCACATACAGGGAAGCATATAAAACTTAGACACACCTCCGATTGCAACACTAGCTCGGTGATATACGCCATCAAATGTCCGTGTGGCCTAGTTTACGTAGGTCGCACCTCAAGTAAGATCAAGATAAGGATCACGGAACATAAATCTAATATAAGGTTAGGTCAGGAGAAGTCAAGCTTGGCGCAACATTGGAAAGAGAGGCGACATACTATTCCCCAACTAAGATTTACTGTACTGGAGCAGGTGTTGGTCGAACCCCATGTGGATCCCAACATAAGAATAGCTCAGAGAGAGACTTTTTGGATGAGATATTTAAATACCGTGAAACCAGGTGGGCTGAATGACAAAATTGAATTTGCGTGTTATTTATGATAACATAATAATTTTTGTAATAATTTCTGTGGTAATAAGTGAGTTGTGAATACAGGATTGGGTTCTGATTAAGCGCCATCAACGTTTGTGTACAAGGCTATTTACATCTTCATTTACCCTCATAGATGCTCGTAAACATCCCTCCCCAGTGCTGCGCTGTCCATTGGAACTAGTGCTGAATGGACGTCCAATGGTCTTGCGCAGCACTGGGGAGGTAGTGCTGCCGTCGGCCAATGCACCGAGGCAGCACTTAAGGGGTTACATGCATTATTTGTAGTTTATATTCGATTTTTATGTAGCACCCACAAAATCATAAGGATTTTTCATTCAGTTGTGTTAAGGCATTACACATACATGGGGTATACCTAAGGTGACGTAGGATATATGGCATTTGCTAACTTAGGGCCGAGGAAGATCTAAAGCTATAGCGGTCCCCGTTGGGTTGGAGTAGCTATCAGGAGAGTCCTCTTTCTATGACTACTGAAGGACGCTTTGTTTACTGAGAGAACGCTGTTTGCCTCTTAAATAAATGTATCTCTATATACTGTACTCTGAATATAGCATTCAAGAGAGTAATTTAGAGAAAAAAAGCACCGTAGCTGGTCTGCTGTACTAGTTTGAGACAAGCAAGGGGCGGGGATACCGGTCCGTTGGTGATGACGGGTTTTAATTTCAGCCCGGCATGACACGCTGCAACACGGCGTTTCTACTCTTCTTGAAGTGAACGAGGAAACCAGTGTTTACGTGGCGGTAGAACTCTGAAGGTAATTTTCAGAATAAACCGGGTCACGGAGACTAGACGGCAATGTCTTGTGAGCAATAGATACACGCTCACCTATTTAGTAAAGCGGGTTTCCGTTTTTGTTTTCTTTAGGCAGAACAGTGCAAACAGAAGGCTGGAGTCAAAACACCTTGAAAACAGGAAGTAAGTGAGTAGTTAATGTTGCCATGATGGTGGCAGATAGTTTGAGGCTATTTCATACTTACTCATGTCAGCTTCGCTTTTGGGTTGCAGGACAGGTCGTTCATTTCATGGAATTGGATATAAGCAACAGTGCCCGATTGTAGGGTATGTCATTTTATTTATTTTTTTTGGTTATTATTTTTTTCGGTTATTATTTTTTTCGGTTATGTAGTCTTTGGGTCTGGTTCATGTGACACATACGTTGATTGCACTTGTTTGAACTTAATGGCATGTATAGGGGATACCACAGTAGGAATCGTTACACTATTGCTTGGGCAGCTGGTACGTTTGGATACAGCAGAGTATGTCCTTTATCCCTAGAGGAACACTATTTGATAACGATTTGTGTTTAAAATGATAAGTGATTACATAAGGATAAATGGTTAAAATTCTGAAATCATTATTTTTTCACACAGTAATTCCCTTGACGAAGATGCAGATGCATCGAAATGCATTGGGAATCAACGCAAGCACAGATGAAATTGCTGTTTTGTTTTCGAATTAACTAGATATTTGTCAGGAATATTTGAACTATATTTGCAATGAGAATCAATTGTTAATAGGTTTGTAAGATATAAGATCTGAACAATCATGCACAGTTATAAATCATAGTAAACAAATAACAATGAATTTTACAGCATGTTGAATTGTGGTCTTGTTATTATAATGACATCTGAGAAAGTGGAATTCATGAAGATTTAATTGTATATGCTCACATTTTGATACGTGATTTGAAAGAGAGTTATGAAACTTGTTGCACCTGAGCAAGTTTGAACAGTGCATTCCTGCACGAGACACAGTGGTGTCTGAGAGTTCAGCTATTTTAGAGACCTGACAGGGGCTAGTCAGGGAGCAGGTCTGCACCAATTTGTTGAATAGGAACCGAATATAGGCTTCATATACAGTGGTGTGCAGGTTACACACATACCTTTAGCCTACAGATCTCAACATGTACACGACACAATGGGCAACATTAGCATACATGATAGCGAAAAGGAACATTGCACAGCAGTGGAGAGCAAGTCAGCCGCCACGACTGAGGAAGTGGGAAGAGGACCTAGACTGGTGCATGTATTGAAAAAAGTCTGTCTACGTGGCCAGAGGGTGCCATGGGAAATGGAGTAGGGTGTGGGGAGCGTAGAATCACTACGGAGGTGGCATCTGTCTCCCAACTTGTCGGCAGATCGATACTGAAGCTCTTGAAACCCCTTGATTTAATCAGTATAATAACTGTGACATATCTTGAAATGTTCTTGATGTTAATGTGAAATTATGAAGTCACTTGTTTGTAATCAATTGATGTGGTTTTGTCGTAACTGTTTAATAAAAATAAATATAAATAAAAAAGACTTGATTTTTGTCTACCCAGAAATTCAGTAGCACCAGTGTGGGACTCCTAAGAACAACTGCACATTTCTTTCTTTTGTTTCATAAATTAAGCAATAGTTCTGACAAATGTGTTGTGGGTTCTTCAGTAATCACCACCACTAAAGGGCATATTCACAAGGAGCTATCGCCGAATTACCGGCACTTTATCGCAGCCAAAGTCGTGATAAATTTACCCCACCATTCACAAGCAGGTGCAAACAGCCCACAGCACCATTTTTCCTGCGATAGCAGCAGTAAAAAATATTGTCACAGAGGACCACAGCAGTTACCGCTAATGAGATGCAGAGTAGGCGTTCCTGTGCAAAAAGCCGCAACAACACCACACCTCAACATTCACACCGACCAGACAGATCGGCGATAAGAACACAAAACATGCGATAAGGCGCAATAGCAGCAGGAAATTTACACCTGCTTTGACCTGGTGTAAAGTCGGATGGCAGCCTGCACCACAATAGGGATCCCAGCCCTGGGCGTCATCGGGGGGGCAACAGATGCCATGGAGCAACTGAAAAAGCAGCACTGACACCTAAGAGGGACACAACACCCACCCGGTACTCCCCCCACCCCTGGAACACCACAGAGGCAGCCAAACAAAGACAGCGACCCCCCAGGAAACGCACCTGCCTCTCAGGCCCAACACCTGACATTGTCACTGTCTACTACAGGCTGAAAGAGACAACCATCCTACACATCCTGGCCATCATCGCCCAACAGGCCAATGGCACCAACATCTCACACCAAGCTGATGGCTGTGCTGCACCTGTTTGCACCTGGCACACCCCAACCAACACCTGCTAGAGTCGGTGTAGTCTCACAGCCAGCCCCATCCAAGTCCCCCACACCTGTCCTGTACATCACCATCACCATGGCACCCCAGGCCCCATAAGTACATCACAATGCGCAGGAACCACTGGAGACCAAGCAAGGACCATACGCCATAGTCGGATGCACACATGTGTAAGGGGCAATCCATAGCACACATGCCCAACCTGTGCCCCCTGGTGACACAGCACACAATTAGCACCACAGGAAGCACACATCACACTTCAATGTGCAGGCAACATCACAACACTGTGGGAGCTTCACCAATGTCACCTCCAAAAACACAGCCAGTGTGCATGATCATTTCACCCTACGACAGTCCATTGGCAACTCTGCCAATGCACACCTCACAAACTCATAGCCAACATGCACATTAACATGCCCACCCACCAGACATGATAGAACAACTTACAATGGTAACCTGGGCAAGCCGTGAACATGACCGATCAGCGGCATGGCACCTTAGCCACACAATATCCGAATGTGGGGAGAAGTGGCAACCATGTGTGGAGAAGTGTGGCTCAATGGTTGTGGAGAAGGGTGGCTCAATGATTAGAGCAGCAGACCCTGATGCAGAGGTCTAGCCCGGGACCAGGGTTCAATTCCCCGTCTCGGCGGGTCTTGGGCTCAAAAAATTCCACGGACCTGATAATTCTCGCCTCAGCCAATCATGGAGTCCCACTCTGCAACTCTGGGCAATAGCTTGCTTAATCTCCACAATGGCCCCCACAACGCTAAGGATGCCTGGCCTCCACCTTGGGGGTGCCCAGGAGTGGACGCCTCACAGGGAAAGCCAGGATGGGTTCCACAGCGGTATTCGTACAAGCGCCTTGAGACCCTTGCAGGTGAGTAGTGCGCTATACAAGTATTAATTTACATTTACAACCAGTCATGTTTGAGGTACGCAGTAGAACCATGATTGGCAAATTACACAATGCCAAGAGTGGCCGTGAGGTGCTGGACAGACCGCAGTATGCAGAACCCAACCATATCCATGGCGACATACACTTCTGAGTTATGGAGTGTAGTGGACAGTGGACGCAACCATGTCACCCCAGCCAGTGGGGGTCCTCGCGGAAATGTTGCCTGTTACGCCCCCCATAAGCGTGAGCAGAGTGGAATGGCCCGGCGTATGCCAGGCCAGTGTTAGGGTGTGAATAAAAAGCATTTAGCCCTGGGCGTGGTCCTCTTTCGGAAAGCCCAACGTCTCTGCCAGGGCGGTGCCTCTCACCCTGCCACGAGGCCCACGCTGTCCTCATTGGTGGAGTTGCCTGAGATCCTGTGCGCCTACCATGCCCCGGCCCGCTGGACCATGAACCCATCTGGGCAGACCCTACGTAGCCAGGCCACACTGATCAGCAGCCGACACCGGCGTGTGTCAAGGAGGGCCTAACCACGTGCCAGTGTAAGCTCCAAGCCCGAGGGCCGCGACTCGGCCAGGCTTTCAGACCACCGCTGTCCCCCCAACGCTGGCCCACATTACTCCTTCCTCATTGACATATTCTACCAGCGGCCCAGTGGGTCCCATATGTGAAACTGTGTCATGGCCCCTGCATGGCAGTGACCCCAAATCCGAGACGGCGGCCACAGCACTAGACCCCCCGATCAGTGAGGCATAGTTCCATATGGGTATCTGTTGAGCCGTACTGCCACACACCCTATCCAATGCCAGCCGGAGAGCCATGCTGCCACAAACCTTGCACAATGTCAGCCGGCGAGCTCTGCTGCCACAAACCCTGTCTAACAGTAGTGGGCGAGCTGTGCTGCCACAAACCCTGTTCACGGCCAGTTGGCGACACGTGGATGAGGGACCAGGACTACCCTGCGGACCAGTAGGTCTCACATTCACACCTAGTCGCGAATCACGAATGACTGAGTCCACACCAGTGGGGGCATGGAGAGGAGTAAGAGGAAGATGCGCCTCAGTCCGGACGCAAGCCGGGTCATAGTCACGGAGGTGACCGAACACGTGGTGCCACTGAACCTAAACTACGCAGGCCAGTGGGGCCACCAACCTATGCCAGCGACACTCGGTGAATGGCCCGTGCTGACCGCTGCCTCCGGCCTACACTGCTCTTGGCCTAGGCTGTGCTCGAGTAGGTCACAGGTTTGGAACTGAACATCGAGTACGCAAAGGCAGATTACACATCATAGCACGCAAGGAGAGGCCTAAGAGGATGTTGCTTTGCATCTTGGTGGAGAGAAAAGTATCATCGTTACGGAGGTGTTCGTGCACTACCAGCAACTGCCCTGGTGTCACTAGCACTGTGCATCGCGAGCCTATGACACATGGCTGTAGGCTACTGCTGACCACTTTTTCCGGCCTACACTGCGGTCCAGTAGGTCACAGAGTCATGATTTTTCTAAGACGGAGTTCATATCAGTGTACCGGCATCATCACAGACTGCATCCCCACTCAGATCCGGTGCCACTAAGTCATTTTCATCAACATTCGAGGACACTCTCTGGTCGAATTTTGGTGGCGTCTGAGTCTATGGACTAGGGGCAGTTTTCATCCTCGTGTAGCTGATACCGAAATGGGGGTAGCAATGAGGCTGTCGCATTCCACTCCTCCATTTGCTCCTTTCGGATAAAATCAAACCTTTCAGCGTTTTGCCCTGGAGGACACCTTCCACTGCCCCCCAAAACCTTCTGCAACATACACCTCGGACATTGATGGTGACCCGCTCAGGTTGCATGGCCCATCTGACTGCACCGCAAGTCACCTTCCCGTGGCTGGGTGCCTGTGCCAGCCGCCGTGCATCCGGGGCCACTAACTCTGTGCTTATCAAGTCCAGGACCCCTTCTCCAGAGACACTGGATGGGCCCTGAAGTGTAGGCCTTGGGGTCATCAACACCATTTCTCTGTGGCCTTGTGCTGTACGCAGCTTCCGGGCCTGAATGTGGCCCACCAGGGCTCACACACCAAAGCGAGTGCAGACCGGCCAGGACGTCGCATCACCGCTGGAGGCACATGCCACCACCGCAAGGAACACCTGCAACTGCCATCTGCCAGAGTTGAAACGGTGGACCTGACAGACTTACGGAGTTCCTCAGACCTGTCGTGGATGCCATCATTGGCCTGATGCCCTGCTCAGCATTCCAGGTGCCAGTGACTCAGTGCACCGCAGGCCATTGTCCGTTGCTGATGGAGTTATTAGCTGAGGGGGCAGTTGCGCAGCTATGTCACCTCAACAGTGTTGATGCCCTGAGACATTGATGGGGAAGATGATGCAGGTCTAACACACCCCACTGCATCTGCATCAGGTACATACCGAAGGGACACAATCTAAGACTTTTTCTTCCCATGATCGCGCACATCTCCAGTGTCCCAACCCCAGTGCACTGCAGATCACGGACACTTCTGTTTGCATGTTGGCTCACTCCATGTTGCTCAGCAGTTGACTCTGTTATGCTTGTGTTTACTGTTTTCATTGCACTGGTTTCCAATGTTCAAGTGCTTGCCAGCACCAGACATTCGGTGCAGAATGGCTTACACTCACCTTATTTTAAATTGCGTGCATCCCGGAAAAGTGGTCCGCCCATCGGCCACATGAAAGTACAAACCAATACGTCGGGAACAAAATCACCCTCAATCCGGAAGCACTGTTGCATTGCCAAAAAATTCCACAATTGATTTCCATTCGATCTTTTTATTCTTGTTATTCCAATCATTTAAATGTTTACATTTGTTTTAGCACTTGAAATCCATAGTTTGTATATACATCTGATGCTGAAGGTATGCCCATCCAGGCCTTTTCCATAAAGCAGGACTTATACAAATTTCTTCCTCATTAGTGTGTCTTTCCCAATGCATTTCAGGCATTTTACTTGCCCTTCTTAAGGGGTTCACTACAAATATAAGCAATAACTTTAGACATTATGTTTACATTTATAAAACACTTTACATCCTAAGCTTGTAACATGCTCATTATATATGTATTTATAACCTGCTTAACTCTGCATTTTCCCTCTAATAGTCAACAACATAAGACCTAAATTTAATATAACCCATTACTTCTACCTTTATGTCTCACGTTGTTAACCATATTAACACTATGTGGAAATGTCGCCCCACTGCCTGAATTTATCAATTTAACCCATGCGCATCAAACCAAACATTATAAAAACGCTCCTGTACCTGTGTTTGCATGTCCTGGACTTATTCCTCCTTTTTATTACAAAAACCGGATGTCAGCTCTCTCACACCTGCTTCCCTTTTAACTACCTGTGAGGTTCCTGCCCCTCTCTTCTACGTCATGCTACACTACAGGAACCATTATCCTCTATTCAATGATACCGGAATCAACTTTCCGTTACGGCAGTGAATGCTCAACATATGACGACGCCTGCACCAATTTACCCCGCCCTCCCTTGCGATGTTTCCTACTACGCCTGATTTAACTATCTACATGAAGCATAAGATGTACAAAATGCAAACATATAATAGAATTACAATTGTTTTTTAAAAATCAAGTCCATATAATGAGCTGCTCCGTATCAGAACTTTTTGTAGTAAAGTGCTTAAAACCATCAAAACACAAGCGTCCGTTACGACAGGAGCAGTTCAAACTCGCTCCCCCAAGATGAGGCGAACAAGGTTTTCAAGTGACCATCCATTTTTTCAAAGTGAGCCATGTGCACAGTGGGTGCTACTACAAATTGGGCTGAAGAGTTACATTACTAAATGACGGGTTGAAGTGCACACCTTTTACTTGCTGTTTTCAAACTTGAATCATTTTAAATTGCGTGCATCCCGGAAAAGTAGTCCGCCCATCGGCCACATGAAAGTACAAACCAATATGTCGGGAACTAAATCACCCCCGATCCGGAAGCACTGTTGCATTGCCAAAAAATTCCACAATTGATTTCCATTCGATCTTTTTATTCTTGTTATTTCAATCATTTAAATTTTTCAATTTGTTTTAGCACTTGAAATCCATATTTTGTATATGCATCTGGGGCCATATGTATCATCAAACTATTTTGCATTTCCTAAATAGCGAATTTTAAGGAATCGCTATTTAGGAAATGCAAAATGGTATGTATGAACAAAATCGCTTTTTATTTGGATTCCTTAAGCTTCCTTATTTAAGAATTTGCATTTTGCGAATTCGCAATTAAGGAATAATTTCCAATGCATTCCTAAGGGCCAGGAGGCCCATAGGAAGGAATGCAAAATAATTCTCAAATTGCGAATTCGCAATTTGCTAATCGCAATTTGAGAATTATTGCAAGGGTGCAAAGGTGTCTCAAAGACACCCTGATGCACCCCTGAAAAGAACATGTGTGTGCATATGGCGCACATACATGCCCTATGGGCATGTGTGTGCATCATATGCCACCTTTAAAAATGCCAATTTGTGCATTTTCTGGAAGAATTCGCAAGTTACCATCAACTGAAAGTTGGTGGTAATTTGCAAATTCTTAAACACAATTCGCAATAAATTGCTACATACATAGCATTTAAGGAATCGCAAATTTGCGATTCCCTAAATGCTATGGAAAAATAAGGATTCAGAAAAGGGGGTGGTGATGAACAGAGTGTCTGAATTAAGCAGACCACTCTTACCCAGTCCAAAGATCAGGGCTTGATCCATCACCGTTTTTTAGCTCACTGCACCATCCCAGCTCAGAACTTGGCTATATGCAAATTAGTTAAGCAAGCCGGGCCAAAGACGGGTGAAATGCCAGAAACCGGTCCCCGGTAGCTTGTCTCCTTTCTGGTGAAGAATAGGCTTGGTAGTTTAGTCTGCCCTGTTCCCATGATGCACTGGGCCAGGGACAGACTGATTTGCATATAGCCAGGTTCTGAGCTGGGATGGTGCAGTGAGATAAATAACGGTGATGGATCAAGCCCTGATCTTTGGACTGGGTAAGAGTGGTCTGCTTAATTCAGACACTCTGTTCATCACCACCCCCTTTTCTGAATCGTTTTTGGCCACTATAGGTGTGGCAGGGGATACTCAGACATGAGTCCCTTTCTCACTGCACCATCAGGATTCAAGCAAGCCGGGCCGAAGACGGCTGAAATGCCAGAAACCAGTCCCCGGTAGCTTGTCTCCTTTCTGGTGAAGAATTGGCTTGGTAGTTTAGTCTGCCCTGTTCCCATGATGCACTGGGCCAGGGACAGACTGATTTGCATATAGCCAGGTTCTGAGCTGGGATGGTGCAGTGAGATAAATAACGGTGATGGATCAAGCCCTGATCTTTGGACTGGGAAAGAGTGGTCTGCTTAATTCAGACACTCTGTTCATCACCACCCCCTTTTCTGAATCGTTTTTGGCCACTATAGGTGTGGCAGGGTATACTCAGACATGAGTCCCTTTCTCACTGCACCATCAGGATTCAAGCAAGCCGGGCCGAAGATGGCTGAAATGCCAGAAACCGGTCCCCGGTAGCTTGTCTCCTTTCTGGTGAAGAATTGGCTTGTTAGTTTAGTCTGCCCTGTTCCCATGATGCACTGGGCAAGGGACAGACTGATTTGCATATAGCCAGGTTCTGAGCTGGGATGGTGCAGTGAGATAAATAACGGTGATGGATCAAGCCCTGATCTTTGGACTCGGTAAGAGTGGTCTGCTTAATTCAGACACTCTGTTCATCACCACCCCCTTTTCTGAATCGAAAAATAAGGAATCGCACAAGTTTGCAATTCCTTATTTTGGGAATGTTTCATACATTCCAAAACGTGCAAAACGGCCGTTTGCGAGTCGCAAAGGCCAAAATTGCGATTCAAAAACGGCTTGATACATATGGCCCCTGATGCTGAAGGTAAGCCCATTCAGGCCTTTTCCATAAAGCAGGACTTATACAAATTTCTTCCTCATTAGTGTGTCTTGCCCAATGCATTTCGGGCATTTTACTTGCCCTTCTTCATGGGTTCACTGCAAATATAAGCAATAACTTTAGACATTATGTTTAAATTTATAAAACACTTTACATCCTAAGCTTGTAACATGCTCATTATATATGCATTTATAAACTGATTCACTCTTCGTTTTCCCTCCAATAGTCAACAACATAAGACCTAAATTTATTATAACCCATTACTTCTCCCTTTATGTCTCACGTTGTTAACCATATTAACACTATGTGGAAATGTCGCCCCACTGCCTGAATTTATAAATGTAACCCATAACGGAAAGTTGATTCCGGTATCATTGAATAGAGGATTATGGGTCCTGTAGTGTAGCATGACATAGACGAGAGGGGGAGGAACCTCACAGATAGTTAAAAAGGGAAGCAGGTGTTCGAGAGCTGACATCCGGTTTTTGTAATAAAAAGGAGGAATAAGTCCAGGACATGCAAACACAGGTACAGGAGCGTTTTTATAACGTTTGGTTTGATGCGCATGGGTTAAATTGATAAATTCAGGCAGTGGGGCGACATTTCCACATAGTGTTAATATGGTTAACAACCATAACTTATGTTGTTGACTATTAGAGGGAAAACGGCGAGTGAAGCAGTTTATAAATGCATATATAATGAGCATGTTACAAGCTTAGGATGTAAAGTGTTTTATAAATTTAAACATAATGTCTAAAGTTATTGCTTATATTTGTCGTGAACCCCTGAAGAAAGGCAAGTAAAATGCCCGAAATGCATTGGGAAAGACTCACTAATGAGGAAGAAATTTGTATAAGTCCTGCTTAATGGAAAAGGCCTGGATGGGCATACCTTCAGCATCAGATGTATATACAAACTATGGATTTCAAGTGCTAAAACAAATTGAAAAATGTCAATGATTGGAATAACAAGAATAAAAAGATCGAATGGAAATCAATTGTGGAATTTTTGACAATGCAACAGTGGTTCCGGATCGGGGGTGGTTTAGTTCCCGACATATTGGTTTACACTCACCTCACACACATCCAGCACAGGCATCACTGCACATGGGGCCCTGCCAATAAAGGGGCCGGGCGCATGTGCCCGTAGCCAGTTCAAATGATATCTGCGTGTGTCCCTGTGGTCTTGTTGTATGCATGAGGGACCTGGGCCCAATGGCATTGTCTCTATTGCAGTGTGGGTCTCCTTCTTGGGGAGTTGGTGGGCACCGAGGGTGATAGACACTTACGTATGTGTCCTGGTTCCATGGGTTCAGCCCCACCACATCCTGTTGGGCCACCTCCTTTTGGTGTGCTGACATCTGGCATTGGGGTGCCAAGTGTGGGTGGGTGAAGTGTTGTGAGCCAGCTATGCTTGCGGGTGCTTCCTGCTGTGTGGTTTGTTGCAGGCTCGGTGTTCTTCTCTGAGTAGCTTGGCTGGCCGGGTCCTGGTGGCGGGGTTGCATGGGATATCCATTTGCTGTTGTAGGATGTCAGTGTAGACAGTGTGGTGGTCCTCGCCGGCATCACAGATGTGTTGTATTGTGTGCTCTGCTGCAGGTATTGTGTGCCCCTCTGCAATGTGAAGGGGAGGTGCGTGTTGCCTTTGTGTTGACATATATCTTTGCGCATTGTGCTTGTTTGCATGCAGTCTGTATGGCAGTGTACATTGTGACAGTTTGGGGTTGCTGCATTCTTCTGCGGGTAAATGTACATTTGGACTACGTGACGGATGTGAGGTTGTACGCGTACATTTCCATATCATTGTTTCCAGGTCTGTCGGATGTAGTGGGCATGTTTCAGTGCATGTGCGGAGCCAGGTGTGTCCTCTGTTCTGCAGTGTTGGATATGCGTTGTTACACGTTGTCGTCAATGTGGGTGTGCTGTTCATGCTATGTGTGTATGCTGCAGTGTACCAAGGGAATCTGGGACATGATCCAGGGTGTTTGTGTGTGTGCTGTGTGCTACGCCTCTTTGTGCATGTATGCCATTGTGCCCATCTCCATTATCTGGTGTCTATCGCATGCTACATCCTTGTTGTGAATTCCACATTGACACAGGGTTATTTTCCCGCGATAGGCTGCGATGTTGAAAGTTGCGTTCTGCTCTTCTTGGGGTAGTTATCACACATTCTTGTGACTATACCCCTAAGTCTTTCAGGGGGGCAGCATGTTGTTTTTAGAAGCGATCTAGAAGATGACTCGAGGTCACATTATGAACCATTGGCAAAGCCCATGGTGAACGGAAACTCAAACAAGAGCAAGGGGATTTGAAGCTTTTCCTGAGCCATGGACTGAAAAAGTTTGGTTTTATAAAGGATTGCATATCTTTTCTTTCTTGGCGTGTCTTCTCGCTTAGCAGTGTGCTGCAACTGTTTTTTCCATGTCGAGGTACTTCAGTTTTGTTAGTCCTTAAAACATTGATGGCGAGGGAATTAGAAAATGAAGATATGAATGGAAAGGACACGATTTGGAACAGAACATATCCATTAGCAGTCCTTGATTGATTGTATGGCAGTCTAGTGCTCTGTGCTTGGATGCCAAAGTGCATTTTGCTGCAAGAACAATAGGAGACCAGCAGTCTTGGAACATAATGTTCAATGCAAATCAATGACAAAGTACCTGCCCGGGAGGCTAGCAGCCAAATAGAAGAAAATCACGAAATATGCATTAAGCAATGTCTTCAGAAGCGTATCTGTTTGTGTAAAGCTTTTTCATCAAATAAAGCCCATGACATTGTCAGAGTTTAAACCAAATGAGTTCCTATGAAACCGGTGATAAAAAAAATATATTGAAAGCTCATGTGGTGTTTGTCAGTATTTTTGGGCCCTACGTTTCTACCAGGCTGTGTCTTTCATTCCATCTCCTATGTATTACTTATGCAGTCTATAATTGCCTGTCCATTGTTACATTTTTAAAATATATTTGTTCTCTCTAGCTCTTCTGACAGGGACACAGAGCTCAGTGCTTGACATTCAGCTCAGCTCACACACGTCCCTCAGTCAGCATGCAGAGGGCCAATCCCTGAGCAGCTCACTCGTCTCCTATCACGTCAGACTGATGTAATCTGACGCAGCGGCGCAATGGCGCCAAGGAGGAGCTCCGGAGGGACCCCTACAGCACTCTGCACGGGTGGCGGGCCCCTAGCCTGAGAAGTCCTGACTGAGTCTGGAGAGTGAGGGGATTCCTCAATGTACATTGCAGGGGGCCCCCTCAATGTTCTGACATGGTCCTCTAGTCTGGTGTATGGCTGTGCCCAGGGTAGTGTCCGGACCGTAGTCTGCCTATTTATTTTCCACCCTCAGCAGCACTGATAGTCCACTCTAACTGAACACTAGCCACTGGGCAACTGAGATACTAGCGCTGGGATGCCTGGGGGTAGCTATACGCTCTATAAGTGCTTCATAGAATAAATTAGAATCGAATAGATACTCCATGGCTAGATGAGCCAGCACCGTTTCCTGTCAATCTTTCACTGCAGCAATGGTTTCAGTGAAACACCTGTGTCACACTCGTCATTTACATAAGCAGTGACTACATCCCAGGCACTTCAGCGTTGGACCTCTTCTGTGAGGAGTCTCCGACCAAGCCCTGATGTGCAGTGAAGCATAACCAGTGTTGCAGTGCAACCAAGGTTGCCACTGGGGATGTGCAAAGTTGCAAAGGTTTTTTTCACACAAATGATATTCATGTCTCTCAAAACTTTGAGAAATATTTGAAGGTATTGAATCGATCAGAGAATCACAATAAACACAGAAAGTGGCAATATTACTACTGAGGGACTGCCATCATTTAGCAGATGGAGGCTTGGGAGTCAGGGCAATGGAGCAATTCACTGGTCGCCTTGACTGCGCATTGGTCTGGCAAATTATGAAATGACTGCCAAGCCGGGGGTCATTTCTTAAAGCATTGCCTCACCGTGGTTCCTGTCAATGCTTTTTACAGTTTGATGCATATGGCCACATGCATCATTGCACCCGTTTGCAATTCCTGAATTGCGAAAATTAAGGAATCGCAATTTAGAAATCGCAAACGGCAATGTATGAACAATTCGCATTTATTTTTGCGATTCAATATTTTTCCTTAATTGCGATTCACAATTTGTGAATCGCAATTAAGGAAAACCCTTCCCATTGATTCCTATGGGCCAAAAGGCCCATAGGAATGAATGGGAAGGCATTCACATTTTGCGAATTTCAAATTGCGATTCGCAAAATGTGAATGCAATTTCAAGGGTGCAGGGGGCGTCCAAAGAACCCCTCCCAGCACCCCTGAAATGTAACTTTAAATGCAATTTACACACACACATGCCCCAAGGGCATGTGTGTGTGTAATTTAAAACTTTCAAAAATGCAATTTGTGCATATTTGAAAGTTATCGGTAAATTAGCATGAAGTTCAACTTCATGCTAATTTACCAGTTCCAAATTGCGAATTCGCAAATAAAAAATTATCATGCATTGCATTTAAGAAATCTGAAATTGCGATTTCTTAAATGCAATCGCAATTTTAGAAATCGCAACATGGCTGCGATTCCTAAAATTGCGAAATGCATGATGCATTCCAAATTAGTAAATTGCATTCGAAAACGGCCGAAAATTGCGATTCGCACCGTTTGCGAATGCAATTGACTTTGATGCATGTGGGCAATAATCCTTTGGGTCTGGACTCAAACGCAAAAGTAGGATAGCTTAGGTTATTCTAGGTTTTTAATTTGCTGTTATATACAGTCGTTTACCTTAAATGTGTCATTTCCTAGTTTCATTGCAAATGTAACTTTGCTATGACAAGCAGGTCTGGTTGGTCAAAAGTGTGTTAAATACACTCAAAACTCAAACTCAAATACACAATCCAGAGGTTAAAATGTCGAATGTCTTTGATGTGCGAAAAATGACCAGCCACAATACTTTTGCAGCTTTTTCAGCATTGCAACAATAATGGCCCCATCCCCAAGATTGCAAATTTACTAAGATCAAAAGGGGTTCACCTTATGATACCTCAATAGCATCCAGGAGCAAATAGAGACACTAATGTTCAAATTGGACACTGAAAGAATGCATTAGTTCTCTCTGTTATCTGATGTGTAGTTGCATAAGGAGAGCACAGTTAAGGCCAGACATTAGTGTGCCTCTGAAGATTAGTACTTAATATTGAAAAAGCCTATGGATTTTATCAAGCCTAAGCTTCCACCATAGATCTGTTCATATGTCGAAAGATGAGTTCAGTAACAACAGAACACTAATGATGCAGTGCAGCTCTGTTTAGCAGCGTTGCGTCATTTAAAAAATGCAGGGATGCGCCGTATTCACTAGAATACGGTGCACCCCTGTGTTTTCCCTTGCACCAGCTCTAAAAAAGCTACCTAGTGTCAACGCAGAAACCCATACGCCATGGTGCAAGGGGACCTGCGTGGCAGGGATGATTGTATATGTGCAGAAAGGCACACCTCCTCCTCCTCCCATACCGTGCCCCTCCCTGCACACGCTAGCCAAGCCAGCGGCTTAAAAATAAAACATACTGAAATAAAGTTTTATTTTTTTGCTGCTGGCTCAGTGGGGAGACGCTCCTCCATTGCGGAGGAGCCACCGCTGCATGTAGAGCCTAACCAAGAACGGATCCTGCTGCTGTAATCTGTTCTGCATGGACAATGTGTCGGCTGTGTCATCAACCTGGGAGGCACAATGTCTAAACCCTGAGAGACATTTCCTGAGAGTTGTGAGCATGCTGACACAGAAACAACCTTTCAGTTCTCTCAGAGCACTTTCTCGGTCTTTCAAATTTGACTATAGACTGTTTGCCCAAAATCTCAACAACTGTAGTGACTGGATGCTGAATTCGACCATTTTTCTTTCTGTATGCCATCGCTAGGGTCTTTTAGACATAGATCTCTTCAGGCGTCTGCACCATCAATTTCCAATATTCCTCAGCTGGCACCCAGAGCCAGATTCTTGGGTGGCAGGAGCCTTCCTCCAGGATTGGTCCCAATTCTACCCCTATGTCTTACCTTCTTTTGCCCTTCTCGACAGGGGTCTTCTTTTCACTAGCTGCTTCCTTTGCAAGATGGTGGTTGTTAGACCTGACATCATTGGCCTGAGTCTCTCCTCCATTTTTTCTGTTTGCCTCCTCTGTTTACGATGTTTTTTCTGGTATATCGCTCTGGACACTGTGCCACTGCTGATCAGTGCCGCGGTGCAAGTGCTCCCTATGTTAAATTACTGTATTGATTGAATTCCATGTTTGGCTTATTTGGTTTACTGTCAGTCCCTAGTCTAATGCACGAGGAGTGCCAGGGCTTGTAAATACAAATGCTGCTAGTGGGCTTGCAGCACGTGTTGTGCCACCCACACGAGCGGCCTAGTAAAAGTATGTCTAAAGGTCTGCCATTGCTAGACCTACGTGCAGTCTGGTACTGTCACGCGGACTGCGCGAGTACACTTACTTGCCAGTCCCCAAACCTTCCCTTAACTTCATGTTAGTCACCCCTATGGTATGCCCGAGGGCAGGGTGCATTGTAAGCATAAGGTAGGACACGCCTGACGAAGTTGGCATGTCCTACTAGTGAATTACAGCCATATTCGTTCTTCACTATTGTAAGGTTGCCTGCTCTCCATTAGTCAGAATGGGCTGCCGGGGTTATTATTGGTATAATCCTAGCAGACTCGGGGAGCATGGCACAATGTCGAGTTTGGTATCCCTGAACTCAGAGTTTAATAACGCATCAGTTTGGGTGGATGGTTTTTGGACTCTGGGTTTGAAAATAGCACTTTTAGAAAGTGACTATTTTCTTGTCTAACTATTTCTGGTTTCTGCTGCTTTGGTGTGTGTGTGACAGGGGCTGGGTGGCTCCAGAGGTCTGAGTGAGTCCGTGTGGGATGAGTGGGACATCTGCCTTGAGAGTAGGGGAAGAGTAGCCCGTGCCCGATACAATGCTGGCTCCACCTCCTGCCGAGCGACGGACAGCTCTGCTCCTGCCAGTGACAATACTGGCTCCACCTCCTGCTGGGCCTCTGAGGACCCAGCTCTGCACCATGAATAGGCCAGGTGCCTCTGCCTGGCTACACCCACAACAGACCCCGGATGAGGGGGAGTTCCCCTGCATGGACAAAGGGATCAAAGCCAAAAAGGGTATAAGAGAAGGACCCCTGAACCAAGACTTTAGATCAATTCTGACAAGGAACCCTGAACCAAGGACAAGAAGCCTGCTGATCCAAGGACTTGCCTACCCCTTCTGCCAGAGTGCTGTTTGCTGGGGGAATCTTGCAGTCACTTCTTTATGTTTGCCAAGGAACCAGGAGAGAGGAACTGAGTGTGTACTCTCGAACTTTGCCAAGAAAATCTCCAAGGGCTGGAAGAGTGCCAGCCTCCTGTTGAAGTCACAGGGCTAAAGGACTTCACCATTTGCTAAAAGTGCTTGTTGCTGGAACCTGAAAGTCCAGCACCTCTGAAGAAATCCAGCAATCCCGACGCTGACGGACGCTGCCGAATCCAGCCCGACATTGTGAGTGCAGCTCCCTTGTCGCGCATCTTCGACGCCGGCCGCTGGGCCCGATCGACGCTAGTAGCGAAGCCGCTGCCGACGCATCGACCCCGAGCCCTCTCGACGCCGTGAGCGCTGCTCACTCTTGCAACCTCATCATCAACATCGACAATGCCGCTGTATCCTGCTTCACCTCGTGAGCGCTGCTCCTGCATGACATCTGTCGACGCCGCTGCAGATCGCCCCGACTCTGAGGACTGATCGACGCCGAAGACGCAACGCCTGACAGCTCGACGCCGCTGATCATCGTGTGCTTCGCATTTCCAATGTACTGTGTAGTGGGGGGTCTGTGTGACTCCGTGCTCGATGTAGCGCTCCTCGCGGTCGACGAAGAACCTTTGGATTAACTTTGCCTCGACGTCGTGTGACTCCCGTGTGGGTTACATTGTTGCCAAGAACTGTGATCTAAAGAAGAAGAGTTGCTTTTGTTACTAAAGACTTTGTGCTAAGAAGAAACTACGCTTGAACTATTATTTTTCCTTCCAAGAGTATTTATTAAGATTGTGGTATATTTTTGTCGTTATTTGGTCTTGTGCTAAGCCTTATATAAACATTTGCATTTTTATAATACTACTGTGTCGTGTCCATTTGTAGTGTCTTCACTTTATTACTGTATGTGGTCATAAATGCTTAACGCACCGCCTCTGAGATAAGCCTATCTGCTTTGCCAAGCTACCGAGGGGGTGAGCAGGGGTTATCTAAGTGTGTGATCCCCTTGCCCTGACTAGAGGAGGTGAGTCCCTATTTGTCAGAAGTGTATACCTCTGCCAACTAGAGACCGACGAGTCTAACAGTGGTGATTATACCCCATTAGTCCTCCTTGGCTTTGTTTCCTCATCATCAGGTCTGCCCTCACCTCCCCAATTTCAGAGTCCTACATCTGGATCTGAAGGTTCTCCCCAACACCCATCTCCACCATCTTGCATGGAAAATCGCTGGGGATCCTGAAGATGGCCACACCTTTCGGAGGTCACTGCAGACCTCATCAATGATTCCTAAGCCCCAGGCACCTGCTGAGACTAGCTTCAATGGTGACGGGAACAAAACCTGGATCCCCTAACTCCCTCTCTTCTGAACTTGTACAACTTCCTTTTGACTCTGCTCCATAAGGGCATTTCTAATAGGACTCTGTTCTGTAAGGGCTTGTTTTATAGAACGATCAGCATCTATCATTCCACCATTGCAACTCACCTTAGAGTTATTTTTATTTCTTCGTGAAGGGGCCAAAACAATGTAACTTTGTTATAGAAGGCAGCAGCAAGAAAAACCCGGCTAACATTATTCTGCTTGAGTTTTGTTGTTTAGGGATGGTGCTAAAATATTGTTTCTCCTTACTTTTTCCCTTACTCAGTTTTGTGGCCTCTGGTCTACAGATGAAGGGGTTAGAAGCATGTTTAGGTCTTATTTAATTATTTTTTAAACTGTAGAGTTTCAGGATATATCAAAATCATATTTGATATTTTGGCTACATTTGATTCTTTCACTGATAGGTAAAATGGCTAATTTCATAAGAATCTTTCCACATATGAACCATCACATTCACCCACAGACAGAGAATGGGTGAAACCCTTTGATACATCAGCCCCTTTTTCTAGGGAGTCAGTATTGATATTAGTTGAATCTTAAACACCCCAGGCTTTAAACATTCAATGCAAGGAGTAGTGAGATATATATATATATATATATATATATATATATATATATATATATGAAAATAGCGTGTCACCAAGCATCTGGGATAGTGGTGAAAACATGACACCAGGCGTTTGGAAAACATGAAATGCAGTGTCACTTGGAATGCTGCTGGAAAAAGTCCTTACCAAGTTTAACGAAGATTGGAGTGATAGTGTTTGTAATTGCAATAATTCAGCTACGTATATGAAAAAGTTGTGTGATGACGTGTCAAAATCAGTACCTGAGCTGAAGTGCTTTCCTGCTAGAGATCCGTGCCACTTCCTAGATTGTGTGCTGAAAGCATCTTTAAAATCTTCCAAGTTTATGAAGAAAGGGGTGAACGACCTAAAAGCCAGCAATAACTTACTGGGTGAAACTACGCCTTTCCAGGCAGCCGATTCCCTGCAAGATCGCCATTTCCGCCGACCGCGATGCAGCTCCACAGTTGAGTACCTCCTCCCCCCGCCGCAGCCTCACAACATCAGCGCTGCCGCAGTGTGGGGGAGAGGGAAAAACTACATTTCCCAGCGGCCTCCGCGACCGGAAGTCGCGTCGAGGCGGAGCGCGTCAGGAGGCGCTTAAAAGCAGCCTTCACCTGCGGAGGAGTGGGTGAACGACCTAAAAGCCAGCAATAACTTACTGGGTGAAACTACGCCTTTCCAGGCAGCCGATTCCCTGCAAGATCGCCATTTCCGCCGACCGCGCTGCAGCACCACAGTTGAGTACCTCCTCCCCCCGCCGCAGCCTCACAACATCAGCGCTGCCGCAGTGTGGGGGAGAGGGAAAAACTACATTTCCCAGCGGCCTCCGCGACCGGAAGTCGCGTCGAGGCGGAGCACGCCAGGAGGCGCTTAAAAGCAGCCTTCACCTGCGGAGGAGTGGGTGAACGACCTAAAAGCCAGCAATAACTTACTGGCTAAAACTACGCCTTTCCAGGCAGCCGATTCCCTGCAAGATCGCCATTTCCGCCGACCGCGCTGCAGCTCCACAGTTGAGTACCTCCTCCCCCCGCCGCAGCCTCACAACATCAGCGCTGCCGCAGTGTGGGGGAGAGGGAAAAACTACATTTCCCAGCGGCCTCCGCGACCGGAAGTTGCGTCGAGGCGGAACGCGCCAGGAGGCGCTTAAAAGCAGCCTTCATCTCCCGCGTCGCGGGAGCGCGCGGGGCAGCGCGCCCTCTACGGCCCTCCAAGGCCTGATAAGGCCGGGCTGGGCCTCCCCCATTCACTGTCCTGCACAGCAATATACTTATATACCTATCCGGCTTGTGACGATGCCTAAATCGGGGACCGAAGGACACAAAGCTGTTGAAGGGAGCTCAATCCTGGGTCCATTGGATAAATTCTTCTCCAAAGCAATGGGCGAAAAAGATAGAGACCTGGCCCTGGCTGAGCGCCGCATCGCACGGCGACAATCTATAGAGCTACTTAAAAACACCGTTCTCGATCCTTGTTTGATACTCACCCCCGAGCCTCTCCCTTTAAACTCGACCTTGGAAAACACAGACGGGGACCCATTAAATACAGATAACGTTCCATTATTGTTTCAATCCTATTTCTCCCCGAAAAATGGTACATCCACTCCATCCCCTTTACACTTGGCGAATAACACAACCACTGCATCCATCGATCTTATCGATCTGGTCACTCAAAACTTGCCAAAGACTGCTGACTTTGTTCCACCTGATATAATTGTAGTCCCGTCCCCCCTGGACACACAAAACCTAACCATGTTTCAACCTTTACCCGTTGTTTTAAGGCCAGACAAATCCTTACCCACCAAAAATTTACCTAAAAAGAAACAGGTTACCATCCGATCTCCACCTAAAAAACGAAGAAAAAAAGCCCCAGTAAAAGGGATTCAAAAAACCCACATATCGGCTAAGGACAAATTAACCAAAGAATTGCTACAAATTGTAGAGGGAACATCCATTTTACCGCGGGAAACACTTACTTCTTGCGTGCCCCCTACAATTAAGGACTTTGTGGACGCAATGGAACACCTTATCAAGGCATTATTAATACCAATCCTGGAGAGAGTGAAGAGAATAGGCAATCAGCTCGACACCCTCTCAGGAACCCAGACACAAATCCAGGCTGGTAAAAGGGCCCAAGAAGCTCCTACGAGCTTCAATAATGGAGATAAAACCCAGAGTATAGTAAAAACCTCCTTGCCCATAACTAAGCCCACTTCTTTGACAGCTGGAGAACAAAAGACTAATAAAGAACAAAAGTCCCTGGCCCAAAAGTCCAAGAATGACAAGACCCCTTCTAACCAACAAAAAACCAAACCATCAGATTCAACTAATAAGACGGCATTAAAACAAAACCCAGTTCCCCTCCCAAAAGCGCCTCCTAATACTCAGGCGCAAACGCAACAAATAAACTCCCTTATGGCTTCGGCAAAAATGGGCAATACCCAGCGCACTCTAGAAAAAAATAAATCTGCCGCACAATATGAAAAACGTCCTCGCGAAAGGTATGCTGACCTTCCCCCCGAGGCATCACAAAACGTTATTGTATTAACGGGGGTCCTACCATTATCCGCTACAGGAGGTCATGAAAATCACCATAGCCTAAAAAACAAGGTGATTTTCTGGCTCAGTGAGAACAGACCCCTACCTCCCCACATAAACGGCGATATTATAATGGTAAGAAGAACAAATTGGGTCGGAATTCGCCCAAAAGACATTGATGGGGACGTTGTAATTGTCACATTTAAAGACCCAAGGGTCATAACACATATCACAGATTGGTTTTCTGGGTTTAGCAAGGGTCCAATATCGCCTAAACCTCTGGCTTACTTGTACCCTGAATCTCTAATGCCGCCTAAGCCACATCAACCAAAAATTTACTATGACAAATCCTCACTGGCACAGCCTAGAAGACCATTTTATGACAGATATCCCACAAGGCATCGAGTAAGGGATCAGACATCTTTTCCCTTTACTGATTATAGGCAACTGCCGACACCACGATACAACCCTGCGGGGTATGCTCAACCTTCTCCATTCATAAATCCGTCCTGGGACTTTTCCTGCCATAACTTTTATGAGCCACTCTACGGTCTTGATGATGTAGAGTGACTCCTTCAAGGCAAAGAAGAAAACCAGGGTAGTATGTATGCTGCCAGATCAATTGACCATCTCAACGCCATTCAGGATGATCTGGATGATGGGCTTGACAAAAACATTTCACTTATTGGGGCTAGAAATAGAGAAAAATCCATTGATAGGGACAAAGTTAAAGGTGCACTATGTTTAGGCCCAAAACCATCTGACAACGTTCCCTCGTCACTAATGGAACTCAGGAATAAAACTTCCTATTTGCATTTCCTCTCTTGGAACTTGGCGGGTCTTTCCTCAAAAGTCACATTACCAGACTGGATTAAGGTGGTTAACCAGTATTCCATCCTGTGCTTTCAGGAAACTTGGGTGGTTTCTCCTATCCATCTACTGGGTTTTCAAACATTTCATTCACCTGCGTCTGTGAGTAAGCAGGGCAGACACAAAGGGGGACTTTGCACGTATATTAGTGTAGCAGTTGCCAATAGGATTAGAAAAACTTTACTCAGGGACTCTTTCCAAGTAATTGTCATGGATATCGCCCCGTCTCTCTCACTCTTAATTGTTAACTTTTATAACAACTTGACCGTGGAACAATTGGAGAAAGCAGTGGACAACCTACATCAAGCCCTCTTAACGATCAAAGCAACTTCTGGAGGAGAGTGTGTAATACTTTTCATGGGCGATCTTAATTGTCACATCTGCCCTAATACAACGAGAGATGCCTGCGATATCTATGAGTCATATGAACTGGACTCTGCCGATGCTATTTTCAATCATCTCCAACACACAAAATCGGGCGATCTGCTTAATAAATTTGTGACCTCTCTCAATTTACATCTAGCAAATGAGCTTCTTCACACCCCAAGATCCCTTAAAACAACTTTTCATGGCAGAGGAACGAACTCTATTATAGACTTTATATTCTTCTCAAAAAATCATGCTTCGCTAATATCAGGCTGGGACACCCTCAATCACCCTTACAGTGATCACTATCCTTTGTCTATATCTGTTGAGCTTCCTTCTCTAACCACGGGTCAAAAAAGCTTAGAGGTAAGATATGTTCAACCAATTCAAATTGGAGCTACAAACGGTTATACTGTTAAATGGACAAAAATCAACCCAACTAATTTTCTTAAAAACCTAGTCACCAAGAGGAGGGAGGAGATTCAAACCTGTCTCTCTAACAACAATAACCCCAATGACATATGTAAAGCCTTCATCAACATCCAGGCTACACTGAAAGAACTACTGACGCGCCAGTACAAATCTAGACCTATTGTACACAAAGGGTGGTTTGATAAGAAATGTTCCATGGCTCTAAAGTCTTTAAAGAACTTGCTGCGAATCACACCCAAACCACTTCCAGAAATACGACAGGCCAGGATCCAATATCGCCAAGCTATGAAAAATAGAAAAAGGGAACTGAAAAGGAAAGCATGGCAGAATTTGGTAACAACATCTGTAACCGGGGACATGTCAGCCTTCTGGAAACTTATCAATACTCCCCTGCCGTGGGTAGTTATCCCTGAGAGGTGCCTGGACATGGCAATAAATGGCGAGACGTGGGCGGCCCATTTTCAAAAATTATATAGCAAACCGACTTGCGCAATTAACTCTATACCAAATTGCATTTCATCATCAATATTAAACTCATCCCCGGAGAGCACCAGTAAAATTGTATTCTCGCACAAGGAGGTTGAACTGGCCATTAGGGAAACACCCCCTGGGAAGGCACCTGGTCCGGATGGCATTCCAGCAGATGTGTACAGGGCAGAAATTGAATTTTGGGCCCCCCTATTGACCTCTGTTTTAAATTCCATAAATACGTTTGATCTACTTCCATCCTGGGCTGAGGCGATTGTAATACCAATCTTTAAAAAAGGAGATAGACACTTGCCATCGTGCTATAGACCAATATCCCTGCTCGATACCCTAATGAAAATTGTCGGACGTATTATCCTGAAACGAATAACTAATTGGACAGAGGATAAGAACATACTGTCGAATTTGCAATATGGTTTTCGGTCAGGTAGAGGAACAATAGAACAGACCCTCAATTTACACCTCATCATGTCTAAATACGTCGATACTAAAAAGCGGAGCCTGTACATAACGTACATAGACTTAACTTCAGCATTCGACTGCGTCCTTCATGACCAACTATGGGGCATTTTAAAACAACTAGGGATAGATCCATCAATTCTCCTATTTATTAAAGCCCTGTACAGAGATGCCGGTGCCAGAGTCAGATTTGGCCTGAAGGGAGAGTGTTCGCCACGCTTTAACATCAATAGAGGGGTTAGGCAGGGGTGCATTTTAGCCCCCCTGCTTTTCTCCCTCTATATAAATGCCATTGGCGAACATCTCAAAAACATCGAATGTGACTTCCCAAAAGTAGGTGGTCAATCTATCCCAATTCTGCTGTATGCAGACGATGCGGCTATTCTCTCCCTGACCAGAGTGGGCCTACAAAAAGCTGTTTCTGCATTCACAGTGTTCATGAACGATAGGGGCCTGAAAGTCAACATAGGAAAAACTTACACAATGCTATGTAATAAAAGGCATAAAAAAATCCCTTGCCCCGTGTTCATTGAGGGACAAAGACTCGAGACTGTGGAGGCATTCACATACTTGGGCATTTGTTTACATAAAAAACTAACATGGAAAGCGGCAATAGAGAAGAGGAAACTTGCTTTTGTAAGAGCCATCGGTGGACTTCGAGATTTTGCAGGCAAAATAGGGGGGAGGCCTGTGAAACAACTAATAACCATATACAAAGCAAAATGCGCCTCTACTGCCACCTATGGGGCTGATCTTTGGGGAATAGATAAAAACATCTCATCGCTACAGATAGTGGAATATCAATTTTTAAGATACCTTTTGGCCACCACAAAAGCAACTTCCGTGTATATGATGCACATTGAATTGGATCTGCCATACATATCGGACATTATAAAATCTGAGCCTCTTCTCCTCTGGCACAAAATCTGGACTACCCCCGAGAACGCCTTGAACAGAGAAGTTATATTAGACATCTTAAAACTGGAAGGGGCCAAAACCGTCAACCAATCCAAATGGCTGACCTATGTCAAAAATCTCTTTACGGAGATTGGGCATCCAGAGTGGTTTACGGATCCTTCACTATTGGAAGACATCCCAAGAAAAACCCTAAGAAAGACCCTAATGGCCCACATGGAAACAACTAGATGGAATAAGCAAAAACATCTTAATAATATCAAGGCTTATCAAAGGGTGACACCCCACAAGGGTCTACAATTATACCTCTCTTCGGATTTCTCCTGCTACTCGAGGATGTTGCTAAATATTATATGTCTCTGAGGAAAGCCCTTTCAGTAATCCTGCTAAAGAGATGGGGTATTAGGTCCTGTAAAATCGCCTTCGAGCGTCTGCAAGAACTTGAAGACCGGGAGGTGATCTCTAAAATGGAACAGTTTTTAAAATTACTGATCAAATTTAGGAAATCCCTAGAAGGATATGGGTGATAACAACTGTCGTTTTTAATGTTGCTTTTAGCTGTTTTTAATTGATTCCTTATACAGTGTGTTTTTTACCAACTCCTAAGTAATTGATGAATTCTTAATTGAAATTCTATGTTTTTCTCTTTTTATCATCTTGTTTTTAAAATACTGTATAATAATGTACGCTTATATGATATTTCTTTGCTGAATATCGAATAAAGCTTATTTTGAACCTTTGATGAAGAAAGCTTTTGACTTTGTAGTCCATTCTGCTGCACTCTTTCTTTATGCGTGGGAACTAAAATGCAAAGATTTCTCATTTTGTGCTTTGTGAGTCATCAAACAAAGAGTCATCCCAACTGTGTCATTTAGCCAGTAGTTCTCAGTCTTAGATGCAGTTAATGCTATATTATCCATGTGGCGACCGTTTACAGAATTTTTGCTCAGAGATGATGCCAAAGGCAAGAAATGTGAAGATCTTTGGTTGCATATTGATACTGATGTGACAAAAGTACACTCTGCTGCATTCTTAGAATTTTACTTAAAACATGACTTCTGATGTGGACATAATCAAACAACCTGAGTTTGAAAACATCTTTGTCTACCAACTGTTCAGCATAATTGGTGTAGATGTGAAACATCTCCTTGAGAGTAGGCTGAGACTTTGGCACTGCAACATGTTCTATGCCAAAGTCAGATTTATTGCCACTTGGTAAGCAAAGAAATTTTGAGGAGCAGTTCAGGAAATGTTATTTTACAGGACATGAGAAATGGCTTGCAATGATGCACAGAAATGTCCCTTCACCAGCCATGGCATTTGTAGTCAATGAAGCCTCACTGAGGTACTCTGCACAAGTTCTAGATCCCTTCCGTAAAGGGGAATTTTCTCCGGACTTTGAAAAGTACTGCTTCATTTTTGATTGCTTCAATAACTGAGGGCATATGCGCTCAGTTCAACGCATAGGTTGTAGAGCCTGTCCCAGAGACTCGCAATCGTCAGGTGCACCACTATTAGCATGGAAGGCTATGTTAGTGGCCAGAGTTAGCAAAATGTGTACTGGCTGTTTTGGCTTCGCCCGTCTCAAGTGTCAGTGTTAAGAGGGCCTTTTCATAGATATACATTCACATGGGAAGGAAAGAGCAAGTGCATGATCAAAGAGTCACTAAAGAAGTATTGTATGGTGTACTACAATAAGTTTGATTTGTAAAAATGTATTTAGACCTCATATACCTCGTATGCGCATTGTCTATACTCATGTAATATCAGTGCAGAAACAAGCAATAATCAAAGCAAAACATTCCATAAACAGTGGAAAAACACTGTTTCTGTGGAGCAAAAATGTGTAACCACTGATAACAATTGTTTTTTTCAGGTATTGAAATCACTGGAAAACACTGGAAAAACCCCACCAGAATTTACCCAAAATAGAAATTGAAAAGAGGAAAGCCCACCAACACTACCTCCCAAGCCGCACCCACATCGCACCACACCTCAGGGAGCTTCACTGTTTGCCCATTCACAAGCGCAGTCAATTCAAGCTCCTCACACACACATACAAAGCCTTACACAACACAGGACCAGCATACATAAACAGCCACATACACGTTCGCCACACTGTACGTTCAGCCTTACGCTCACTCATGCCTCACATTCACAAAAGCAGAGCAGGAGGTCGCTCATTCTCCTACATTGCACCCAAAACATAAAACGACCTCCAACAACACATCAGAGTCTTCTCTTCACTTCTTGAGTTCCACAAGAGGCTGAAGACCTGGCTCTTCTAATAAGGTCCCACATGCCTTCACACCTGCTCGCAGGTGAGTATTGCGCTATACAAATCGACTTAACATCATAACATATATGATTTTTTGAAAGTTTTAAGGTACAAAGTGCCTAGAAAAAGTTAAGCATTATGAAAAAACAGTTTGAGGTGGACTAGGCACTAGGTGAAATTTTAGGCCAACCGTGAAGGCGCAGAGGTCGGATACACCAAGTGAGTTGTCCCGGTTAAAGGTTTTACCTTCAGACTTAGACTCTAACTGCTGGGAAAGCTTATTTTGGCTGATCCTGCAGTTTGTAACGCCTCAGGGCAGGTTTGAGGGCACCAGATCTCTCTCTAGGCAGATATTCCTCTTTCGTGAGCTTGGCCCTCTTGGAGTCAAAGAAACCTTCAACCTTTTCTGTCCCTGGAGTGAGTAAATAGGAGGCCAACCACTTGACCTTTACACAGCAGTTCCAGTTTCTGGGTGCCAACAGGATACACACCTCCTTGCATCCTTGTGTGAGTCCTCTTCTTCAAGCAGAAGTCAACAGTCAGAAGTCAATATAATTTCTCCAGCGTGGCCATCTGTTTTTATACGAGTATTCGAAAGTCCAGGAATGTTCAGTGGAAGTGGAAGTTTAGGTGCCAAGCTTACGCTGTCTGCTTAGAGAAAGGCTACCAGCCAATGTGCACTACTTTTCTCATAGTCACCTCTGCAGCACTTACTCTGTGCCTTACTATACAATGACAAAGGATCCCCACTGCCACCAGGCAGCCCTGTCTTTGTCTTCTTGGCCCTTACCCTAGCTGAAAGGATCAAAACAGTCTTTCCCTCCTTCTGTGGTTGTAGCCTGACAGTCTTGGAAGGTCCTAGAGATGAATGTTCAAATCCCTTCCTTGCATCTCCAATATGGAAGGTAGTGCTAAAGCTGCATGCTGCCAACTATTCCTGTCCCATCCCATATAGGTAATCTTTGCTAACAGGTTAGCTGTTAACACCTGTTGGTTTTTCCTGCGCCCAGAGGCAAACCATTGTTCTTTGAGCTAGAATTATTAACTGTCCCATGCAAGGATGTGTATTCCAGCTCTAGAGGTGTGATGGTGGGTGCACGTACAGCCACTGGGCTAGAGCTCCTAAGGCCAGTAATTACCAGTGGCTTATGTAGCGTCCTCCCCAGCACCTGGAGCAGGAAAATGAATGCGCCATAAATGGAGCCCTGCAGAGTCTTTCTTCCTCTACATACAATCACACACTGTTCTCTGAATACGTCATAATCATTAATATTGCACCTTTACACCACCCAACCAGTTATATACTACCTCGGTTTAGTCCGCCCAGAACCACTCCTGTTTGTTTACCGCACTCATTATTACTTCACTCATATCCCTCGTTTTTTTAACAATAATAAATTACACACAATTGAAAACACCTGTCTGCAGTTTTCACTGTTATTTTCCGGTATTTTTCACGGACATAAAACAGAACTATTACACAATACAGTCACCAAACAAAGAAACACATTGCTACATTCCTTATTCAAAAAAAGACCATTCAGGCATAAACATGCATTTGACTGTGCCACAACACACACACACACTGAGCCGGTCACACACACTGCGCCCTCACACTACTTTAAGCTACACACACTGCGCCCTCACACTACTTTAGGCCACACACACTGCGCCCTCACACTACTTTAGGCCACACACACTGCGCCCTCACACTACTTTTGGCAATACACACTGTGCCAACACACACTGCGCCACACACTCTGCACCCTCACACACTCTGCACCATCACCCACACTGCACCCTCACACACTCTGCACCCTCACACTGCACCCTCACACACTCAGTGCCACATAATTATATGCAACATAATTACACTGCACTCAATGCAGCATACACTCCAAACAATACCACTCAGTGCCACATAATTACACGCCACACAATTACACTATCTATCTATCGCCCTCACTCTATCTATCTATCTATCTATCTATCTATCTATCTATCTATCTATCTATCTATCTATCTATCTATCTATCTTTCGCCCTCACTCTATCTTTCTATCTATCTATTGCCCTCACTCTATCACCCTCTATCTATCTATCTATCTATCTATCTATCTATCTATCTATCTATCTATCTATCTATCTATCTATCTATCTATCTATCTATCTATCTATCTATCTATCTATCTATCTATCGCCCTCACTAAATCTATCCATCTATCGCCCTCACTCTATCTATCGCCCTCAATCTATCGCACCTCACTCTTTCAATCTATCTATCTATCTATCGCCCTCACTCTATCTATCAGAATGTCTGAGACAACTAGGAGATGAGGGGCAGATGGCAGCGTTAGTATTATTAGATCTGAGTGCAGCTTTTGACACCGTGCTGCACTCAACGCTGCTGTCTCGCCTCTCAGACATGGGAGTTGAGGGATCTGCACTGGAATGGATAAAATCCTTTTTAGACAACAGGAGCTTCCAGGTGCACTGCCCCCCTTATAAATCCTCACTTCGAAAGCTCAGACATGGGGTTCCTCAGGGCTCCAGTTTGAGCCCCACGCTGTTCAATCTATATATGGAGCCCTTAGCTCATATTGTGGAAGCTTTTGGAGTGGATATCGTCACATACGCTGACGATACCCAACTAATAATCAAACTCACTCACAACCAGGCAGAGGATGCCACTAACTTTTCCAACTGCATGCTTTCTGTGGCAGGGTGGATGAACAACAACTGCCTACGCCTTAATGGCGATAAAACAGAACTGCTTGTAGTGGGTAAATCCCCCTCTGCCTGGTCGCAGGCCTGGTGGCCAACAGAACTAGGGGCAACCCCCTGCCCGAGGGAGTCTGTAAGAAATCTAGGAATTATAGTGGACGCGGAGCTTTCCTTTAAGCACCAGATTAATAAAATCACGGGAAAATGCTTTGGTATACTTAAAACTCTCAGAAAAGTTCTTGACTTACTCCCCATTAGTGCCAGGAAAACACTTATTCATGCCCTGGTAACGCCTCATTTAGACTATGGCAACGCCCTTCTCCTAGGCCTTAGTAAAAAAGGCATTTACCAGTTGCAATGCGTTCAAAATGCTGCTGCACGTCTGGTGCTCAACCTTCCTCGCAGAGCATCAGGCAAAAGGGCACTCCTTGAACTTCACTGGCTCCCTATTGAGGAGCGCATTAAGTTTAAGGCTCTCTGCTTCGCCCATCGCATTGCCCAGGGAAAAGGCCCTGGTTATTTGCGAAACCTTCTCACTATTCATCGTCCCACCCGTAGCCTAAGATCTGCTGGAGCGATGCTGTTCCAACTTCCCCGCGTTCACAAGACCAGGATGGGAGGTGGCTCCTTTAGGTTTCTCGCTAGTAAACATTGGAATAAGCTTCCTCTGGACTTACGTATGGAACCCTCCGAAACAAGATTCAGATTAAAACTGAAAACTCATCTCTTCCCATGTAATTAATAGTTCCATGTACACGGGGTTCCAGGTGACTCCTGGACAATGTCCGTTGGGGAGCAGTAGCATTTCGCAGCGCGGGGACACACTGTTCTAGTGTAATCATGCGCTTTAAAAGTGGTTTTATTATTATTATTATTATTATCGCCCTCACTCTATCTATCTGTCGCCCTCACTCTATCTATTGCCCTCACTCTATCTATCTATCGCCCCTCACTCTATCAATCTATCTTTCTATCGCACTCACTCTATCTATCGCCCTCACTCTATCTATCTATTGCCCTCACTCTATTTATCGCACTCACTCTAGCTATCACATCACCACAATATCAGTCAGCACCACCACAGCATCACTCAGGGTCACCACAACATCACTATGCGCTACCACAGTATCATTGAACGCCACAGCATCACTTGTCGCCATCACAACATCACTCAGCGCCACCACAGCATCAATCTGTGCAACCATTCAACAACAACTGGTTCAAATATGTTCTCTCAATGTTTCAAGCTTTATTACAAATGTCACAAAAAGATGTTAATATTTCACTTCTGTTTTTGGATTTTTGTCACAATAAAATAAACATAATCTTCACAAAAGTTATTTACAAATGTTTAAGCTATTGCAATTATAAATTACAATAACTTTTATTTAATTAATAATTATTTAAAAAAATGAAAAGCCAATGATATTTGTAATATCAATACATCTAAGTCATGTAAATACAACACGTATTGCTTTACAAATGCTATAGTTGTCACATTTGCGAAAGTTATAACTATTGGCATTGTAAATGACAAAGCTATTAATTTCGCTATTTCCAAAACCAACACATAAATAAAAAATGTGTCATTTACAATACCAATAGCTCAAACGTTCCTAATGCGAGACCTATTGCATTGCAAATGCTTGTTTGTATTGTTCTTTGTGACACCTTAAGTGTGACAGTATTCCCACACCTGGGCCCTGTGCTCACTGTCCCCCTGGAATCATGCGGCACTTGACTGAAGGGGCCAAATAGGCTGAAACCGGTCTTGGGTTGCCTGTGTTCTGGTTAAGAGTGGCCTCGTCTTCGCAGTTTGGGATGGACTGTTACCATGGGCATAGGGCCAGGGCTGATTTGCATATATCTGGGTCTAATCTGAGGTGGTGTGGTGAGCAAAAACAACGAATTGGGATGCAGCCCAAGTAATTACCAGTGCCTGAGATTAATTCAAGCATTCCATCTATCACTTTATTGTGTTATTCATTGTGATGCCCTAAGAGCGAGGGGTATTCCAGATGGTGGTCCTGTGCTCATTGTGCCACTGGGCGCAAGCTGCACCTGATTGAAGAGGCTGAACTGGGCCGAAACCGGTCTTTACAGTTTGGGCTGAATGAACTGTTCCCATGGAAGCAGGGCCAAGGATGTATTTCATATGGGTGAGGTGTGGCGCCCGGCTAGGGCGACTGCCTTCGGAATCTGGGGATCACAATTCGATCCCCGGCACCAGCAGCCGAATAGCCCGTCACCATGTGACTCTGGGCAATAGCTTGCTTAATCTTCCCGACGGCCTCCAGCGCCTAGAGACCCTTACGGGTGATTGTGTGATTTACAAATGTGGATTATTATTATAATCTGAGGGGGCATGGTGAGCAAAACAATGATAGGAGTGGGATGCATAGTTATGCATACTAATTTAAAAATCCATTCATCACTTGCTCAGTGGAGAAGTGTGGCTCAAGTGGTTGGAGCGGCAGACCCTGATGCAGAGGTCTGGCCCGGGACAGGGGTTCAATTCCCTGCCTCGGCTGGGTCTTGGGCTCAAATTTCCCCGGACCTGACAATTCTCGCCTCGGTGCCTATTCCAATCATGGAGTCCCACTCTGTAACTCTGGGCAATAGCTTGCTTAATCTCCACAACGGCCCCTCGCAGCGGGATGCCTGGCTTTCACCTTGGGGATGCCCAGTAATGGGTTATCTCACAGGGGAATAACAGGACGGGTTCCCTAAGCAAACGCGGGGACGCTTTCGGGCAGCCATGCGCTCTACAAATCAAATTTCATTTCATTCTCGTATGCTTCATGGCCAGGCTCCGGGCAGGTGAACTGGTGTTATTTTTGATTCTTTGAATTGTCTTCTTTAGAAATACATATTTACAAATAAAAAATTAGGAGCAAGCATGTTTGGCAATATTTAATTAGTAAAATGCCAGACGGTCACAAGCTGGATTCGAGCTTGTGCACCAGTTGTGCACATATTGAATTGTGACTGAGTGAGTGGGTGAATGAAAGAATGAGTCAATGTGTGCGTGAATAGTTGCATGAATGACAGAGTGCATGTAGAGCTAGCCGTGAGTTACTGAGTATCTAAATTTACCAACAACCAGACACACTAAGTTATAAACCAGACCTTCTGCCTTTTGTATATGTGTTATCGCTGTAGTTTCTCTTCCATGATAAGTTGTGCAATAATACATTTTATATTCCAAACATAGTCATAGGCGTAATAAACGTGGTCCCTGTTGTTTGGGGAAAAGGTGTCAACATTAATGGGAAACCGTATCGCCGTCTTGCAAACGTCAATTTCCAGAAACAATTTTTTTTCCATTACGGTGCTATTTGCCACAAAAAACCACAAGAGGGCAGCAGCCACTAATGCAATAGTGAGGTGATACTGTGGCTCGACTCATGACGTGTCGTGCCCTGTGTTGCTCCCTGCTGGATGAATGCGGAAGTGTTATCAGTGTCCATGGTTGTTTTTATGCTTTAAAAAAAGTGTTCCATGAAGGACTGAAACTTGATGTGGAAGGTCAATTGAAAGAGATAACCAGGGCCGAACCCTTAGTGGTGCGTGCTTGAGATGGGACGCCCCCTATATTTATGTTTCATTTGAGGAAGTCTGTTTATTTATTATTTATTTATTTATTTATGCAATTTTATATAGCGCGGACTTTACCCGAAGGTGTCAGAGCGCTTCACAATAGGAACAGAAAAGATACAAACTGAGAACATTACACGAACAACAGATTGCAGAGGCATACGTTACGTTACATACGGTAAAGTGATAATTGTGAGCAAACAAGAATACATGAGGTAGTAAAAATTGTGAGAAACCAAAAATACATGAGGTAGACAAGGTAATTGTGACACTTGTGAGCAAACAAAATACATGAGGTAGTAAAAATGTGGGCTACCAAAAATACATGAGGTAGTAAAAAGTGCACAGGAGGAAAAAGTGACAAGTGTGCAGGCTACAAGAGAAAATAGAGTACAATTTGCGGTACAATACTGCAATATATGTTAGACACTCAAGCACAAGAACAAACGATTACGTAGGCAAAAGTGGCACTTGTGCAAGTATCAAAGGTAAAAAACATGTGAGAGGAAGCAAACCGTGTGTTACAGGGGCAAAGTGGTGAGTGCAAGTTGCAAGAGGGTACCAAACACAAGTACATGGATAATACTGCAATAAAAGGCAAACACTTTAACCGCAAGAACACACTGGGAAGACACTTCCATGGACATGAGAAGTAGAAATTATCAGTAGTGGGAGATCTTCCTTCAGATAAAAGAGAGTTACTTTTGGAGGTGTCTCTGGAGGAGGAGAGCTTTGAGGTCCCTTTTAAAGGCCTGGGAGGAGGCGGTGGTCCGGAGCTGAGGCGGGAATGAGTTCCAGATTCTCACTGCGTTGCCTGAAAAGGATTGGGCCATCGTTCTTTCCTTCTTGAAAGTGGGAAGTTCAAGCAGTAGATTCTCCGCATTGCGTGAAGGTCTAGAGCCTCCAGAGAGTTTCAGTTTATTCGCCAGGTAGCGAGGAGAAGAGGAGTGCAGGGCTTTGTGGGTGATACAAGCGGTCTTGTAGATAGATGTAGCCTCAAAGGGAAGCCAGCGGAGGGTAGATAACATCGGTGTGATGTGATCGCTTCTTTTGGCCCCATAAATGAAACGAGTTGCTGAGTGGAAAACAGACTTAAGTGGGGACAAGTGGGATTTGGGTAGGCCAGTAAGAAGAGAATTGCAGTAGTCGAGTCTGGAGAGGACCAGTGCTTGCACCAGGGTTATAAGGTCCCGCTCCGGGAAGAAGCGACGGATTCCCCAAAGAAGGCGCAGTTGGTATCGAGCTGATTTCGCAATGGAATTGATGTGGGGAATTAGATTGAGTTTTTTGTCTAGTATGACACCAAGGGATTTGGCGCTGTCGACAATGATGGGTTTATTGTTTAGTAGATTCATCTGATCCATCCATGATTGAACCGGGGGAGGAGAGAGTGAGGAGGAGAAGAGGAGGAATTCAGTTTTGGAGGGATTCAGAATCAGTTGATGAGTTGACATCCAGTTTTGAATGGAGTCGAGAGTGGAGCTTAGGATGGAGAGATCGTGAGTAGAGGCAATCTTGAGGTAGAGTTGAGTGTCGTCAGCATAAAGATGATAGTGTATCCCGGATTTACTTAGGAGATTTCCCAGTGGTTCTAAATAGAGATTGAACAGTGTGGGAGCAAGTATCGAGCCTTGGGGAAAACCTTGACCTACCGCCACAGGAGGTGAAAGACTGTTCGCTATTTTGATCATTTGGGATCTGCCAGAAAGGAAGGATGCAAACCATTTAAGCACAGTGCCCTCCATGCCCATTCTCTGTTGAAGAATATTGAGGAGGGTGTTGTGATTGACAGTGTCAAAGGCTGCGGAAAGGTCATGGAGAATTAGAAGACAGGACCCCCCTGAATCGAGTATCCTCAACGCGTCATCAACCACTTGCAGTAGGGCTGTTTCAGTGCTGCAGTTTTGGATGAAGCCGGACTGACAGTGGTCTAGAAGATCATTGTCCTTGATATGACAGGAGAGTTGTTTTGCTACACATCTTTCTGTGATCTTCGCCTGAAAGGGAAGGTTAGTGATGGGGCGGAAGTTGTTGAGGTCATTCGCATCAGCAGTGGGTTTTTTCAGAAGAGGGGTGACCTGCCCAGTTTTGAAGGAGGCAGGAAGGGAGCCTTGCCAGAGGGAGAGGTTGATCAGAGTGGTCCAATAGGAGAGGGAATGGGTATAGAAGTCAATGGCAATGGCACTGGGGATAGGGTCAAGAGAATGGTTGGATGGCTTCGTTTCTCGTATGCACTTGAGAAGGGCATCTTCAGATATGGGGTCAAAGCTCTGCCAAATGGCTAAGGATTTGCGCTCCTCTGGAGGGGTAGGATGAGCGACCTGATCCACAAGTGATTTCACTTTTTCATCGAAGAAAATAGCAAAATCCGCTGCTCTCTTTGTAGAATCATTCACCTTGGAGGTTGGGGGAGAGCAGTTAGGCATTTTGATGAGATCGAATAGTTTTTTGGGTCTATTTTTGGCGGAGTCAAGGAGGGTTTTGAAGTGTGTCGCTTTCCCAAGGAAGATGTGCTTGTGGTATTTGGATCTTGCTGAGCGAAGCTTGGCCAAATTGTCGGAGGAGGGCACTTGCCTCCATTGTTTCTCCAGGGATCTTAGCTGCTTCCTTTCCTCATAAAGGGATTTGTTGAACCAAGGTGCTGAGAGAGTGGGCCTTAACCTTTTGCTTTTGAGTGGAGCGACTTTATTAATTTCAGCAGCAAGAACTATGAGGCTTTGAGAGGTGAGTTCGTCAACATCTAGGTTTGGGTCGAGCCTTGGAAGAGATAACAAAGCTGATTCACAGAGGGGACCGACATCAATATTTTTAGCATCCCGGAACCATGAGATGGCCCTCTTGGGTTGGCCAAGAGTTATAGAGTGTGAAAGTTGAAGAGAGAATGGGATGAGGAGGTGGTCAGACCAATCTACATGAATTGGGGTAGTGGTAGAAAGCATGCCTGCTTTAGAAATAACAAGGTCCAGGATTGCGCCCTTAGAATGGGTTGATTCAGTGCAGTGTTGGATAAGATCGTTAGTAGAGAGGAAAGTGGGCAGTGAGTTCGCAGAGGAGTCTTGCGCTACTCCCCAGTGGAGATTGAAGTCACCCACGAAGGTCTGATTGTCACTTCGCGAGTATTGGTCGCTGATGAAGTCGGTGAGTTCATCCATAAACGAAGGGCCACTACGAGGCGGGCGGTAAATGACATGGAATCTGAGGGGTGAACGGTGTTGCAATTGAAGCTCAAGAGAAAGGCATTCAAAGGTTTTGGAGGAGCTGTTAGGAGAGGCCTTGAGTTGGAGGGTGTTTCTAAAGATGACTGCAACACCTCCCCCCGTGTTGTCAGTTCTGTCATTCCTAAGTAAAGAGTAGCCTGTGGGTATTAGGAGATCAAATATAGAGTGAGATGTATCTTTGAACCAGGTCTCTGTGAGGAAGAGCATGTCAATATTATGAAGGGTGATGGTATCGGAGATTTCAAGTTTGTGTTTTACTGCAGATCTGCAGTTGTGAAGCATGCAGCGCAGCTCTGTCAAGACTGTTTTGGTGACGGGGGCACTAGGGTTCTGAAGGGTGATCGGGATATTGTACTTATGAGGGGGTGCTCGGGGGGGTTAAGGTGGATGCTTTGTTCTGACAGAGGTGATGATCGGAATGGCGTAGATAGTGGGGTTGCTAGGGTATGCCGGTTGAGGAGGGGTGGCGTTCAAGGGCTTGAGTGAGTTAACAGAGTTTCCCGACGATAGGTTAAGCTTGGCTGTACTGGGGTGAGGGGGCGAGGTGCATCTCGTGGGAAGTTGGGAAGGAGTAGCGGTGCAAGAAGGGGTGACAATCTTAGAGCATAAAAGTGAAATGGCAGCTGTAAGCTGGGAGATGGAGGTGATAAGAGAGCCTAGTGTGTTTTCCAGTGAGAATGGGGCAGAGCACGGAAGGTTGGGTTGGGGAAGGTTGGGTGGCTCTATTGAAACAAGGGGGGGTGGAGTGGGTGGTGGCAGGCAGGGAGAGGTGGCAGGAAAGGAGGTAATTTTGGGTGTGGGGTAAGCATGAGCGAATTTTGCGGATCTCGCGTTCGCGAATTTTGCGGATTTGCGGATTCGCAATCCGCAAAATCCGCGAATTTGCGGATTTTTTTTTTTTTGTGTTTGCGCGGGTTTCTGCCAGTTCGCGAGGGTTTTGTACAATGTCGCAAATTGCGAACTTACCTGTCGGGTCGCAAGTTTCGCGAACTTGTTGTTTCTACGTGTCCAGCCTGTTTGGGACACTCTTCTTCATCACTGCCACTCTCTGTCACCACTGCCACTCTCTGACTACTCATGCCACCCTCTGGCCCACCCATGCCACCCTCTGTTTCATCACCACACCCTCTGGTTGTCCAGTGTACATTATTTTCGGCAAAGCAAAGCACACCTTCCCTGCCTCAAGTGACCTGAATTAATTTGGGGCTGATTAATGTGTCACAGAATATTTTTTTAGCTGGCACCTGCTTCCTTAGTGCGCCCTGATTAGTGATCTTTTGCACTTGCTAAGTGCTTTCATTGTTGCAAAATTAGTTACAACACCTGCCCTGCCCCAACTGACAATAATGAATTAGGGGCTGATTAATGGATTTTAACTTCCAGCCTGGCTCCTGCTTGTCTCCCTTAGCTGTAATTCAGGACCTTTGTGGCATATGTGTAACTATTCTGAGGTTCAGAGCAGGGTTACATAATAGTTTCAACTGGCAACTGAACTCTGGAGGGGCCCCTCAGGAAGCACTACAGGAAATGGCTACTAATGATGAGCCTGAACTTTTGAACCTGGTAAGTAGTTACTTTCAGTTTTGCTAAGATCGTATTTCTGCAATTTTGCACTTATTCGCGGGGCGCGAACTCACGCGAACAGTGCGAGCAGTGCGAGCAAAATCCGCTGCTCGCGGATTTGCGGATTTTGCGGGAGATTCGCGAATCTCGCGGATTGCGAATTTCCCGAAAATCCGCAAAATCCGCGAGCGGAACGGATTTTCCGCCCATGCCTAGTGTGGGGTTCATAAGTGGGGAAGGGTGGTGGGTGAGAGCGGGAGTTAGTGAAACGGAGGTTAACGGAGAGTTGTCTATGTTGGTGTTGCAAGAGGGAGAGGAATTAAGGACAAATTTAGGGGGAGAGGTGTGTGGAACACGGCGGTTGGGTAGAATGAGAGGTGAGGCCTGTGTGGCGTCATGAGAATGTAGGAGGTTTGGGAGGAAAAGAGGTGCGGTGGTTGTGGAGGACCTGTCAGCTAGGAGAGGTGGCTGCGAGGGAACGGGCATCAGGCAGAGTGAGGGATGTTGGGAGAAAGGGGAGTTGAAGAGAGGAAGGGGCTCTGCTGGGCCCGAGGGAGGGAAGTGGAAGGGGTTACCGGGCGGGGAAGGGGAGTAGTGCAGCATTACTGGCGGAGTAGGAGGTAGGAGAGAGATGCGGTGGGATTGAGGAGAGGACGGGGTGAATAACGAGGGGAGGAGGGGGTAGGGGGGAGGGATGGAAGGGGTGAGGGGAGCATAAGGAAAGTACACTTGGGGAGAGGGACGGAGGAGAGGTGGGCTAAAAAGGGGGGTGATGGGAAGGAAGATGGGGGAGGAGAAGAGATTGGAGAAACGGGATGGTGCAGATGGGACGGGGAGCGTATTGGTTTGTGGTAAGGTTGAAGTGATGTGTGAAGGGATATACTGTGAGGGGGGAGGAATAGGAGGGGAGGTCACAAGGGAGGGGGAGGGAAGGGGGCCGACCTGTGCTCCTCGAGGGAGCAGCCAATTGGAGTGAGGTGGGGTCTGCGGAGGAGAAAGGGAGTAATGGGTGGAGCTGGAAGGAGAGTGATGGGGGAATCCGGTTGCAGAGGAGGGGAGTAAGGAGGGGAAGAGGCAGTCAAAGAGCGAGAGGCAGTTGTCTGTGCCTTGGATCAGGACAGTACCGTTGTTATAGAGTGAGATAGTGAGGTTACCTTTGAAGCAAGCAGAGGGGGAAATTTTTAGTTTTTTCCCATGGGGGATAGAGGAGGAGGAGGTGACGTTGAGGGAATAGTAAAAACTGTTGGACCAGGAGGGGATGTCATGAGTGAAGAAAATGAAATCATTTTTTAGCCTCCCAAAACGACTATTGTAAAATTGATCCACAAAAAGGGAATCTGGGAAACGTTCAATAGTGTTATGTTTCCATCGTTTAGTTGCGGCTTTAGACAGGCTAGGAGGATAAATGATTTTGTAGCAATTAGTTCCAGCCTTAACTCGGGGGGTGGCCATGATGGTGAAAAGTGGCGAAGGAGTGTGGGGGGGATAAGAGGAAGGTGTCACTGGGAAAGCGGTGGAGAAGAGAAAAAGAAGGGCATAAAGGGGGCACATAGTCCGGACGTTAAGGTGAGGATATCAGAGCTAATGTGCCGTTTGGGACTAGCAAAGCCTAGGTGTGCAAACCAGCCTCAACATCTTAAGATTATCAGTAGAGGTGCTCAGGGCAGGGTGCGGAGAACATACTATATGCAAAGCGATTTCTAACACCAACAAATATCTACTGGCCTGGCGCCCTACAAGTCTTGCAGACTCCTTGTCCAGCTGGCCATTTCGGATGGGGACTCACATGCCCTAAAACCATAGTGTCAATAAGTGCAAGTGCACTTGATACACAATAGTAGCATACGATATATACGGTGAATTACAAAGTACAAGGTGTAAGTGTAGGTATAGTACTGATAGTATATAAGGGCAGGATACAAAAAATATGAGGTAGCACACGATACAGTTTACACAATGTACAAAAATATACGTAAATATATGAGGTATCAATCGGTGCATTCCAGGATAAAAGTGAGATATTCCAGGATAAAAGTGAGATAGGTGCAGCTTACAAAAATGTACAATAGACAACTACAAGAATGGTACTAATGATGTACTGAGACAGGATACCGGTGCAACCAAAAAGCTGCACGATGGTATATGTGAGGTATCAGTCGTTGCATTCCAGGCATAAAAGTGAAATAGGTGCAGCTTACAAAATGTACAATAAACAAATCAAAGAATGATATACTGATACAAGGTACCGGTGCAACCAAAAGCTGCATGAAGCAGAAATGACATTAGCGAGCTGCGAGAAATAATTGAGGTAGCGATCTGTACTTTACTAGTAAGAAGAGTGAGGTTTGTGCAGGTTACACAAAATGTACAAAATACAAGTAGAGGTATAGTACTGCAATAAAAGGTAGACTCTTAGTCACATGAGGGTTTAAATACAAAGCTATGTAAAGTGTGCTATCTAACAAGGCCAGGTCTTAGGGAATGGTCTGATAGAGAGAATGACTAGTCCAAGATGGCCACCCAAGAGGGAGAGAGACCAATCTAAAATGGCCGCCAAATAGTGAAGATAGATAGTTAGTCCTCTTTTTGCTGTTTTGCTTTGAGAGCAGGGAAGTGCAGTTTCAGTTTCTATTCAAGCAAGTCCAGTCCCTAGCTTGCTGGAGGGAGTCTTATCTCTGCTGTGGAGGTCTTGTGTGGGGGAGTTAAATTGCGGAGCCTCGTGACCCAGGATGGGATTTATGACTACAGTTTTATGGCTCCAGCCATTTTGAACAAAGGAAGTTTTTTAAAAATGTGTGCAAGCGAATGGGGAAAATAAATACCTTATTTGTGGGTGCTACTCAACAAGCACGTCGATGTTGATAGTAAGGTTATCTATCACATGTCTAGCCAGGGTGTAAACATCTGCGGTGTGCATCGCAGGTTGCTGGATAATGATCGTGCATGGCAGAGCAGCAGGGGTGCAGCCTCTAACCGTCTCGATGGGCGTTTTTGCGTGGTTCCCGATTGCCTGTTCCCCTTACTTGCAATTCCCCTGTGTTCTCACGACCGCCTCAGCGCTCAATCATGCATCCCCCCTGAGCGGCGCCGTCACCTCCAGCTCCCGGCTCGGAAAGGGCAAGCTCCCGATGTCCGTAGACCCCGCTGATCCTTCCCGCCTCGAAAAGGGCAGCTCCTGATGGCCGTAGACCCCGCTGATCCTTCCCGCCTCAGGGCTCCATTCCGGCACCTTCCTGAGCGGCGGCGCCTCCACTCCGTCCGCCTCCAGCCCTCGGCGCAGACGGGAGCAGCTCTTGTACAGGTCGCGTCCTCTCATCATGTCTATGTGGGGTCGGTTTCATGCCGTGTTGGTCCAGGTTGCGGCGTGCCTCGTCATCAATGAATTCACAGGACCAATGAAAGGCTCGGAAGCTGACTGGGCTATAAGTAGATGGATAGATTCAGATGGACTAGTCTTCTGACTAGCAATTTCGAGGTAGTAAACGTCAGTCGAGAGGTTAAAGAGTGTCTAGGTAATGTTACTGTTAAAGATGGTGTAAAACCTGTGAATACCTGCAGAAGAGAATTATACGTTCCTGCCATCGTTGACTCCGCCTTTCATCCTTCTTAGGTTGATAATTTAAGAACCATGAAGTTGGGTAATGATACACGAGTCAATTCAGCAAATGCTGGAGCACGGTGTTACACCTAATTTGGCAACACCAGGCTTCAACATTTTTAAAACACAGGAATGCATCATATTTAGAAAAATACGGCACACACACACCCCTGCGTTTCCCCCTAGCATGGCCGCTAAAAAAGCTGCATAGCACCAGCGCAGGCACCCTTGCACCATGTTGCAAAGATGCCTGCAGGGCCGGACTGGTAACCAAAACTAACCCTGACAAAGAGCTCAGCCGACTCCCCTGGGGGGCAGCCGAGCTGTTTGCCAGGACCAGTTTCGTCCGATTTTGTTACAGGGGCCGATTATGTTGCAAAAACGGCTCTGTAACAAAATCAGACCCCAGGGGCCCAAAATCGCCCCCCACTCTAGCGGCTCACCGGGGAAACGCCCGGTGCCCGCTACGGCCAGTCCGGCCCTGGGTGCCTGCGTTGCAGGGGCGATTGTTTATGTGCAGGAAGGGACACCTTCCTACACATAAACAATCAGTAATGGTGATATTTTCTTTCTATGTGTGCTGCAACACACACAGCAAGAGCAAAATACAAAGACAAATTAATAATTTCTCCTCGTATTGCCATTTTAAGGCCAGGTATTACCAGGCCTTAGTTTTTGGCGCTGCCCCAGCCTTGTATATCTGGGGCAGCATCAAAAAGCAATCAGTGTTGCGGTGGGCACCTCCACTGCAACACCCATTGATCCTCCCCCCCCCACCCCCCCTCCCTTTGCCGCAGCAGAGTGCAGTGGAAAGGGGAATATTTATAAGGTTGTGGTAAGCTACGTTGTGTGTCTTAGCGCCAACTTGTAAATATGGGGAATGGCGCAACACCACCGGAGCATCAAAAAATGTGATGCTCCGGTGGCGAAGGGGGCTTGTAATTAGGCCCTAAGAGTCTAATGAGCCACTGTTATTACAGCACAAACGGTGGTATAAATGCTATCTAAAAGCAGGCTTTTTTGTTATTATTGGAAATGCCATCCATCTTTATCACTTCTATCATGTTTAATTTCCGAGCCCTCCTAACACCCAAAAGTCTATTCATCAGGCGCACAAGCAGGCCTGTAATTTTGTGATCCATCTTGCAATGATTAAACGAGTACCAAGGGGGAATTATTGCTGTGTGTACAAATGGCAAAAACCTTGCCACATGATTGTTCGGATCAGTGGTTCCCAGGACAGATCAAGTACTTTGAGGCATATTTAATATACTTTCATGCAGCGCAACGCAGCAAGCCACCTTGCTGCGGTGTGTTCCGTGAAAGCACAGAAATGTACTGTATTTAACATCATATGATGCATTCCTGTCCTTTCCTTGCGCTGGCGCATTGTAGGCAGCCTAGCACCAATGCAGGTGTCTGCATTACAAAGAGAATTGATTTTCTGCTGGAAGGAATACTTTCCGGCACAAAAACAATCTCTTGAGGCATTTTCCTCTTTGGATGTGTGCTGCGAACTACAGCTGCGAATTGCAGCACACATAGAAAGAGGAAATATTAAGGAGAAAAAAGATTTTTCTCCTCGTTACGCCATCCTTTGGGAGGCATAGCAATTTCACACAATCTAAGGTTTACAAACCTTTGTAGATCTGGGAATGCGTGAAATCCATGGGTGGATGCATGGGAACACCTATGTTCCACCCATGGTATGCCTCCCAGAATGAAATGTAGCAATGCAGTGTAAGGCACTAAATTGCACAACATTTTGTTTACAAAGCCAAGCTAGGTGTCGCAAATCGCCCCTTGCGTGGCTTTGTAAATATTCTACTAGAATTTTGCATCATGGATGCGCCACAAAAGTGGTGCAACCATGATGCAGAATGTTAGTAAATCTGGCACTAAATGTGAAATAAGTATACAATTACCGATCACAAATTAAATTGACTCTTGAATATTAAGTGCTAAGAAAGAATGGCACAAGGCTCAGTAAACCAGGAATCAAGAGTTTCAAATGCATGTTGCATATGGATGTCTGAAGCAGGAGCTTAATCCTACATTTCTACCGTGCGCACAGATAAACGTAATAACAATCTTATAGTTAGAGAGCTCAGGATAAATCACTAGAAAATGGTGTAAATCTCCATGAGTAATAAAACACATGTTTTAAAAACTTGCTTTTGAATAAGCAGGTATGCTAAGGAAGTCAGGGAATACCCTTTTACATAAAGTACTTCTTCTGCATAATGTTGAAATAGTATCACTGCTACCGAGACCAAGCATATGCCACACTGGTTGTGTTCCATCCAGATCAAGGATACTGTACACCAGTTGTGTATTTTGGTGTTAGAGTAGAGGCATTGCTTCTGCCTCTGAAATACCAAGGGGCATAATTACAAAGAAATGATGCACCGCGGCACTGATTGCCAATTTAGCAATGCTGCGTCATTAAAAAACACAGGGATGTGCCATAGTCACAAGAATAAGCCACACCCCTGTGTTTTCCCTTGCGCCGGTGTTAAAAAAGCTGCTTAGCACCAACATAGACACCCTTGCGCCATGGTGCAAGGGTGCCTGCATTGTAGGGATACTTGTTTATGTGCAGGAAGGGGCACACACAGTCCTACACATAAACAATCATTAAAGGCGATTTGCTCCTTCTATGTGTGCTGCAGAGTGTAGCACACATAAAAAAAGGGAAAAAATATCAGTAATAAAAGTATTTCTCCTCGTTGCGGCACTCCAACTTCTGCTTTTCAATGGCATCGTTTTTGGTGCTGCCTCAGATTTACAGATCCTTGTAAATCAGGAACAGTGTCACAAGCAATAGGTGTTGTGTTGGTACGCCCACAGCAACACCCATTGCACGCCCCTTTCATGCTAAGAGATGTGTGAAAAGGGGTCGTATTTACTAGGCAATGAAAAGCCATGCAGGGGGCTTTATGTGGCCTTGTAAATATGGGTCAGCAGACTGCGCCATCGGAGTTTCAAAAAAGTGATGCTCTGGTGTCGCTAAGGGCTTGTAAATATTCTCCAAGGGCCTAATTTATGAAGCAGTTCTTCACTTTACGCCGCTGGTGCGTCACTTTTTGTGATGCACCAGCAGTGTAAAAAATGTGCCTTGTTGCACCATATTTACAAAGTGACGCATCTAGGTAGATGCATCACTTTGTAAACCCCTGCACTACATTATACCTGTGCCAGGTATAATGTATGCAGGGGGGGCATTCTGATGCAAGAAAGGGTCATAGAAGTGACGCAGTGAAATCTATAAGATTTCACTGCGCCACTACTAGGACACAAATGCGTCAATTTCTTACGCCTGCCTCTCAGCAGGCGTAAGACTGACGCAGGCCCTTTCACATGGGGCTTGCCCCATGTGAAAGGACACATTGCTGGAGTTGCGTCACTTTTGTGACACACTCCAGCAATGCGTCACTTTTGCACCATACAGATACATCAGATACGTCACTCACCCATACAGTCACTTACACTTCACTCACCCACCCTTACAACCACTCACACAGTCATTCACTCCCCATACAGTCACTCACACACCCACTCACTCACTCACCAAAAGAGTCACTCACACAGCCACTCTCCCACCCACACACCTACTCACACGCCTACACACACTTACTTATATATCCATACAGCCACTCACACACCCACTCACACAGCCTTACAGGCACTGACACAACTTAAGTTTAACTACTTGTAAATGCCCTTTGTGAATACCAAAAGTCATAACGTTAGACTTTCGCCTCAGTTTACCTTTGTAAATTGTATTGTATTGTTTTGTATTTGCATTTATATAGTGCTTACTACACCTGATGTGGTGTCGAATCGCTTTTTTGGAGATTAGCACGCTACTCCGGAATCCATAAATGATTAGTGGTGAATTAGTATAGTGAAAAACTAAAGTAAATAGAGTAGTGGATATGTTAGTCAGTTATTTGGATTGAAAAGGATAGTGGAAGGATAGAAGAGAGAAAAAGATTTTCATTTATGTAGCATTTGCTACAACTGATGGATCTCTTTCGGTGAGTAGCACACTACTCTAGAACCCATAAAGGATTAGTGGTGCATTAGTATAGTGAAAAACTAAAGTAATTTGAGTGGTGGATATGTTAGTCAATATAGCTGAACCCCAATTGGATGTGGGCAGCCTTGAATGCCCGTGGGGTCCACACTGACTACAAGGGGAGTTTTTCATTCTACTGATTTGCAGTGCCCTGTTCCCTTGGTGTGAGGGGCCTCTCTCTCTCGTCTTTCAGGATCTTGTACACATTATCACCAGTCTTATCAAAGGTAACTGTGTTAGTAGGTCCCTCAAAAGCACAAACATTTCAAAGGTCACTGCAAACCAAAAGAAATAAAGATTAGACCAGACGGATTGGCCAACTACAGATTCGTTTCTGCCAAACTTTGCTTCCTTCCTGTATTGGAATTCAATATCGTAAAGGCAATGAAACTGCTATTGACATCGAAAAAGAACAGCTGTAATGAAGAGGCCAGGCGAGTGTGTTAATCCTGCTCAACCTGTTTGTACAACCACACTGACCCGGTCACCGCAGAAGGACGTAGGTTCCAAGGAGGATCCAGATCGGCAATACCGGTCTCTATCTCTGCCAGGTGACCCAAGAAGGCTACAACAGAAAAAGCTTATCAATACTAGAGGGAATCCCCCTCTAACACATTAACGCACTTTAGGGCGTGCGACACATTTAAATTAACACAACCACTATAATTTAGTTTTTTCTAATTTAATTGCACTTCTTCACATACTCTAAGGTCTTGAGGAAAGCCAGTTTTAATAAAAAGGCCTGGCTGAAACATGTCGACCACACAGGATGCAGGAGTTCATAATTTAAACTCCACCGCATCCGCTTGCCTTTTTTAACTGCTAACAGGGGCCCAGAAATTAAACTTAATTAATCCCTCGGGTACTGGGACTTTCCTGTATGGCACTTTAATTTTCACTTTCTCACACTTTTTCACTGCACACTCAGCAAGAATACCAGCTCCGCAGTAACATCTGGCGTCGCAGCACACCCGGGACACATTCGGTGCCACTGTGGTGGGCCCGATGATGAAGCATGCCACCGACTAGGTCGGTGGGTGAGGGCTTCATGAAGAGCCCAAGCGGTCTCTTTTCTTCGGAAAACGTACAACTCTGAGTCTCCTTACTACCTAACTACATATATGGTACTGGTCCTTTTTGATAGAACAAGTTTATGATCTTGCCAGTAGGTACTGGGGGTTCTATATTGATTACTTGTACTTTTGCGATGGTTCTGGCACCTACCCGATTGGCGCTGCCTTGTACATAATCTCCTGTAAATAAGTCCTGGTGCCTGTAGGCACAGTGTATATGTCTGTGATTCTAATGTGTTTTTATAATACAAAGGCTATTTTTATATAACCTTGTGTGGAGACTCTTTTTTAGTGTGCCTAGTGTGTCGCCGGTGTGTGTGTGTGTTGCGCAAACGCTTTACACATTGCCTCTGGGATAGGCCTGACTGCTCATGCCAAGCTACCAAGGGGGTGAGCAGGGGTTATCTTCAGGGTGTAGCTCTCTCACCCTGACTAGACGGAGGGTTTCTGCCTGGCACTGGCGTGTGGCCTAGCCTACCGGGAATCCCCGTTTCTAATAGTGGGCAAGCATCAAGGCTTAATCAGAGGACAGTGTTGAGCATTTATTGTACACACTCAGGCAAGCAATTATTTCACACACTCAGAAACTCAACTCTGACAATTGTTTTTATAAAAATATTTCTATGTTGTATTTTATTTTTCAAACCAAGTAGGTCCTGGCGCAGGTAAGTAAAATAGTACTTTTCTTGTATGATACAGTTGAATGCAGTTACAGATAGACCAAATGTTAGGAAACAGTTGAAATTACTTTTCAATTACTTTATGATTACTTTTTAGATTACTTTTAAGATTACTTTTTCTACTCAATGTGATAGGCCTAGATATCACATTGGGACATTTCCCGAATAAAAGGTAAGTAAGTCAGTTTTGGTTAAAACACAGTGACTCCACACAGAAAAGCAATCAATGCAATTCTATGGGAGGAAATGAAGTTATCGGTTTAAAGGTAAGTAATTGGTTGTGGGATTTGGGTTTTTGGGGTTTGAACCAGGGTTCCCCCAGGGTCAAGGATGCTCTAAAAGAACACCCTCAGCAGCACTAGGGCAGCAGGGTGAGGAGTGCTGTGACTCAATGTTATCCAATGGGGGATAGGTGGCAACCAGTTGGTGGCTGCTCACGGGCACGCCACTTGGATGTGGGAGAAAAACTCCTAGGGTTTAGCTCAGGGCAAAGGGGAATCTAACATAGCGCATAAGGTGCACTCAGAGTTGCACAGGGGCGGCCTTGTGAAGGGTGCTAGATCGATGTCAGGAGCCCTGTTGGTTTCAATGGGGAGGGTCTACTGCAGGCTCTGGCACAAATCTCTTCTGCAGGCGACCACTAGTTGGAGAGGTACTTTGGGATGTGTAGGGAGGCTGGGACACCGTCGTTTGGGCTACCCAAGGCATGGGGCGATGGGTGAAGGGGTGTCTTTGGCGTCAGGTTTTCCTTAACGGCTCTGGTTGCGGTCGGAGAGATCCTCCAGAAAGGGTCTGCAGACGTCCTCAGGAGCTTTGAGGTAGGTCAGGGATCACCAGATCCCAGGTCATGATCACCGGGGAGACCTCCTAATGGTGTTGGGCCACTCGAACTCCGACCATGGGCTTCGTGGTGCAGAGTGGTGCAGACTCACAGATTTCCTGGAGCCAGAGTCAGTTGGTGAGCAAATCCGGAGCTCAAAGGAGGCAAAGTCTTTTTGTTGAAGGCAGGGCATGTCCTCTGGGGTCTGGGTGACTGTTGGCTGCTGGACACATCAGGATTCCGCTGGGGCCGGTAGAGGTCAGGACTAGCCTGTAGGGCTGGGGCCAAGTCAGTTGGTGTCCTCATCTTCTTCCGTCAGCATAGCTCTTTGGTCTTTCTTCTCTTTCTTCCTGTCTGAGGAGGCAAGGTTTGGGGTTGCCCCTAAATACAACATTTCGGGGCATTTCAGGAAGGCACAGGTCTGGACCAATGGGTCCCTTCCTTGGGGTGGGCACATCCCCCATTATGCCACCCGCTGGTTGGCTTGGGTCCATTGCCTCCCCCACCTGAGGGGCGGGGTTGGCAAAGGTGGGCGCACCTCTACTCCTAACTTGGTTTCCCGCTGATTCTCCCATCAAAAGTGGGGGTCAGAACTGGTGGGGGCTAGTTGCTAGGAGCAGCAAATGGGTGGGTCAGCTCACAAAGGAGGCAAGCCTTGAAGCATCCCTTTTGTGGACCCTACCCATTCTGAGGGAGGAAGCTTGGCACCTCACCCCAGGATGTGCTTTGTTTCAGGACCCCGAGACCAGCAGGCTCTCGACCCAGGGGTTCAGAAACATGTCTGGTGATGGCAGTTGGTGAGCAGCCACTCAGCCAGGACACTAGAGTTAGGTCATTTTCGAGAGGGCATTACTAAGATGCCCTCTGAGTGCATTTTCCATTAAATCCCACACTGGCATCAGTGTGGGTTTAGTGTGCTGAGAAGTTTGATATCAAACTTCCCAGATTTTATGGAAACCATTATGGTGCTGTGGAGTTCATAACTCACAGACCATATACATTTTTTATGGCTTTACTGCACTTAAAATGTCAAAGAATGGACCCTGACACTGTAGGGGTACATGGCTCATGCACCTCTACCCTCACCAGTGGTATAGTGCACCCAGCTAGAGGGGTGGCTTACCTATGCCTTGGCAGTGGATTGTAGGCATGGGACACAGGGATGTGTGCCATGTCGACTCTTCACTTTCCTCTGCTCCGAAATACGCAGCCTGCAATGGCAGTGTGTATGAGTTAAGGTAGAGTGCCACTAAGGGTGGCACAATAGGTGCTGCAGCCCTTAGAGGCTTGCCCTGGGCACTGTGCTCTTGGCACCTATGGTACCTTTTATAGGGGACTTACATGTGGGCCAGAGAGTTGCCAATTGGGTTTTGCAACAGTACAATTTTAGGGAAAGAACATAAGCCAGGAACCCAGGGTACACTCAGTCAAAGAGCAATTGGGCCCAATGTGTTTGTGTGAATGGCTGTATGGGTGAGTGAGCAGACGTGTGAGTGCTTGATATGGATGAGTGAATGGGCATGTAAGTGTGAGTGAGTGTGTGAGTGCTTGCATGGGTGAGTGAATGGCTGTATTCAGAGGCTGTATGGATGAATGAGTTGGCGTGTGAGTGACTGAGTAGGTAAATAAGTGGGTATAGCAGTAGCTATATGGGTGAGTGTGTGGCTATGTGAGGGTCTGTATGGGTGAGTAACTAGTTGTATGGGTGGCTGGTTGCGTGAGTAAATGGTTGTGTGAGTGGCTGTACGAGTGAGTGAGTGAATGGGTATGTGAGTGGTTATATGGATGATGTCATTTGAGATGTCATCAATCAATCAGAGTCTTATAAAGCATGTGCTAGGTGGGGGGACCATGTCTTGAGTGATGTAATATATGAGGTCATAAGCAGTGCATTGCGGGGTCGTAAGTTATAGATAGCTCAGGTAACTATAACTGCTGAATTCCTATGGGTTTGTACGAGTGAAATCTGAGCTTAACTGTAAGGTTTTAAAAAAAATCTACTTCCTAACTATAATGTCCCTGTAACCTTTGTTTTTTTCAGTAAATTTCTAAGGTTTTTCAAATGCGTAATTGTAGTAAGCGGTAAGAAAACTAGCATAACGGCGGATTAGACACAGTTCATGGGAGACAGGCGCGTGCACAAAGCCAGCCACGTCACACACCACCATTTGTCTGTGCCTCGCATCACACTTCAAAGGCTGCCGCTCCCCCCAATCATACTTCAAAGGCTGCCGCTCCGCCGCCCCCGCATCAGACTTCAAAGGAATGTGCTCCCGCTCTCCGCCCCAGCAATGCCGATAGCTTGTTTACAATGCATTACAGCTAGCATTTTCTGCCTTTTATTGAGGTGACATGAGAGAGTCCTCCTTCATAAATATAGCATAGCGAAAATCACCACAACTAAAACAGAATGTGTTAATTTAGTTTTCCAACAGAGGTGATATCAGAGGTGATATCTTCGCATCCACCACTTTTACAGCAGTTCCCCCTTACCCTCTCCACACTCCTGGCTTTGTCACTTCTTTCTCCCTAATTTTTGCCCTCTCACCGCTTGCTTCCCATCCCTCATTCGATCACGGCTCCCTCCCCATCCTCAATGATACACATCTCTCTCCGAATTCCTCACTTTTTCACTTCTAAACACTCAAACTGTCAGCCCTCTCGCCCCTTCTATCAAAGATTTGCTAATCTCTCCTTCCCCTCAAATTGTCACTTCTCATTTTCACCCCTCAAACTCTCACTTCCTGATGCGTATCTCAAACCCTCCCTGTTCCCTCGCCCTCCCAGACTGAGCCGGCCCACAGTAGCACCGGGGTCCAGGGACGTAAGGGGCCCATCCCATTCCTGACTGCGTTTCACTATTCGACCTCGAGTGCGGTTTGGGGGCCGGGGTTATGATAATTTCCAGGCTGTTTAGAGCCCACAGCCTTCTTGCTAGCCCCGCCCCCCTTCCGTGCCTTAACTCTGCCGCTGCATCCTTCGCAGTTTTAACTCTCTCTCTCTTTCCCTCGCCCTTCACCATCTGAACACTCTCTCACTATCCCTCACATTTACCCCTCTACTCCCATCCCACACACTCCTGTCACTTTTTCCCCATTCCTTTCACCTCCTGCACTCCTCTCCTCTCTTACGGTCTCACCCCTCCCTTCCCATCTCTCACTCTCTCGTCCACTCTTCTATAAACCTTTCGCTCCCCCCCCCCCTCCCTGTCTGGCATTTGTTTGCTCACTGGGGCCGGCGCCTTGTTTTATGCCTTGTTTTATGCTTGTTGATCCTCGTCGCCACCCGTAGCTTCTCTGTTGATTGCAGGTCAGTAATAGGGTGATGTTCCCAGACCCGTCTCACCGTATGTTATGGGAGCATTCGTGCTCTGAGCAGGTACTGTTACAAAGCACTGGCTCTCTGTGGACTTTTACATCACTTTGACATTCACGTGGCACGTGCATTAAATCACACATGCGGGGCCCTGGCGGCAAGGCGCCGCTGCATTTACTTCTGATTACCAAATTTACAACCCGTGTGAGGAGTCAGACTGCCCGAAAGCACTCCTAATCCACTGAACACGTCATACTGTAATGCCTCGATTATTTTCCGTTAATCTCATTACTCTGATTTATTGTCCCCCACCCCAGCCCTGACCCAATCACAATGGGAGTCTATCTGACGAGGCAGGCACTCAGCTGCACCTTCTTTAAAACCTAAATGTAGCATCTTGCTTTTCATAAGCCCCTCCCACAGCTGAGTAGTGCATGCACAGTCTTTGATTGGCTACAAAACTCCAAACAGTGAGTTGAAGCAATTAGATCAACAGCAAGTATTAAGGCATTTTTTCATCGTAATCTTAGTCATCCCATCCCATACATAATCATGTGTATATTAATGTAATATTATTATCGATCTTCTATACAAAGCACTTTTAATAGAACATATTGCATACATAATTAATAATACTCAATCGAAGTTGGTACTCATTTTTCTGACCACTGGGGGGTAGAGTGGGCTTTGCCGGGATGCAAACTCTCTAGTTAATCACAACCCTCGACAGGAAGTGCTCCGCTCACTGACCCCTCCAGCCAGCCAGAATTTACTTACCAAGTGCTAGCTAGCCAATTTGTTTACGTAAATCACTAGAAACACTAGAAAGCCAGAACATACGTGATTTATTGAAACTGATATAAGAAGACTATAAGAGGTCAAGGTAACCTGCTGCACTATGTAGCCAAACCCCAGTGCATGAAGTTAACCCACCTCTGGGCAGTCATGCATGATAGAAGTAGAACAAGACACCCAGGCGCTACATTGCAAATCTGCAACATAGCTCTTTGAAGCCATGGCCCAGGTAGTCGACGAGGCTCTGGCGGAATAACCCTAAATTCCCACTGGGTGTGCTAGATTAGACACATTGTTGTAGGCAGGATGGTGGGTTAAGCGCCTGCCTATGGACATGCAGCTGAGATGGTTATAACTTGGCCGAGCTGTCTAACACTTTAAGTCTTCTGAAGTGGGAAAAAACCCATATATTATTAAGTGCTGATAAACAATCTAATACTTGGTGTGCCTTGTTTTATTATTCAATATGTTACTTTTCGCATTTGTTATAAAAGGAGAACCTAGGAAAAGTATTGGCAATACCTAGCAAGACGCAAGACTATTATAAATGTCTAAATGTTGAAGGCTCTGTTGTGCTGGATGTTCTGTACTGGCGTGGTCAAGTCCCCAACCTACACCCCGTTGCCAAAACGTGAAATAAACATCACACATAATCAGTACTTATAATTCAGTGACTCTACACAAATACAGCAAGGATTGAATTTAGTAGTTTGTAACTTTCTTGGACAAATTCAATAATTATTTCCTACCTACGGAAGGTAGCGAGCAGGGCTCGAGTCGGGGTACCACGCGGGTGGACGGCATCCCCCCACTTGTTTTACAGGGTGGACGCCGTCCCCACAGCGAAACAGATGGACTTCACTTTTTTGGCCTCTCTGGGACGAGATCGGAGCCACCTTTCGTGAAGTAACTTCCTGTTGTGACGTCACTTCCGGTGACAGCGTCCCCCCACTTCTTTTTTAGGACTTGTGCCCTGGTAGCGAGAGCCCAACGTGGATGTCATCTTTACTCAATGCAACATACACTCCAAATACCACTCAGTGCCACATAATTACACGCCACATAATTTCACTCTACTGAATGCAACACACACTACACACAATACCACTCCGTGTCACATAATTACAGGCCACACAATTACACTCTACTGAATACTACATACACTCCACACAATACCACTCAGTGCCACATAATTATATGCTACAGAATTACACTGCAATCAATGCAACATACACTCCAAATACCACTCAGTGCCACATAATTACACACCACATAATTACAGTGCACTCAATGCAACATACACTCCAAATACCACTCAGTGCCAAATAATTACACTGCACTCAATGCTACATTCACTTCAAATACCACTAAGTGCCACATAATTACGCGCCACATAATTACACTGCACTCAATGCAACATACACTCCAAATACCACTCAGTGCCACATAATTACACACCACATAATTACACTGCCCTCAATGCAACATACACTCCAAATACCACTCAGTGCCACATAATTACACACCACATAATTACACTGCCCTCAATGCAACATACACTCCAAATACCACTCAGTGCCACACACTTACATGCCACATAATTACACTCCACTCAATGCAACATACACTCCAAATCCCACTCAGTGCCACATAATTACACACCACATAATTATATTCTAGTAAATGCAACACACACTCCACACAATACCACTCAGTACCACATAATTATATGCTACGTCTTTACACTGCGCTCAATGCAACATACACTCCAAATACCACTCAGTGCCACATAATTACACGCCACATAATTACTCTATCTATCTATCTATCTATCTATCTATCTATCTATCTATCTATCTATCTATCTATCTATCTATCTATCTATCTATCTACCTATCGCCATCTATCTATCTATCTATCGCCCTCACTCTATCGCTCTCACTCTATCTATCTATCTATTGCCCCTTACTCTATCAATCTATCGCCCTCACTCTATCTATCTATCTATCTATCTATCGCCCTCACTCTATCTATCTCCCTCACTCTATCTATCTATCGCCCCTCACTCTATCAATCTATCGCTCTCACTCTATCTACCTATCGCCCAAACCCTATCTATCTATCGCCCTCACTCTATCTATTGCCCTCACTCTATCTATCTATCGCCCTCACTCTATCTATCTATCACTCTCACTCTATCGCCCTCACTCTATCTATCTTTCTATCTTTCTATCTATCTATCTATCTATCTATCTATCTATCTATCTATCTATCTATCTATCTATCTATCTATCTATCTACCTATCGCCATCTATCTATCTACCTATCGCCATCTATCTATCTATCTATCTATCTATCTATCTATCTATCTATCGCCCTCACTCTATCTATCGCTCTCACTCTATCTATTGCCCCTTACTCTATCAATCTATCGCCCTCAGTCTATCTATCTATCTATCTATCGCCCTCACTCTATCTATCTCCCTCACTCTATCTATCTCCCCTCACTCCATCAATCTATCGCTCTCACTCTATCTACCTATCGCCCAAACCCTATCTATCTATCGCCCTCACTCTATCTATTGCCCTCACTCTATCTATCGCCCTCACTCTATCTATCACTCTCACTCTATCTATCGCCCTCACTCTATCTATCTTTCTATCTATCTATCTATCTATCTATCTATCTATCTATCTATCTATCTATCTATCTATCTATCTATCTATCTATCTATCTATCTATCTATCTATCTATCTATCTATCTATCTATCTCCCTCACTCTATATATCTATCGCCCTCACTCTATATATCACCCTCACTCTATCTATCGCCCTCACTCTATCTATCACCCTCACTCTATCTATCACCCTCACTCTATCTATCACCCTCACTCTATCTATCTATCACCCTCTATCTATCTATCGCCCTCACTCTATCTATCTATCTATCGCCCTCACTCTATCTGTCTATGTATCACCCTCACTCTTTCTGTCTATCTATTGCACTCACTCTATCGCTATCACTCTATCTATCTATCGATCACCCTCAATCTGTCTATCTATCGATCGCCCTCACTCTATCTATCTGTCTATCTATCTATCGCCCTCACTCTATCTGTCTATCGCCCTCACTCTATCTATCTATCGGCCTCCCTCTATCTATCGGCCTCCCTCTATCTATCTATTGCCCTCACTCTATCTATCGCACTCACTCTATCTATCTATCGCACTCACTCTATCTATTGCATCACCACAGCATCACTCAGCACCACCACAGCATCACTCAGGGGCACCACAACATCACTCAGCGCCAGCACAGCGTCAATCTGTGCAACCATTCAACAACAACTGCTTCAAATATGTTCTCTCAATGTTTCAAGCTTTATTACAAATGTCACAAAAAGATGTTAATATTTCACTTCTGTTCTTGGATTTTCATCACAATAAAATACACTGAACATAATCTTCACAAACGTTATTTACAAAAGTTTAAGCTATTGCCATTATAAATTACAATAACTTTTATTTAAGTATTAATTATTAGAAAAAATTAAAAGCCATTGTTATTTGTAATATCAATACATCTAAGTCACGTAAATATAACACATATTGCATTACAAATGCTATAGGTGTCACATTTGCGAAAGTTATAACTATTGGCATTGTAAATGACATAGCTATTAATTTCACTATTTTCAAAACCAACACATGAATAAAAAATTTGTGATTTACAATACCAATAGCTCAAAATTTCCTAAGGCGAGACCTATTGCATTGCAAATGCTTGTTTAACTAGTAGTCAAGTTTGCAGAGTGGTAGAGAAAGGGACAGGGCCTCCAACAATCTCTCAGAAATCAGGCTGTGTCGGATTTACTGTAGGTAACAGGAGGGCTTCTTGATCCCCAAGGACCCTCTGCATCCAAGAGGACTTAATCTCCCAACAAGTAATGCACCTGGAAGCACGTTTGCAGAGTGATGGAGAAAGGGGGAGGGCCTTTGACCAGCTCACAGTAATCCTGTTGAGTCTGACTTATTGGAGGTAACAGGAGGGGTTCTTGGCCCCAAGGATCCTCAGCATTCAAGGGGACTTCATTCCCCAACCAATAGTGTGCCAGGAGGCACATTTGCAGAGTGATGGAAAAAGGGGGTGGGGCCTCTGAAAACCTCTCAGCAATCCCGCTGTGTGTGACTTACTAGAGGTAACAGGAGGGCTTGTTGGCCCCCAAGGCCCCCCAGCAGCCAAGGGGACTTTATCCCCCAACCAGTAGCCCCAGGAGGCACGCTTACAGAGTGGTGGAGAAAAGGGGCAGGGCCCATAGGAAGGCCGCTTGGCCCGCCTTCCTGGCAGATTTTGGCCACGGGCACCCCGACCCCATTTTGTGCCCAGAGACCCCAACACCCCAGTGGCTGGGCATTTTTGAAATGTGGGAGGGGTGCTGCACAGCCCCACTCCCAGGCCAATTACGGCCCCGGGGGGCCCATCAACAGCACCGAGCCTACTAGTAATAATGAAGGTGGGCCACGTGGCCCGCCCGGAACGATTTCAGCCCTGGGAACCCCATCTCCCAGGACCTAGCATTAAAAATATATATATTATTATTTTTAGGGTGGTGGCCCTGGGGACCCCATTTCGCAGGCCCAGCCATTCTCATCCCCTGGGGCCCTGCTTTTCTCCAATGTTGAAAAGAAAGAGTGTCACCATCTTGGAAAAGTGCTGCTAAAAATGACTATCAAATCGGAAGGTAGCTGGGACTAAGCAACATGGTACACATTTTAAAGATAGGGGGCATAAGAGAGTGCTAGATGGTAGTAAACTAAAGTGTGAAATATTTTGATCAAAAGGGATAAACAATAAGGCTTATACAATTTCAAGTTGTGAGTGCAAACAGAGAATAGTAAACATGCATAATATGTAATACCAAAGGTCATGAGGTTTAGAATTTCAAACAGACTATTGTTGAGTATTTGTTATAAAATTATAACACTCATACATACAATTTCGTAATATAGTCTCAGTTCCATAACCAGACTGTTGTCAATACACAAGGATTAATCAGATGTTAAAAAGTGGTGTTGTTCCTAAACCTGGTTAAGACCCATATCCACAGCTCGTGAGTTAGTGATCCATTTTGTGTCAGTTCTATGCAGGGTAGAGCTTTATTCCCCCCCTCTAGTGTAACATTTCATTACTTCAAGTGCATGAAAGCTCAAAGAAATATGATCCAGTGCTGGGTGTGCACAAGTATAGTGGACAGCCAATGCATATGATGTAGCATTTTGTATGTATACCACTAACATGTTGATGGATACAATCCTTGAGACTCCCTATAGCGCCTCCAACGTAAGTCAGTAAGCGGTGACAGATAATAAGATAAGTTACAAATTAAGTAATACAGTTAATAAAATAAAAAATTGTGTGTTTGTCGTTACTGTTGTACCTGAATTCTAAGGTTTTAGCTATAACATAATGGAACATGTTGCCACATTTATAGAAGCCCGCTGGTTTAGTCTTTAACCATGAAATGGGTCTAGTAATGAAGTCGAATTTAAAAAGCTATGATATATCTCATCTCTCAGTTTTTTGCCCCATTTATAGGTTACTTGCGTTATTTTAGAATTAATGCATTGTAAAGTATCATCTAAGGTAAGGATGTGCCAATGTTTGGGAAAAATTCTGTAAATGGCACCACTTGAGAAATTGTAAGGTGTAATCAAGTAAGGGATAGAGAATATGTCATTACAATATTTATGTGTTGTTAACAATCTTTTTCTTGATATCTGATATATTTGATTTCTAGACTTAATTAGGGTCTCTTTTTTAGCCTCTGTCCAGAAATGGGGATTCTAAGAGCAAGATTTCCTTCTGAAAGATTATTTTCTCACTCCAATTACCTCTCAATCTGGTCATCTCCTCATTATGGATAGACTCGATTTGAGATTGAGGATGTGCAATGATTGCATGAAGAACACTGTTAAATGCACTTGGTTTCCAAAAACATTTGGTACATAACTAGTGGCCCTGGGTATATAGAGTAATGTCCAAAAACTCAACTGAAGTACAGCCATATAGCAATGTGAATGACAAATTGTAATCATTAATATTGAAATATGTAAAAAAATTATAATGTGTCCATTTTCCCTGTACAATTCATAAAGATATCATCAACATATATTCCGCAAAAGAAGATATTGTTGATGATGTGTGGGGGACAATTTTTCCAGAAGTGGTGTTCCTCAAAGTAACCCATATAGAGATTAGCATATGAGGGTGAACCTTTTGTTCCCATTGCTGCACCTTGTTTTTGGCTATACCATTTTTGTTCATGGATGAAACCATTCTTGTGTAGTACTGGTGCAGGAAGGTGGGATACTTCGGGCATGGTAACCCCAACTTTTTGCCTGGTGTCAGTATGTTTTGGACTAGTATGACTGGAATACTGCTAACCAGGACCCTGTCAATGTGCTTTCTCCCTAATTTGAACAGTGGTAAGTACATTGGTACCTTCCCAAATAGCTACTGGTTTGCCCTTCTAAGTCCCTAGTGTAGTGTAGTTCCTATATTCCCAATAGGCTCTGCGCATTGGAATAATATATCCTATAGATTTGACGTAGGACTTCGGTCAACTAGATCTCTATCGAATATATTAGACTTAATAGTGAGTGCCAGCTAGCTCGGAGGTCACTAGAAACTTTCTCAAATAAACAAGAAGGGATTAGTTTCTGACAACCACATAAACATGACAACTTTGTTTCCCCAAGAATAAAACTGATCTTCAGAGTCATGGAAACAATAGATAGATATTTTACTCAGTCAATCCTGCATGCTTCATTTCATCAGAGGTGCAGAGAAATAGAAAGATAGGCGTTTTCAATAAAAGGATGTATTGAACAGTCTTCTTGCTCAAGCAAGTAAAGTGAACTGCTACAATTGTAATACTGGTTGCAAAGTTTAATGCATACAGTAAGTAGAGTATTATAAAATAATACTGTAAAAGTATTGTATGGTTCCTAGACCATAGATAAATACATACATAAATAACAAAGGCTAAAAAGTACTCAACTGGTGCTTCTAAAATACGCCTACCCCAATGTACCTAACCTAAGTCTAGTACGAGGGAAGAAGTAAGTGAGGTGTAGCATAGGTTTAGTTTTCTTTGCCAAGAATCTATCCAAGATTTCTGTTAGGGTCTAATCAGCTCCGTACCTTGGTTTTAGAATGAAGGAGGTCTGGGGCCTCATTTATGAAAAGTGACGCATCGTTGCGTGAAAACAGCGATGCGTCACTTTTCACTGCGCACTCCTTACGACATTCCTGATGCGTCATATTTAATGTATGATGCATCATGTCGCAAGGAGTTACAGATACGTCAGTATTTCTGACGTATCTGTAAGCGCAAAAGTGACGCATTGCTGGAGTGTGTCACAAAAGTGACGCAACTCCAGCAATGCGTCCTTTCACATGGGGAAAGCCCCATGTGAAAGGGCTTGCGTCAGTCTTACGCCTGCTGTGAGGCAGGCGCAAGATTCTGACGCAACAGCGTCCTAAAAGTGATGCAGTGAAATCTCATAGATTTCACTGCGTCACTATTACGAGGCTTTTTGCGGGGGAACGCCCCCTCTGCATACATTATACCTGACGCAGGTATAATGTGGCGCAGGGGTTTATAAAGTGACGCATCTACCTAGATGCGTCACTTTTTAAATATGGCGCAAACGAGGGGCATTTTTTACACTGCTGGTGCGTCACAAAAAGTGATGCACCGGCGGCGCAAAACTGACGCAAGGCCTTCATAAATAAGGCCCCTGGTATCTCTGTCTCGGGACTCGATTTCCCAACACCCCACGTTGGGAGCTTGGAAACACTGAAGCTGGATTCTCAGCGAGAGAAAGGACAGCTTCTCCATCAGTGCGTCAGCTGGAGGGCCGGCTTCCTTCGGCACTTGCTGTAGCAAGCTGCGTCAGGCAAGTAGATAGTCGAGCTGCTGCAAACCACTGTGTATTTGCTAGGGCAAGTGTAGGCATATTTATACCTTGAAGGTGCCTAGTTGGATGTAAAGTGGGACATAAAAACGTCATCAAAGAACCCCAAGGGAATGGTAGTTCTTTGAAAACTCCATGATTTCTAGGACAAATCAGTATTCAAGCAAGGGGATGTCCCTGACTGCTGAAGCCGATTTTTCCAAGAAATCGTTGTGGCTTTTTGGAACTAGTGGAAGTAGCCATGCCTGTATTTGGACTGGATGGGTTATGTCTAAACATGGGTATGATTTCTATGTCTATATAAGGGCAATGTGAATTATACCTATATAAGCGCATGAATCGGTAAATTACGCTTGGATCCATGGGCTGCAGCATATATTGTGCCACCCATGAAAGGCCACTCAAAATGTGACTACAGGCCTGCCTTGGCAGCCTGTGTAAGCTGATGCTTGTACAACACACAACAGATATACGTTTTCTTTATATCTTAGGTCACTGCACTTAAACCCCTAAGTCACCCCTAAGGTAGGCCTTTCAATCCTGAAGGCAGGGTGCCAGGTTATAAGCATGAGGGTGCCCTGCACGAGCAAGACATCCACTACAAAGCCCAGAGTCGATTCTCCAGTTTTTGTAAGTGCTATCAGCCATTTTGAAACATAGAGAGACCTTGCGGCATTATGCGATGGCTAACTATATATTGGCTGTGTCAAACCTGGTATCAAACATATTGGAATCATACCTCAAACACCGTTACAGGTGTTGGAGGTATGATTCCACATACCAGGGAACACCTCTAGGAAGCCCCCAGTGCTCCCAGTTACAGCCTTCCAGGGTCTGCCAGCAAGCTATTGCTGCTGCCAAACCCAGACACAATTCTGCCCTCATGCTGCTGAGCTGAGCTCAAGCAGGGGAAGGTAGAACAATAGGTTTCCTGTGATCACCTCCCAGACATGATTTAGTGTATTTGGCTGGAATGGAGCGCTTGCCAACACCACCAGACTACTTTGAAGGGCACATTTGGTGCCCTCCTTGCATACTACCTTGGCTCCCACTCTGGCATGAAACTGGACAAAGGACATGGGAGTATCCTCATCTCTGTCCAGCCCCTAAACTGGAAGGGACCCTTGAATTGTCCCAACCCTTTCCCTAGGGTACTTAATGGCTTACCAGTTAGTAGCTAATCAGATTCATTGTGGGATCACATTCAAACCTGAAACCACTTCAACTTCCACCGTCGGGGCACTTTGGCCTTCGCCTGGAACCAAGACTTTATCAAGGAAGACTCCTGCTGCTCCTGGTCTCACTGTTCTACAGGTCTTCTTCATCGTCTGTGCCTGTGCTTCATCCAGGTTTTTCTCCAGGCCTGTGGGCATCAAAGACAACTGAAAAAATCAGCAGGCACCACCAAAGAACTGACCGGTCTGTTGCTCCTGGTGTCATATGGACTCCAAAAGGCGCAACAACATAGGTGGTGATTTTGCAACTCCCTCGAGGCCTGAGCTGCTCTCTCAGCAAGTTTGAGGCCAGCATGCCTCTTTGGAACCACTGAAACAGAAATGCAACAACTTTCTGTTGCCAAGGCTTGTTGACTCTGTACTCTAAAGATCTTTGGGCTATAAGAAGCTCCAGCTTCCAGCACCTCTTCCTGCCAAGATCTTTGTCCTCACCACATCCTCTGCACAGTGGGCCTGCATCTTTGGTAAGCTACTCAAGGTCTTCTTGAGACTCCTGTGTAGGTGTGGGCGGAAAATCCGTTACGCTCGCGGATTTTGCGGATTTTTGGGAAATTCGCAATCCGCGAGATTTGCGAATTTCCCGCAAAATCCGCAAATTCGCACGCAGCGGATTTTTTTGGCGGCGCGCGGCGTTGGTGATACAATTTTTGCGGCGAGCGGCGTTTATCATCGTTTGCCGAGTTGTTTTTTTCGATAGTTTGCGAGTGCTGCGCCATTTTGGATCTTGCTGTGTGATCCCGCGGGAATTGGCGAGCGCGATTACGTCATCGCGGCTTGCCAGCGATAGTTTGTCAACGCGAGTACGGCGAGATCACGTCTCGCGGTACTTCGCAATTGCGAGATTTGAGATGCGGCGAGCGAAAATATAAATTTGCAATTCTGCACAAGAAATCCACCAGCAAGCAGCATAAACCTTCTAGAAATGATGATTTTTATCTGAATAACTCCTTAGTTTGACATTTGCCTGCACTTTTTTAGCGAGGAGTCCATTTTGGGGAGGGGGGCAGGGGGGTGGGAGGAAGGAAGTGCCCCACAGTCTTCAACTTCCTGTTCCTGTTCAGCAGGCTCCTCCCAGTGCTTTGTCCATCTCCTGGTCACTTTTCATTTGGGTCTGGAGCTGGAAGGATTACTTTTTGTGGATGCTGCTGGATATTTGGATTTGAGGCCTTTTTGACTTTCTTTGGATCACTGTTGGATTAGAAATTTTACAAGTAAGTTTGTTTGGGGCATTACAGTTGCTGCAATTAAAATTTTGGAATTTTCGATTTTTGGGCTGTTTTGGGGCCTTTTGCCCAGGGGTACTCAGTGGTGGGTGGACTGAGTCTTTCTGTGGGTTGTCTTGAACTTAAACATCATGGAGGCCATGGATGAATTGGGATTGTGCTGATTTTTCTGTGTTTTTCGATTTTTGACCTGTTGTTGGGGCCTTGACCAGGGGTAGTGAGTGGTGCATGGGCCTAGTCTTTCTGTGGGCTGTCTTGAACTTAAACATCATGGAGGGCATAGATGGAATGGGATTGTGCTGATTTTTCTGTGTTTTTCGATTTTTGACCTGTTGTTGGGGCCTTGACCAGGGGTAGTGAGTGGTGCATGGGCCTAGTCTTTCTGTGGGGTGTCTTGAATTTAAACATCATGGAGGGCATGGATGGAATGGGATTGTGCTGATTTTGCAGTGTTTTTCGATTTTTGGGGGTGTTCATGGGGAGGGACATGCCATGTGGCTGGTGGCCATTTTGAGTGCAGCTAAAGGCACTGGCCATGTGCTGGCAGGCAAGTGGCCATTTTGAATGCAGGCTTTGTTGTTAGGCCTCCAACCATTTTGCCTACTTTTCAACCTTTATTTATGCCCAGGGGTAGTGAGTCTTGCATGGGCCTAGTCTTTCTGTGGGTTGTCTTGAATTTAAACATCATGGAGGCCATGGATGGAATGGGATTGTGCAGATTTTTCAGTGATTTTCGTTTTTTGGGCCTGTACTTGTGGCCTTTTCACCAGGGGTATTTGAGTCTAGCATGGGCCTAGTCTTTCTGTGGGCTGTCTTGAACTTAAACATCATGGAGGGCATGGATGGAATGGGATTGTGCTGATTTTTCTGTGTTTTTCGATTTTTGGGGGTGTTCATGGGGACAGGCCATGTGGGTGGGGGCCATTTTGAGTGCTGGTACAGGCAGGCCCTGGCCATGTGCTAGGAGGCAAGTGGCCATTTTGAATGCAGGCTTTGTTGTTAGGCCTCCAACCATTTTGCCTACTTTTCAACCTTTATTTATGCCCAGGGGTAGTGAGTCTTGCATGGGCCTAGTCTTTCTGTGGGTTGTCTTGAATTTAAACATCATGGAGGCCATGGATGGAATGGGATTGTGCTGATTTTGCAGTGTTTTTCGATTTTTGGGGGTGTTCATGGGGAGGGACATGCCATGTGGCTGGTGGCCATTTTGAGTGCAGCTACAGGCGCTGGCCATGTGCTGGCAGGCAAGTGGCCATTTTGAATGCAGGCTTTGTTGTTAGGCCTCCAACCATTTTGCCTACTTTTCAACCTTTATTTATGCCCAGGGGTAGTGAGTCTTGCATGGGCCTAGTCTTTCTGTGGGTTGTCTTGAATTTAAACATCATGGAGGCCATGGATGGAATGGGATTGTGCAGATTTTTCAATGATTTTCGTTTTTTGGGCCTGTACTTGTGGCCTTTTCACCAGGGGTATTTGAGTCTAGCATGGGCCTAGTCTTTCTGTGGGCTGTCTTGAACTTAAACCTCATGGAGGGCATGGATGGAATGGGATTGTGCTGATTTTTCTGTGTTTTTCGATTTTTGACCTGTTGTTGGGGCCTTGACCAGGGGTAGTGAGTGGTGCATGGGCCTAGTCTTTCTGTGGGGTGTCTTGAATTTAAACATCATGGAGGGCATGGATGGAATGGGATTGTGCTGATTTTGCAGTGTTTTTCGATTTTCTGGGGTGTTCATGGGGACAGGCCATGTGGGTGGGGGCCATTTTGAGTGCTGGTACAGGCAGGCCCTGGCCATGTGCTAGGAGGCAAGTGGCCATTTTGAATGCAGGCTTTGTTGTTAGGCCTCCAACCATTTTGCCTACTTTTCAACCTTTATTTATGCCCAGGGGTAGTGAGTCTTGCATGGGCCTAGTCTTTCTGTGGGTTGTCTTGAATTTAAACATCATGGAGGCCATGGATGGAATGGGATTGTGCTGATTTTGCAGTGTTTTTCGATTTTTGGGGGTGTTCATGGGGAGGGACATGCCATGTGGCTGGTGGCCATTTTGAGTGCAGCTACAGGCACTGGCCATGTGCTGGCAGGCAAGTGGCCATTTTGAATGCAGGCTTTGTTGTTAGGCCTCCAACCATTTTGCCTACTTTTCAACCTTTATTTATGCCCAGGGGTAGTGAGTCTTGCATGGGCCTAGTCTTTCTGTGGGTTGTCTTGAATTTAAACATTATGGAGGGCATGGATGGATTGGGATTGTGCTGATTTTGCAGTGTTTTCGATTTTTTTGTGCTCTATAACTGAACTGATGTTCCTCTGTCTTCCATTTTTTTTAGGTGCACAAGACTCAAGAGAACCACCAGTGCCAGGAAGAAGTCCTGCAGCGGTGTGTGTGTGCAGCATAACGTCACGCGACGTCACGTCTGGCCTAAGACAACTCTACAATTCGTGCAACTGCGGCCTGCTGTCTGACCTGCTCTGAAGAAGATGGCCCCGCCCCCAAAGAAAGTTCTCCGTAGCTCCTCTAGCAAGAAAGTTGCTAGTAAGGAGCAGAAGAAGCAAGTTACCAAGGAGGCTGGTGTGCCACCCGCCACGTTTTTTGGGAGCAAAAAAAAAAGTACGCCTGCAGCAGCAGGATCTGCTGGGGACCAAGCTGGGAGCAGCACCCCTGCTCCATTGGGTTCAGTGCCTCCACCACCACGCCAACTTAAGTCAAAGCCCTTGAGTGCTTCAGAGGCAGTCAGTGTACTTCTCCAATCACCATCGACCAGTGATGTTGGCTCATCGCAAGAAAGTAGCAGCAATGTCCCTGAATCAACACAGGTTGTTGTAACTCATCTGACAAGTGTTGAACAACCACAGCCGCAACAACAACACCATGTGCAAGTACACGCCCAAGTACATGTGGAAGGAGAGGCAGCAAAAGGAGATGCGCAAGCAAAGGTGCATGGAGGTTCACAAGTGCCCACAATAGTTGTTCCTCTCGAAGTAGGGGCACATTTGGAAATCGACAATGAAGCCGAGGTATCATTGGAAGCCACTCCTCCTGATGATCATTCATTGTCTTCCACATCCCTAGCAAGGAAAAGATCAAGGGGGGTGTCTACATCTTCTTCAAGCCCACCTCGTTCTGATGCAAGTGATCTGTCTTGGGAACCACAACTGCGGTCTGACAGTGAGGCACACCATGATCTGACACCGGTACCTAAGCGTAAAAGGAAGGTCGTCCAAAAACTCAAACCTATGGAGTGTGATGAGGCTCAACAAGAAGTGACAGATACTGCTGGTGATGAAGCCTCTCACGATGACGACGAGCCAGTCATCACAAAGGTCACTGCAGCCCCACCGGGCATGCAGCAAAGAGACATTTTGACCCTATCCCAAGAAGCTGCTGAGCGTGATGATGATGTCGGCGAGGAGGCAATGGAAATGGAATCATTAGATTTGGAGTTAAGTAGTACACCAAAACCTACCGCTTCCATATTTCTTCCTCGCAAGAAGGTACCCACCTCGTCCTCGACCTCAATTCGTGGTGGTGAAAGTGCAAAACGTACTGAAGTTCGGCAATCCACATCCTCCACTTCATCTGGCATTAGCAGCAGGACCACCACCACCAGTATCGCCGCCTCCTCCGGCCCCCGAAGACATTTCAAGTCTCCAGTTTGGGACTTCTTTAGTGTTTGCCCAAAAAATGAAAACGTAGCCATTTGTAGCATTTGTAAGCTTCGAGTTAGTCGTGGTAAGTTGGGTTCCAACTATGGTACCGGAGGCCAGAGAGGTCATCTTAGGAGAACGCACGATGTCCAATGGTTTGCGCACCTACACACGATCAAGGAAGCCGGAATTGCACGCAATGAAAACGTTGTTTTTTCATCTGGTGATGACGAGGAGGTAGAAGACGATTCAAACACTTCACTTACACCCAGTTCCCCTGTCAGCAGCACACCCCATGGGAGCCACACTAAGAGTGTGGGAGAGAGTGAGACATCAATGCGGAAAAGTTCATCAGCGAGCGTAACTGGGTCGAAGAGATCATCATCATCCCGTAAATCCTTGGTCCAGGGCAACATTAAAAAGATGTTGTTTACAGAAGCGCAATATGAACGCAACCACCCAATGACCCGTCTGTATAACACTAAGCTGGCTAAAATGCTAGCTCTGGACCTTCTCCCTTTTTCTTTTGTAGAAGGGGTTGGTTTTCTAGAATTAGTGACAGCGCTCTGCCCTAAATGGAAGGTTCCTAGCCGGTTCTATTTTGCCCGAGTTGCGGTTCCAGCACTACATGAAGATGTTCTCAAGGTGATTGGGGCAGCTTTGCAGAAGAGTGCTGTTCACACTATACATCTGACAACAGACATGTGGACCAGTGGCGCAGGCGCTGATTACATGTGCATCACTGCACACTGGGTCTCTTTTTCAGGGGCTAAAGCAAAGCTAAACTCAGGTGTTGACACTAACATTGTTTTTAAAGGTGCTCGGAAACATGCAACACTAGCCATGTTTGGTTTGGAGAAACGTCACACAGCAGAAAACATTTTGGATGTCTTTAACACAAAGGTCCTTAACTGGCTGTCCCCACTAAAACGCAAGGTTGGTTATGTTTCCACGGACAATGGCGCCAATATAGTTAAGGCCATGAGGGAAGGTTACTATTTCAGAGTGCCGTGTTTGGCGCACTGTATAAACCTGGTTGTCACAAAAATTCTTGGGTAATAAAGGCAGTGCAGCGTACAGTGTATTGGAGACCTGCCGAAAAATGTGCAAGCATTTCAGGCATTCTTTTAAGGCCCGATAGCAGCTGAGGAGCCTGCTATATCAACGTCAAATGCCAGTGAAAGCACTCATCCAGGAGGTGGTAACACGTTGGAACTCAACCTTCTACATGCTTGAGCGTCTGTATGAGCAGTATACGGAACTCGATCAATATTTCTTTAAAGAGGGTATAGAGGAGCTGAGGATGGGTGGGCCGCAATGGAACATAGTTGAAAGCCTGACACGCATGCTTCGTCCTTTTGAGTTCTTCACGCGTGCAGTCAGCAAGGAGGACTCTAATTTGGGAAAAGCTATCCCATTGTTGTACATGCTGGAGGACCAACTGAAGGAGGTGTGTTCTGTGTTTGGAAAAGATGACAAAAACCAAGACTCTTTGCTTCTGGCTGAGCAATTATTAGAGCTCCTACAAGGTGATGAACGTCTTAAAAAGATCCACTCAGAACAGCATTACATTTGTGCTACTATTCTGGATCCACGCTACAAAAAGGCGCTGGCAGGCCAAGCATTCTTTCCTTTTGATGATGAACATGTTCCAAAGTACAAACGTTGGCTAGCCTTGTCAGCCAAGAAGTTTGAAACAGAACGGCTGGAAATTGAAGGAAATGGCAGTACATCAGCAGGCCATCCCCAGTCAAAACAATCCACTTCTGCACCTGTGGCTGTGGCACAAGTGACCTCTCAGCCGTTAAAGACACCGGCAACCGGATCATCTGCACGAAAGACAACAGAAACATTGGAGGCTGAAGAGGATTGGCTAGCTCTGCGTGGGTTTGGTTCTCAAAAGGTCAGAGGCACAGCAAGAGCTAAGCAAAGTGGAGGAACCTTGGATGAGGACCTTGAGTCGATGGTGAAGGACTATCTGAATGACTCAACAGAGGTCTATGTTAATTCTGACCCATTGGCGTATTGGCATGGGAAAAAAGAATTGTGGCCACAGCTCACCAACCTGGCTTTAAACTACTTGTCTTGCCCACTCGCAAGCGTGTCTTCTGAACGGGTTTTCAGTGCGGCTGGTGGGATTGTAACTCCCAAACGGAGCCGCCTCTCGCCCAAAAATGTGGAGAGGTTAACAATGATCAAGATGAATCAGCACCTCATACCACCAGATTTCAGAGTACGAGAGAGCGTGCCGGATGAAGAGGAGGTGGCCAGCAACATAGATGAGGGAATTTCTACTCTGTCAGGTGACACTCAGCTCACCCTGCCTGAATTCGCAGAGTATGATGACGAAGCCTTATTCTTATTCCTGGACCGTGATACCGACTTCGAGCCCTGAAAATGAGACAACGAATCAATAACTTTCTTTTTCATCCTTATTCACTTTTATTCCTGTGTGTCTGTCTTTCTTTGTTGTGCACAGTTAATATAATTCAAACTTTAATCAGATAATCACAAAAACAAGCCCATCAACAGAACTGTCTTCACTTGTTTGCTAATTGATTTGAAGGTGCCGCAGTCTGCATTCCTCAGGTTCACAAGTTCAGAAGAACATGCTCCTCTATCCTCCTCCTCCAGACTCCTATTTCCATCAAAGCAGAGGGCTGGTTTACGCCCAATGAAGAAAGACTCAGCACTTGTGGGGGTGTTGTTCTACCTCTTTGCAGGTGAGTTGGCGGGTCTGGGGCCATTGCTGGGAAGCACTAAAAGTGGTTTGGACCAAATCCAAGGCGGAATTTTTTTTGTGTTTTTGATGACTTGCTTGCCTTTGAGGTGCTCTTAGGGGGGGTTCCGTCTGTTTGTGGGTGAGTTTCGTGGTCTGGGAGCATTGCTGGGACACTCTAATCTTGATTGCATTTGCTTTTCAGGAAATCCGTCGTGCCAACCCCGACTTATGGCCTAGCTACGCAGCGCGTTTGGACCGAAGGCCCAGAAATATTGCAAGTAGGAGATTTTGCTTTTGGCCTGTTTGGGGGTGTTATGCTTCTTGGCGGGTGGGTTGCCGGGTCTTGGGGCATTCCTGGGAAGGTATAATACCGGGTAGAAGTGGTTGGGACAAAATCCAGGCCGATTTTTTTTTTGGCTATTTCTGACATTTTGCTCTATGTAGCGTTTTCGGGGGTCCTGTTTGGGGGGCTTCCTGGTGTTTGTGGGTGAGTTTCGTGGTCTGGGAGCACTGCTGGGACACTCTAATCTTGATTGCATTTGCTTTTCAGGAAATCCGTCGTGGCAACCCCGACTTATGGCCTAGCTACGCAGTGCGTTTGGACCGAAGGCCCAGAAATATTGAAAGTATGAGATTTTGCTTTTGGCCTGTTTGGGGGTGTTATGCTTCTTGGCGGGTGGGTTGCCGGGTCTTGGGGCATTCCTGGGAAGGTCTAATACCGGGTAGAAGTGGTTGGGACAAAATCCAGGCCGATTTTTTTTTTTGGCTATTTCTGACATTTTGCTCTATGTAGCGTTTTCGGGGGCCTGTTTGGGGGGCTTCCTGGTGTTTGTGGGTGAGTTTCGTGGTCTGGGAGCACTGCTGGGACACTCTAATCTTGATTGCATTTGCTTTTCAGGAAATCCGTCGTGGCAACCCCGACTTATGGCCTAGCTACGCAGTGCGTTTGGACCGAAGGCCCAGAAATATTCCAAGTATGAGATTTTGCTTTTGGCCTGTTTGGGGGTGTTATGCTTCTTGGCGGGTGGGTTGCCGGGTCTTGGGGCATTCCTGGGAAGGTCTAATACCGGGTAGAAGTGGTTGGGACAAAATCCAGGCCGATTTTTTTTTTGGCTATTTCTGACATTTTGCTTTATGTAGCGTTTTCGGGGGCCTGTTTGGGGGGCTTCCTGGTGTTTGTGGGTGAGTTTCGTGGTCTGGGAGCACTGCTGGGACACTCTAATCTTGATTGCATTTGCTTTTCAGGAAATCCGTCGTGGCAACCCCGACTTATGGCCTAGCTACGCAGTGCGTTTGGACCGAAGGCCCAGAAATATTGCAAGTATGAGATTTTGCTTTTGGCCTGTTTGGGGGTGTTATGCTTCTTGGCGGGTGGGTTGCCGGGTCTTGGGGCATTCCTGGGAAGGTCTAATACCGGGTAGAAGTGGTTGGGACAAAATCCAGGCCGATTTATTTTTTGGCTATTTCTGACATTTTGCTTTATGTAGCGTTTTCGGGGGCCTGTTTGGGGGGCTTCCTGGTGTTTGTGGGTGAGTTTCGTGGTCTGGGAGCACTGCTGGGACACTCTAATCTTGATTGCATTTGCTTTTCAGGAAATCCGTCGTGGCAACCCCGACTTATGGCCTAGCTACGCAGTGCGTTTGGACCGAAGGCCCAGAAATATTGCAAGTATGAGATTTTGCTTTTGGCCTGTTTGGGGGTGTTATGCTTCTTGGCGGGTGGGTTGACGGGTCTTGGGGCATTCCTGGGAAGGTCTAATACCGGGTAGAAGTGGTTGGGACAAAATCCAGGCCGATTTTTTTTTGGGCTATTTCTGACATTTTGCTCTATGTAGCGTTTTCGGGGGCCTGTTTGGGGGGCTTCCTGGTGTTTGTGGGTGAGTTTCGTGGTCTGGGAGCACTGCTGGGACACTCTAATCTTGATTGCATTTGCTTTTCAGGAAATCCGTCGTGGCAACCCCGACTTATGGCCTAGCTACGCAGTGCGTTTGGACCGAAGGCCCAGAAATATTGCAAGTATGAGATTTTGCTTTTGGCCTGTTTGGGGGTGTTATGCTTCTTGGCGGGTGGGTTGACGGGTCTTGGGGCATTCCTGGGAAGGTCTAATACCGGGTAGAAGTGGTTGGGACAAAATCCAGGCCGATTTTTTTTTTGGCTATTTCTGACATTTTGCTCTATGTAGCGTTTTCGGGGGCCTGTTTGGGGGGCTTCCTGGTGTTTGTGGGTGAGTTTCGTGGTCTGGGAGCACTGCTGGCTATATATACTTTACTTTGCAAGAGGTTTGAAGCAAATCCATGGTGGCAGAGGGGACTTAGGGCCTAGCTGCAGAGCGCGCGCGGAGTGATTTGGGAAATTTGTGAAAAATTGACTAAGTCCCCATTTTTGTACTTTTGCTCTTTGGGGGTCTTCTACTCGTTTTCTCCTGGGTTGACGGCTCTGGGGCCATTGCTGGGAAGCTCTAATACCGGATAAAAGTGTTTTGGACCAAATCCCTGGCGGAATTTTTTTTGTGTTTTTGATGACTTGCTTGCCTTTGAGGTGCTCTTAGGGGGGGTTCCGTCTGTTTGTGGGTGAGTTTCGTGGTCTGGGAGCATTGCTGGGACACTCTAATCTTGATTGCATTTGCTTTTCAGGAAATCCGTCGTGCCAACCCCGACTTATGGCCTAGCTACGCAGCGCGTTTGGACCGAAGGCCCAGAAATATTGCAAGTATGAGATTTTGCTTTTGGCCTGTTTGGGGGTGTTATGTTTCTTGGCGGGTGGGTTGCCGGGTCTTGGGGCATTCCTGGGAAGGTCTAATACCGGGTAGAAGTGGTTGGGACAAAATCCAGGCCGATTTTTTTTTTGGCTATTTCTGACATTTTGCTCTATGTAGCGTTTTCGGGGGTCCTGTTTGGGGGGCTTCCTGGTGTTTGTGGGTGAGTTTCGTGGTCTGGGAGCACTGCTGGGACACTCTAATCTTGATTGCATTTGCTTTTCAGGAAATCCGTCGTGGCAACCCCGACTTATGGCCTAGCTACGCAGTGCGTTTGGACCGAAAGCCCAGAAATATTGCAAGTATGAGATTTTGCTTTTGGCCTGTTTGGGGGTGTTATGCTTCTTGGCGGGTGGGTTGCCGGGTCTTGGGGCATTCCTGGGAAGGTCTAATACCGGGTAGAAGTGGTTGGGACAAAATCCAGGCCGATTTTTTTTTTGGCTATTTCTGACATTTTGCTCTATGTAGCGTTTTCGGGGGCCTGTTTGGGGGGCTTCCTGGTGTTTGTGGGTGAGTTTCGTGGTCTGGGAGCACTGCTGGGACACTCTAATCTTGATTGCATTTGCTTTTCAGGAAATCCGTCGTGGCAACCCCGACTTATGGCCTAGCTACGCAGTGCGTTTGGACCGAAGGCCCAGAAATATTGCAAGTATGAGATTTTGCTTTTGGCCTGTTTGGGGGTGTTATGCTTCTTGGCGGGTGGGTTGCCGGGTCTTGGGGCATTCCTGGGAAGGTCTAATACCGGGTAGAAGTGGTTGGGACAAAATCCAGGCCGATTTTTTTTTTGGCTATTTCTGACATTTTGCTCTATGTAGCGTTTTCGGGGGCCTGTTTGGGGGGCTTCCTGGTGTTTGTGGGTGAGTTTCGTGGTCTGGGAGCACTGCTGGGACACTCTAATCTTGATTGCATTTGCTTTTCAGGAAATCCGTCGTGGCAACCCCGACTTATGGCCTAGCTACGCAGTGCGTTTGGACCGAAGGCCCAGAAATATTGCAAGTATGAGATTTTGCTTTTGGCCTGTTTGGGGGTGTTATGCTTCTTGGCGGGTGGGTTGACGGGTCTTGGGGCATTCCTGGGAAGGTCTAATACCGGGTAGAAGTGGTTGGGACAAAATCCAGGCCGATTTTTTTTTTGGCTATTTCTGACATTTTGCTCTATGTAGCGTTTTCGGGGGCCTGTTTGGGGGGCTTCCTGGTGTTTGTGGGTGAGTTTCGTGGTCTGGGAGCACTGTTGGGACACTCTAATCTTGATTGCATTTGCTTTTCAGGAAATCCGTCGTGGCAACCCCGACTTATGGCCTAGCTACGCAGTGCGTTTGGACCGAAGGCCCAGAAATATTGCAAGTATGAGATTTTGCTTTTGGCCTGTTTGGGGGTGTTATGCTTCTTGGCGGGTGGGTTGACGGGTCTTGGGGCATTCCTGGGAAGGTCTAATACCGGGTAGAAGTGGTTGGGACAAAATCCAGGCCGATTTTTTTTAGCTATTTCTGACATTTTGCTCTATGTAGCGTTTTCGGGGGCCTGTTTGGGGGGCTTCCTGGTGTTTGCGGGTGAGTTTCGTGGTCTGGGAGCACTGCTGGCTATATATACTTTACTTTGCAAGAGGTTTGAAGCAAATCCATGGTGGCAGAGGGGACTTAGGGCCTAGCTGCAGAGCGCGCGCGGAGTGATTTGGGAAATTTGTGAAAAATTGACTAAGTCCCCATTTTTGTACTTTTGCTCTTTGGCTGTTTGGGGGTCTTCTACTCGTTTTCTCCTGGGTTGACGGCTCTGGGGCCATTGCTGGGAAGCTCTAATACCGGATAAAAGTGTTTTGGACCAAATCCCAGGCGGAATTTTTTTTGTGTTTTTGATGACTTGCTTGCCTTTGAGGTGCTCTTAGGGGGGGTTCCGTCTGTTTGTGGGTGAGTTTCGTGGTCTGGGAGCATTGCTGGGACACTCTAATCTTGATTGCATTTGCTTTTCAGGAAATCCGTCGTGCCAACCCCGACTTATGGCCTAGCTACGCAGTGCGTTTGGACCGAAGGCCCAGAAATATTGCAAGTATTAGATTTTGCTTTTGGCCTGTTTGGGGGTGTTATGCTTCTTGGCGGGTGGGTTGCCGGGTCTTGGGGCATTCCTGGGAAGGTCTAATACCGGGTAGAAGTGGTTGGGACAAAATCCAGGCCGATTTTTTTTTTGGCTATTTCTGACATTTTGCTCTATGTAGCGTTTTCGGGGGCCTGTTTGGGGGGCTTCCTGGTGTTTGTGGGTGAGTTTCATGGTCTGGGAGCACTGCTGGCTATATATACTTTACTTTGCAAAAGGTTTGAAGCAAATCCATGGTGGCAGAGGGGACTTAGGGTCTAGCTGCAGAGCGCGCGCGGAGTGATTTGGGAAATTTGTGAAAAATTGACTAAGTCCCCATTTTTGTACTTTTGCTCTTTGGCTGTTTGGGGGTCTTCTACTCGTTTTCTCCTGGGTTGACGGCTCTGGGGCCATTGCTGGGAAGCTCTAATACCGGATAAAAGTGTTTTGGACCAAATCCCAGGCGGAATTTTTTGTGTGTTTTTGATGACTTGCTTGCCTTTGAGGTGCTCTTAGGGGGGGTTCCGTCTGTTTGTGGGTGAGTTTCGTGGTCTGGGAGCATTGCTGGGACACTCTAATCTTGATTGCATTTGCTTTTCAGGAAATCCGTCGTGCCAACCCCGACTTATGGCCTAGCTACGCAGCGCGTTTGGACCGAAGGCCCAGAAATATTGCAAGTATGAGATTTTGCTTTTGGCCTGTTTGGGGGTGTTATGCTTCTTGGCGGGTGGTTTGCCGGGTCTTGGGGCATTCCTGGGAAGGTCTAATACCGGGTAGAAGTGGTTGGGACAAAATCCGCGCGGAAAAGCCTTTAGTTTTGGCACTTTTTGTAACTTAGGGTTCGTTAGGGTTAGCCCTAGCAGCAGGATTGCATGTGTTTCGGGGTGTTCTAGATTTTTCCAACTGAGTTCTGGGGTCTTAGAGCACTCGTGAGAATGTGTAATTTTGGTTGCAAGTCATTTGAAGAAAATCCATGGTGGGAAAGGGGGGATTTGGCATAGTTAAAGAAAGCCTTTGCCACTATTCTTAACTTAGGGTTCGTTAGGGTTAGCAGTATTTCTATTGCATGTGTTTGAGTGGGGGGGATTTCGAGTCTTGGAGCGATGCTGGCTTTGGCTACTTTTGCTTGGTTGCTTGCAAGTGGTTTGAATGCAATCCACGGTGGGTAATGGGTAATTAGGAAGGGGGTACTTCGGCCTACTTTTACTTTCAAAGTAAGTTTTGTCACCAGTTTTCTGCTACGCCTCGTTTTTTGAGATTTGATTGGGGGTCTTCTACATTTTTGCGACTGGCTTTAGTAAGGGTCTGGGTGGGAGCACTGCTAGGAAGATCTAAAACACAGTTTACAGTACACCTAGCTTGAGGGGCAAGATCCGCTACATTAATTTGCCCATACTTATTTATCCTTCAAAAGGTGACTCAGAGTACGCACTTTCAAAAATATTGTACTGTCTACTAGGAAAATCAAATTGTGACTTTTTGCACTCCACAGCCTACATACCTTATATTTATTTATCAGTGGTGTTGTAATATTATATCACTTCCTGTTTTTCGTTGAATAATTACAGGCCGGGTTTCAGTCTCTGCAATGGGGAAAAAAGGATGGAGTCAGGCTTCACAGTAGCGAGCCACAATTCAGCATCAGGCAGGCAGTGGACAGGGTGTCTTCTGGTGACCAACATCGATGGACGAAGCGTCGGCTGCAATGGAGGAGTGCCGCTAATAGGAGGATTTTTTTTCTGCAGGCAACTTACTTACCACTTCCAACAGGACCACTACAACCACATAGATACAGTATCCCTTGCCTTTTTCTCTGACTGTGACTGCATTTCTTGGCTCTCTCTCGGCTTCTAAATTGATCCCTTAACACATCACTTAGTCCACTCCACTATCACATCTGCACCACACATAGTCATTTGTAAGTGCTCCTACGTAATTCGCAAGTCGCAGCACGCCCCAGGCCGTAGAGGACTGGGATGGCCCCAATGATGAAGCATGTCACCAAGGGGCAACCCTGGTGAGTGAGGGGACACCTAGAAAAAAAGCAATTTCTCCTTTTCTATCTACTATACCTTCCAGACCAACCCCACTGAGTGTTGTTGTGAATGGATTTATAGTGACCAGCAAGGCTCTCGGGTATCTGGCTACAGAGACCTTATGTTGAATATCGTTATCAATAATTTACACATAGGCCCTGTACTGTCGCATTCTTTCTTCCACAGTTGTCGAATGTACTACTTACTTTTCACTGACATGCATGCAGTAGTGCATGCACTTTCAAAGATTGATGGATAGGTTTGTACCCAAAGATTTGTTTATGTTCACAATTGTTTGTCTATGCTGTGCTATTTTTTCTTGTCTCCCAAAACCTTTCCCAAAAACCCCCGTACCCATCCATTTTTCAAACCCTAACCCTCTTCCCCCGGGCTGTGTGGTTTTGATTGATGTGTGACTAAATTATTATTACAGCAATAAATCCACACACTTGCTGGGGAGGATAAGGTGATAGCAACAGGCTGGTGAAGAAATCCGAGGATATATTCTTACTCTGCTTGACAAAGAACCATTGCTAATGTGAAAGAACTTCAACCGAATTAGTAGTTATACTTTACCATTTGTTAGGCTACAATGTGGCACTGCTCTACTGTACTTCTGTCACCTGCTATATTCTCAGTTGTACCGTTGAATTGCTCAGGAGGACAAACCAGATTTCATTTTCTTTTTTTTCATAGGCATGCAACTGCCACTCTGTCACACCACTAGTACCACCGCTATGAGGAAATTTTATCCGACCAAGATTGCCAACCTTATTCGGTGTTTCCCGTGGAGCCAGCCCTGGGTCTAGCCCTACTTTCAAACACAAATTACAGGTAAGATAAGCGTTTGGTGGTTTGGGGGTATAATGGAGTATTAGTACGAGAGACGAGAGACTGAAGGTAGTACTACTAAAGTCCTAGGACTCTTGGATTCACTTCACTTAGTCTGTGAGAGGCACTTAGTGTTGAAAACATTTGGGCATTTACACTTAAAGGAAGAAAATGGAACTAAACTTTCAGGAAAACAGTCAACGTTAAACCCCCACCCACCAGGCAAGCAGTAAAAAACAGGTATGCTCAGATAAAGTTTGAAAAAGTATATTTATATCCCTAACAAAATAATCTCCCGCAAGACCCTCCCTAACCCCAACGATTGTCCTTCAAAAGTCCCCAAAAACCCAACTCCCAATTCCCACCCCCCAAAAGTCTCTAAAAAAGGGGCAAGGGACACTATGGGTGGATGCTGTTAACTTTTTGGGCCAGGGCATCATGCTCCTCGCGGAGCAAGGCGAGCTCCTGCTGAAGGCGGGACACCATCAGGGTAGTGCGGCGCAGGCGTGCCTTCACTGCCTTGCAGGTGCAATGCCTGTGAGAGGCAGCTGTTGGCCTTGCTGCTCGGGGGTTGCGTTTGCCTTTGGCAGCCCGGCTCAGTCTGGGTGGACCACTGTGCTGGGTGGCAGCCCGTGGGGCCACGGAGGCCGATGCAGACAACGTTGTTGTTGTTGTCGACTGCACACTTTCCTCGTCCTCCAGGGCCACCAGCCGCCGATATTCCGCAACAGTGGCCTCGATCCTCCGTTGCCGGGCCGCTCTAGCCAGCTCCTTCCTCCTTGTTCGTTTGGAAGGAGCATCTATATGAAGAAAGAAAGACATAGTCTGTAACCAATGCTCTTTAAGATTAACTCAATCATTCAGCAGAAATTTGTGTTGCAGTACAACTAGCAACTTGCAAGCGCATTACATAACTATTGAGGCCAGTATCTATCTAACCTCACACTTCTTCATCCTTGCTCTAACATTAGTGGGAGTTTAAGGAACAAATTCTACGAGCACTGTGGACTTCCATTGGAGTCGACTATGAAAGTACACCAGTCTTATTCTTCTTCTTATCTCTTGTTTTGGAAAATTGGTACGTTATTTTCTGCAAGCCGGCATAATGCCAGCGCAGTAAACTTGCACCCGAGAAAAAGAGACGCACGCCATGAGGAGTGACCTAGACTTGCGTTGCATTACTGTACCCGTCCAGTACATGCAGGTGGTGAAGCTCTTACTTTTCTATTACGGGTGGCACTGAGAATACTCTGTTACAACTCAAGGGCTACTGCTTAATTAATTTAACTTTCACCCTACAGTGGAAATGAGTACTAGAAATGGAAAATTGAAGAAGATAAATAATCTGATTATCTATCACTTCACATGGGATGTTTTTGCTTATATATGGGATGACTTTAGGTGCTTTGCTTTTTATTGAGTGACCAGTGATACATCCACACATGAATGACTGAGTACTACTAAACTTATTAAGAGAGGTAGGGAGTGGCCACCGTAATAACCGGATCTATGCAGTGCTTGCAATACAAACTACTGCTACTATTTATGGTAGTATTTGGACAAAATTAAAAGTTCTTTTCCTTGCCTTTCCTACACTGGAACGGACGTGCGGGTGCAGTGTTACATGCTCTTCAAAGTTACACTTAGTTCATCCACTGACCGTCTACTCTCTCTAGATCATGGGTACTCACAAACTTTCTCTCAGGGGCTACATTTACAGTGTAGTTTGGGGCCGAGGGCCGCACTGGTGGGGGCGGAGTCAGAGGGGGCGGGGCTAAAGCAAAACGATAACTTGTGACCATGAGGTTGCACACAGGTCCCTGCAGCAGATGCCCTCATCCACTGAGCCACCAGACCCAGCATTTACATACATCTCTCTCCCTCCTGCTCTCCCTCCTGCCCTCCCTCCGTCTCTCTCTCCCTCTTGCCCTCCCTCTCCCTCCCCCTCTGTCATCTCACTGTGTGTGTGTCTATCTGTGTCAGCCTTCAGCCCGGGTTGAGACCGCTTCCTCAACGCGCACACACAGACAACAACACCAAAGTACTTAACAGGTCTTTAAAAGACCATTAACATATTATTGAGGCTTTGTTTGTTGTAGCGCCCCTGCTTCTCCACCCTGACAATCACTGCTTGCCCGGCCCCACAGAGCAGAGGCTTTGTTCTATTTCACCTCTTTGTGGCCTTGTATCTCCACTCTGCTCTGTGGGGGCCGGGGGAGCAGTGATTGTCAGAGTGGAGATGCAGGGGCGCTAACAGGTGAAATACAAAAAAGCCTCTGCTCTGTGGGGGCCGGGGGAGCAGTGATTGTCTGCAAGGTCTGCGCACCGCCAAGGAAGGCTTGCCGGGCCACCACCGGCCCGCGGGCCGTACTATGAGTACCCCTGCTCTAGATACACATATGCTATCTAAGAGTCAGATAGTAGCATGATCCAGGTATATGGACACATACAGTTTCTGTGTCACCCACCCAGGCTGTTGTCCTTCCACCCATCATTGCTTCATCATTCACCCAGCCATGCATCTCATATTCTTGCCTTCCCAGCTAGTCTTCAATCTCAATAAGTAAGGAATATATAAGAGCTTACCTCTGGCCGCCACCACCACCGTCTCAACTCTCACAGCCGCCGCCTCCTCCCCTGAAGAATCGCCCTCCGCCTCCGTGTCGAGCACCACCACCTCCACACTGGCCCCGCCACCAGATGTTCCACCTACAAAGTACATTTAAGAATGTTAGAATAAAGCACTCACTAGTCTTTGGTCTAGGAATGAAGACATGTGAAAACAATGTAATTTGTGACTGTCTACGTTAAAGTTAAAAAAAATGTCCCTTTTTCCAGGGAAGGTTGTCTTGCTGCAATTTTTGGCACAACTGATGAAGGCTGTTTTTTTAACACGCACCATTTTTCTCCACACAGACAGAAGATGGACTTCTAACAACAAGATCAAGTTGAAACCAGGTGAGAGCTCGGCTCGACCACAAGAAATGTCTTCAATTAATCGTCAGCACTAACCACTTTTCCATTATCAGTTAAACGTTTAGTTTTATTATGACTTCATTTTAATAAATGTGTTACTTTTAATAAAGCTTTTAAACTTAAATACAATCTGTGTTTTTTGGTCCAGACTAGAGTGACTGAGCGAAAGGTTTTGCAATTTTTGCAAGCATGAGTCCAGATAGAACACTTCAAAAGACATTATGGACAATCCCAGAGGACTGCACTAAGTTGATAGAGCTATTGCTGACTAGAATCATGGGAGTTTCGCCAACCGTGCAATCTTAGTTAGCTACACAGACAGACTAATAAGAATAATCTAGTAATACCACAGGGAGTCATAGTAGAGGCAGGATAAGAATTTAGATACAGTCTACAAGAAGAGCAAAGACAATTTTGAAAAAAGTCAAATGAGGAACGCTAGGAAAAATAGGTACTAGTCTAAAATGAAAACTTACTGGGGCCAGCAGAGGAGCCCTCGCCTGCCCGATCCTGGCCCTGTTGAACAGCATCCGCCGCCTGCTGCTCCTGTGTCCTCCTCTCGCCCCTGGGGGGAGCTGACGTACAACATGAAAGAAAGAACAGAAAACATGGATGATTGTTGCTTGTCAATGTCAACCAAATCAAACATTTCAAAAGAACAATAACAAAATATTTCCGCGAAATTATATTGATTATGGTTAGTTTTCATTTATTTGCGGACCTGTGACTTCGAAAGTCACGTAACTCACTAAACAAAGTACTGAAACGTTCACCTAGGACTGGCAGGCAGCAGTCCGCAGGCAAGACGCAAAGTGACAGACAAACTCCATTGTGATTTCAGTCAGATCAGTGACAACACTAACAGTTGCCTGCTACATTACCAGTCATTTAAATAGTTAAACTATCAATCCACCGCCACTATTTTTCTTATTGTCAGGGGTACAAAGGAAGGGGCAGATTTAAGCCCTTGCGGCTCTTTTGCGCCGTTCTTGCGTGCAGCAGCTAAACAAAAAAGGGCGCCATGGTGCGGCGTATAATATTATAACAACGTGACGCATTTGGGAGATGCATCCCGTTATAAAGCCCTGCGCCATCAGGGGGCGTTCCGGCGCAAGGGAGGGCATTCCTGCGCTGGAACACATCCTAATAGTGGCTGAGGGAAATCTACAAAATATCAATCAGTCACCTTTAGGACAATGATGCGTCACACAAACCCTGCACCTGCTTGAAGCAGACGTACGGCTTGACCCAGCATTGGGGAGATAGGGTACCCCAGAGCATTGATGGAGCTGCGCCATCGTTGCGACGCAACTCCAGCAGTAAAGCTTCGGTGACGTTTTGGGCCCATGGTGGGCCGCATTGCAAATACGGCGCACCATGTTTGGTGGTGGTAGCGGGCCGCACAATTAATGGCGCATCCCTGCTACTTTGCAGGGATGCGACGGTAATTGCAATTCTGCCCCTTAGGGGCATACTTACTTACGCGTTCTGGCGCATCTCCAGAGATGCGCCAGATCAAATGCGTCACGCAAAACTACCCTTGCGACACGGCAGATGTGCCTCATTTACAATGCGGCGCGCCCTGGCGCAAGGGTAGGCACTTGCGTGACGCATCTCGTCACGTAAGAGCGGCGCATCGCTGGAGTCACGTCGCCAACGCAATGCAACTCCAGTAATGCTCAGGGCCACCCAATACTTAACATGCTGTGTCAGTCCTTTCGCCTGCTTCGAGCAGACATAAGGAATTGAATTGACGTAGCAGCGTCGCAGAAGTGCCTGCGTTAAATCTTGTAGATTTCACGCAGGCAATTTTGCGAGGCGCACAGCCGCTGGACCGCCCACCCTGCGTACTAGGAACGCACCCATTGTGGTGCAGGCCCATGGCTTTATAACGTGACGCATCTCCCTAGATGCGTCATGCTGTAAATGACTCGCAGGGATGCGGCACGTTTACGCCGCTGTTGCGTCACGCAAGGCAACGTAAACGTGGCGCAAGGGGCTTGTAAATGTAATCTGCCCCCTAGTGTCTAGCATTACGCAGTTCTGTAAAGTACACTCATACATAATAGTTACTCAGGCCAATGAGACCACGAAATAGAAAACAAATAAGCATAGTAGCAACGCCACTGAGAAGGAGAGCAGTGCACCTGAAATGCACAGAAGATTTTGAAATATAATTTAACTACAATGTAATCGTCATCAGCGGCATTATTGGCTTGCTCCATGTAAAAAACAAATATTTGCAATACAACAACACAGAGCAGGAGAAAACATCATAGTAGTGAGTGATTAAATGGCTACTACTACTCACCAAGCCCGGGGATCTCCAAGCCGAGCTGGTCCAGCAGGTCGCGCTCGCGGTCCAGGAGGTCCGTCCAGCGATGGGTGACCTGGCTGTAGGTGCGCTGGACCCCGTAGAGGTGGGATATGGCCCAGCACACCTTCTCCCACCGCTTCCGGCGCTCCCGCATGTTGTAGCCGCCGGCCGCGATCCTGCCGCCTCCCGCGATGGTCCTGGGCAGGCGGCGCTGGACGAAGTAGACCAGCGCGCCCACTTCCTCCGGGCTGAATATCTCCCGTCGCGTCACCTGCTCCCCCCTCAATCTCCCGCATGCTGTCCTGCCACTGGGTCCAGCACTACTCCCCGCCGCCGCTGCGGCCCTCAAGTGCCTGGGCAGCTTCACGGCGCCTGGCTTGACCATGGTCTGGGCAGGTAAGGTAGGAAGAAGTAGAAAATTAAGAAAGAATAGGATAGGGAAGAAGAAAAGAAAAGAGTTTAAAAAAGTAGTTTAAAAGTAAAGAAAAATAGCAGAAAAGACAAAAATATACAGCTAGGAAAAGAGAGGGATAGATAAGAAGCAAAATCGTAAAAAAAAAACTGAAAACAAGCAAAGGATGGCAAAGATACCAAGAGGATTAAACACCATGCCCAGACACAGGAAATGAATGAAAAACAAGATGGCCGGCGCCCGTTCACGAGCGCGAAAGTAAGTTTGCGCGAGATTTTCCTCGCGATCTCGTGCGAACCTCTAGATTTCCCGCGCGATCTCGTGCGAACCTCTACTCGCAATGCGCTTACTGCGCGAGATTATACATAGCGGGCGGAAACGGAAATACGTCACGCAAACAAAATGGCCGCGCCCGTACTCGACCTTGGGGTAAATTCGCGTGTTGCGCTGCAAGCGGCTCGCGAATACTGCAAAAAAACTCGCGAAACAACAAGCCGCAAAAAAATAAAATGCTCATTCGCACGAATTGGCGGCTTCCGCGGTCGGTTTCGCACGACGCCGCGCCCCGCGAATAGCGCGAAAAAAACCGAAAAACGATTTCAGCAAAAGCAAAAGCAATGAGCAGGTGCAAAAGGTCAACCTCATGATTTGTAACGATTCTTTGTAGTGCTTCCTGAGGGGGCCCTCCAGAATTTGGTTGCCTGCTTGCAACTATTGTGTGACCCTGCTCTGACCTTAACTGTATGCCACAAAGGTCCTGATTTACAGCTAAAGGAGCAGACAAGCAGGTGCCAGGCTGGAACTTGAAATTCTTTCAGTGACACATTAATTAGACCCTAATTCATTATTGTCAGTTGGGGCAGGGCAGGTGTTGTTAATAAACTAACCCCAAATTAATTCATGTCAGTTCAAGCAGGGCAGGTGGGCTTGCTTTTCCCTCCCATCTTCTACAGTGATGATGAACCAGAGGGTGGCATTGATGTAACAGAGGGTGGCATGGGTCAAAGAGAGGGTGCCAGTGGTAAAACAGAGGGTGCTGGGAGGCTGTGATGATGAACCAGACGTAGAAACAACATAGTCGCGACCGTTGCGAGCCGACAAGTAAGTTCGCAATTGCGAACTAGTACCAAATCCTCGCGAACTGGCAGAAACAATTGCGAACACACAAAAAAAAAAAAATCCGCAAATTCGCGGGAATTCGCGGATTTTGCGGATTGCGAGTTCGCAAATCCGCTAAATTCGCGAACGCGAGATCCGCAAAATTCGCCCAAGCTTACTCCTGTCCCTTCAGTCTGTGGGCCCGCTTGAGGATCTTCATTGGCTTCAGTGGGCTTCCCTGCTTGCTTGGGCCTGCTTTGACTGTCCTGCATATGGTGAGTCCCTTCGACCTTGCTGGTGCCAACATTGCACCTCTGGGCCCGATTCACAGAACTAACTTAAGACAAAATCCTAAACTTACTACCATTTTAGTATTCACAGAAGGCATTTACTCATTTCGGTATTCACAAAAGTTAGGAGTCCTAATTTTAGGACTCCTAAATGCCTTCTGTGAATACTGAAAATCTTAAAGTTAGGATTTTCTCAGTTTAGGAGTAGTAAAGTTAGGACTCCTAACTTTAGGACTCCTAAATGCCCTCTGTGAATACCGAAAGTCTTAAAGTTAGGATTTTTCTCAGTTTAGGAGTAGTAAAGTTAGGACTCCTAACTTTAGGACTCCTAAATGCCTTCTGTGAATACCGAAAGTCTTAAAGTTAGGATTTTTCTCCGTTTAGGAGTAGCAAAGTTAGGACTCCTAACTTAAGGACTCCTTAATGCCATCTGTGAATACCGAAAGTCTTAAAGTTAGGATTTTTCTCAGTTTAGGATTAGTAAAGTTAGGATTCCTAACTTTAGGACTCCTAAATGCCTTCTGTGAATACCGAAAGTCTTAAAGTTAGGATTTTTCTCAGTTTAGGAGTAGTAAAGTAAGGGCTCCTAACTTTAGGACTCCTAAACTGAGAAAAATCCTAACTTTAAGACTTTCGGTATTCACAGAAGGCATTTAGGAGTCCTAAAGTTAGGAGTCCTAACTTCTGTGAATACCGAAATGAGTACGTTTCTTCTGTGAATACCAAAATGAGTAAGTGCCTTCTGTGAATACCAAAATGGTAGTAAGTTTAGGATTTTGTCTTAAGTTAGTTCTGTGAATCGGGCCCTCTTTGTTTACCACATCTGTTGCTGCTGCCAAGGCTTGTTGGTGTTCCCGTCAGACACGGACCCCCTGGTTCTTGACTTAGGACAGCTTGTGAATGGGTCTTTTTTCTTCCACAGAATCACCTGGTCCTCACTGCGGCAGTAACAAGGTCACCGTCATCCCTCCTGCATCGTTCGTCATCGGTGGTCATTGGTCATCCATGACTCCATGGGTGGGGTGACTCTCCAACCTTCGTCATTCCACAGGGTTTCTTCAAGGTCTACTGGGAGGGGTCCTTCTTCTTGAAAACTGCAACTGTAACTTTCCCATTGACTTGCATTGGGTACACAGCTGTATTTACACTCTGCACACAGCCTCCGTGGGGTTCCTGGGTACTTACCTCTGGTGGTTCCATGGGTCCCCAACACTTGTGAGTCTTCTGGTCCAAGTCCCGACTTAGATTCCACTACTTTTGTATATGGTTTTGTCTCCCCCTGGAGACGACTTTGTTGTGTGCTTTCTTACCTATTTACATTTGAAGTATTGAGTATTGTGTTGATATCTCTGGATAGGAGATATGTCAATGTGTTAGTGAGTGTGTATAATAAATGTAATATTTTTATAACTACACTGTGTGGTTCTTTTTCATTTAACCTACACTATATGATAAGTTCTGGTAAAAACAAGCTGCTTAACACTCCTTCTGGACTAAGCCTGAAGGCTGCTCTCGACAGCTACCACTTAGAGAGCTTTCTATGGTTGTCTAAGACCACTAACATCACCATAAGCGTTGTCTAGATTTGTGCAGGGAGCTTCACTTAAATAAGTGTGCACCATATACTAAGCCAGCCTCCTGCCAGCCTCCTACAACCGGCATCTCCAGGATTATATTGGTATGTTCCTTTTGTTTTGATATCGTTCTTGAAAGACAATGGTTGATCGACTCAATCCCTTTAAACTAGACAATCATGAGCATAGGGCACTAATATTTAGTGTAACTGGTGTCATAAACTCAGTCCAATGCACATCAGACATTTTATTGAGTAGGTCCCTGGTGTCCTGAATGAAGCATGGAAGGTTATCCATGAATGGTAGTAAGAAATTATCAATGTACTCATATAATGTTTCAGTTGAAGAGCCAATTCCTGATTTACTGGGTCTACCAGGCAGAAAGGTACCCAGTTTCATCACGAAGGAAGAATATAAATGCATGGATAAGTAGGAAATGGTTGAACCAAAATATAATATTCAACTTCAGTAATTAAACAAAATCTTTCCATTTTAGCAGATGGCTAGTAACTGTCTGGGTGACCAAGGGAAGTGGATTGTATTCCAACTCTTCATGTGACAAACTATCATTTTATTGACAGCTAATTTCATTTACATAATCAGATCTTTCTTTGTCCTTTGTCCACCTCTTCATAACAATGTCTCAATCGGACATTTATGACTTCAAGGTTTATTTAGAGAGAAGTTACCAATTTGTTTGGTGCATGTATAAATCCTTGATGACCATCTTATAGAACAGGTCAATATTATTACCAAGTGATAATTGGGGAGTGAAAGTAGATTTCGTTTTTATGCCACTGTCAGATGAAAAATCTGTGTCAAAGCCACAAATGTAAAAAAAACAAATGTCTGGCCTCTGGCCACCCACTCCAGCCAACCTGTGTGCATTTCTTCCCGCTCCTCCCCCTGAGCGGTGATCTCTGCTCTCCCACAGCAGGGCAGAGAGCCAGTGCTGCACTAAGAGGCTCTCTGAAAGCTCTGTCAGAGCAGCCTGGGATTCCTTTATGAAGCACCAACAGTGGGGAACAATTTATGGTTCCTGGTGTAGCTACCTCATAGCTGTGAATAATCAGATTAAGGATCTGGTTTCAAATCTCATAGCACTCAGTGAGAGCCGCAGGTAACAATGCCATTAGATATATGTAGTACTTACTTTACACAAGAATTATGAGTTGTAGATCTTGTTGTTGAGTTAAGTACATATAGGATCCAATGACAAGTAATGCAGATGTATGTCCATGTATACAATTTGGCTGGAAATAATGCTTCCGAATGGAATCATCATACATAAATCCAGCTATTACGACAACTGCAATACCTGTGCGGACCCAGTTTTTATGGGCACATTTCTGCACATAATTCGCAATTCTGTGTCTGGGGGTTAATGCTCTGAGCATATTGTAAATGGGGGAGATGGCTGTTGTGAGCAGGGAATGAGAAAGGAGGCAGAGGTCAAGGGAATGCGGGGGCGAGATTTTGATCTATACCTTATCCCTCTTGATCTAAAACCCCGTTCTGGTCGACTGGACCTTTGTTGCCTGTCATTGAGGGAAGAAAGTGTATCTCTTACCAAGTTAGTTCACCCAATAATGGACTCCGCTCTGAAGGATCACAAACAACTTCTAGCTTTCAAAGGTTTATTATAAAGTTAGAATCAGCTGCAAGTACAGGCATCTCAAAATGAGATTTACAAGATACACGGGCCCAACAACATACATGTGCTCTCTGAAAACCCTCAGACGAGCAAAGAAGACTACAAGTACAAGTTCTAAGAATAACAAAGCTATAAGCGTAGACACGTATTGAGATCTCTCCGTCATTTAAGGCTGGAGGGAAAATACAGGTTAGGCTGTCCCTACCCTGCTCTGGATGGTATCCCTACTTAACAAAGTCTCAACCTATCAAAAGGTGTCAGCGGTGAATGACTTCCTAGGAAGATCACCCACTCTTAGTCTCTTGGTGAAAACCTATGGTCCTCCAGTCATGACCCCTCTCTGCCTACCCATCCGCTCTCTAAAGGGTCCTCAGGCATCTGCTCTAACTCCACCCAGGGGTGCTGTCCCTAATACAAAACATACAACATCGTTTGAGACGCCCCTCGTGAGACGCCCCTCACGTGGTGTAGCTTCTGGCTTTTTCCATGATGAGGCCTCGTGCGTTAGAGTTGACCTTGCTTCTCAGACTCTCCTCTTCGGCCCGCTGATACCCCTTAAAACATTCCGGAACCCTCCTCCGTGTCTGTGCCGGCTCCTGAACAAACCTCTATTCATTTCATTTATAATTGGATCCCCCCTTTCTCTTGCAGACAGACATCTGCAGCCAAGATCCCAATTCTCATAGACTTCCAACAAAAGTTTGCAACATTTCTCGGCACAGACCAATACGTGTAAATCAATGTCTTTAAACATTTCAGGCCTACAACATTTCTCATAATGATTATACCATTCGAATCCTTCATTAATTAATAGCATGTTAATACTCTTATTCTATGATTCGATAAACACATCTATAAAATATGGCCCATTAACGCGACTACTAAAAGACATTAGTGCAATCCATGTCGTGAAAACGAACACCTTTCCCATCCCTTTCAGCTCTGGCCCTGAGGCCTACCACGTTCTACGTTTAACAGCATGTCATCTTACATTTTAGCAGCTACACGACATGGATTCAGGATTAATCACGTCTAATAAGGTTATATAATTTCACACATTTCTGCATTAATTCCACTTCTACTTAAATCTCTAGCTTAACTACACATTTCAGAATATAGATGCATATAATATCAGCACTCATGGCATTTCTCTTCATGACTGTGCTTACTACGTGTAAGTGTGATATACTCATACATTTTAGGTCTGTTTGCGCTCTCTCAGTTCCCCCCTTTGATGACCTCTCGGGGTCATCACTAACATTTTAAACTGAAGTGATTGCTAATGTACCTCGTTTCTGCGTTTCCAGAGCCCTCAGACTCCTGTACTGATTATCTTGTATGGCAGCTAATCTCTGTAGCTGTTCTCTCTGGGCCCTCTCCAACCTCCTTGCTCTGTACCATTTGAATGCCCTCACCAATCCCCACAACATGATCCCACAGATCAATATTATGATGATAGGTTTCAGCACGTACCACACGAAGCTTTTGCCTAATGTGGTGAGCCAACCTCCAGCTTCACTCATTCCATGGCCCACTTTTTCCCAAACATTTTCTCTACTTAGATCTTCGATCTCTTTGTGAATATCAGTTATGTTCATAATAACTTTCTCAAGGGGCTTTGAATTGTCTGGAATGTAAGTACAACATTCCTGGACCTTCAAAGCCTTACAGACTCCGCCCTCTTTTGCTAGCAGGACGTCTAATGCAAGACGGTTTTGAAGAACCATGGCCCTTATCGATTGCATCTCTCCTTCCACCAGCATTAAGGACTGAGCAGTGCTGGCAGACAACCTGTCTACGACTGTTGCCAGTCGTCTAATTTTGACATCATTGAGGATTAGTCCTAAAAAGGGGAACACAGCTCCAAATACATCTCCAACCATTTCTGCATCTCCTATATCCCTCCTTCCTCTCGCTGATGCCTTGCCCTCGATGATCTCTAAGTCTTGGGCATGATATATTTTGGGGAAGATAATTGCCAAGTAACATGATCCGTACCAGTTATCAGGTAGTCTCACGTAGGCATTTCTTCCACATACAAAATATACATTTGGAATCACTTGCATTCCCTTTAGGAAATCCCTGGTATAATATTCTAGATTGAAAGCATGTTCACAGCTAACTTCTCCCACATATATGTTTTCATAATACGTTTTGGCTCTGTGAAGACATAGCTTTCCTCTCTGTGTTCTATCCAAAGCTATTGGACCACTACTACCCTTTCTCTTGTGTGCCTTCTCTTCCTCGGTCCAATCTGTTTTCCATTGTCCTGATTTTTTCAAAATCTTTTGTCTCCTGTATCGATCATCCACCTGCCCTATGAACTTCTTCTCGACTTCTGACACCTTGCATGTCAGATTATTTCTGCGGGCATGTGAAGTATCTAAGGTAATCCAAGGAATGAAGAACTTGGCCAATCTGTCTTCACTCTTCCAATAGTCCCATTTGTTCATTTGTTTATAATTTGGGACTTCTGGTAACACTGAGTCATAATTGGAGAAATAGTATTCAAAACTATCCCTCCCATAAAATATACTAAGCAATAAGCTACATGTAATGCCATATGTTAGCGGGAGGTGATGATATCTAATGCCTTCATCTACAGACGCCGGCAGCTGCATGCAGACGTAGCAGTCCTTAACCTCCATGGCATCCACGTATTCATACAAAAGTTTAGCATAAGCATTTGACCTTAAGTCACCTTGGGACTCATCCACGTGTAACCTACGGGCTTCTGCTGCTAATAACGCTTTCTCCTGAATGTTTTCCCCTTTCTCCCCAGCAACAGTGGGTTTGGGCGTCACTACAGATTTCACATCGGTTACCTTTGCCTCATCCTCATGTCCCTTTACATAGGAAACGGTGACTACTAAAACTATTAAAATTATCACTCCTACTATTAACGTGCCTATTATACATTTGGCTCTGCGATTCGGGGTGCCGGCTTCCATTTCGTCAGATAGTATGGCTCTCTCTTATCTCGGCACAAAGTTCTTTTCTTCTCGTTCCTTTACAGTCCTTTTTACTCCTTTTGTCCTTAGAACCACACAACTGGAAGCTGACAACCTCCTTTGCAAAAAGTCTTTTTTAAAAGTTTCAACACAGACAACCCTAGCCCTTCTCCGTCAACTCAAAGGAAGGTCCCTAAGATTCTCTGCTTCCTGGGCGCTAGGTAATCTTCTTTTTCTTGCTTATTTACAAAGTCTCTAAGCATCTACAATCAGGCTTGGGCCTGCAGCTTTAACGGCATAGTTCAATATTTCCAAACGAAGAATGTGCTCTTCATGGCTTGTTATCTTTGTACCAAAGTCGGGGAATTGCAATTCTGTGAAAAACATGTGCTTTAACTTGCTGAGTCGGGGAGGGCTGGGGAGTGTGAAAGTTAGTGACCCTTCTGCTTCGACCCCGGGTACTAACAGTTGTACTTCCACTGTGATGATGGGCTCAGAGCTGGACACCACCACCGCTCGTATCCTCCCTGTCTCCTGTTCCAAAGACATTTGTCGCCAGATATGCCCACTCAGGGGTGGCGTATCTTCTGCTAGGCACACGCACTCTTCTTGACCTTCTCAAGTCCGGTGCTTCAGCGCCCTGAGCACCTTCTTCCGGGTCTGAGTCCTCTGATATTGGAGCAAGGGTTCTCTCTGGAGTTGACCTCAGGCTAGAGCTCCTTCTTTGTGGCCAATTAGCTTCTCCACGTACCCTTCTACTCCTTCTCCTTCTGGTCTGCTCGCGCTCCCTTTCAGACTGATCAGTGTGTGATTCGTACTCCCAGCTACTTTCTCCTTCAGTAGCGTCGTCTGTTTCGCTGTTGTACTGACCGTCCTCAGCTTGGTCAGACTCGTTCCCTGCTTCTGCTGGCACCTCTACAGCTTGGCTGGCCCCCTCTATGGCTTCTCGGTCCGCAGCTGGACGTCTATCCGAGAGAGGAGCTGTTTCTTCCAGAGGTGCTGGAACCCTCCGCGTATGCGACGCGTGGATCCAATTGGGCAGGCCTCCCACCTTTACTGCTGTGTTCGTGATCAGGATGATCTGGAAGGGCCCACGCCAACGAACATCCAGGCAGCTTCGTCTCACGTGCTTTCGTACAAGCACCCAGTATCCAGGGCACAGGTCATGACACAGCTCTTGGCACGATGGAACCTCGGCAGCCTGCACCTGAAGGGACACAGAATGAATGGCGTCAGACAGCCCCTTACAATAGTCCAGGATAATATCATCTGTGATGTTTAACAGTGCGGCAGTTGGGACAGAAGGCAACCTCATTGCTCTCCCCATCAACACCTCATGAGGCGACAGCCCCGTTCTTCTGTCCGGGGTACTACGGAGGCTCATAAGGACCAATGGTAGAGCGTCAGGCCAACTTAAGGATGTTGATGAACACACTTTTGCAATTCTGGCCTTAATAGTGCTATTTATCTGCTCCACAATTCCTGAAGCTTCTGGTCGGTAACTGCAATGCAATTTCTGATCTATGTTCAGAGCCGCACAAATCATCTTCACAAGCTCGCTGTTGAAATGCGTTCCCCTATCTGATTCCAAAGAGGCCGGTACCCCGAAGCGCGGAATGAGCTCCCTAAGCAGTAACTTGGCTACTGTGAGGGTGTCGCACCTACGTGTAGGGTATGCCTCAACCCATCTGGAGAATACGCAAACAACCACCAGGACATAACGGAGGCGGTTGCACCTTGGCAGTTCGATAAAATCCAACTGCATGCGGTTGAATGGACCCCCTGACCTCCCTATGTGGCTCAGTGCAACTGGTGTCTTTTTCCCTACATTCAACTGCTGACAGGTCACACAACGCTGGCACACTGCTTCGGCTGCTACTCTGAATTTAGGATTATACCAGGTCTGCCTAAATACTCTCAGCATAGCGTCTCTCCCTAGGTGTACGGGACCATGGATTTGTCTAGCCATTGGGCTCACCATCTCATTGGGTAACACTGCTCTTCCATCTGCTGAAACCCAGAAATGGGCCTCACCCACCACACATCCTGCCTTTTCCCATGTTTGTTTTTCAAAATCAGGAGCATTTTCTTGCATGCACTTCAGTTCATCCCAAGAATCAACAGTTTCTAATATCATAGCTAATTCAGTTCTCACATTTATTCCACCCACTTCCACCTCTGTGAAAGAGTACCCTTGTTCCGCGCAATACCGCGCGACTTCGTCGGCATATCTATTGCCTTGTGACACGAAGTCCATGTTTCGAGTATGTGCGGTGCACTTCACAACTGCGATACCTGCTGGACATTGCAACGCCTCTAACAACAAGCGCACAAACTCTCCATTGCGAATGGGAGAGTCTGAAGAGGTCATGAAACCTCTTTGAGACCACAACTGCCCGTAATCGTGAACTACCCCGTAACCATATTGGCTGTCGGTGTATATGGTGACTCGAATTTGATTGCTTGCCAAGCAAGCACGCGTTAAGGCAATAATCTCGGCTACCTGAGCGGAGTGTACTCCTTCCAGGCATCCAGCTTCCACAACTCCAGTAATAGTACAAACAGCGTAAGCTGCTCTCAACTGCCCAACTTCGTCTCTTACACATGAGCCATCGACAAAGAAAATTTCATCTGGGTCAGTCAGTGGCTCATCTACGATGTCGGGTCTAGGTTTGGTGCATAGTTCAGTCACATCGAGGCAGTCATGGTCTGTACATTCATCATCATCATCGATATCATTTGGGAGTGGCATCAAGGTAGCAGGATTCAAAACAGAGCATCTCCTGAGGGTCACGTTCTCTGCAGCAAGGATGACTTGCTCATAGCGCGTGAGCCTGCTGTTGGTCAAATGCTGTGTTTTGGTCCTGGTCATTAACAGTTCAACAGAATGGGGCACGTACACCTCTAACGGATGCCCCATGACAATATTCTCACACCTCTCGATGCTGACACCTGTTGCGGCAACGGATTTGAGACATCCGGGCAACGCTGCGGCTACTGGGTCTAACGTAGCCGAGAAATAAGCAACTGGTCTACGGGCATTCCCATGAATTTGGACTAACACAGACAGCGCACAACCCTCTCTCTCACAACAATAAAGCAAGAATGGTTTATCGTAATCAGGCATTCCCAGAGCCGGAGCACGACACAGGTCCTCTCTCAGCTGTAGGAACGCCATCAAACAGTCTTTGTCCCATGGTACCGGATCGCTCACCTCCTTGTGCGTCAGTTTTTGCAAGGGTTTTGCTTTCAGTGAAAAGTTTGCGATCCACTGTCGGCAATAACCCACCATCCCTAGGAACATCCTGACTTCTCTCTGTGTTTTAGGCGCATTCATCTTCATGATCGCCTCTATCCTGTCTGGTGACACTTTTCGTTTGCCTTTCTCAATTCTGTGTCCCAAGTACTGCACTTCTGTTAGGCAGTACTGTAACTTTCCCGGGGACACCTTGTGCCCATTTGCAGCTAGGTGATTTAGCAAAGCAATGGAGTCCTCCCTGCAAGCTTCTTCTGTTTCTGACGCCACAAGGAGGTCGTCTATGTACTGGACCAGAACTGACCTCTGGGGCAGCACTAGACTTTCAAGATTTTTCTTCAGAAGCTGGTTGAAGATCGATGGGCTCTCTGTATACCCCTGAGGAATACGACACCATGTTAGGACGCGACCTTCCAGCTTAAATGCGAAAAGAAAATGGCTCTCTTCGTCCAGAGGGATCAAAAAGAAAGCCTGACAAAGATCTATCACAGTGAACCATTCGGCTTGAAACGGTATCTGAAACAGTATCACTGATGGATTCGGTACCACTGGACAACATGAGACAACTATGTTATTAATCTTTCGGAGGTCCTGCACTATCCGGAATTTCCCATTTGGTTTCTGCAAACCCATAATCGGGGAGTTACATGGACTACCCACGATTTCTTTCAGTATTCCCTGCTTAATCATGGACTCGATCACGGGCTTTATGCCTGCAATCGTTTCTGGAGTCAATTTATATTGGGTGTTCTTGGAAACTCAGCATGCGGTTTCACTACAATTTTCACTGGGTCCACCCCCTTGACCAATCCAATCTCTTCCCCAGTGAAATCCCACACTTCTGGTGCCACTGTCTCTCTCAGGTCCCAGGGGAGCTCATCTACTGTCAGAGTGGGATACAGCTCCACACATATTCTTGAATTTGCAACTTTGAAGTCAGCATCATCGTCATTGGTCAATACCTCCACTCCTTGTGGTGTGCAGTATATGGTGCAATTTAACTTGCACAAAAGGTCTCTTCCTAGCAGACATACAGGACTAGAATCGCAAACCACAAACTGGTGCTCATCGCTGTACTTCCCTATTTTCACCTGCACTGGTTCAGTCAATGGGCTGGTCATTCTCCTGTTAGCGACCCCCACCACTTGTATTGTCTCTCCAGACATGGGCAGGCCTGGAACTGCGGCTGATCTGATCGTGGATCGAGTGGCTCCTGTGTCCACTAGGAATGTCGTGGGGCACCCTGCCACTTCGGCCCAACATAGGGTCCCCTTTGATCCACCTCCAAGGCTGCCCCGAGGGTACAGTCCTCCCTTTCCACTCTCTGTCCAGTTAGTGGGTCCACATAATAGCACTCCTCTCCTCCTACAAACAGGGGCATCTGTCTATATGTCTTACCCATAGTCCCTACTCTGGGTGGCTGAGGGAACTGGGCTCGGGGAGGAGGGCCCCACCCTTTGAGCACCTTTCCCTGGTATTGCGTTACCCCTCTCGTAGGCGCACTCTGGACCTCTTCCTCCTCTACCTCCTGTTCCCCTATCTCAACATTGTAGGGACACTCGCGTTTCCAATGCCCCACCTCGTTACACTGGTGGCACCGAGTCGTTTTCTTCAAGGCAGCTATGTCTATTCTGGGTCTAAAGGTGGAGTTCTCTTCATTGCCCTTGTTCTGGCTATACTGTTTCTTTCCCCCAGTTCCTGTTCCTTGTTGCTGTTGCTGCTGCCCCCCCTTTCCGGCTGCCTGCATCTGCACCACCATCAGTTTCTCTTTTAGCTTCTTTGCCTTGGAGTCTATCTCATCACAGCAGTACCTGGCATATCTCAGGATCTCAGCTAAGGGTTTATTTTGCCAACAAATCAAGTGTTGCTGAATCATTAAACTAATATCCGGTCTCAGGCCCAGGACGAACTTGGACACAAATTGCCCTATGTCCTTTGGATCCATTACGTCCAGACCGCTATACTGTTTAAACGCCTTCAGCAATCTCTCATGGTATTCGTGAACTGTCTCTTTGGGTTCCTGTCTAGTTCGATCTATTTTGACCCAATCTATGTCTTGCATTGGCACTTTCTCTTTCAGCCAAGTCATCACTCTCTCGTATTTTGCCATTACGGTCTCGGACGGCCCATTAGTCTTAGCATCTCTTTCTGGCTCTGTTGTGGGCCACTCAGCGCTAACCTTGCATGCTGTCCACAAATCTCCTGGCACTACGATGTCGAACAGCGTGTTCAGATCTATCCATAGGACCTTTGAGATTTTTACGAATCTCTCAACTTGCTTGTACCACTCCACTGGGTTCTCCCGCAATTTGGGGAAGGAAGTGGTAAAAGCAGCTAAATCTCCCCTACTCCATGGCACGTTGAAGGACTGGGTTCTTTAAGACCCAGCGGTGCCAGGGCACAACACCTGAAACCTTCGTGGGTAACCTGTTCCGGCGTACGAATGACAGAGACACGGGACACTTCCTTCGGCGTCAAAGATTCAAGGTTTATTTACTGCAGGGAACACAGAAGTCACGACAAGTACAACACGTGCAACTTGGGGAGACTGCTTCGAATTGGTTCTGTGGATCGCTCCTTTTATACACAATTTCCCCATAGAGTTACATTGAACACAAAAGTTTATGACCCGGTTCCCACCATTATCCCCCAGAGGGGTCGCTTTGGTCACTTTGATACACATAAAGTCCGGAACATAAGTGCGGAAACATTTGGCGGTTCCCAACTGTAAAAACCCATCTTCCCAACATTAGTGCATTCCAATCGGCAGTAAAACAGATCGAAATAGGAACAAAGACAGGTGTAGAGGAAGACGGAGCCAGTGGGGAGATCGGAAAGGGTGTAAAAGGGGAGGTATCAGGAAACACGAGATACAGGCATCAAAGGGACGTGCCTAATGAGATGCACGGCTGAGACAATAAACCGGCACGGCGAGATGAGCCTCGAGCGGGGCCATCTGCCTTACAGTATCATCCCCCTCGTCATAAAGACACTTACAAAGGACATGTGTCTTCCGCAAATATCTTGGGAGTCCCAGGGTCGCGAAGCGGACAGCGTCCGTTCGCTGGCTACTTGAGGGCAAGAGACAAAATGGATGCCGTATCTAAGATGGAACCCGTGGGTACAGATGAAAAACCCACATAACAAACGAACGGTTTAAGTTAGCACAGCGAAACTGCGCACACTTACTAAACTCGTCATTTGCGGTTCATAAATACCAGACTCGACCATATTCGTGCGAGTCGAAAACACCACTTACAATTGTCACGGAACCTCAGACGCTCCTTTTGCCCTCATGTAGGCAAGCACTAGTCGGAATCATACTCGATATTCATCAGACCATCGAGATGTTGCTGTAGCATAGCTCTGTCCAACCGAGTCCCCTTGGTAACAGGTGGCTGTCTCATACACGTTGTAGCACAGAGGCCACATAAGGCAGGACCGCACTGCACACAAAGGCAACACGTGAACAGGAATGCTACAACGACTCCGATGATCATCAGAATCTTCCAACCCCAAGTCGACATCAGGCCCCAAAACCACCCAAGTAGCGTCCAATCCCCTACATCCACGTGTATGGATTCGGAGATCTTATGCAACTTCGAGATGGCTTGATAGACAGTTGGAGCATTATCTGGAATGAAAATGCAGCAGCTCGAATGGATCACCTTACATACCCCACCTCGATCTGCTAAGATGACATCTAAAACCATACGGTTTTGTAACGTCATAAGCCTATCCGCCTGAAGTTCTGTGGTGATATTACCAAGGGCACTGGCAGTAATATTAGCTGTCGATTCTACCACTCGAGTCAACTGTCTCAGGTTCCTACTATTAACCATAGGTCCCCAAAACGGGAGGAAACCCTTGAAAAAGTCTCCTGCCTCTTGACCGGCAGTATCCTCTTCGCTAATGACGCCTCTTACAACTCTAGTCTTGTGATAATCTGCATCTACAGTGAACGTCGGAGGCAACAAATTTGCGATGAAGCATGAGCCCATGAAGTCAGCGGGCAACCATGCGTATGCACGATCATGGCAGATAAAGTATGTACCCTTGGCAGCCAGAAACACAGGGGACGAGACCATCGGCAGAATGTAATTTTCAGTGCAAGCACTCTCTCCAAGTCGGGCTTTCGATCTTCGGCCACGACCTATTAGACAAAAATTACCAATGTGGGGTACGACCCATATCGGAGGCGAGCTTTTAAGCTGCTTTTCACTAGTGAACACACTATATTCGCCTCTACTTAGGACCCTATAGGCTTGTACCTCTTCTTCAGGAATAAGCGAGGGATCATAGATATCGCTATCTAAATCCTCTATTGCTATAGACAAAGGTTTTTGATACGAGGTAGGACCAGAGTAGGGGGAACGTGGTTCTCGAATGGGGTGGAAACCCAGTGCGCTACGAAACATTGTCTGAAATGCTCGAGCAGACCCTTGGGAACTATACGGTAACACCAGATATGGAATTCCCTTATCCGTAGTATGGGGCATCAACCCACACACCCAACAATTAGTAGTGTTAACCACTAACTGATGCTGATGAAGGAGCTGAATAAAGGAATTGTTGCGGAATTCTGCACGTCTAGCCTGTTCGTGTTCAGGTAAGATATGAAAGGAATGAGGAGAAGCAGTGGAGGTAGGTTTAGGGTCAGGGGTAGGAGTAGGTGTAGCAGTAGGTAAGAAGTAAAACATCGTGTAATACACCCCACCCGCCAAAAATGCAGAAGCAATCAAAAACAATACGAATAGTTGGAATATAAAACATTTGGTACGACTGAGTTGCTGCAGCTTGAATCTATGAGCCTGAGCTCCTTCCAAATCCATCAGCTTCGAAAATGCCATTCCCTATGACCGTCCGCAACGTTTCTTGACGCACTTCGTTCTGTGTAGCAATAGTCAATCCCTAGGAGTTCCCAGGAACCGACGGTCTTTAACCTAGCGTCAAGACCTACTAACCAGAAGGAAGTACGCGCGCGGCCCTACGGCCTTTATTTCACAAATGTATATGCAAAAACAATGTCTCTCAGCTGTGGAAGCAAAAAGTGTAAGGAACGAAGCTCAATGAATATGTACAAAATAATTACAATGGTACGAATGTTCAAAACTGATCACGAAAAACGGGATAATGCAATTGTCAATACAGCAAAGCAGGATCTTTTATTAGTCTTTGGTGCTGGATCGCAAAAAGTATCGGGTTTTCCCAGGACGTGTCTGTTCGTCAAACAAAGGATCCGTTGAAGGGACAGCGTCCTGTTGATCAGCTGTATGTTCTGGTCTTGAGTCTTTTGCTGACAAATGTTCAACAGTGTCTTTCTGCTGCACTGAGGATTCTCCGACAGGTTGTGCGTCGCTGAAAGGTACAAACGCCGGCAATCCTTCGGTTTCAGTTGATGCAATGCCTTTCCTCACCCACGAGTCTGCTGGCAACGGGATAGGGACTTTCTTTGTGTGGGTGGCGTGCACCCAATTCTTCCGCCCCTCAAGACGAACTGCAGTTCTCGTGGCAAGGAGGACCTGGTAGGGTCCAGTAAACCTCGGGTCCAAGTTAGTCTTGCGCGAAAAGTTCCGCGTCACCACCCAATCTCCGGGCTGGAGCTGGTGGCCTGGACCCTCCGTCTGCGTCGGCAATGCTTCGTGAACCTGTTGGTGAATTAACCTCAGTTTAGCAGTCAAGTCATGTAGATAATCGATCAACATTGGATACTCAAGATCACAGAAAATACCTGGCCTAGGAACCCCCCAAACATTCGCAGGACGACCGAACACTATTTTGTAGGGACTAAGCCCTACTCGGGAGTGTACAGTCGCCCTGGTTGACAGTAATGCTAAGGGTAAAGCGTCAGGCCACGAAAGACCAGTCGTAGCCTGAATCTTTGCTAGTTTTAGTTTAAGGGTGCCGTTATACCCTTCAACCAAACCAGCTGACTGGGGATGGTTGGCACTATGGAATTTCTGATTAATTCCAAGGCCCTTGCATACACTCTTCATCACGCTCCCCACAAACTCACTTCCGTTATCTGACCACACAATTCTAGGCATTCCATACCGAGGAAAGTATTCCTTCAGTAGGATTTTCGCAGTAGACAAAGCAGTATTGTCTTTGAGAGGATAAGCCTCGATCCATCGGGAGAATGCGCAAACCACAACTAAAACGTATTTCAGGTTATTGCATCGCTCCATATGGATGAAGTCCAATTGAATCACCTCAAAGGGACATGAAGGGGGAGCAAAACTGCCAGGAGGAGTTGGGGTTCCCTTGCCAGGATTGTACATCATACACACCATACAATTCTTCACCAGACGTTCAGCGCATTTCGTGATCCCATCATTCTTCCATACAGGAGACAGCAATTTGCAAATACCTTTTGCGCTAATATGTGCTAACCCATGCGCCATTGTCACAACGGCCAGCACATACGCATCCGGTAACATCCATCTTTTCTGATCAGACAAATCAATCCAACAACCATTCGCATCCAACTTTCCTGTACTTTCTTTCCACTTCGTCTTTTCAGTGTCGGTGGCCTCATTCTGAATTGCTTTCACACTCTCGATAGTGTCCTCACACATACTCGATTCTGTAGGCCACCTAACCGAACTCGTCACATACATTCGAGTGCTAAGGTTCCGGGCAGTCTCCTTAGCAGTCTCATCCGCAAACGCATTACCTCGACCAACATCATCCGTCACCTTACGATGCGCACTACATTTGACAATCGCCACTTGCTTAGGCAACGTAAGTGCATCCAAAAGATCATTCACAGGCTGGCCATGCTGAATCTTCGTACCATGCGATGTTAGAAAACCTCTCTCTCTCCACAAACGTCCACAACTATGGGCGACGCCAAATGCATATTGGCTGTCGGTAAACACATTCACACGTTTCCCTTTCGCTAACACACACGCTCTAGTAAGAACAATCAGCTCTGCAGCTTGGGCAGAATTCTGATTTAATCTTGCAGTCTCAACAACAGTATTCAACGTTACAACAGCATAAGCAGTAGTCACATCACCATTCGGCAACTTGAAACATGAACCATCCACATACAGTGTACCATCCGGATCTTCCAATGGGGTGTTTTTAAGGTCCACTCGACCTTTCGTTTCCTCTTCCGTCCTCAAATAACAATCGTGTTCTGTTATTTCATCTGACTCTGAGCTAATTGGTAACAAAGTTGCCGGGTTCAGGACATTACAACGTTTTATTTGAATGTGGCTTGCCAACAGCGTCAACTCGTAACCAGACAACCTCACACTCGTCAAGTGCTGAGTTTTCGTACGATTCAAAAGAGTATCGACTGCATGCGGAACCATCACCGTAAGCATATTATCCATGACCAATCCTGCTGATTGTCGGATGGAGACCGCGGCTGCCGCTGTTGCTCGTAAACAACTCGGCAATGCTCTAGCTACCGGGTCCAAGGTCGAGGAAAAATATGCACATGGACGTTGCTTACCACCAAAAGGTTGCGTTAAGACACTCAACGCACAACCTTCTCTCTCGTGAACATATAATGTAAACGGCTTGCTATAGTCAGGAGTACCTAACACAGGAGCCGAACATAATGAATCACGCAGTTCAGAAAAACTTTTCTGACATTCTTCCGTCCATGGTAAAGGAGTCGAAACATCCTTGCACGTAAGAGCCACTAATGGTTTCGCTAGCAATGAAAAATTAGGAATCCATTGCCTACAGTACGACGTGATACCTAGAAAGGCACGCACATCTCTTTGGGTTGTTGGCACAGCCATTCGCGCAATTGCTGCAATTCTCTCTGGGGTCAACCTCCTTCCCTCCTTTGACAATAAGTGACCTAGATAGGTTACTTCTTGACAACAATATTGGAGTTTAGAAGGTGACACCTTGTGATTTAACTCACAGAGATATTGCAGCAACGATACCGTAGCAATCTTGCAAATGTCCTGAGTATCGGCAGCTACCAATAGGTCATCAACGTATTGGATTAAGGCCGCACCAGCCGGCAACTTAAACGCATCCAGTTGACCCTTCAAGGCTTGACTGTAAATCGACGGACTTTCACAGTAGCCCTGAGGAGCGCGTTTAAACCGGAAGCTGCGTCCACCAAGAGAGAAACCGAAAAGGTCTCTGCTCTCTTCTGCAATCGGGATGCTGAAGAACACATTCTTCAAATCAATCACCGAAAACCACGATGCAGAAGCTGGAATCAGAGTCAGTAGCGCCGTGATGTCAGGCACAACGGGGAACTGAGGAATCACAATTTTATTCACCTCCCGTAAATCGATAACAAAACGATAAACAGGTGGTTTCGAAGGATCAGTACGTTTTAGAATGGGCAGTACAGGGCTGTTGCACACGTTTCCCCGAGTCTCTTCAATAACATCTTTCTCGATCAAATCATAGATGATCGCTAACAGTGCTCGTTCACCATCAAGGGAGATACGATATTGGGGAATACGTGGCAATCGCACATTAGATTTCAACTGAACAACATATGGTGAGATATCAAGTAGGCCCACATCGTTGGGACCTGTCGCCCACAAAGACGCAGGAAGAGAACTCAATTCCGGTGGAAGCTTATCGAGAGACAAGTACATGGGAGAGACAACCCTCTCTCCCAACGTAAGCTTTACACCCGCAGGAGAACAATACAAAGTCGCATACAATCGTTTAAGCAAATCCAGGCCCAAAAGATTTTCACCACAACCCGTGGTTAAAATCAACGGAGCTTCTAGCTCACGAGGCCCAATTTGAAGGGGCAAAGGGCGCGAAACTGGATTGCTAACGGGGGCGCCAGAGAATCCAACGGAAACATTGGTTAAGCCAGACAAAGGTGCGCCAGGGAGTTTCGAATGCTTAATGGAACTTTTCGCTGCACCAGTGTCCAACAGAAAAGGCTCGACGACGCCCGATGTAGCAACCGCGACGTAAGGCCCTCTCTGATCAACCGGAACTGATACCACTCCCTCTCCTTGTCTGTGGCTGTCCTAGTAATTACTGTCGTCAGTTCCCTGATCGACGTAATAATCGTCTACATTGTACTGCGCAGATCGTCCTTGCGACGATCCACGTTGATCAAAACAATTATCGGAATTTGATGAGTTATCTGAGCGATCGTTCTGAGCACCGCGACCTCTACCACGTGATGCCTGCTGCGAACCACCACGACCTCCTCTAGAGGAGTTACCACTATTGCGTTCATTTAAAACAGGACAATTGAATTTGATATGACCCTCCTGTCTACAATAGGCACATTGATTGTACCCCAACGAGGATCTTTGGGAAGAGGAGTCATTACGAGTTTGGGATCGGTTCGATTGCGGCTGCGATCTATTTTGTTGCGAATTATTCTGATTCGAACGTGGAGGATACGCTTGCTGAAGCAACACTTTAGTTTTTAGCTCTTTCGTCTTTTTATCAGCACGGTCGCTCTCTTCTTTCTCCCTATTCTCATAATATTGTGCCGTAGCCAATATCTGAGCTGAAGTAGAAACGGCCCATGCACTTTCTGAATTTTTCAATTTATTGCTCAAATCGGGCAATAAGTTCGAAACAAATTTATCCACAAACAACCTTAGACCACCCTCAGTGCTCATATCCTGACCACTATGGTCGATGAATGCCTCCTCGAACCTCGTAAAGAAGTCGGAGACACTCTCGTCCTTTTTCTGCTTACAAGCTGACAATTTGTCCCAATTTACCCTCATAGCTGGCATAAGAGTTTTCATTAGCGTTATTATTCTTTGAGGGAGAGCAGTAATCATCTGCTCAGGTTTAGCTCCACCAGTTTGTAAAGCATCCGATGCTACAATGGCAGCCCAATCACCACCTAGTTCATTCGGATGATTTTCCTGACGAATCTTAGCCCATACCGGTTGCGGTACAACATTGCCAAACAGCATGTCAATATCGGCAAGATTCATTATCGTAGCATCTACAAGCTGCGATAATTCCTTATAATACCCTGCAGGATTTTTGCGAGGGTCAGGCAAAGATTGCTTCACCTGCAACACTTCCGAGCGTTTCCATGGGAGATGAATCCATACTCTCTGGAAATGCGGCGGAACAATAAGAATAGCAGTAGCATCACCTGGCATCCACACTGGTGGAACTTCGCGCATAGGAAATTGACCAGACTCATCTGGCTGTCTTTCAATATCCTCGACAAACAAGGCTTGGGGTATAGGAGTGGGACGGAAAGATAGCAATCGCTCAACGGCTCGTCGAACGTTGGTATCCACTATCAGTCCAGCCGAAAACTGAAGCTGTAGATCAGACAAAGCGGTCAGCACCTCGTCAGGTGCGTCGGCCGATATCTGATCACGAAGGACCTTACACATTTCTCCGAACACAAATCTCTGGGTTGGTATATTGAACTGACAAAACGTGTCGAGTACAATACGGGGTGGATTTCTAAGGGGGTGCGTCATCCAACCCATCGCCATATTATATAACGACGCACGTTCCCTATTACCTGGAAGCTGGCTACGTCTCTGAGGACCATCTGAACCGGCGGACCCAAGAACAGGTCCGAGCGAATGAAAGAAGCTAGCCGCAAGAGGAGAAGTACGACTACGAGTAGAGGGAGAAGTATAGGACACAGGACTAACAAGTGAAGGAGTAGAAACAGAAACAACAGCAGGGGTTAACAAAGCAGGAGCAGTAGCGTGAGCAGGAGTATGTGGAAGCGGAGGAGCAGTAGGAATAGCAACAGACGAAGGAGAAGGAACAGTCGGAAGAACGGGTGCAGGTTGAGGAACAGGCAAAGGAAGAATAGGTGCAGGAACAGGTACAGGGGGAATCACAGGGACTGTGGTACCCTGTACGTACGGAGGTGGCGATTTCATAAGATAGGACATTAAAGGATCCTCAACTGACTTATCCTTCTTTTCCGGCTCCGTAGGCAAAGCAGGATAGCATTTATCTATAGTCATACGCTGTAACCTGTCAAACACTTCCTTTTCCTTAACCTCCTTATCATGCTGAAACTGCTCTGCTTTCTTTACAATGGTACCAGCACTATCTCTCTGATTCCGCTTAGTCTGCCTGATTTCTTTCTGTCGGGCTTCTTTACGCCACAACCGAAAGGCATCAAACATGGCCGGCCTTGACTTTTTCGCGAACAATTTAACCTCTAGATTATCTAAGATCGGGGCCTCAAAGCTACCATGTGGTGGCCAGCGAAGGTCACCGTCCTTCTTCGTGTATTTGATCCAGTATTCATTAAAAGTTATCGGGCCTAGCCCATGTTTACTGTACAGTTCATAAGTCGGAGTTCCAACCGGAGGTATCGGACACGAGTCCTCCAGTCGGGAATCCACACCACAGGGTCTGAAACAACTGAACAAAGTACTACGACCAGGCATCTCGCACACTAGCCGAGTTTCACAAACGTCAAGGGTTACGGGATTTTACCAAGTCCCAGCAAAGAACAAAAACCCTCGGTTTTTGGCGGCTGCAGTCGTCAAATAACACAACAAAGTACGCTAGCAAAGTGTCACCGACAAAAACACTCACACAGCGTCAACAACAAAAACACTCGCTAAAGTGTCAACAACCAAGAACTCTGGGAGCGACCCACAAATACTTAACTCAAAGATCGATGGCGTCACCAGGAAGGCCCGTCAATCGTCTCGCTATACCAAGGTCTACGCCAGGCGCCAAAACAGGTCTACAGTCAGGGCAGCAGTCCGTCGCAGCCGTCAGGAGGCGGGAATCTTCGCGGGAAAAGTCTTCGGGCCACTTATTTCGACAACAGGATCGATGAAGCGGGGTGCACCTTCCCTCGGAGATTTCACACGAAGTTCCTCACGATCGTCGGGCTTGGACCGGTACCACTGATGCAGCCCCACGTTGGGCGCCAACTGAAGGACTGGGTTCTTTAAGACCCAGCGGTGCCAGGGCACAACACCTGAAACCTTCGTGGGTAACCTGTTCCGGCGTACGAATGACAGAGACACGGGACACTTCCTTCGGCGTCAAAGATTCAAGGTTTATTTACTGCAGGGAACACAGAAGTCACGACAAGTACAACACGTGCAACTTGGGGAGACTGCTTCGAATTGGTTCTGTGGATCGCTCCTTTTATACACAATTTCCCCATAGAGTTACATTGAACACAAAAGTTTATGACCCGGTTCCCACCATTATCCCCCAGAGGGGTCGCTTTGGTCACTTTGATACACATAAGGTCCGGAACATAAGTGCGGAAACATTTGGCGGTTCCCAACTGTAAAAACCCATCTTCCCAACATTAGTGCATTCCAATCGGCAGTAAAACAGATCGAAATAGGAACAAAGAAGGGTGTAGAGGAAGACGGAGCCAGTGGGGAGATCGGAAAGGGTGTAAAAGGGGAGGTATCAGGAAACACGAGATACAGGCATCAAAGGGACGTGCCTAATGAGATGCACGGCTGAGACAATAAACCGGCACGGCGAGATGAGCCTCGAGCGGGGCCATCTGCCTTACAGTATCATCCCCCTCGTCATAAAGACACTTACAAAGGACATGTGTCTTCCGCAAATATCTTGGGAGTCCCAGGGTCGCGAAGCGGACAGCGTCCGTTCGCTGGCTACTTGAGGGCAAGAGACAAAATGGATGCCGTATCTAAGATGGAACCCGTGGGTACAGATGAAAAACCCACATAACAAACGAACGGTTTAAGTTAGCACAGCGAAACTGCGCACACTTACTAAACTCGTCATTTGCGGTTCATAAATACCAGACTCGACCATATTCGTGCGAGTCGAAAACACCACTTACAATTGTCACGGAACCTCAACGTGCACATAGTTCCCATTTGCAACTTCACGCAAAGGGTATGCCTCTATTCTCTGCAGTCCTCCTGGTATCATACCAAGCATGCTTCTCCTGACGGTCCCCTTCTTGGACCACCTCTCTTCCCATTTATCTAGGGCCCTCCATGTCCTTATTCCAGTGATCAGTTCCCTTATGTGCGTTTTCAGTCCGATTGTTCTCCTCTCATCTAGGTCTCGATCTGAATAATGTAGTCTGTGGTTACCCTGTAATGCTTTGGTCCTTGACAGGTCCACCATATATTTGCCTGCTAGTTCGACTAACTTCTCATGGATTGTTCTCGCCTTCCGAGTGATGTCCTTTGCCATGAACAGTATTTCATCCTGCTCATACATTTCCATTCTTTCTAAAGGCAGGGTACCATCTACCATGTCATCCAGATCTGACCTTAAGCTGGCGACATCGAGTCTCTTGGCTTTTATCTCAGCTCGCAATATCTCTTTCGAAGGAGGTTCACAGGTTTCTCTCCCATCCCAACTCCGAGCCCTACGTTTGGGTTCGGGAGAGTTAAGGAGTGTTCTCCCTTGCTCCCATCTCTCCAGGTCCCATGCTCGGCCATCCGATCTTGGAAGGTGATGGAACACGGGCCTGTTACCCCCAATCTTACTTTGCCCATTCTCTCTTTCTTCTCTCTTTTCACAGTAGGACTCTCTGCTATTCTCCCTCCGGTCGCCATTCTCTCTCTGTCTAGTATCACTCAGTATCTGATATGATCCTTCTTGGTTCCCCATATTCCCTGGACTGCGCTCATGTCCGTCATCACAGGGACTGTGGCGCGGCCTCTCGCAACTCCCATTCTGTTCTCTGTTGCCGGGCACACAGTGGATACACTTAAAGCTGTCTCTGTACTCCTGCGTTCTCCTGTCTTCTTCACTGTGTATTGGGCGAGACACCCCCCCACTCTCGGGGCCCCCGTTTTCCAGGTCTGATCTACCTCCACTCCGGGCCCAATGGGTGACTCCCCTACTGTCCTTCTCCCTCCCGTCCCACTCCGGACTGCTTTCCTCAGCCCCGCAGTGAGTCCGGGTTCTGCTATCCTGACTTTCCCTTCCAGCTTCCGCAGCTATGATGCTCTTGTGAGCCTCTACTGCCTCATCCCACTTCTTCAGGTACTCATTTAACTCCTGAAAGGATTTCCGTCCTGATCCCCTCATATCCACTGGCCATCTATGGCCCCCCGGATCCCCTACTGGATCCTCTGCTGTGTGTACTGGGATGCTCCACTCTCTTGGTATCGGCAACTGGCTTGGGGAATTGATCGTATCGTTCCTCCTTGCCATCTCTGCTCTTTCTCTGTCCCTCCGTACCCGTTCCTCCCCTCTCGCTCTTTCTGGGTCATAAATCGATACTATAGGACCTATGGTAACAGGTACTTGTAGGGCATCTGGCAGTGCGTAGGATGTGGCACACTCCGTTTCCGGCACCCTTTGTACCACAAACCTCCCGACTACCTGCTGCACCGGACTAGGCTGGGACAGTTCTTTCTTTGCAGCGGGGTCCCAATCGGAGCTGGGAAGCGGTCCATGCTCTCCTGCGTTGCCCCCCCCCCCCTTCACTATGCTCGACCTCTCCCCCTGCTCTGTTATACGGGGGTGGCCTATCCGTCAGTAATCTGTTTATCAAGCTGTCCTCTGTTTCGCTCTCATCATCTTCTTCTAGGGGGCTTTTGTTTCCGGGCATCTCTAACACTGGGTACAATTTATTTACTTCCATGTTATGCACTCTCCATCTTTTAGCATCTGCATCCCACTTGGCATCCTGCACTGCCCTTACCGATCGTTTCACCCTTTCTTGTCGTCTATTCAGGTTCTTCTCGTGCGCTGCCCTAATCCAGGCATTGAGAGCTTCAAACTGGGTCGGTCTAGGCAAGGGTCTCATTGAGGTCATAACTACTTTTAATCGGTGTAGCACCTCTAATCTGAACGTCCCGTACTTCGGAAACGTCAGTTCCTCATTTCCTTCTGTAATCTTGCTCCACTCTGAAATCCCCAAAATTGTATGCAGCCCAACATTTACCGCCATATAACGAGCCGGCGTACCCTCCGGCGGGGCTTCTTCCCCTTCATAAGATCCCCGCCTCTCTTTCTTAAACGCCGCTCTCAACCATTTAAAACACTTCATGATTATCCGCACAATTTCCAGCCTCAATACTCTGTTTACTTCCTGATGACAATCCACCAATCCTAGCGCGGCTTTGCTAGCTGGCCTATCGCAGCGCGGTCTTTCTCCGGCCGGCCAATCCCAGCGCGGCACTTTCTGACGTCACTCGTCTCCTCTTCGCAGCAGCACCCCTCCTTTATCAGCTCTTCTCCCGGTCATGGATGCGTCCCATTCATACCCTGAAAAATGACTACTTCCGACCAAGCGGTCACTTCCCTCGACTGTACGTCCACAGTTTATCTGTAATTGTCAACACAACTGACGAAATGTCTATCGTCTCTCTGATAGGTTGCTTACACACACAGTAACCTCCGACCAGCGTCCGTTACTCACGCACTCATTCTTACGTTCCCCCTATCTCGGTCTTTCGGGTGATCAATGGTACCTCATGACCCCCTTCACACTGGTTGACAATTACTCTGGATGTCCGATACACCCGAACCACTTAAGCTCTCCTTGAACTTAAGATTTCCACCGGTTGCGCGCGCTCACAACCTGTTCCACAGTCACTCTACAGACATTCAACTCCGCCAGACATTACAACATAGATACAATACAAAAACACCGCAATCTAGCACGCATGACCCTTTATACTCACTCTCGACCGATACTGCTGCTTTTCTGTCTCACGCCATCCGGACCTTCTTCGGCGGGCGGTTCTTCTGATCATCGATCTCTAGGGGCCTTGGGGTAATCTAACCTGGCCTAGATCACCTTCCTCAAGAAGGCAACCATTCTCTATAGCTACCAACTGCGGGGGCGAGATTTTGATCTATACCTTATCCCTCTTGATCTAAAACCCCGTTCTGGTCGACTGGACCTTTGTTGCCTGTCATTGAGGGAAGAAAGTGTATCTCTTACCAAGTTAGTTCACCCAATAATGGACTCCGCTCTGAAGGATCACAAACAACTTCTAGCTTTCAAAGGTTTATTATAAAGTTAGAATCAGCTGCAAGTACAGGCATCTCAAAATGAGATTTACAAGATACACGGGCCCAACTACATACATGTGCTCTCTGAAAACCCTCAGACGAGCAAAGAAGACTACAAGTACAAGTTCTAAGAATAACAAAGCTATAAGCATAGACACGTATTGAGATCTCTCCGTCATTTAAGGCTGGAGGGAAAATACAGGTTAGGCTGTCCCTACCCTGCTCTGGATGGTATCCCTACTTAACAAAGTCTCAACCTATCAAAAGGTGTCAGCGGTGAATGACTTCCTAGGAAGATCACCCACTCTTAGTCTCTTGGTGAAAACCTATGGTCCTCCAGTCATGACCCCTCTCTGCCTACCCATCCGCTCTCTAAAGGGTCCTCAGGCATCTGCTCTAACTCCACCCAGGGGTGCTGTCCCTAATACAAAACATACAACATCGTTTGAGACGCCCCTCGTGAGACGCCCCTCACGTGGTGTAGCTTCTGGCTTTTTCCATGATGAGGCCTCGTGCGTTAGAGTTGACCTTGCTTCTCAGACTCTCCTCTTCGGCCCGCTGATACCCCTTAAAACATTCCGGAACCCTCCTCCGTGTCTGTGCCGGCTCCTGAACAAACCTCTATTCATTTCATTTATAATTGGATCCCCCCTTTCTCTTGCAGACAGACATCTGCAGCCAAGATCCCAATTCTCATAGACTTCCAACAAAAGTTTGCAACATTTCTCGGCACAGACCAATACGTGTAAATCAATGTCTTTAAACATTTCAGGCCTACAACATTTCTCATAATGATTATACCATTCGAATCCTTCATTAATTAATAGCATGTTAATACTCTTATTCTATGATTCGATAAACACATCTATAAAATATGGCCCATTAACGCGACTACTAAAAGACATTAGTGCAATCCATGTCGTGAAAACGAACACCTTTCCCATCCCTTTCAGCTCTGGCCCTGAGGCCTACCACGTTCTACGTTTAACAGCATGTCATCTTACATTTTAGCAGCTACACGACATGGATTCAGGATTAATCACGTCTAATAAGGTTATATAATTTCACACATTTCTGCATTAATTCCACTTCTACTTAAATCTCTAGCTTAACTACACATTTCAGAATATAGATGCATATAATATCAGCACTCATGGCATTTCTCTTCATGACTGTGCTTACTACGTGTAAGTGTGATATACTCATACATTTTAGGTCTGTTTGCGCTCTCTCAGGAAGATGAGGCCTGGCAGAATGTTGGCTGGCTCCCCAAATGCCATAGGAGGGGTCAAGTAGGGAACAGGGCAAAGCTGCACTCGAATCAGAAGCCTAAAGTGAATTTTCTGGGAAGATGTCCTGCGTTGGTACTCCTGAACTTGGGAACTGTCATGGGAATACCAGGCCAGCTGTGATTGAGAAGGGTGGTATCACCTTCGGAGACACTACGATGTCCAACTTGTAATTGGCCAAGTAGTGCCATAAAGTATAGGTAGGAGTAATATTAGAGGGAGTAGAAGAGCAGTGTGCAGTACTAGCATTAATGCTTTAATAGTAAAGGCAGCATCTGAGGTAGACATTGTGTAAACACGTATGGTAGTTTCAGCTCTGAAAATTGTGCTTCTAATGAGTGACTTTCCATGCTGTCTGTTGTGAATGCCAGGCCAACAGATGGGCAGATAGACATCACAGGGAGTTAAAAATAGGTTAAGATATCTTTAAATACAGGCATTTTTTAAAATATATGTGTAGTAAATTGCTAATATTTACCTTTGAGTGCCGTGTTTTGCTATATTTGGCTGCTGAATTTGCTAAAACATGCTAGGCATCAAAGTATGAGTGCATGTTTGTCAGTTAAATAAATGTGATAATGTATCAATGTTTACTCCACTTATTCGCAAACCACAAAATAAATAATGATACATACTAATAAGATGGACACAAAATATATATGAATAAATACAGGTGGAAATATAAAAATAAAAAAACAATGTGATAGAATCGGGAGCCCTTATTAAATTCTATCCAGTTTTGCTCCTATCTGCCCTTGCATGCTTTCCATTTAATTATTTACCTCTCTTCTTGCCACTTTTCAAAATTAATCTCATACCTAAGGGATCTGAGTGCTTGCATCACATAGGTTTAATGATCATTTCTTAACATTTTTCTTTAGAAATTATCTGCTATGTTGTGCTGTTTGTGATACCCAAACGCAGTGGTACAAACACAGTGATACATCCTAAGACGTTTCTATAATTACTTACATACGAACAAGTTAATGTCAAACCACATATCAACTTCGAAATGTTCCATTTTCAACTTCCTGCCCCTAATCTCTGTTGTAGTTGTGCTTCTCTGATAATAACTTCATAATAATTGTTAGAAATATGTTTTTAGAAACAATATATATAAATATGTAACCCGTTATCTTAAACACTGTTTTTATTCTGCCAAAATAGCAAAGAGAATTTGTAAAACGAGATTTTACAGTTTTTGAAGTTTTCGTTTATTAGTGTTGCTTACCGCACGGTACCACAAGAGGGCAGCAGTCACTAAGCACAGCAGTGCAAAGAGAAAATATACTCCCCTCGTACTTGAAATTGGAATAAAAAGCCAAAAAGAAAGTGAAACACGTTGAAAAAATGTAACAGTTAATAAAAATGGAAAAAGTGTAAAAAGATTTAGACTTCCATTAAAAGGCACTCGGTTATTTCAGACCTGTCAAAATATATTCTAATGTGTCCAAACTTCTTACTGATTCGAGGTTCTCTTACTGCTGCAGAGGAAGCGTGCACTGAGCTCGGGAAGGGCATATGCTTAGGAGAAAGTGGGCCCGAAAGGTGGAACCTGAGCACAAATGAAGTAGAAACAGACCAGCAACACACGTCCCACTGTGTGTCACACGATATTGACGATGGTCACACTGTAACCCGTTGAGGAGCCGATAACCTCCGTGCAGTGAGTGGTGCAAGGCAGTGGTGCTGAACAATTCTTAGAGTAGGGGTGCTGCCCTTATTGTCACATTACTAAAGTCATAGAGATTGTGAAAATTAGAAGCGTTGTACACAGTGCTTAACTTATAACGAAAAAATTAAAGTTTCAGTGCCCTCATCATGAGGCCGCTGCAACTTGCACCACACATTGCCCTGCTAATCACTGCCAATTTCAGTACCAACACAATTACTAACCATCACACTCATCATACAAGTGTGACAATTAAGCCTGTTTCAGGCCCCTAAATATATAAGAATGGGTTGGGCGGCAGTCAATAGTCATTAGGGAAAGCATTCGAGATCTCTTGTATATACTTTAGTATATACTTATTACATACTTATATGTGTATGTAGTTTGTGGGCGCTAGAGATCAGCCCTAGGACTTGTCTACTTCCGCTTAAGGACTTTTTTTTCTGTTCAACTGCCTTTAACTGTCTTGATAGAAAACTTCCATCAGAGGTCATTAAAATACCAGAATTGCTTTCTGCTAAAGGACTTTCTTTTTTAAATTTTTCTGGCAACTGCCTCTATTTAACTTTCTTGACAGAAAACGACCAGCAGAGGTCAGTAAAATACCAGAATCACTTTAGCATTTCAATCCATTGAAATTGTCTTCCACAAGCACCCATAGACAATAATATTTTTTTCAAACTTGTATTTTCTGTGATATGACCACCGAAAGGCCCTGATTTTACATTAAAAGCAGACCTTTGGGCTATACCATTTCCGGCAGAAAGGCAATGTTCCCATACCTCGCGTGTTATGCAGTTAGGTACTTACTTTCCCCCCAATGTTAAAGAACAGTAGATGTTTCAGCACCTAGGCTAATGTGCTGCATAGCTAAATACATATAAGGTCCAAAAGACGAGACTGCTTGCATTGCAAATGCTTGTTTCTTTTAGGTCGAGCATTCAAGACCTCTTGTATATACTTTAGTATATGTGTATGTACTTTCTGAGCTCTGGAGATCAGCCATAGGACTTGGCTGCTTCCACTTAGGGACTTTTATTCTGTTTAGCTGCCCCTATTTAACTGTCTTGATAGAAAACGACCAGCAGAGAACAGTAAATGTTAAAGAACAGTAGATGTTTCAGCACCCAGGCTAATGTGCTGCATAGCTAAATACATAAAAGGTCCAATTGCAGTGCAAATGTTTATTTTTATTGTGTATTGAATTGATAAACAGACCCGGGTCTGTTGGCTTAGTGGACTAATGTGTCCACTATAAGGGCCTGTGTTCGACCTCATGACTACAATTTGCTATCCCAACAAGTCCACTCAGCCTTTCGCCCTTCTGAGGTTGATAAAATGAGTACCATTAAGTTGGGTAACAATAAACGTATGTTATTCAGTGGCAAGATACCCTTAAGTGAATGTGCGCTTTACAAATACATATGTTATGTTATTATGCTCATCTTGAAATTAGACAAACAGCGCCACCATGTGGCAGACTATTACTAGCCCCTGTGTTGACAATTAACCCGTTCGCTATAGGTTTCGGCCAACGGCCGTCGCGAGCACTACCTCAGTAGTGCTGCACATGTCTGTTGGCTGACGCGGCCCCGCCCGCTTAATAGAACGTTCCGCACTGGAGCAGAACGTTCAAAGCAGTTAAGGTGTTAAGTGCCTGCGGTGAGTACCGGAACCACTGTCTTAAATTAGGAACTGGAAAAACAAGTGTAGCAAATGTACCACACTGATTCAGCAGGAAGCTGCTATGCGTGTGGTATGTAGCCGGTGGTGCACTTTGGAGCACTCTTTTGGTTGCAAACTGTCATTTACAGACAAAACACTTTCCATTGAAATGGCCACCAAATGTGCATAGACATGCAGTTCTTCTAGTAAAACTACATTGCACACAAAGGGTAATGTACGGAAAGCAAGTTTCAGGGAATATTTATCATATGTGCATCATCAAGTAAAATGTCTTGTGTTGTTTTGACCCTATTAAAATCTAAGTTTTCATCACAATTCAGATTGACAAAAAAAGTGCTTCATGTGTTCTCTTCTAACTGCTGATGTAATTTTTAAATATATGTGCAGTTCATTTACAAGTATTTAAATGTTGTTGTGTGTTAGAAATAAACTGACATCCCACAGCCTTTCCTTTCACTTCCTGTACCCCAGCAAGATTGTCACCTAGGTCAAGTTTTAGAAAATCCTCTCACTATGCGGTCAGAGAAATAAAAGCAAATACCAGTTTCTAAATAAGCAGCAATTTGTCATATGACATAGCATGACATTTGATCTTTGTCTTTGAACACACAGCAAATGTGACAAAATAAATACAAAATCTAAATGCATCTTTATTGCTCATTCGCCTTCTGAGCTCCAGCATGGTTATTTTTGGGAGGGCTACAGCGACCCCAGCGCACCTAATTCTAGCTCCTATGGTTCCAGATCCTGTTTGGAGGCTGGGAACTGTTGATCCCTTGTGTTTGGGGCATTAGCTGCAGCCGTGGAAGCTTTTGTTATTGGGTGAGAGGGTCGAGGTGAGAGCCCCGCCCCTTCTCCAGTGGACCTCCCACTCATGTCTCATAAAAGCAACGAGTTAACGGTCCAACCCTCCACAGAGCCTGCCTTTTTAAGCCCCGACCACCTCTCATGGTGAAATGTATCTGAAAGTTATATGGCATGTAAAACATCTTTTAATAAAGCCTTGAGAAAGTGTGCTTCAGCACTCAGACCCAGACTGCCTGGCTGATCGATTGTAACAACCTAAATAAGCTATCTAATTGTTATGGTAAATAAAGGCTGTGTATATGTATGTATACTTTGCGCTGTAATTTATGATCTGCTGTCATTCCGTCATGAAGAACCTCATTGGTGGAATGTTTGGCCAGTTCTGTTGAGTCAATAACTGGCTGGGAGGCCTGAAGAGTGGATGTGCTTGATAGAGGTCGGTGAGCCGCTGAAAGCTCAAGCCAGGCTCGCAGTGGCGGTTCCTCCATGGGGGCGTTTGAGCGCCGCCCCCTGTTTTCTCGCCGTGTGAGAAGGCAGAAACAAATGGTAGTTATTGGCGTAACAACTACCAGTTGTTTCTGCCTTCTCGCACGGCGAGAAAGCAGAAGTTCCTGGTTTAGAGTGGGCGAGATCAGGGGGGAGTGGCTTGGGGGAGTGGCTTGCCCACTGTTGTTAATACTGACTGAGGCCGCCCAAACAGACAGTATTAACAACAGTGGGCATGCCACTCCCCCAAGCCACTCCCCCCTGCCCTCGAGTAACTGTCCCTGTTCTCTCTGTATGCTGCAGCATACAGAGAGAAAATGACGTCGGTGAGGCAGCCGGCAAGAACGCTGATGACGTGCTGCTGCAGCCTTGAACCAGGACAGCGGGTTTGGAAGCGAAATGAATATGGTTCTACTCGAGCAAATGATGAAAAGAAGCTTGGATTTCCACAGTATCGCTCTATTAGGGAAGGTAGGGTGCTGAAGGACTGGGTTCTTTGGACCCAGCGGTGCCAGGGCACAACACCTGAAACCTTCGTGGGTAACCTGCTCCGGCGTACAAATCACAGAGACACGGGACACTTCCTTCGGCGTCAAAGAGTCAAGGTTTATTTACTGCAGGGAACACAGAAGTCACAAGAAGTACAGCGAGTGTAGTTCGGGGAGACTGCTTCAAATTGTATTTGTGGATCGCTCCTTTTATACAGTTTCTACCCATAGGATAACATGATACACAATAGTTTACAACCTGGTTCCCACAAGTCGCTCTCAGAGGGGTCGCTTAGATCACTTTGAAACACACAAGATCCGGAACATAAGTGCGGAAACATTTGGCGGTTCCCAACTGTAAAAACCCATCTTCCCACCATTAGCAAATTCCAATCAGCAGTAAAGTAGATCGAAACAGGAACGAAGACAGGTGCAGAGGAAGACGGAGACAGTGGGGAGATCGGAAAGGGTGTAAAAGGGGAGTGTCGAGAAGCACGAGATACAGGCATCAAAGGGACGTGCCTAATGAGATGCACAACTGAGACAATAAGCCCGTGCGGCAAGATGAGCCTCGAGCGGCGCCATCTGCCTTACAGTAGCATCCCCCTCGTCATAAAGACACTTTCAAAGAACATGTGTCTTCCGCAAACATCTTGGGAGTCCCAGGGTCGCGAAGCGGACAGCGTCCGTTCGCTGGCTACTTGAGGGCAAGAGACAAAATGGATGCCGTATCTAAGATGGAACCCGTGGGTACAGATGACAAACCCACATAACAAACGAACGGTTTAAGTTAGCACAGCGAAACTGCGCACACTTGCTAAACTCGTCATTTGCGGTTCATAGATACTAGACTCGACCATATTCGTGTGAGTCGAAAACACCACTTACAATTGTCACGGAACCTCAGACGCTCCTTTTGCCCTCATGTAGGCAAGCACTAGTCGGAATCATACTCGATATTCATCAGACCATCAAGATGTCGTTGTAGCATAGCTCTGTCCAACCGAGTCCCCTTGGTAACAGATGGTTGTCTCATACACGTTGTAGCACAGAGGCCACATAAGGCAGGACCACACTGCACACAAAGGCAACACGTGAACAGGAACACTACCACAACCCCGATGATCATCAGAATCTTCCAACCCCAAGTCGACACCAGGCCCCAAAACCAACCAAGTAGCGTCCAATCCCCTACATCCACGTGTATGGATTCGGAGATCTTGTGCAACTTCGAGATGGCTTGATAGACAGTAGGAGCATTATCTGGAATGAAAATGCAACAGCTCGAATGGATCACTTTACATACCCCACCGCGATCTGCTAAGACAACATCTAAAACCATACGGTTTTGTAATGTCATAAGTCTCTCCGCCTGAAGTTCTGTGGTGATATTACCAAGGGCACTGGCAGTAATGTTAGCTGTCGATTCTACCACTCGAGTCAAATGTCTCAGGTTCCTACTATTAACCATAGGTCCCCAAAACGGGAGGAAACCCTTGAAAAAGTCTCCTGCCTCTTGACCGGCAGTATCCTCTTCACTAATTACGCCTCGTACAACTCTAGTCTTGTGGTAATCGGCATCTACAGTGAACGTCGGAGGCAACAGATTTGCAACAAAACATGAGCCCATGAAGTCTGCGGGCAACCATGTGTATGCACGATCATGACAGATGAAGTACGTACCCTTGGCAGCCAGAAGCACAGGGATCGGGGACATTGACAGAACGTAACTTTCAGTGCAAGCACTTACTCCAAGTGAGGCTTGCGAGCCACGACCCACAAGACAAAGATTACCAGTGTGGGGTACGACCCATATTGGAGACGAGCTTTTAAGCTGCTTTTCATTAGTGAACGTACTATATTCCCCTTTATTCGGTGCCCTATAGGCTTGTACCTCTGCCTTAGGGATGAGATAAGCATCATGGATCTCATCTTCCAAATCCTGTATTATCATCGATACCACCCACTGCCATGAGGTAGGACCCGGTTTGGGGGAACGTTCTGGAGAGGGGTGGAAACCTAGTGCGCTTCGAAGCATTGTTTGGTATGCTCGAGCTGACCCTTGGGAACTATACGGTAACACCAGATATGGAATTCCCTTACCCGTAGTATGTGGCATCAACCCACACACCCAACAATTAGTAGTGTTAACCACTAACTGATGCTGATGGAGGAGCTGGATAAAGGAATTGTTGCGGAATTCTACACGTCTAGCCTGTTCGTGTTCTGGTAACATATGAAAGGAATGAGGAGAAGCAGTAGAAGTAATGTTAGGGTAAGGAGTAGGAGTAGGGGTAGGAAGTAAGAAGTAAGACATAGTGTAATACACCCCACCCGCCAAAAATGCGGAAGCAGTTAAAAACAATACAAACAATTGGGATACAAAACATTTCGTACGACTAAGTTTCTGCAGCTTGACTCTATATGCCTGAGCTCCTTCCAAATCATTCAGCTTCAAAAATGCCATTTCCCTACGACCGTCCGCAACGTTTCTTGACGCACTTCGTTCTGTGCAGCAATAGTCAATTCCCAGGAGTTCCTAGGAACCGACGGCCTTTAACCTAGCGTCAAGACCTACTGTCCAGAAGGAAGTACGCGCGCGGCCCTACGGCCCTCAATACACAATATGTATTTTATTTAGCACAAATAATTCAGCTGTGGAAGGAAAAAGATACAAGAAAAAAATCTTGATATATGTACAAAACAATTTTCAGTGTTACGAATTGTTCACAGTTGATCAGGGGAAACGAAGATATTGCAGTTATCAGTTTCAGCAAAGCAAGAAAAAAATTTATTTGTCCTTAGTATGAGAACGCAAAGAATATCGATGTTTCCCGGGACGTGTCTGCTCGTCGAACAAAGGATCTGTCGAAGAGACAGCGTCCTGCTGATCAGTTCGTTGGTCTGGTCTTGAGTCTCTTGCTGACAATGTTCCAACAATGGCTTTCTGCTGCGCTGAGTGTTCACCAACAAGTTGTGCGTCACTGAAAGGTACAAACGCCGGCAATGTCGCTGCTTCTGTTGACGCAATGCCTTTCCTCACCCACGGGTCTGCCGGCAAAGGAATAGGGACTCGCTTACAATGGGTAGCATGTACCCAGTTCTTCCGTCCCTCAAGACGAACGGCAGTCCTCGTGGCCAAAAGCACCTGGTGAGGTCCAACAAAGCGGGGGTCCAGATTCTTCTTGCGCGAAAAATTTCGGGTGACAACCCAATCACCAGGCTGGAGCTGGTGGCCTGGACCCTCCGTCTGCGTCGGCAAGGCGTCGTAAACCTGTTGATGAATTAACCTCAGTTTAGCAGTCAAGTCATGTAAGTAGTCAATCAACATCGGGTACTCAAGATCAACGAATATACCTGGCCTAGGAACCCCCCACACATTCGCAGGACGGCCGAACACTATTTCATAGGGACTAAGCCCTATTCGGGAGTGTACAGTCGCCCTAGTTGACAGTAATGCTAGAGGCAAAGCGTCAGGCCACGAAAGTCCAGTCGTAGCCTGGATCTTCGCTAATTTTAGTTTAAGGGTGCCATTGTACCCTTCAACCAATCCAGCTGACTGGGGATGATTGGCGCTATGGAATTTCTGATTAATTCCAAGGCCCTTACACACACTCCTCATCACACTTCCAACAAACTCACTTCCGTTATCTGACCACACGACTCTAGGCATTCCATACCGAGGAAAGTATTCCTTCAGTAGGATTTTCGCAGTAGACAAAGCAGTATTATCTTTGAGGGGATAGGCCTCGATCCATCGGGAGAATGCGCAAACCACAACCAAAACGTATTTCAGGTTATTGCATCGCTCCATATGGATGAAGTCCAATTGGATCACCTCAAAGGGATACGAAGGAGGAGCAAAACTGCCAGGGGGAGTTGGGGTTCCTTTGCCAGGATTGTACATTATACACACCATACAATTCTTCACCAAACGTTCAGCACACTTAGTAATTCCATCATTCTTCCACACATCAGCCAACAACTTGCAAATACCTTTCGCGCTAATATGTGCTAACCCATGTGCCATTTGCACAACGGCCAGTACATACGCATCAGGCAACATCCATCTTCTCTGATCTGACAAATCAATCCAGCAACCATTCACATCCAACCTTCCCGTACTTTCTTTCCACTTCATCTTTTCAGTGTCGGTGGCCTCATTCTGAATTGCTTTCACACTCTCTATAGTATTCTCACACATACTTGATTCTGTAGGCCACCTAACCGAATTCGTCACATACATTCGAGTGCTAAGGTTCCGGGCAGTCTCCTTAGCAATCTCATCTGCAAACGCATTACCACGACCAACATCATCCGTCACCTTACGATGCGCACTACATTTAACAATTGCAACTTGAGCAGGCAAAGTCAATGCATCCAAAAGATCGTTCACAAGCTGGCCATGCTGTATTTTCGTGCCATGTGACGTCAAGAAACCACGTTCTCGCCACAATCGTCCGAAACTATGCGCTACACCGAAAGCATACTGACTATCGGTGTACACATTCACACGTTTACCTTTTGCTAATACACATGCTCTAGTAAGAGCGATCAGCTCTGCAGCTTGGGCAGAATTCTGATTCAATCTCGCAGTCTCAACAACAGTATTCAATGTCACCACAGCATAAGCAGTAGTCACATCACCATTCGGCAATTTAAAACATGACCCATCCACATACAGGGTGCCATCCGGGTCTTCCAATGGGGTGTTTTTAAGGTCCACACGACCTTTTGTTTCCTCCTCTGTCCGCAAGTAACAGTCATGTTCTGTTACTGCATCTGACTCTGCACTAATTGGTAACAAAGTTGCCGGATTTAGGACATTACAACGTTTTATCTGAATGTGGCTTGCCAAGAGCGTCAATTCGTACCCAGATAACCTCGCACTCGTCAAGTGCTGAGTTTTCGTACGGTTCAAAAGAGTATCGACTGCATGCGGAACCATCACCGTAAGCATATTATCCATGACCAATCCTGCTGATTGTCGGATGGAGACCGCAGCTGCCGCAGTTGCTCTCAAACAACTCGGCAATGCTCTAGCTACTGGGTCTAAGGTCGAGGAAAAATATGCACATGGACGTTGCTTACCACCAAAAGGTTGCGTTAAGACGCTTAAAGCACAACCTTCCCTCTCGTGAACATATAACGTGAACGGTTTGCTGTAATCAGGGGTACCTAACACAGGGGCCGAACACAATGAATCACGTAATTCAGAAAAACGTTTCTGACATTCTTCCGTCCATGGTAAAGGAGTCGAAACATCCTTGCACGTAAGAGCCACCAATGGTTTCGCTAGCAATGAAAAATTAGGAATCCACTGCCTGCAGTACGATGTGATACCTAGAAAGGCACGCACATCTCTTTGGGTTTGTGGCACAGCCATGCGCGCAATCGCTGCAATTCTCTCTGGGGTCAATCTCCTTCCCTCCTTTGACAATAAGTGACCTAGATAGGTTACTTCTTGACAACAATATTGGAGTTTAGAAGGTGACACCTTGTGATTTAACTCACAGAGATGTTGCAGCAACGACACTGTAGCAATTTTGCAAATGTCCTGAGTATCAGCAGCCACCAATAAGTCGTCGACGTATTGGATTAAAGCCGCACCAACCGGCAACCTAAACGCATCTAGTTGACCCTTCAAAGCTTGACTGTAAATCGATGGACTTTCACAGTAGCCCTGAGGAGCGCGTTTGAACCGGAAGCTACGTCCACCAAGAGAGAAACCGAAAAGGTCCCTGCTCTCTTCGGCAATCGGGATGCTGAAAAACGCATTTTTCAAATCAATCACCGAAAACCATGAAGCCGTAGCTGGAATCAGAGTCAGTAGCGCCGTAATGTCAGGCACAACAGGGAATTGAGGAACCACAATTTTATTTACCTCCCGTAAATCAATAACAAAACGATAAACAGGCGGTTTGGTAGGATCAGTACGTTTAAGAATGGGCAGTACAGGACTATTGCACACGTTTCCCCGAGTTTCTTCAATGACATCTTTCTCGATCAAATCATAGATGATCGCTAACAAAGCTCGTTCACCATCCAGGGAGATACGATATTGGGGAATACGTGGCAATCGCACATTCGATTTCAACTGAACAACATAAGGGGAGATATCAAGTAGGCCCACGTCGTTTGGACCCGTCGCCCACAAAGATGCAGGAAGAGAATCCAATTCCGGTGGAAGCTTATCGAGGGACAAATACATGGGAGAGACTACTTTCTCTCCGAACGTAAGCTTTATACCCGCAGGAGAACAATACAAAGTCGCATACAAGCGTTTAAGCAAATCCAGACCCAAAAGATTTTCACCACAACCAGTGGTTAAAATCAACGGAGCTTCGAGCTCACGAGGCCCAATTTTAAGGGGCAAAGGGCGCGAAACTGGATTGCTAACGGGGGCGCCAGAGAATCCAACAGATACATTTGTTAAGCCAGACAAAGGTGCGCCAGGGAGTTTCGAATGCATGATAGAACTTTTCGCTGCACCAGTGTCCAACAGAAAAGGCTCAACGACGCCCGATGTAGCAACTGCGACGTAAGGCCCTCTCTGATCAACCGGAACTGATACCACTCCCTCTCCTTGTCTTTGGCTGTCCTAGTAATTACTATCGTCAGTTCCCTGATCGACGTAATAATCGTCTACATTGTACTGCGCAGATCGTCCTTGCGATGATCCACGTTGGTCGAAACAATTATTAGAATTTGACGAGTTATCAGAACAGTCGTTCTGAGCACCACGACCTCTACCACGTGATGCGTGCTGTGCACCACCACGACCTCCTCTAGACGAATTACCACCACTACGGTCATTTAAAGCAGGACAATTGAATTTAATGTGTCCCTCCTGTCTACAATAAGCACATTGGTTGTACCCCAACGAAGATCTCTGAAAAGATGAATCATTACGCGGCTGCGATCGATTTGATTGCGACTGCGATCTATTCTGCTGAGGCGCATTTTGATTAGAACGCGGCGGATATGCTTGTTGTAACAACACTTTAGTTTTCAGCTCTTTCGTCTTTTTATCGGCACGGTCATTTTCCTCTTTTTCTCTATTTTCGTAATATTGTGCCGTAGCCAGAATCTGAGCTGAGGTAGAAACGGCCCATGAACTTTCTGAATTTTTCAATTTATTGCACAAGTCGGGCAATAAGTTCGATACAAATTTATCCACAAACAGCCTTTGTCCACCCTCAGTACCCATATCCTGCCCACTATGATCGACGAATGTTTCCTCGAACCTCGTAAAGAAGTCTGAAACACTCTCATCTTTCTTCTGCTTACAGGCTGACAACTTGTCCCAATTTACCCTCATAGCTGGCATAAGCGTTTTCATTAACGTAATGATTCGCTGGGGAAGAAGTTCAATCAACTGATCGGGTTTAGTAGCAGCCACTTGTCCAGCGTCTGCCGCTGTAATGGCAGCCCAATCACCACCTAATTCATTCGCGTGATCTTGGTGACGAATCTTGGCCCATACCGGTTGCGGTACGACATTGCCAAACAACATGTCGATATCGGCCAGATTCATTATCGTAGCGTCTACGAGCTGCGATAATTCTTTGTAATACCCCGCAGGATTTTTGCGAGGATCAGGCAAAGTTTGTTTCACCTGAAGCACTTCCGATCGTTTCCAAGGGAGGTGTATCCACACTCTCTGGAAATGTGCTGGTATTGGAGCATTAGCATTAGTATTATCAGCGGGTACCCAAACTGGCGGAACTTCTCGCATAGGATATTGGCCAGACCCATCTCGTTGTTCAATGTCCTCAACGAACAATGCATGAGGAATAGGAGCGGGACGAAGAGATAGCAACCGTTCAATAGCACGTCGGACATTAGTGTCGACTATCAGTCCAGTTGCGAACTGAAGCCGAAGATTAGACAGGGCGGTCAGCACCTCGTCAGGCGCAACAGCCGCTATCTGATCATGTAAGAACTTGCACATTTCATCAAACACATATCTCTGAGTAGGTATGTTGAATTGATCAAACGTTTCGAGGACAACACGAGGTGGATTTCTAACAGGGTTTATCATCCAACCCATCGCCATATTGTATAGCGCAACACGTTCTCTATTACCAGGAAGCTGGCTACGTCTCTGTGGACCATCAGAACCTGCAGACCCAAAAACAGGTCCGAGCGACTGAAAGAAGTTTGTCGCAAGGGGAGAATCACGATTACGAGTAGAGGGAGAAGAGTAAGACACAGGACTAACAAGAGAAGGAGTAGAGACATTAGCAACGACAGGGGTTAACAACACAGGAGCAGTAGTGTGAGTAGGAGTATGTGGAAGCGGAGGAGCAGTAGGAATAGACACAGGCACAGGAGCAGGAACAGTCGGAAGAGCGGGTGCAGGTTGAGGAATAGGCGGAGGAATAACAAGTGGGGGAGCAGGTACGGCAGGGACCACAGGAACTGCGGTACCCTGTACGTACGGAGGTGGCGACTTCATAAGATAGGACATTAAAGAATCCTCAACTGCCTCTTCCTTCTTATCCGACTCCGTAGACAAAACAGGATAGCATTTGTCTATGGACATACGCTGTAATCTCTCAAACACTTCCTTATCCTTATCCTCCTTATCACGCTGAAACTGCTCAGCTTTCTTCACTATAGTAGCAACAGTATCTCGCTGACTACGTTTATTTTGTCTGATCTCTTTCTGTCGGGCTTCTTTGCGCCAGAACCGAAAGGCATCAAACATGGCCGGCCTAGATTTACGTTCGAACAACTTTATTTCCAAATTATCTAAGATCGACGCTTCGAAGCTACCGTGAGGTGGCCAACGAAGATCGCCGTCTTTCTTTGTATATTTGATCCAATAATCATTAAAAGCAATCGGGCCTAGCCCATGTTTGCTATATAAGTCATAAGTAGGAGTTCCAACCGGAGGTATCGGACATGAGTCCTCCAGCAGGGAATCCGCACCACAAGGTCTAAAGCAACTGAACAAAGTACTGCGACCAGGCATCTTGCACACTAGCCGAGTTTCACAAACTTCAAGGGTTACGGGATTTACCAAGTCCCAGCAAGAACAAAACCCTCGGTCTTTGGCGGCTGCAGTCGTCAAACAAATACAACAACAACAAAGTACGCTAGCAAAGTGTCACCGACAAAAACACTCACACAGCGTGTACAACAAAGACACCCGCTAAAGTGTCTACAACAAAAACACTCGCTAAAGTGTTTACAACAAAGACACTCGCTAAAGTGTCTACAACAAAGAACTCTGGGAGCGACCCACAAATACTTAACTCAAAGATCAATGGCGTCCTCAGGAAGGCCCGTCAATCGTCTCGCTATACCAAGGTCTACGCCAGGCGCCAAAACAGGTCTACAGTCAGGGCAGCAGTCCGTCGCAGCCGTTAGGAGGCGGGAATCTTCGCGGGAAAAGTCTTCGGGCCACTTATTTCGACAACAGGATCGATGAAGCGGGGTGCACCTTCCCTCGGAGATTTCACACGAAGTTCCTCACGATCGTCAGGCTTGGACCGGTACCACTGATGCAGCCCCACGTTGGGCGCCAACTGAAGGACTGGGTTCTTTGGACCCAGCGGTGCCAGGGCACAACACCTGAAACCTTCGTGGGTAACCTGCTCCGGCGTACAAATCACAGAGACACGGGACACTTCCTTCGGCGTCAAAGAGTCAAGGTTTATTTACTGCAGGGAACACAGAAGTCACAAGAAGTACAGCGAGTGTAGTTCGGGGAGACTGCTTCAAATTGTATTTGTGGATCGCTCCTTTTATACAGTTTCTACCCATAGGATAACATGATACACAATAGTTTACAACCTGGTTCCCACAAGTCGCTCTCAGAGGGGTCGCTTAGATCACTTTGAAACACACAAGATCCGGAACATAAGTGCGGAAACATTTGGCGGTTCCCAACTGTAAAAACCCATCTTCCCACCATTAGCAAATTCCAATCAGCAGTAAAGTAGATCGAAACAGGAACGAAGACAGGTGCAGAGGAAGACGGAGACAGTGGGGAGATCGGAAAGGGTGTAAAAGGGGAGTGTCGAGAAGCACGAGATACAGGCATCAAAGGGACGTGCCTAATGAGATGCACAACTGAGACAATAAGCCCGTGCGGCAAGATGAGCCTCGAGCGGCGCCATCTGCCTTACAGTAGCATCCCCCTCGTCATAAAGACACTTTCAAAGAACATGTGTCTTCCGCAAACATCTTGGGAGTCCCAGGGTCGCGAAGCGGACAGCGTCCGTTCGCTGGCTACTTGAGGGCAAGAGACAAAATGGATGCCGTATCTAAGATGGAACCCGTGGGTACAGATGACAAACCCACATAACAAACGAACGGTTTAAGTTAGCACAGCGAAACTGCGCACACTTGCTAAACTCGTCATTTGCGGTTCATAGATACTAGACTCGACCATATTCGTGTGAGTCGAAAACACCACTTACAATTGTCACGGAACCTCAGTGCAAGAAATGATGTCTTAAGTTAAGTCATTGGTAAAAAAACTATGTGAATGTGATTTGCCGCACAAAGCAATGCCTGTGCCTGTTACCGATACCTCAGCTGTAAACAATGAATTTCGCTGCTTGTGCCGCATGCCTATAACTGCGTTTTAAAACCCATGCCTTAAAGTCTGGGAACCTCTAGAGGTTTCGCTTCAGTTCTCACTGCCTTCCACTGAGAATGTGTGGCTTGGTTGCCATGGAGACATCGCATTTCTCCAAGAATTGCTCTTATTGATCCGCGGACAGGCGGACAGGCGTACATGGGCAGGCAAGTCAAGTGTGAAGAATAATTGGGGCTGGTGAGCCCTATGAAATGACCAGGGGGTCACAGGTCAGAAATAAGCTCATAGTCAACACTTAGGCAAAGAGAAAGAAACAGTCTGTTTCATTTTGTTTCTGGATTTCGCTTTTTTGCACTCTGTGTCATTGTCGTCTTTCTCTGCAGGCTGAAAGAAACTTGTTAGTCACTTGTCATGTCAGATCTTCGGTGCTTGTCCTGACGCAGCTGTCAGCCTCCCTGCTCTCTGCAGTCCAGGGACACACAACAACATTAATTATTTATCACTTCTTGTGTAGTGTGGATGAAGGAAAATTAGCGGCGTGTAAACCGTGGTGCAGGTTAAAGATGAAGCCACAGATTGTTTTTTTGGAACTAAGAGGATTTTTTAGACTACAATATTACATTGGCAACCGATGGAAGTCTGTACTGATATGTCCTGATGGAAATGTGTACTGAAAAAAGTAAATTTGCATGAATAAAATAATTAGTTTGCAAGGGTGACCTGGATCGGGCAGTAGTTCATGTCCCATTCATAACATGACAGCACTACATAACTACACTTTCATAATCGGTTTATTAACATTCCAAGGGCCCGATGTAGGTAATTTCATTGTACTGGTTCATAAATACCGATTGCTACCGAATCGGTATTTATGAATCGGAAAACAGTATGTAGGTAAAAAATGGTAAAAAAATAATGATTCGGTATCAGTCGGAATCGTGACTCCGTAAATACCGAATCTGTAATGTCCGAATCGGTAATTACCGATTCGGTATCACCCATTCAACCCAATGGGCCTCCAGGCCCATAGGAATGAATGGGAGATACCGAATCGGTAATTACCGATTCGGACATTACCGATTCAGTATTTACCGAATCAGTAAAAGCCGATCTCGAAAATTCGAATGGAAGACATGTGAGCCAGTCAACCAATCAGGTACACCCAACACACCCCACAACAAAGGCAATGTAAAATCAACCAATCAGAGGCAAGTACCACACCCAGTACCTGGAGTTGGCCACACCCATGTAGGTGCAGAGCCACAGAACTGTTTGGAGAGCCGGAGGGGAGACAGAGGAGCAGGCTGCACTGAGCCCAGCAGAGCATCACCATGGAGTCCCAGGAAGCCCAGAAGGATGGTGTTGACCGAAAAAGGAAGATCAAATTCAGCCCAATTGAGCTCCAGGTGCTGGTGGAGGAGGTAGTGCAGCATTACAGCCAGCTTTTTGGGAGACAGTCCCTGCAAGTGGCAGAGTCACTCAAAAGAACCACCTAGCTGGCCATCCAGAGCAAAGTTAATGCCCTTGGGATCACACACCGTGAAATAGAAGACATTAAAAAAGGTGGTATGATCTGAGGATCACCACCAAAAAGAAGACAGCAAGCCAGAGAAAAGAATCTTTAGCCACAGGTGGAGGCAATAGCCGTGCACCAAGCCTCACAGAACTTGAGCAGATGGTGGAATCCACAATGGAGCCTGAAAGCATACACGGGACTGGGGATGCTGACAGCTCAGCCAAAGCTGCAAGAAAGAAAGGTAAGATGCATGGACATGAATCCCCACCCATTCCCTGGGCCCTTACCCAATGTGGGTTACACATGCACATCCAGGACACATGTAGTACTCACCAGCAATGCATCATGGTAGTTGTAGTCACAGGAACATTCATCAAAGCAGCCAACACAACAATGTATGCCATGCCACACCCCCCCATACACAAGCAGTTGCAGCTCAGGAAACTGTGTGATGTGAATATGTACAATGAAAACACACAGGTGATCATTGTCCATGTCTTCCCACGGGAGAGTCATCGCGCAGTGCAGTGCAGGGAGGGGAGGGGAGGCAAGTGCAACAGCAACAGCTGTGAGGGAGAAGCCTACAGACAAAGCAGGACCCAGCACTGTCTCTGAGGACACTACCACAACACAGGCACCCACAGCAATGGAGGAAGTCACCACAGCACAGCCACTGTCACCCCTGCTGTTTGAGACACAGACTCCGGCAGCACCTGAAGGTGCCTTAACACCAAGCTCAGGGTCCTCTGTGCAATTGAGGTCAAGGAGGCAGGACGTACCACCACTCAGGATCCTGGAGAGCTCTGATGATGAAGAGGTGGAGGTACAGGCACCTAGCACTCCAGCAGTGCCTGGGAATGCAGGGCAACAGGGCTCATCAGGATCTAGGCGTGCAGGTGCCCGTGGTCAAAGGGCACATGAGCAAGAGGAGGGACAAGATATGCAGGGGGTGTTTGCCGGGTTGGAAAGCACAATGGTGAGGATCCAGCGCATGCAGGTCAAAGGGATCATGGCAGTGCACAGACAGGTGCGCATCCTCAACGGCAGGATGTCAAACATTGATAGGGGGATAAGCTCCATGGCCCTAGGAATGGAGTCCATGGCCAAAGAAATGGAGTCCATGGCAGAGGGGGTGAGGGACATGGGTGTGCACATGGGTTCCCTCTGTGACAGGCTGGAGAGTGACCAGGCAGAAAGGCGCAGGAACAGGCACGAACTTAAGCAGCTGAATAAATCCATCAACCGCCTGGCAACTGCAACCACCCTGCTATGCCGCTGGTCTGTGAACATGCAGACTGACATTGTGCACTGCTGCAGTGACTTGTCCAGGGGGATGGGGAGGGTGACCTCTGCTATGGAGGTACTGCTGACACAGCAGATAGCCACTGCTGGTGACACGGGTGTCGTGGACACGGAGGAGTCCACAAGCAGGAGTGGTTCCAGCACGCCTGTACAGGATGTTCGCTGGAGCACCAGGCTACATGCAGATGACCCTGGCACCACTGCGCAAGTTGGCCCCCTGCCCCGTGGCTCCCACAACATCATGAGTAAATGCAAACAATGACTTTGCATCCATAACACAGGACAGGTCACAGTGAAGTGAACTTTGGCCACCCAGTGTGAAAAGTGGATTTTATTTGTTTCATGTGGTCTTGATTATGTGGAGTCAGGTAGTGCAAATTAAACAGAGTGCTTCAAGTAGTAAACCTGCCTGTGTATCATCAATATATTAGAAATATCTGTTTGTGATTTCTGCGCGTCTCAGTCTGCCATCTGTTGCTGGCGCTGCACCTGCTGCATTGTCATCGGCTTGTTCTGTCCCATCATCCATGTCCTCATGATATGTGAGTTCTACCTCTGTGCCCTCCTTGGTGGCAAGATTGTGCAGCATGGCGCAGGTCGCAATGATTTTACAACACATCAGTGACGTGTACTGCCGTGCACCTCCACTCTCATTGAGGCACCTAAATCTGCTTTTCAGCAGTCCAAAAGTGTGTTCCACAAAGCAACGTGTTGTTCTGCGTGCCACGTTGTAACACCTTTCGCTCCTTGTAGTTGGATTCAGGTAGGGTATGAGAACAAATGATCGCAAGGCATATGCACTGTCACCTGGGTGGAAAATGAAATTTTGTTTAGTCCCATACTCATGATTGTTCCTCCTGCATTGACTATCAGGGTATCTCACACATACTCACCTAGCAGATATCCATCCCCAAATTCACCAGCCACAAGGCATCTGTATATCCCACTATTCTGAAATATGTAGGAGTCGTGGGTACTCCCTGGAAAATTTGCTACAATGTCTGTAATCATGTTGCCAGCGTTGCAGATCACCTGCACATTGATTGAATGCGTAGACTTTCGATTTCTCTATATGTGTTCAGTTGCTGCAGGTGGGCATAGTGGGATGTGCGTCCCATCGATACAGCTTATGATGTGCAGGAACTGTGCAAGGTAATAGAAATAGGTTTTTGTCTTTGCTAGTTCAGCAGGTGTGTCAGGGAACTCAATGTAGTGTTCCATCCTCTGCATCATGCGTCAATGAATTTTCTGAAAAAACGTGAAAGGCAGCTCTGGGACACCCCACCTATTGCAGCAATCACATGCTGGTAGCTCCCAGAAGCAAGAAGATATAGGCAGCACAACACCTGCACATAGGGTGGGATGGTGTGTGCTCTTGGGGTTGGGTGTTCCAGATATGGGTGGAGGTCCCTGATCAGGTCCAGGATGGTTCTGTGGTGTAGTCTGTTCCTTTGCAGGATTTCAGCTTCAGTCAGTTGGAAGAGGGTGATCCTCTGCCTATACACCTGCTCCTCCCTTTGCCAGACCTTCTCTCCTGCTGCCTGTATCCGTAGCCGCCTTGTAATGACATAGAAAGCCACCATTGTGGTTGCAGTGTTGCATTTTGGGGCCTTCTTTTATAACCTCTACCAGGTTTCCACCTGCTTTCAATCCATGGTATTTACCAACTCTTAAATACCGATTTTCATGTAATTCGGTATTTTTTGTGTTTTCTACATCTCGATGTGCCATTTTTACCATTTCTTATTTTCCGAGTCGGTAAATAAGGAATCGGTAAGTTCCGAATCTGTAAATTACCATTTCTTATTTACCGATTCGGTAAATATGATTTCGGTATTTTCCGATTTGTGAAATACTGAATCGGAATTTTACCGACTGGTTTTTAACGATTCGGTACATTTTTGGTCACATGCATCTCGATTCTCTTATACCGGTCGGTAAGGGCTAAAATTACCGATTTTCGGCCGTTACCGACCGGTATTTGCCTACCTACATCGGACCCCTAATCTCTAAAATGTAGTTGAAAATGCTCCATTTGCTCCCTTTTTTTCAAAATGTTATCGAGGGGGGAACCCACGAACCGCACTTATGATGGTCTGGCTTGCTCTCTGCGCTTGCCCGCCGCTGGCCATTGATTCAGACCAGACCTTGTACGCCCTCCCACTTTCAAATGTCACCAGCCGCCACTGCAGGCTTGACCCTGAAGCCTGGCTCTGGCTCAGCTGGAGGTCCTGTTGGAACCTCGAGTGCATAACAAGCCGAGCTTTGATTTGAGTTTTGCCTGTATACCTCCCGGTACCATGGATGTTGCTTTAAAGCCAGAGCTGGCTACTTTATTACTTGAAAGCCAGATTCAAGCCTCTGCTCCTGTTATTCTAGGTAACTCACTTAATCTCCCCATGCCTAGAAACAATGAATGGTGAACTTCCATAATGTAACTGGTGCTCATGTAAAGCACCCCAATACCTTTGGGGCAAGTTCGCAGCATATACAAGCTGCAGAAAAATCCACTAAGAGGTAAAAACAAAGCCCTAACATAAGGAAAGACAAATACATACATACCCATTTAGTGGCTGATTTTACAAAGCCAAACCATAAACCTGGTCATCCCTGCTTAAGCTGTGTGGTCATAGGCAAATATTTTCTTTCACCAAAACTCTTTTTCTTTAACATCACATATGAAAGCTCTTTCAGACATGAGTTTGGAATGCCATTTATACAAAAACTATTGCATTTGATTTAATAGATTATAATATTGCATGATAATCTGGGCCAATACAGGGTTTACATGAGAACTAAGCAGGGAGGGATGTTGCACTGTGGAGTGGGCAGTGGGGGCCATCTACTTTGGGTCGCCCACCTGTCCTTAAGCAGGCAGTAAAAGATCTGGGAGTCTGGGTGGACTCCGCCCTTACCTTTGTGGTCCAAACCAAATTGGTAGCCGGGACCTGCTTTGAACGTTTACGTGGCTTTAAGCCATTGTTAGATTTCTTCGACCCTACCATCCGGCAGGTCATCGTCCAGGCCAGTATTCTTTCTAGGCTGGACTATGCCAGTTCACTCTATTTGGGGGCGAACAAAGCTGAGATTCTTCGCCTACAAAGGGTGCCTAATGCAGCTGCCCGGGCGCCACTCGGTCTGCCGACAACATGTCCTACAACAAGTGCTAACCATAGACTGCACTGGCTGCATGTGGCGAAACGCATTGAGTTTAAAACCCTCTGCTGCGCACACAGAAGTCTGAATCTGCAGATATCCTGGCGAATCTCCCCTCACCCTATGTACCCACTCGCCACCTACGGAGGGTGAGAAAGATCTGAGCAGGAGGATGGTCCTTCCGCGTTCTCGCTGCTAAACTCTGGAACTCTCTCCCTGTGAGCATCAGGAGCATCAACAATCCTGCTCAATTTCGCAAAGCCATCAAAACATATCTTTTCCCTGTCTACAGTATCAGTGCAGGGACGTGGGGGGGGGGGGGCAGTGGTGTGCTATATCTGCTAACATAACTAACTGGCCTATTAGCTCTCTAATGGTTCATGTTAAAAAGTAGCACTTCTAATAAATTACTTCTCTGTGCAGTGCTATAATCCAACATATTAATGTGAAAGCTTACATATGCTAAAGAAATACACTTTTAAAATGTTGGGGCTAGTTTATAATATATCAGGAGCTGTTTGAGTTACACAGCAAACATTTTCGGGGCTTGTGCACGGGCTCGGCCGTCCTGGTTAATTTGTGGGTTCACCCAGTTCTGGTTTTTTAACTGCCCCAATAAATCATAGTGAATAGTACTCAGCATGCCTCCAATAATGCCTGCGGGCCCGGGGACATGCGCCCTCGGCCCGTGAGTCTCACGGCGTGACACCTCGCGCTCCATTGAGACCTTGTCAGCTGGCCCAGGTCGAGGGGGGACCCAGGGAGAGCCAGGCGCGAGCTGGTCTTTCCCTGGGTGCGTTCGCGCGAGAATCAGGGAAGCAGGTGGGGTTGATTAGGGGGCTAGATAAGGGGAAGTCAGGTGGCGGTTGGGAACTGCGTAGCGGGAGGCAAGGGAAGGGAGGTTTTGTTTTGCGGCGTGCTGTTTACCTTGTGAATTTGGGTCCATGGAGGAGGCGGCGGAGGTGCGGAGGGCCGTGCAGACTCTCTGTGAGGCCGGGCGAGAGGACCTGCTGCGGCCTGGAGTGCCGGCGGAGGCGTGGGTCGGGCTGTCCCGCCCCCCTCGCAAGGCTGCGGAGGGTGTGTCCAGGGCGGTGTCGGCATGCATGTCCACAGGCTCAGCGGAGGAGGAAGACGGCGAGGCGGCCATGCCGGCGGCTGTGTCCATGCCGGTCCCGCTTCCCGCAGCTGTGGAGCCCCCGCCGAGTGTCCCGGGCGCCCTCCAGCAGGTATGTGTTTTACCGTCACTGAGTGCTGGTTTGCGCGGGGCGCCCGGGGGGAGGCGGGGGCGCTCTGTGGGCCGGCAGGCTCAGCGTGCAAGCGGTCTTGCTTCTGGGAAGTCTGGGAAGCCCCCGGTGGGTCCCAAAGCGAAGCGGGGGCGGAGCCTGGAATTAAAGGGACATGCTCGGTCTCCTTTCCCGGCTGCTGTTTATACGGACACCTCACCTTCAGTGTCGGTTTTGCCGGATGGGGTTTCCCCTTACCTATGGGTCAATGGGCAGTGCTATCTCCTCTCCCCTGCCACACCAGTGCCTGGCCCAGCCCCCTCCCTCATGCATGGTGCCCCGCTCCAGGGATGTGCCGACTTTGGGCCCCCCACTGCTGCGCTGCCTGTGTTTTCCCCCACTGGGGCCCCTACCCCGGCCACTGGTTTGGACACCGCAGGTGCTGTGCCCCACACTCCGCCCCCCCCGGTCACCGGGTCCATGGCCCCTGGTGCGGCTGGCCCACACACTGCGCCCCTGCAGCCCCTGGCTCCTGGCGCGTTGGGTTTGGATCAAAGGGGGGCGCCTCCTATTCATAGCCAGGCACTGTTCCCGGTTCCGCGGGGGCAGCCAGGTGTCCACCGGGGTGGGCCTGCGACTGGGTCGGGTGGTGGCTCTGGTTTGGCGTCGGTTGTTAGGTCCTCTAGGGGTGCTTGCATTGCCGCTGTGGGGGGGGATGGTTTTGCGGAGTCTTCCTTGTCTGGCTTGAGCGGCCGCAGTTTTCAAGCTGTGCCTCCGGCTGGGCGGCTGTTGGCTGGTTCTACGGGCCCAGGAACTGTCCCTACGGCTGTTTCCAGTGGTGGGCTCACAGGGGAGTTATCTGGAGTGGATATCTCTTCTGCAGTTTTGCGTGAAAGCAGCTTTCAGGACATTGACTGGCAGTTTTATGATGGGGGAATTGGTGATAGGGCTCTGCCAAGTGGCAGTACACAAGTTGCATTTTCTGACGAAGCTTTCTATGCGAATTTTCATGATGATGATTTGGAAGAAGGGGAATTGAGAGATAAAGATGTTGGGCTTTTGGCAGCACGGGCCCAGAGGGGCGGGCTGGGGCAACCCCCTGTTTCTCGTATTTTGCAGGAGTCTCGTGCGGACCATGCAGCGGTACGAGAGGCAGTGAGGACTGGACCTTCTCATGGGGATCGTGTTGATGTTCAACAACAGTCGGCGCAGTTGCCAAGAGGTAAGGATGGGTGGTGGGGCGTGTGGCAACCAAGGGAGAGTCTCCCTGTTAAGAGTACAAGGTCTATTGGTACCGGTGATGGGGTTGTTGGTGAGCGAGTCGCTCTGGCACCGAGGCTTGAGCGGCCGGTGATTTCGAATGTTTCTAGTGTGCAATCTTCAAGGGAAGTTTCTACAGTGGGGAGTGGGGTGGCTGCTACCACGCCTGTTACGGAGGATAGTATCCTGCCTAAAAAACTGCCTTATTCTGGGATGGGGATGCCTTTGGGGTCCCTTTGTCCGAGAAAACGAAAAATAACATATGGTCTGGTGAATTTGTGGATGTGTTTCGGCTGCTACATAGAGATGTCCAAGCTAAGGAAGGGTCGAAGGAGGAGGAATTAGAATTGGCTCGGAGGCCTCGAGTCCCGAAGTCGATCGAGAACTGGACTTCGGCCTTTCTAATTTATGCCAGCGTTTATTGTCAACGTCATCCGGGTAAGGCGGTAGACATGTTTAAATATGCCGATGTTATACATAAAGCTCACAGTTATTTTGGAGGCTTTGCCTGGTTGTCGTACGATGAGGAGTTCCGGGCCCGTATGAGTGTTTTTCCTGAGCGTTCATGGGGTGAGGTTGATTCGGAATTGTGGCTACAGTGGATGGCATCAGCTCACCCGCCCGCTACGACCCACACGGCTAGCGGGCAACCGGTGCATTATCGGCCCTTTCTATTTCGCCCCACTCTTGCTGGGGCGGGTGTGTGGGGCAGAGGACAGTCATCCTCCTCTGGCACGTGCTGGCATTTTAACAGGGGTTCCTGTAACCGACCAGCTTGCAGATATAAGCATGAGTGTACGCAGTGTGGGGGGCGACATGCGCTCACCCAGTGTTTTCCCGGACAGCGCTTTGGAGATCAAGGGAGGGGTTCAGGGGGCAGGGGACAACCTCAGCACTTTGTACATAAGGGCCCCTACTCCTATTAAGCAGGTTGTTCTGGATCTCTGGTTGGTGGATTATCCCGATTTTGAGGCTGCTAAGATTTTGTCTTGGGGTTTCAGAGTTGGGTTCCGGATTGGGTATCAAGGTCCCAGGGTGGGTCGGTGGTCTGACAATCTGAGGTCTGCGAAGGAGAGCCCTCAGGTTGTGCAGAAGAACCTGGATGCTGAACTTGCGGCGGGTCGGATTGCTGGTCCTTTTCTGAGTTGCCCTCTCCCTGACTTGATCATCTCTCCCATGGGTGTGGTACCAAAAAAGGCGGTGGGGGAGTTTCGCCTTATCCATCACCTGTCCTGGCCCGAGGGTGCATCCATTAACGATTTTATTGACCCAGCTGACTCCACTGTGACATATGCTTCAGTGGATGATGCCTTGCGGCTCGTTCGCACGGCAGGTGTTGGAGCTTTGCTGGCGAAGAGTGACATTCAGTCGGCTTTCCGGCTCCTGCCCATCCATCCTTGGGATTTTAGTCTCTTGGGCATGCATTTTGATGGTTGTTTCTACGTTGATAAGGTATTGCCCATGGGCTGCTCAGTGTCATGTTCCCTCTTTGAGACCTTCAGTACATTTCTGCAGTGGCGCTTCACTTTTGTCAACGGCCACGTCCTGGTCTGCCATTACCTTGATGACTTTCTTTTCATTGGTGAGGGTCACTCTGGGCAGTGTCAGTCGGCTTTGGCAATCTTTCAGGCTCTGGCCGAGGAATTGGGCATTCCTTTGGCGCCGGATAAGACCGAAGGTCCCTGTACATCACTGACTTTCTTAGGGATTGAAATTGATACCATGACTATGATGGCGAGATTGCCTGCGGCTAAAGTGCGAGAAATGTCTGATTTCATCCGACTGGTGTTGGGGGAGCGGAAAGTAGTTTTGCGGACCGTTCAGAAACTTTTGGGGTACCTCAATTTTGCTTGCCGGGTTGTTCGGGTGGGCAGGACGTTTTGTAGACGTCTGGGCCTTTCAATGTCCGGCGCCAGCCTTCCTCATCATCGGGTGCGCATTACATGCCGATTTGACTGTCTGGCTCCGTTTCCTGCAAGATTTCAATGGCGTGTCCTTGTTTTTTTGCGGACGAGGACATGGTGTGGCAAGTGCAGTTGTTCACGGATGCGGCGGGAGCTCACGGATTCGGTATATTTTGGGAAGGTCGTTGGTGTGCGGCCGGCTGGCCTGTGCACTGGAAGGAACAGGGTCGCAGCATTGCGTTTTTGGAGCTCTTCCCGCTGCTGGTTGCTTTGTGTATCTGGGGGGAGGAATTCCAGAATCGCTTGTTCCATGTGGACAATATGGCTGTAGCTCACCTTGTTAACAACCAAAAGGCTTGTGACTTGCGTGTTTTGAGGCTCTTGCGCGCATTCATGTTGCGGTGTTTACAACTGAATATTGTCTTTAAAGCTCGGCATGTTCCTGGAACCTCTAATTGCATCGCTGATTCTTTGTCTCGCTTTCAGTGGTCCGAATTCTGCAAATTGGCTCCTGGGGCGGACCTGGAACCAACGGCGATCCCACAGTACGTATGGGACCTGGGGGATGGAGGGTCCATCATTTGGTCGAAATTTCAGTGGCTGACTCCACACGGCAGGGTTATGTGAAGGCCTGGCATGAGTTTCTGCAGTTTGGAGAGGAGATGGCGGGGCTGATCAGGGCCGGGTTATCTGATGAACAATTCATTTTACAGTTTGTTTTACATTTAGCAGTCAAAGGCCTCTCTCACGCCACCATTTCTGGCAAGTTGGCTGGGGTTTCTTTTTATGGGCAACTTTGGTGGGGGAGGGATCCTGTTGGGGGGGTGTTGGTTCGTAAAGTACTGAAAGGTTTGGGCAGGCTTCGGGCTGGTGGTCAGCAGCTTCGGCAGCCTGTGACTTTTGATTTGCTTCAGTTGCTCTTACCACAATTGGAGGTGTGCTGCCATGATGCTTTTGAGTGTTACAAATTTCGTTTGTGCTTTGTCTGGTTATTCTTTGGGGCATTTCGGGCCTCTGAATTGTTGGGTTTGCGGGGGTAGAGTGGGTATGACCAGCAGTGAGGTGGTGTTGGAACATGACAGAGTGCGGCTGTGGCTGCGGATGTCCAAAACTGATCAGATGGGGAGGGGTAAGTGGGTGTTCCTGGGTAGGAGTGGTGTCTCTGCATGTTGCCCGGTGGGGGAATGGGAAGTTTTTGTGTCCTCTCCCCATTTTACCCCGGGGACAATTTTTTGTCATGCTGATGGTAGCCCTATAGTTGCACCTCAATTGTTGGCTGTATTACGCAAGGTTTTGTTGGGCCTGGGGAGGGATCCTTCTCAATTTGGTACCCATTTGGTACCCATTCATTCAGGATTGGGGCGGCGACGGAGGCCGCTAGGTTGGGGTGGGATTGGTCCCAAATTCGACGTATTGGACGTTGGCGCTCCAAATGTTGTGAAAAGTATGTGAGAAAATAGTCCACCTTTTGCTTGTCTAACATTTCTTTTTCTCCTAGGTCCTTGGCCCTCAGTCGCTGGATCCAAAAGGAGGGTGTGGATACTGGGGCACTCTTTTGTTAAACGGGCTGCTATAGCCGCTACAAGTCAGCTTTGTGGGAGATCACTTGGTTTAAACAGCCTGACGCATGAAGTCTCCTGGCATGGCACGGGGGCATGCGCTGGGGTGGTCTTTTCCCCGCCTTGGCTTCTTTGGTTTCGCAGTGTTTGGGGGGCCCTCCAGATCTACTGGTGCTGCATCTTGGGGAAAACGACTTAGTTTCTCTCTCTGGTTTGACTTTGTTAAAATTAATGAAACAAGACCTGGAAGTCATCAAGACCACATGGGTGAGCACCATGCTGATATGGACTGAGTTTGTGCCTCGTTTGCAATGGCGTGGGGCGAGGAGCCATTCCGCCCTGGAAAAGGCACGGCGCAAAGTGAATAGAACAATGCGAATTTTTTGTCACCATTTATGTATCTACAGTTTGGATCATTACCATTTAAAAGTCTCAGAACCGCATTTATTCTGTGAGGACGGTGTGCATCTGTCTTCATTGGGCATTTCCTTTTACCTTCTGGAGCTCAGGGATTTGATTAGCAAAGTTCTTCAGGTGCAGTTGTGGTGTGCTCCTTCCTTTCCGCTTTTAGGTGGGGCAGGAAAACGCTAAAGGTTTTCCTGGGTGGCGGTTTTTGCTAGTGGGGTGGGCAGCCTGGAGCGGGTTGGCCATCCTGAAGGGTAGCTCGTTGGGTAATACTAGGGGTAGTAGTCAAGAGTTAGTTTCGGGTTTCTGGTAGTTAGGATGTTTAGGCTTACTGTAGAGTTGAATTTATGAAATAAATAAATAAATAATGAATGTGGTCAAGAAATTTATGATGCACCTGTCTTAAAATAAAGTGGCCTTTCTTGCTCCTTAAAGAAGTGTGGACAGTGATTTCTTGCGCGAGGGGGGACCCAGGGAGAGCCAGGCGCGAGCTGGTCTTTCCCTGGGTGCGTTCGCGCGAGAATCAGGGAAGCAGGTGGGGTTGATTAGGGGGCTAGATAAGGGGAAGTCAGGTGGCGGTTGGGAACTGCGTAGCGGGAGGCAAGGGAAGGGAGGTTTTGTTTTGCCCCACCCACCCTCCCTTTATTCATTTAGTTTGGGTTTTTTATTTTGCGGTGCTCTAGGCGCTGCTCGGGTATTAGGGCTTTGCAACTGTTAGGACAGGTGTCTTTGTTCTTTTAGGAGGCGGTTTTTGCTAGTGGGGTGGGCAGCCTGGAGCGGGTTGGCCATCCTGAAGGGTAGCTCGTTGGGTAATACTAGGGGTAGTAGTCAAGAGTTAGTTTCGGGTTTCTGGTAGTTAGGATGTTTAGGCTTACTGTAGAGTTGAATTTATGAAATAAATAAATAAATAATGAATGTGGTCAAGAAATTTATGATGCACCTGTCTTAAAATAAAGTGGCCTTTCTTGCTCCTTAAAGAAGTGTGGACAGTGATTTCTTGCGCGATTGCAACATCAGACGCTTCGATTTCGACGACTGCTCCACTTACATTATGTGATATTCTTGAAGTAATATAGTTGGATCTCATTCCACAGTCGATCAGCGCCGCCCGGTGGTGAGATTTCTCAGCAGCGGAACTTAACTTCTCCAGTGATTTGCACACCTTTGACACCTGAAGTATCGCAGATTTGGCATTGTTTTTGCACACTTTACATTCAGTGGCTTTTGTCATCAGGAACATAGCAGTGCTGCGTCTATTCCTACTTTGGACACCGGAACGAGTCCAGATGTATCAGCCATTGGTACACTGTAATGTATTTGTGCTCTAGAACAAGTAACTGACGAACGAACAGACAGATTTATCAGTTCGTTATGCTTTTATTCCTGTTCAGATGACCCGGCAGTGCGCAGAGGAGCAGCCCAGGGGAGGGATACATCGCGCTCCATGTATTACGTATGTGTGAAGAGCGCTTTTCATTTCCGCCCTCTTCACACATTTGCAACCCATAGACATGCTGCGCATGCCGTTAGCAGCGCAGCTTCTCTAAGAATTGATGCATGCAGGGGCGGTGAGAGAAAAGCGCCCAGGCCCTATCAGGAGTCAGGATGGACATGGGTTGAAAATAGGATTAACCCTCGACTCTATCTTGATTTCGGATATGGCTGTGATCAACACGTTCATGGCGCAGCAATAAAAAGCTGAATGGAAACATCCAAGACTTGCAGAAACACGCAGGTAAGTAAACAAGTGAAAGGAATCCTTGCAGAGCAGAATTCCACTACAAGGCACAGCGCCTACCTCGATTTAACACCGATTTAAAATGAAGCCTGACAAAATTTCCCAGTGTTGCCTACAGTCAGGGTTAATTTAGAAGCTTTTCCTATATGTTTTCCTCGTACATGACTGTGCGCCTGTGTGCACGATTTATATAGATCTTCTGTAATAATTGTTCTGTCTTTGTTTGCTTTCTCAGTAAGTAGAAGTGCTTAAATTGGAAAAACAAAAGGTCCAACGTGTGACAGAGGAAAGGGATTTTAACTCATGAGTGCCAGAGCTAAAAAAAAAAATGGAGCCTCACAGTAAATTTACAAATGTATTTCAAAATAAATCTGCTGCAATTAATTTGGAATCAAACTCATATGTGACAGTAAATCTGTTCTAGATGACGTAACTGGTCACAAAGAGGCTCCTTTTTAAAATATTTTACAGGGTTAAGACACCTGATGCAGAGGTCCATGTCCACCCAGCAATTTTAAGGGGATTATACTGATAAAATGACTCTAGTGATTAACACAGCTCCGGGAGGTTATTTGTTTTGCCCATTCACAGTTTTTACTCATAAAGTAGTATAGAGTATTAATGTGTCTGCTCCATTAATATATGGTAATGTAATTTAGAGTTATCTACATAGAATGCTGTGTATAGAATTTTTGTATGTCATTTTAGGAATGTTGTATGTAGAACTTTAGGGGCAGATTTACAAGGCCCTTGCGCCACTTTTACGTCACTTTTCCAATGTTAAAAGTGATGCAAAACTGGCGCAAGGGCCTTGTAAATCTGCCCCTTAGTCTTTAGAATGTTAGTACTTGCACTATTGAAAACCTGCATAGAAACTGTTAGAAGGAGATAGCAGGAGGTCGTGGGTCCTTTTCTTCTATTAAACCTACTTTCAAAGTGGATCACCTCGTTATTGGATTTGTTCATTATCTACATACTACATTTTATGGTGACGATCTACATTTGGACCCACCGACAGAGGATTTAATTGCGTGAATTATTATCATTCACCGCAAGGATATGGAAATTTAAGGGCAGATTTATGAGGCCCTTGCGCCACGTTTACGCCGCTGTTGCGTCACGCAAGGCGGCGTAAACGTTGTGCATCCCTACGAACGATTTACAACGTGACGCATCTAGGCAGATGCGTCACGTTGTAAAGCCCTGCGCCGCTTGTGGGCGTTACGGCGCAGGGTGGGCGTTCCGGGGCAGGTGAGCCCCGCAAAAGTGGCTGAGTGAAATCTATGAGATTTCACTCAGTCACTTTTAAGCCAATGCTGCATCAAAAGCCTGCGCCTGCTTGAAGCAGGCGTAGGTCTTGACGCAGCATTGTTAAAATGGGGCACCCCGAGCCTTGCTGGAGCTGCGTCGCGCTTGCGACGCAACTCCAGCAATGCGCCACATTTCCGGCACAGATGCGTCACGCATCTGTGCCGTTTTTGCACCATGGTGCGCCGCATTATAAATGCGGCGCACCATGGCTGGCGGAGCTGTGGCGCACTGCGGCGCATGTTAACTGGCGCATCCCTGGGGATGCGCCAGTTAACATAAATCTGCCCCCCAGTCCCTGAGACTTGAAGACCAAGGAAGAACCCTCTGGTAATGTACATTTCGATTTGCTGCTTTTGTGCACATTGTTAGACTTTACCTAGCGCATTCTTTAATGGGTACTCTAGCGCTGACGGTTCAGTTCCGGAACATGTATTTATTATTACATGTTTGTGCATAGTGCGAACGGGATTCCTGTTTACTGTTGAAGCGGCTTGTGCATCAGAAAGCGTATATTTTAAAATTGAAGTTAATACCGATTAGCTTCTTGTGGCATCGTGGCTGTGGGATTGTCAACCGCTGTGTTCGAGCAGTGGAGAACGTTGCTTTGCTGGCATCTTTTGAACTGGTGTGCGTTCATTTTCATGAGGCGGCATTTTTCAACCTACAGGGCGCACACTGGAGAGAAGCAAACAGAGTCTTCACGACGGAAGCTGAAGTGTGATGAATGACGCGTTATTACAGAACAGGGGATGGTGGAATAGTAATGCTTTAGTTAAGGTAACTAAAGATCAAGCAAGAATTATTTTACAAAAAGTTGGTTCCTCAGAAGGATGTGAAGGACATGATTGGTTTGATTTAGATTTTTTAACACATTCTAATCTTAATGGAAGTGTGCAATGTTTTTCACATTCTGACCACGATTGCAGTGTGCAAATTTCCGGAGGAGAAAATAACGTGGACAGAGGTGATTTTGTTGTTAATGATGATAGGGCAGCAACTACAACATCTACATTGTCCACAGCAATAACAACAGCTACATCGTCCAACACTATTCCTGGAGCAGGTGGAGACAATATCATCAGGAGCAGTTAGAGAGTAAGATCTGCTCCAATCCACTCAAAGGATTATGTGTATTATTGATTGTATATTGTTTGTTTATGCAATTATTTCTTTTTATTATTTACTAGCAGCCCGTCCCGACGTTGTCCGGGAGCAAAAGGCTGCTTCAGGGCCCCCGCCCGCCCCGATGTTAAGGCTGCTTCAGGGCCCCCGCCAGCCCTGACGTTAAGGCTGCTTCAAGGCCCCTGCCCGTCCCGACGTTAAGGGTGCTTCAGTGCTCCTGCCAGCCCCGACGTTGTCATTGTGTCCCCCGGAGCGCACCCGCGGGTGCTCGCTTCCTCCTGGTGCTCTGTCGGCAGCTTAGACATGGCTCCTGAGCTAGTTTGGCAACAGAAAGTGTAGCGTATCCTCAGGATGTGGGTGGAAGTCAGGCCACTGATTTGCATCACTCGGTAGCTGGATGTACCCAACATAGCATGCAAGGCTTTCACTGCTGCGGTACCCGCAAAGAGGCATGAGCAGTGGGAGTCTTTCTTACCTGCTCCTGAGTTCACCGCTCTGCCGCTCCTCGCCGGTCGTCACCGCTCCTCCCCGCTTGTCCGCCACTCCTCACCGCTTCTCCCCGCCTGTCTGCCGCTCCTCCCCGCGCTCACGTCCCCCGCTCTTCCCCTTGCTCCTGTATGCCGCTCCTCCCCGCGCTCTTGATGTCAGCATGCACGTTGCGGCCGGCGCTTTTTCCAAGGGATTACTTTTTTTTATATAAAAAATTTTAAAGAACGTATATTTGTTTTTTTAATATAGCCTATGTCCATCGGCTTGCCCTGACGTTTTCAAAGATGTATTGTGTGTTTGGATTGGTGGTGTAGTTTTCGAGTTTACCTGGCTCAAAGGACACACTTCTCTCTTTATAATAGTAGTATAGATGAGGAAAGGGGGTGTGTAATATATGGTAATGTAATTTAGAGTTATCTCCATAGAATGCTGTATATAGAATTCTTGGAATGTTGTCTGTAGAACTTTGGTCTTTAGAATGTTAGTACTTGGCATTATTGAAAACCTGCATAGAAACTGTTAGAAGGAGATAGCAGGAGGTCGTGGGTCCTTTCCTTCTATTACACCTACTTTCAAAGTGGATTACCTCGTTATTGGGTTTGTTCATTAACTACATACTACAACCATGTAACATGCAGATCGCAGAATATTTAGCTAGTTAAGTGTGCTTTTGCTTTTGACATTGAGATCATTTTGTTGCTTCCAGTTTATAAGTTGAAATACTTCTAATACAGTACAGTGATCATTTACTGGCATCAAGGCGCTGCATGCAAACTGTTAGTCATGGGTTTACATCCTAATTTTTCCTCAATCTGTTGCTATTCTAGTGCAAAGTAGGGTTCTTTTGGGAAGTAATAAAGTCTTGTTAGTAAAGACAGACAATTACAATCCATTGTGTTATGTTTCATATGCTGACTTTGTGTTCCACCCTGCCATTCACTCTTAACATATAACGTCTACAAGTATGGATGGTATGTGATTCCTACACCCTATAAGACTCAATGTCTTTTGTAGCATTATCTGTACATTGATTTACACACTTGTATGATTTATTATGCTTGTCTGTGAGATGAAAGCACACTGGCATCCTTCACTTAGATGAGTAATGCTATAAAAGAATTACATGGAAGAATTTACTAGATGACAGTGAAATCAATATCACACTATTTTAGAAAAAAATGTTTTCAGTGTTCAAACTCCCTGACATTACCCACTGGGTAACTTTACTAAATTCAATCCAACTGTCCGCAACAGCACTGCAGTACCAATCAGACAAACGAGATATGCAGCTAACCGTCCTCTAAACGCTAGCAGAAGCTACCTCTGGGATAGAAAGAAAATTTGCGGATCTTAATGACCTCATAAAAAGGGGACAAGAAGCAGCAAAGTTATCTCAAATAGGAAGAACTGATTGCATCTGTACCCCAATAATCGACCAGCTATCAACACTACCGACGATGCTAGGGAACCTTTTGGCCGACCTAAAACTAAACAGAATGCAACTTATTACAGAGGTCAGGTTGGGAAGTACAGACCTTAGCGAAAAACCAACAGGAGCTGGTAACAAGCACCACACAGCAATCAAGGAAGGGGACTTATCTCCAAAACCCAAACACGCACCTGAAGAGTCCATCTTGTTTAACTCAACCAACGAAAGGACCGGCGCCGAGACACTTACGAATGCGCGAGCCCACCGCAAACCAAAAACGCAAGGGTAGGAACAGGAAAACAATAGGAGCAAGTCATACTGACGAGAACCAGCGAGTGATAGCCCTCGGGGATAAAGAGCATATAAGAAAAACTGTGAAGTACATCCAAGATAAAAATACATCACCCTCAGGCTACAGATCAACAGACACTAGGATCTTAAAAACAGCGTAGACCCCATCATCAACACTATCAAAGGAGACAACTAACAAACAGACAGAGCTGAAGGGCATCAGCCCAGCTACAAACAAGCAGCAATGTAAAATACCCGAACCGGTAAGTGGCACATGGAGCAGAGGAAGGAGTATGGCAGAAAAATTGCCAACAGTAAACATACAGACTGGAACACAGGCCACAGAACAGGCCCCAGAGGAGTCCTTCGGTATCATCACAGAAGTGACAAACATCAACCAACATACAAACAGCTACTCAGGGAAATCAGATGACGGTAAGCACACAAAGCACAAACGAAACGACCGTTGAAAAGGGAAAAGAGGATGACCACAGAGTTAGCACAGTAAAATTACGACGTAACAAATAACAATCTTTCTCCACATGGGGTCAAATAACGCGAGGCAACCATACGTCAGCGAATACCGACCTCCGCAATAAAAGAGACTGACATTATTCTATTTAGCCCAGAATTCAATTCGAGAGGAAGAGTGGACACCCAAAACAGGGGTCATATATGAAGACTTGTCCACTCAATCAAAAATCTGAAAGACATTACCACAACAGACTTGCTTGCAATTAAATTTCATCCCCCATCAGACCAACAAGGCCATGAAGTGACAAAGATAATATGGAAAACAAATGATTTAGCAGACCAAATCTTGGAGGAAACTATCAGAATCTCCCAATGGGGGATAAAGCTGGGACCAGGAAGAAGACCAGCTTACCCCCCCTAGAAGAAAGTAATAAAGATCGCTCACAAACAGTGAAATACATTTTAAAAGGAGCACATGGTTACTCTCCAGGGCCCAATAGCAATCTCTTACATGTAAAACACTCAACAACCCAGCAACCTGCGTCTAGCTGGACAAAGATACGGCAAACAATAACTATAGGGGATACAAAGTGACAAAGGGCACCAGGCCAGACTTCAACAAAGGCTGATTCCTCAAAAATTAAAATTAAAATATGCATCTGGAATATAAACGGTCTGACAAGTAAAACTTGAAGATCCAGAAACATCAAACTACTTAAAATCATTCGATTTGATTTTACTCCAAGAAACCTGGGAAGAGAAAGAGATAGCCTTACAAGGATACACAACTCAAATCCATCCAGCCACCAGAGGCTCAACATTTGGTCACAGCTCAGGAGGCCTGGCGACACTCGCCTCAATACTAACAATAGGAACAATGGAAGAGATTAAGGTAAAAAATACTCCCCCAAGTGCTATACAGGCATTAGTAATAACAATCAAAAACAACCAGGTGGACCAACCACATAATCATTACATACATACACCCTAAGTATAGACTAAAAGGTGCATGAGAACTAGTCAGTGAACTGGTAAGACTCATGGAAGAAAGGGAAATGGAGAACTAATCTGGCAGGTGACTTCAATCTTTACCTCTATGGAATAACACCAGAAGACAAAATAGCACACAAACTTAACATAGCATGGAGAATACCGAACCAAGCCCCAGCTTCCCCAAATAAGCAAACAAGATGCTCTATTCAACTACTGAAAGATCTGGAGCAGCTAAATCTGAGGGTACTAAATGGTCAATTTAAAGAGGTGCTAGGCGTTGCGGGCGTAAGGATCGTTCGCATCATTAACCATGAGCTAAGCAAATGTTCTGTTTGTCACCATTCTGGCGCGTAAAATTTACGAGGCTTTCCTTTACCTACAGGGTGTGCCATAGTCGCCTCCACCCCCATCCCGAGACCCATGGGGCGTGGATCTTTTAGAACACAAGTGAGATCTCCAAACCTTACACTTGTGAGCTACACTAATTCCTTCAGGAGTTAGCACTTCCGGCAGTATAGCAATGGCCTATTGATCGCTATCCACGAGTGCTGTACATATAGCCGCTCTGTCCAGCGGCCTGCATTCCTTTCACCATAGTGCATGCCCACACGCCTGTAATGCCCCTGGGGCAATCATACAGCGCTTCTGGCACTAAAATAGACGTATGGCACAAGGTCTATCTTTAGATCGATACATAACATTTTAAACGCAGAGACTGTCCTATTAATTACTCTCCAAACGAACGAGCATTAAGTATATGTTTTGTCTTACATGTATGTTTGTCTCTTTATTACAGACCAAACAGGTTCCTCTGAGTGGAGGTAATTCCCACAACTTGTGGTTTGTGTTGTTTTCTTGCACTTTTTTACACATAGAGCAATTTTTAACTTTCACGTCCTCTGGTTAGGGTGGGCCTTAGCGTGCCCATACCGCCGAGGTACACGCTACATGCTCCTGACGAATGCCCATGTAAATCTTACACTTATTAGGGCAGAAACATGTTGACCCCACTTTAAGTGGAAACTCCCATCATAATCTGTGGTAGTTCTCTCACACATATCTTTTAACCATGTCTAAACTGACCAGTGAATAAAATCTTTTTGGTTGGTGCAGTTTCAGACATTTTTAACATCACTTTTCACATCACATCACAAAATCCAGCTCCGCAGTAATCTGGCATTGTAGCACACCAGGGAGGCATTCGGCTTCTCCTGGTGGGCCCAATGATGAAGCATGTCACCAACCAGGTTGGTGAGTGAGGGCTTCCAATAAATCCCTTGAAGGTTTCCACTGTGTCCATGAGAGGGTATTCCTTTACAGTCTTTGCCTCTGTGCTTTCACACAGACCCCTTTGCGCATGACACTCTTTCTTTGTTTTACATACTCAACCTGGGGACTAGGGTGCCTCCTACCCTCTCTCTCTTATTGTTTCATGATAAGGTGCAAGACCAACAAAATAGAACTAACAATTAATGCAAAAATAATTATCCAACAGAAAACCAGCTTGCTAAAGAACCCATTCGAGGCATGGGAAGAATTTGTAATGGTACTCGGAACAACACATACCACAGAGCAAAAAACCCGCAAAGGGAATACATCCTACAACCTATTAGGAAAGGTAACCACAACCGAGATAAAAAACCTAAAACAGAAAGTAAATCACACTCTAAGGTAGCTCCACAAACAATCAGCAGTTGCGGAACCTAAAGACTCTGCAAAAAAAGAAGACTTGGGAAAATAAAAGGCAAATGAACGAGGAACTCTGGGCAAAAATCATGCATGACTCGAAACAGAGGACCAGCGCCAGGTTCTGGAAGACAATCCATAGCCATAATGGAGTAAACTCACATATACCTGAATCCGACTGGGCACTCTATTTATCCAATCATTTCAATGACAAAAACCCAGATGGGGACCTTACCAAGAAGAAAAACTTGAACAATCATGACGAACACATACGTTAACAACACAGGAAAACACAGACATGTAATAAACGATGACACCAACCAGGCAGAGTCTCTGCGTAAACTTGCTAACCAGGAGGAGGAAGGAATTAAATTACCAACAGGCAGGAAGGTAAAAAAATATGTAGTAACAGCGGTTAGGATTAAACTACAAATATCAAAGGGGAAACTGGAAGGAGCTCCTGGCCCCAACGGAATCCTGCCAATAATGTACAAGCAAGATGCTGACTTCTGGAGTGACTAATTGGTACCAGTCTTCCAGGAAATTAGGGAAACAGCGATATGTCCTGGAGAGGATCGATAATAAGCCCAATCTATAAGCAGGGCGAAAGGAGTAATCCAAGTAATCATCAACTTATCGCCCTAATTGACACAGAGGCAAAGTACTATGCGGGACTCCTCTTGGAAGAACTAACATCCTGGGCAACTATAAAACATATCATCCCAGTAAACCAAACAGGATTCTGCAGAGGACAGGGCACAACAACCAATATCATGGTGCTATCTCTATTGATAGATGCGGTTAAGACAGTAAAGAGCTCGCTATTCCTATGTTTCATAGATTACAGAGCAGCATTTGATCATGTAGACCACAGCAAACTCTGGCAGAAAATGGAAAAATGTGGGAAGCCAGGGCCACTTCTGAAATAGCTGATTCTACAGCATACCAACACTTGAGTTAAGATCAAGCTGGGATCAGGGACACACCTTTCAAGGCAAATCAACACCACCAAAGGCCTAAAACAAGGGTCCGTTCTAGACTCAATGCTGTTTAACCTTTTCCTAGCAGACCTTCTAGGGGAACTGGACAAAAGCAAATCGCATGCCCCACGGTTGGGAGACATCTCGCTATCAAATCTCCTATATGCAGATGACTTGGTCTTAATAAGCCGGTCCGCAATTGGACTCCAACACCTTTTGGATACCACCAGCAAATTCTCAATAAACAATGCATTAAAGATCAACTTAAACAAATCAAAAGTAATGACAGTGAACTGCATAAAGACAAAGAAACTTTCATCGTTCCTGGATGAACAGAGGTCAGACCGGGTAACTAACTATAAATACCTTGGTGTACTATTAGGCTGCAGAGGTTTGTTTAAACCTCAACTATAGGCCATTCGTCGGAAGGGCACAACATTCTACTTCTCAATGAAGCCCCTGAAGAAAGTCCTCACTGATCGAACACTGGATTCTCTCCTACAAATGATCAGAGCACGATAGCAGCCAATGCTCACATACAGAAGTGAACCCATGCAAGGGAAAGATGCAACAGCTCTAGATAAAATAATCAGCAGAGCATACAGGGCAATTTTCCAGCTGCCGAATTACGTGTTGCCTGCCCAAATACGTCTTGAATTTGGTCTCCAGAGACAAATGGTGGAGAGAAGAGGCACCTACATAAAAGGTTGGTGTAAAATCAGAGACGCAGGGCAAGGATCTCTAAATGCCCACCTCTGGACCGAACTGTCTACTCAAGAGAATTCACCTGTCAAGAAGTACCTGCTTGAATCACTAGAATATCTGGAATTAACAAACCTCTGGGAGTCATCCACAGATAACAAAAGTTTCAAAAAGGTGGAACAAAAGTAACTAAAATGATATCATCCATTGAAGATAAAGCAATTTTGTCCAAGAGGGCTCATGGATGGTCAGTGCTGAATGATTATAAAGCTCTTAAGCCACAAGAATACCTGAAAACGGGACTTACACAGAGGACAAAAGAAACATTTCTAAATCTGCGCTTCGGCATCCTACCAATACTACCTCACCTGTCACCTTGGAAAAGGAAAGCAGATAAACATCTCTGCCGTCTTTGTAGAACAGGGAAAGAGGACTTAATACACATAATTTGTATCTGCCCAAATTTGATGGATATAAGGCACGCCTTACTCCGAGTATTATGGAACCAAAAGGGCATAAGAAGCTGTAGACAGGCTGTGAAGCTGTGCTTTAAATCAGAAGAGATCCAACTAAACTGCAGACTAACAAATTATTTCGACATTGTGGCCAGAAGATTTAAAAGTCAGCAACAGGCACAGTGAAGAACAGCAAGCCACAGTACTTCAATCCAAAAAAAAGAGACCGTTAGGCAAGGAACTTGCCTAGCTATAATTACGCACCGGCACATTGAAGCACAACCACTTTATGGTAATGGTAATGGTAATGGTAAGGATCTTATATAGCGCAACTAAGCCCGGAGGCATCAAGGCGCCTAAAAAATAATATCATAAAAATGAACAGATAACAAGCACTACGGATAGGCCTTGGAGTACAGCCACGTTTTCAGGGCTTTCCGAAAGTTCTGGACCGTTGGCTGTGTTTTAATTGCAAGAGGCAGACTGTTCCACAATTTAGGGGCTACAGCTGAAAAAGCCCTCCCACCCCATTTGGTTTTACGAACGCGGGCCCCACCAGCAGATTCTTGGTTGAGGATCGGAGAGCTCTCTCCGGAGCGTAAAGATGCAGGAGTTTCCTCACGCCCTCAGCCCCCTTACCAGTGAGCGCCCCGTAGGTCAGACAGAGGGTCTTAAAGGCAATCCTAGACTCAATAGGGAGCCAGTGTAGGGTTTTCCTGGCCGCCGTGGCGGAGGATAGTCTAGGAGCGTCCAGCACAAATTTGGCCGCCGCGTTCTGTACTGTCTGAAGGCGCTGCAAGAGACCTTTGTTCACTCCAGCATAAAGGACATTACAGTAATCAAGCCGCGAGGCCACTAATGCAACGACGACCTGCTTACGAGCCTGCGGAGAGAGGTAGTGCTTGATTTTGCGGAGTACTTTAATGATGCCCCACCAGGTAGCTACTGTTCTATTAACCTGCAGTGTCATTGAGAGATCCCGGTCCATGTTTACTCCCAGGTTCTTAGCAGACTCTGTAGGAGTAGGACAGGTTCCCAACGAAGGAGGCCACCATTCGGCCGTCCAGATGTTAACATTGCCATCAAACACCAGAACTTCTGTCTTCTCCCCATTCAGTTTGAGTGAGTTGTTAATCATCTACTCAGCGACCGCCTCCATACACCTTCTAAATTGATGTATAGGGGCGTGCACCGACCAAGGGAGGGACATCAAGATCTGTGTGTCATCAGCATAGGAGACTATCTCCATCCCATATGATCTCACCAACCTGGCAAGTGGGGCCACGTAGATGTTAAATAGGGTCGGACTTAAGGCCGACCCTTGGGGGACCCCACATTGCACAGGAGTGGGAGGAGATAGAAAGTCTCCCAGCTTAACCCTTTGCTCCCTCTGATTCAAGAAAGAGGCCAGAAGGCTCAAGGCCACGCCATCTACCCCTATCTCCCTCAGACGAGATGTAAGAACAGAGGGAGACAGGGTATCGAAGGCGGCTGTCAGATCAAAGAGAATCAACAGGGAGGTGGTCGACCACAGTGCGGATGTCATCAAGCACAATCGTCAGGGCCGTCTCCGTGCTGTGAGCCCTCCTGAAGCCGTGTTGGGATTGATCTAACTGTCCCGAGTTGTCCAAGAACGCCGCCAGATGCTTGTTTAGATGGGACTCCAGCATCTTGGCAGGGGCTGGGAGCAAGGAAATAGGGCAGAAATAGCACCTCTGGGTCTAGAGTGGGCTTCTTAAGGAGGGGCTTAACTACTCTATCAACCTAGAAAAGGACTATGCAGATAACGCAATTGAGACTGACACGACTTTTACTGAGAGTAAAATATTTTCTTCCTTTTTATTCCAAAAACATATGTACAAAATAAGGTTTAAATGATTTTTAATGACGAAAGTTTTAACATTGTGAGTTTTAATTAACTGTACAATAAAAGTTGTTCTATTCCCTGACTTTTACCACCGGGAGTCAGGCGAGCTCTCTTCACTCACTCCTTTGATAACAGTGATATATTTTTGCCACACTACTTTCAAAGCTCACCAGCCGCCACTGAGTATTGGTAGTACAAGACATTGGTTGAGGCTTAGAGCTAGATTTTCAAAAAAGACATGCAACGCAGCGCAGGAGCCAAAAATGCTGCTCTGCGGAGTGTGACAGGGAGGGAGCAGGAGAGCGCCATATCTACAGAGATATGGCTCTCTTATCCCCTCTCCCTAGCGCCGGCGCTGATTTCAGCAGCTGTGTGCAAGCGCACACCTTAGTGCCATAGCACTAAGGAGCGTGTCTGAGAGGTTTTGTGCAGAAAGGGTACCTACGAAAGACTAGACAAGTTCAAACACTTTTCCCACTTTGCATGTGTGCTGCACAGTGCACAGTGCAGCACACATGCAAAATAAGGAAAGAAAGGAGAATTGAAAACATTTCTCTTTTTAACGCCTCCTTTCAGATGACGTTAACGTTTGACGCTAAACCCAGGCTACAATTCTTTGTGGATAGGGTTTGTAGTCAAAATGGATGGATGGTTGCATGGGGATGCCCATGTTGTAGTGTTCCACTTTGGTACAGGGAACTTACAATAGTATTGTTGTGGGAGGATTCTTTGTAGGATTCGGAGATGAAGGCTGCCTTCTGGGTGAATAAATATACTTCTATCACCGACATCGTGTGCAGCATCGTTACTACACATGTACCACCCATGTAATGCCTCCTTAGCGCTAAGTAACACACAGCAAAGCTTTGCGCTACTTGTAGGGTACTTCACCACATAAAACACGTTTTGGTAAAAAAAAAGCCTTGCAATGGAAATTGGTCTCACATATGTTAGAGTTATTGGCTTTGTAAATGACAATGTCATTTACCTACCAAAGGAGTGAAAGAGGAAAGAAAATGGCAGCGGAAAGGATGCTAAAGAAAGTAGGAAAATAAAACGGAGATGGAACGAATCTGAGGAACGGGGACAACTGGGATGAAAAGAAAATGTGCGTGGAATGGAAACAGCACAATAAAGATAGACTGATCAAAAAGAGACACAAAGGGCCAGCTCTCTAAAGTGTGGCAATACAGAGGTAATTAACTGTTGCACTTAAATAAAAGAAGAAATAGTTAAAATGAGTTATGAGATAACATCAAGGCTGTAACCACAAGAAAACTGTGGTAAGACGTAAGTTCAATGTTACTGGTTGTCAGTAACCTTCAGAGTAGTGCAACAGAGAACAACTAAGGTACCAAAAGCGAGCGATATAATAACATTGAAAAGACACAAAGGTTTTATCATCTAAAGCGTAGGAAAAGCACAAAACTAACAGAACACTCCAGTGATTGTTTAAGCGGCTCCATTTCCCGCCCCTTGTTTTCCTGTTACACTGGGCCTCAGTGAACTCAGTCCGAGAGAAAGTTTACCTGCTGGGGCTAGCTTTCCCTCCTAGGAGTAAGGAAGTTAAACATTTCTGAGCACATGTAGTTGCTCCTACAACGCAGGACAACACCCCGAGCAACCTGCGTTAGAGGCTGTACCAATCTACATATTATGACATAAGATGGGAAACGGAGGCTGGTCTTGCATAATACCTTTCCAAGGGATAAACAAACAAACCAGGTATACATACATACATACCGTAGTACCTTTTTCTGGTTAACACTGTTGTAAAAAGGATTTTAGTTCTTGTGACACCTTCATTAAACCCATCAAAATCATGACCAGCTCCGACAATAACCTTGCAACCGCCGAACACCTACACTTCCAGATCCACACCGACCCCAGGACCACACTTAGAGGCACCCTCATCTACAGACCACCAGGAAGCCGTAAACAATTCAGCGAACACATCACTGACTTCATCAGTCAACATGCCCTCGCCTCCGAGAACTACATTCTACTAGGAGACCTCAACTTCCACCTGGAAAAGAAAAACGACAGCAACACCACCACCCTTCTTGACAACCTGGCCAATCTTGGCCTCAAACAACTTGTTGACACCCCCACCCATGTAGCCGGACATACGCTCGACCCAATCTTCACCTCCAGCAAACACATCTCCTTCGATCGCACCACAGCTCTCCATTGGACGGACCACAGTTGTGTTCACTTCAGCCACAAAACCACCTCGACCCACAACCCCCCACAACCTATTCCCCGAAGAAACTGGAACAAAATCACCACCGACCAACTCCTCACATCGCTCAACCATAACCCACCCGCCCTCTCATCGGACCCAAACCAAGCCGCCATCAAATTCAAACAATGGATCACTCACAGCGCTGACGAATTAGCACCCTTGAAAAACCATCACACCAAACAAGACAGCAAAAAGGCCCCCTGGTTCAACGATGACCTTAAGAAATCCAAGAAGCTATGCCGTACTCTCGAGAAAACATGGAGAAAAAACCCAACCACCGACAACATGACCACCTTCAAGGCAGCCACCCGCAAACACCACCAGCTGATTCGATCCACCAAGAAATCAGCATTCAAGAATAGACTCGACAACAACGCCCATAACAGCAAGGTACTATTCAACATCGTCAAAGAATTCACCAACCCCACCGCAGCCTCAAACGACATCACTCCCTCCCAAGACCTCTGCGATTCGTTATCCTCCTTCTTCTACAACAAAATTGCCGACATACATAACAGCTTCGAAAACAGTTCCAACGAACAATCCTCTCCACCCCCTCAGAACCTAAACCGCACTCTAACAACCTCAGTGCCTGGAACCCAATCACCACTGAAGACACCATCCGCCTAATGAATTCCATCCATTCTGGCTCGCCAACCGACCCATGTCCCCACCACATCTTCAACAAAGCAGACTCCATCATCGCACCCCATCTCCGTGATGTCATCAACTGCTCCTTCAACTCTGCTACCTTCCCAGAAAGCTGGAAACACGCCGAAGTCAGCACCCTCCTGAAGAAACCCACAGCAGACCCCTCTGAACTTAAGAACTACCGCCCCATATCCCTCCTCCCATTCCCTGCCAAAGTCATTGAGAAAGCCATCAATAGCCAACTCGCCGCCTTCCTTGAATCCAACAATTCCCTCGACCCCTCACAGTCCGGCTTTCGAGCCAAACACAGCACCGAAACCACCCTCATCGCAGCAACAGACGACATCCGAACACTACTGGACAACAGAGAAACAGTGGCCCTCATTCTACTCCACCTCTCAGCCTCCTTCGACACTGTCTGTCACAGCACCCTCATACAACGCCTCAGCAACATCGGCATAAAAGGAAAAGCCTTGGACTGGATCATCTCGTTCCTAGCTGGGAGAACTCAGAGAGTCCGACTTCCCCCATTCAAATCAGAGGCCACCGAAGTCATCTGCGGTGTACCACAAGGATCTTCACTCAGTCCCACCCTCTTCAACGTTTACATGAGTCCACTCGCTTCCATCGCGCGTCAACACAACCTTAACATCATCTCCTACGCTGACGACACCCAGCTGATCCTTTCCCTCACCAAAGACCCCAACACCGCCAAAACCAATCTTCACGAAGGCATGAAAGAAGTAGCCGTATGGATGAAAAACAGCCGACTAAAACTTAACTCAGACAAAACGGAAGTGCTCATCCTAGGATCATCCCCCTCTGCCTGGGACGACTCATGGTGGCCTTCGGATTTGGGATCAGCACCCATACCCACAGACCACGCACGTAACCTTGGCTTTATCCTAGACTCCTCACTCTTGATGACCAAACAAGTCAACGCCGTCTCATCCTCCTGCTTCAACGTACTTTGTATGCTCAAAAAAATCTTCCATTGGATCCCCGCCGAGACAAGAAAGACTGTCACCCACGCACTGGTTACGAGTCAACTAGACTACGGAAACACCCTCTACGCCGGAATTACAGCCAAATTACAGAAAAAACTCCAACGCATCCAAAACACATCAGCGAGACTCATTTTGGACATCCCTCGCCAAGATCACATTACCGGCCACCTGAAAGACCTCCACTGGCTTCCCGTCAACAAGAGAATAACATTCCGTCTCCTCACCCACGCACACAAGGCCCTCTACAAACTAGGTCCCGAATGCCTCAACACTCGACTATCCTTCTACACACCCACCCGCCAACTAAGATCCTCCAATCAAGGCCTCGCCGCAGTTCCGCGTATACAAAGATCCACCATGGGAGGTAGATCCTTCTCCTACTTGGCGGCCAAGACCTGGAAATCACTCCCCACTCACCTCCGCCTTACACAGAACCACATCTCCTTCAGAAAAGAACTTGGCTATTCGATAAATAATTGAACCCCCTCCCCAAGCGCCTTGAGACCCTCTGGGTGAGTAGTGCGCTATATAAATTCTTGAACTTGAACTTGAACTTGGCTCTAAACCAAGCTACACTTTGCTTACCTGAAGGTTTATGTTCCTACATTTCATCCTAAATGTGAAACTACAAGTCCCAGGATCCAAACTACAATGGCGCCTCTGAGCCCAAAACATGCATGGCCACTGTTTGTCTGTTCCAAAATGGAGTGTGCAGGTAAATCGGTATGCCGCTTTGCTTTAATGTAATTACTTCACAGCTTAGGTCTTGTTGGGTTATCATGTTAGCGCGTGTGTCTGTTTATGTGCTTACATATGAGTGTTACTTCCTTTTGCACACTTCTTATGTTTTATAATGTAGGAATGTGTCTGTTTTTTTCTGCTTGTATCTGGTGCCTTTATGTTTGCTTGAATTATTGTTTAGGTGCACGTTTATATGTATGCATGTGCATTTATGGATTTTAATTGCTGTTTTGTTGTGTTATTTATGTATTCCTCTCCGAACGTTCATGTGTGTGGGAGTGTGTCCCACCGTAGTACCAAAGTCTGCCTGCATGCACGTGTTTAGGGTGAGCAGGAATTGCACTGAGGCAGGCACACAGTGATTTACATCTCAGAGCCACAGTCTTCATCCAGGGATGACTTACCTTATCTGTTCAGTGTGATATGCTTTGAATGAAGACTGCCCAGGAAGAGGTGTGAACCTCAGGCTCTTTGCACATGGGCTCCTAACACCCAGGATCCCAACAATACAAATGTGTTCACTGACCCCTGGCATCCTCCTTTAAAATGGAAATCTCACACCCTCACACCTACAATTAGACCACCAAGGGTTCACGTCCAAGACACCCACTTACCTCCACTCCCTCCCTCGCCTCCCTTCTCCCAGCACTGGAAATACGGATACGTACAAGTAAGTAGCACTAGGTTAGCCGGATGCCTTTTAAATAACAACAAAATACATCTCAAACAGGCGTCTTGTTTCAAATGCTCCGCAGAGGGTTTTATAAGGGACGGAGGTCGAAAGAAATAAAAATGATATTTTCTGTGGGTGATTAGGGAGAAGTTAGTAGAAGGGAGTCAGTCTGTTGTTTCTATGGTGGGGTCTGTTCATAGACATGCAAGCAAAGGGTCGTCTTTCACTGTGGTTTTTAATAAAAAGCCCGGGTATAAATTGTCGGTTATATGTGAAGGGGTCTGATATAGAGTTAGGGGGTTGCTGGTTTGTCTGTAGAGCTTTATAGGAGAGCTGTACTAGTGTGTCATGTGGTTCAATGAAGGGTCTCCGTGAGGCTTAGGAGTGTTCTGCGTTAGAATGTTTTTCGATTGACGACTTTGCTTTGAGGGACTGATTTTATGTGCTGTATGGGTTGTTACGAAATCTACCCCTGGAGCCGCCAGGTTATATCTTAAGCTTTATATAAGCTTCTGGTGCATACAGGGCTTGCAGGTCACAACATCAGTGTTCGTATCCTTGTCTAGTAGGTCCATGGGTTTGTCAGCTGTTGTGGGTGTGTCAGTCCCAAGGGGTCTCTTGGGTCATAGGTACCAGCATACCAACCCTCCTGAACCACGCGGGTAGTTCCCGAACAAGGACCTTACCTCCTGCCAGTAGATCATAAAATTCCGATCGCCTCTGCTTTGCTTCCGACTCTAACCAACTTTCAATATGTGAAATCGGAAAACTGGTTTTATAATGATTGACAGGTTAAGGGGAGGTCCTAGGAGGGCCTTTGTGACGGTACATCCCAGTGCTTTCCGCTATGCCTTCTCAAGAGACAACCCGAAGGGATCGCAAGCTGCTCCGGAATGCGGCCCCCAGGGGATGTGAGGTCGGCAGACCAGTCTTCCCCTGGGGTGTTAGAGCGAGAGGAGGACAGGAGGTTTAGGTAGTGTAGAGGGGTGGGATAAGGGGTGGGGTTTAGGGGGGTTAGTATAAAGGGAGGCTGGGGAGGAAGTTCTTCCTCTTCCTGTCCCCGCGCCCCAGGGTGAAGGTTAGGGAAGTTTTTGACCGCCCTCTCACGCTACAGTTTCAGGAGTGGAAAGGGGGGTTTTTGGTAACCTGTTTGGTTATTGAAGCGTGCCAGTTTAGGATGGGTTGATATTGGGTGTCTTGTGGATGTACTTGGGAGGGGTGGGGAGTCCATGACGGGCATAATCACCCTTCTGGGGAGGGGGATACAGGTGCAGGATGGGGTTGTGACAGGCAGGAGTACGTTGGTGGGAGATGCTGGAGGAGGTTGAAAGAGAAGTGGGGAAGTGAATGATTTAAGTGAAGAGGTTGTGGTATAAATTGGGAGTGAGCAATTGGAGTGCGAGAGTGGATGATGGTTGGAAAGTATGAAGTGCGGGTTTGTAATTGTTTATTGATGTTATGTTCTGAATTGGTTGTCAACCCTGTCCTAATAAATGGCCTTTTACGCTAAACTACAACGTGGATGGCTATTGCGCGAACCCAGCCGCAAGTGAGTCGTTGCACCAGGCAGTGCGTGCAGAGGCTTCCCTTTGCTCGCTGGCATCTGTGGAGCGGCCTGTGGCCAAGGTGTGAATTGATTGACTGACCCGGGAGAACAGTTTCCGGTACCGGATAGCCAGCTCTACTTGTAGGAAACAAGCATCAGTGAGCGCAAGTGCGGCTGGGGGGTATCGAGAAGGCACGTCAGCTGGAGTGCGGGGGGAGGCGAGAAAGCACGGACAGCGGGAGTGGGGGGGTGCAAGAAGGAACAGCGGAGAACAGTTTCTGGCACCGGATATCCGGCTCTACCTGTAGGAAACAAGCAGAGAAGGGGTGTGAGAAGGGACAGCGAGAGTGCATACAAAATAGTGCTCACACTCTCAATGACACATACTATGCAACACTCAAGTGAAGGGGCCAGTAGCCTCTGAGGGATACAACTGATGATATGGTCCTCATAAGGAGGGACTAACAAGCATATAAACCAATCAGAAGGCAGCATTTAGGAAGCAGAAAGACACAAGCCAATGATGGGGGAGTGGGCAGGGCTTAAACTAGGCTTCCCTGCTATAGTATATACTGCATGTCTCAACGAGACAGCGCAAGCGCTGCCTAGGCAAGACCTAAAACTTGTGATGCTAACCCAGCCCTGAGTCTACCCCCAAGTCTTCTCAAATAGGCTGTTAGGTGACTACCACTAGCCCTGTTGTCTTTGCGCATTCAAAACGTCACACCTCCTCCATGTTTTCGGCAAGCTCCAGTTATCCCTCCAAGTGAAAGGAGCAGCAACATTAGGTCATTCAGTGCATATGCAGACACTTTTGGCTGTCTAGGGTTTCAACAGGACAGGAAAAGCAGTGTGTAAAACAATAGCAGCAGGATTTGTGCAACACTCTTGACTGATTGATTAGATAGTAAACACATGTGTGTGGTGTTGGTGAGTGGGCAGGAGTCAAATAACCAGTGAAGTAGGGACTTGTCAACTTGTCCCGACCCCAGTAGGGTGCAGGCTGTCCAGGGTAATGGTGTAAAGTTTTTACAATGGTCTACCGCAGCACATAGAAAGTTTACCAACAGTGGAAACCTTTCCCCAAGTGCACAGAATGCAGTCCAACTCTCAACTGCTTGAGAGTCACCACAGCACCCAAAAACGAAGGCTGCCACGCAAGATATTGAATTTATTTTACAACATATTTACCTAGTTCCTTAGGCGAGGACACACAGGGGGATATTTTCAAGAACGCATGATAATCAGTGCAAAATAAGCATAACGCAACATTGCACATCGCAGTCTATCACTGGAAAACAAGGCTGTGTCAACTCAGTATTCACAACACGACGGAACCATGCGATAGGCCCACAATGACGCATCAAATGTCCGCGTTAAAACCAACGCAACGCTGAAAAAACGCGAAACACCAACGCGAAAATAGTAGCGATGAGGCCAAGCGCAATACAAACATCAGCAAAAACCAGCGGCAGGCCTGCGATTCCCACACGTCATGTGGGAAAATGCTCCATAAAAGCAGAGTAAAAAAACGGTGAGATGACAATGTACGAGCTCAACCCCACAGCTGTGACATAGAACAAATGACCATTGTCCCACATCAGATAGGCATCTCCTCACAAACAGCCACAATGTACATAGACATGCATTCTGTATGTAACCTGTGCCAATGCGGAAACATACATGGAACACACTGTGAAACCGCATCACCTCTTCACATTGCAGAGTGACAATCAACACAACCTGCACACAGATGTGCCATATCCATGATCAAACAATAATGAAAGCATGGACTAATGTAGGAGCAGTGACTCCCCCTTACATACATGTTGCCCATGTCATGGGACTTGAGTCACAGGGTGCATTACTGCATCATGGCGGCACATATCGGAGCCCAAATGAAGCCCTGTTGTCACTTGTAGGCAACAAACGACAGCCAAAACGGAATGAATTGGGACACATGTGAAACGCCGAAGTAGGATACCGTACCAATTGTGACACACAGAACTGGCAGTTCGAATACGGGACACCCTAAACAGCCTCACTCCACAGAGGTGATGCACCCATCATCCATTAACAAATTCCAAAATTGCTAACACTACATGTCGCACCCACATTTGTCTGAGTGAAGTGCCTCTACATATGAGTGACATGCATGCAGGGAATGTGTCTTGGAATGTATTTATTTGCACATGCTGTGCCTGTGCTCATTCATCGTACTGTCCCATGTTTGCTACGGACCATCATAATTTGACGTCAACATGAGAAAAAATTGTCAATGACGGTGTCCCTACGGCCTATTCCTGCTGTGGCTGCAGTGGGGTGTGGTCCACCTGCCTCACCTTCATCATCATCATCCGGTGCATCTGGCACTCGTATCCATGGGGCATTGCTGCATACACATATGTTGTGCAACACACAACATACAACGATCATCTTGCACACGATGTCTGGGCTGTACAGGAGCCTTCCACCTGTGACATCCAGGCACCTGAAACGTGACTTCAACACGCCAAATGTGCGCTCCACAATGCCCCTGGTGCATTTGTGGGCTAAATTGTACTGCCTCTGGGCTTGTGTGTTCAGGGCTCGGTGGGCAGGGTCGGATTGGGATCACAATTCGGCCCGGGCACTGACGAAAAAAGTGGCCCACATTCAAGAGGCGTGGCCCATATTTAAGGGGCGTGGCCCACATTCAAGATGCGTGCCCTTTCATGAAACACCATTTGCACAGACAAGGAATGAAAGTGGGAGGATACTGTTCTTGCACACGACACAGGGCCAAGGTGACAATGGCCTACATGCTGAGCAACTAAAAAAAATAGCAAGGCCCCTTTTTGTCACAAAATTATTCCAGCCCTCCAGCACAGGAACACCTGAAAAGCAGCAAAGCCCCTGCTATTACTAACGTACTGAGCCCTCCCCAGACCGTCAGCTCAGGAGCACATGAACAGAGGTAAGGCCCCTGCAATTAGTAAATTAATCAACCCTCCAGGCCTTGGGAAAATGTCCTGGCAGGGGAGCACAAAACACAGCTTTCTGGGTCATCCAAGGTAGCCAGGTAGCCAGGGGGGAGGCTGAGGTGAAGCTGGTGCATGGGAAGTGCCTTCCCAGTGTGTTCTGGCTGTTTGAGTATTTACCATTTACTGTAGTATTACCCTTGTACCTGTGTATGGTACCCTTTTGTAACTTGCACACGTCACTTTTCTCTTGTAACACACTGTTTGCTACCTCTCACTTTTGTTTGCTTTAGATACTTGCACAAGTGCCACCATTGCCTACGTAACGTTTGTTCTTGTGCTGGAGTGTCTGCCATTAATTGCAGTATTATACCTCTACTTGTATTTTGTACGCTTTTGTAACCTGCACACATATCTCTTTTTCCTCCTGTAATGTATCGTTTGCTCCTCTTGTATTTTGGTTGCTCACTATTGTCACTTTAGATTCATGTAACTTAACGTTTGCTTTTGTAATTTGTACACTTATAATTTTCTTCTCATGTATTATTGCTGTTCCTAGTGTGAAGCGCTCTGACACCTTCGGGTAAAGTCCGCGCTATATAAAATCGCATAAACAAATAAATACAACAAAAAAATTCCAAACATCACCAGGCCCCCACAGCAAGACCCATTCTTCCTCGCCCACTATGCCCTGAATGTGAAGGGCTGTGGGCGAGGTGCTAAGACTAACACCGTTTCTGGGCTGCATGGGCGCCAGGGGGCCGAGGTGCAAATGGCTCAAAGGCCTGAGAAACACCTGGCCCCCAGGGAGGCCGATTATTGCAAACAATCACCCCTCCCCAGCCCAGCCTCAGCTTGATTGCTTGGCAGGGTAGGGGTGAAGGAGAGCCCACAGCTGACAATCGCTGTCTGGCCGCACAGCGAGGCTGCTTTCATTTTCTCAGTCTCTGTCTACGTGCACTCTGTGGGCCGTTTTTTTTTCTCCCCTTTCCTAGTCCACTCTCTGTGGACTGGGTCAGGGCAGAAAAAAAACGGCCCACAGAGGGCACTGAGGCACCGGCCCTTCGGCCCATTCCCGAATGCCCGCCTTGCCAATCCGCCCCTGTCGGTGGGGTGTCATTATCCAAGCGCAGAGTGCATATATTTGGTCACCTGTGACAGAGCAGAGAGACATGAGTCAAGACTACGTATTGCATGATGTGTTGGCAGGCTCAAAGGTTCATTGATGTGTGATATGTGTGACTTAGTGATTCCTGTATGACATGAACTGCTTGTTGCAAATGACCGGCATCAAAGTGTATTACGTAGCCTCACTGCTGCTCCTCCCTCCCCCGAGCATAGTCACTAGTGTGAACAGCGTGGTTGCATCACTTGCACTCCTACGGCACACCATTGTCATGTCTGTCTGCGCATGTCCACAAGCCTGACTACGACACAGTGATGATGTGCGCTGAAGGTTGCCAGCCACATGTGTGTAGGCCCATTGTAAGGACAGGGCTGACACAGATGTAGAGCACCTGTGTGGCTGAACTCGTCATGCGGTTGAGGTTAGACATTTGGCGCATGCTGCACTAATAACGACAAACACAACAGTTGGCATGTGCAATCCCTGACCCCGAGCTGGCATGCCCTCCCACCTGTACCCCTTCGGCCGAGCCCGCACTCTGGGAGCATGCCACTTTGCAACATTGTCCATTGCTGGACGAGTGGCGCAGACACTACAAAAGAGACACATGCATTATTCACTTCCTTGGCAAGGCCTAGACTTAACCATATCCAGATCCACGTGTGGAAGAGCCACACCCCTACGCTGAACTGTCATACCCCTGTCCACTCCGCTTACGCTTACAGGGAGGTACGACAAAGCTACATGTCCCAGGTCTACCCCACTGCCTGCGGTGACATGGTTGCGCTCACTGTACAGAGAACAATGTAATGTGGTATGGCCCGGGGCCCTCATGCATACATAATGACCACATGGTCACAATGAGTGAGTTTGTGGAACTGGCTACGGGCACACGCGCCCAGCCCCTTTTGTTGCCTGGGTCACATGTCCAGTGACGCCTGTGCTGGATGGGTGTTGGGTAGTTATTTTTGGGTTGCCAATGTATCTTATTGCATAATATTGTTTCTTTCAGTTTTTACAAAGTGCCTTCATTGTGGAAGGGAGATGTGTGGTGACTGGCCTGTGTTACATGATGCCATCCCACCAGGGGTCATTTCCAGGGTACAATGTTTTGCGTCTTCTGTTAAGTTAATTATTAGCTGACAGGCCTAAAGATTGGATAGTCTTTCTGTGCTCCAATAAATCCTTCTACAGACTCGGTGAGACTATAGTGGTTCCATCCCTTCACCGCCTTACTGATATCTCATGCTGAACTCTGCCAAAATAAAGGTAATTTATTTTCCCGCCTCAGCTACCCCCTCTAGCCTCTCCAGCCCCATGCACCTTCTTTTTCACATTCTCCCCAATCCTGCATTGCCAGAACCTCACAGTAATGTTTGGTAAAAATGCAACTTGGAACTTTTTTATGTAAATGACCAGCAGAAAGTCCAGGTTTCAGTTATTAAACATCTGCTCTGTCTTCCTCCACACCCCCATCCACTCTGCCAGACATTAAATCACCCTGGTCATGAGAAATCTGGACATAGCAACACATCTGCTTCCTACAAACTACTTTGTACCCCTGGAAAAAGTTATTCATTTCACCACCTGGACACTGATCATTCCATAATATTCCATACCATGCCCCTGTTTCCGGTACCACCTGCCTGCAGGCACAATGGCTGTCAGCTAGTACTGGACCCTGGGGATTCTGGTCACATGAGCTCATGGAAGTCCACAACCTCCCCACCACCTCTTTAACAACCATACTCAACACAGACAGGATTGGCCTCTGCATACAACTCTACACCGACCAACAACCTCCTTAAAACATTCTGATCTTTTCATAAGCTTCGCCTTTTCCATTGGAATTCCCTCGCTTTTGAGGTGCATTGCACCTCCTCTTCATTAGCATTTAAACCTACCCTCAAAGCCTGCCTCACTCGCTATGTTTTTAACATAGCAATTTAATGTATGCACTGCAAATGGCCTTTCTATCCCGAAAGCGCACATCCACCTGCTCAGAGGCTTCAAAACCTGTCACCCCCTTGCACTGCCCATGTTATCCCCAAAGCCCCCTCCTCCTGGCCACACACATGCATAGCAGTCTATCACTTCCCTCCACTGCACTTGTTATACTCAAAAGCTTGCTCCCACCTACTCGTGGGGCTTACATCATTGCCAATCACTCTCATCAAACGCTCTTGCTACCTCCTTGAAACTGGAAATCTGTAACTCTCACAGTGGCAGTGGTCGAAGTGGGGAAAAAAGTAGGGGGAATTTGGGCGGAGAATCAGAGAGCAGGTATAACCAGAGGATTGGATCAAATTGCGGAATCGGTGGTGTGGCCAGAATGCAAACAATTTTAGATTTTTAGTATTTGTTTGGCATTTCACAGACTAGTTCCAGCTTATTTTGTTATTTAACTCAACCAATAGATACACATGAATATTTAAGGTTTAAAATGAGTTATTGACATTAAATTACATTCAAAAAGTGAGATATGTTTTCAATCACAGAATGTCCTAAATACGCTTAAGAGTGGAATCCCAAGCCATTTGTCTCCAAGCCATAGAGTTTCTGTCATCAGCACTTCTCCTACCTTTTTCCACAAGAGCAGTTCAAACAATAATGGCAAAATATCCCAGTTTGTAAATGTTTTCTATATAATTATGGCTCTGCCATTGTTGCCACATAATACAACATCTGCTTCATAATCTGACAATGTTAACTAATAAATTGTTAGTAGCTCAAACGGATCAAAAGTTACGAAAAAATGTGACTTGTGTTGCTGCAAAGTGGACAGCCATTTGCAAAGGTTGACTGATCCCCTTTCTCACTGCAGCATTTGTATGTTATACTGGTACTAATAAGGCAAAATCTTTCCAGAGACTGTTAGCATGTGTAAAAATGTCAGAATAATAAAGTATCAGAAAATATACTTTATTACGCTGCAGCCTTTTTTTGCTGCATTTCGTCCTCTTTTGCTGCATAATTCCAGTGGCCCCAAAACAGGCAGCACATGTTAAAAATGCTTGTGCAAGAAGCAGAGAGAGTGTGAATTTTGCAAACTTGGGGGCTCATTGCGATGGCGGACGGACTTTCGTCCATCCACCATCGTGCTGGGGTTTGGATCTGTCCACCTTTAATGCGGCGGTCCAGCACATCAGTCTATGATGCGACTGCCACCGTGGCGGTCGCATCGTGTATCTCTTACATTGCGGAGGGTGCTGCTGGGTGCAGCACCCGCCGCAATGTCAGAAATGTACTGTTTGCATTTCCTTGCACTACGTGGCAGGCACCACACGGTGCCTGCCACCTGGTGCAGGGAAATGGTACCCCCTCCCCCAGTGCACACTCACCTTCCCCCAACACAAAGGGGGGCCCACTACAGGCCACCAAATTAAATCCCTGCCAGCCTGTGAATGGCAGTTTCCCCGCCATACACCGGCTGGTGTGGAGGCAGCATCATAGTATGGTGTATGGTGCCCACTAGGCACCGCCATCATATTGTTAATGCAGGGTGGGTCCTTCGGCAATTGTAACGATTGCCTGTGGCGGATATGTGGCGGACGGACTTTGCGTCTGACAGCACACCGCCCGCCATTGTAATTTGGCAGACGGAGAAGTGCCTTACGATGGCGGTGAAACCACTATCGGCAGGCTGCCGGTGGTGGTTTGACTACCATCATAATGACCCCCTTAGTTTGGTGTGCGTGCAAATCCTGCATTGCCTATCACTGCAGATTTGCAACTACTACTGCTGAAACAAGGCAAATTGATGTACCAATGGGTGACACAGACTGGCCTCAAGGGCAGGGCAGGCTTTAGTGCAGATGGTGCCCTGTGCAATAATTTTTGTTGGTAACCCCCAATGACTACTTCTGCCACGGATTCCCTCACTAACACCCTTTAAAAGTGCCCCTCAAGTCTCCATAACAACTCTCTATCAGATGCATTTAATTTGATTTACAGCGCCACTTGTACCAGTGTAGGGTTTCAGAACACATTACATCCCACACATTACACAGAGATAATCATTATTTGTGTGTAAATCCCTGTATAGGAAATGTTACCTAAGACAAAGAGAACTACAGGTTGTAGAAGTCACATGACAATCATACCAGTAGGCAGAATAGTTTAATAGCTCACTGTTCTAAGTTAGGATTTTGACTTATAAACTGCAAGTAACAAAAGGATCTCTCTGACAAAAGCAGTAACACACTGCCCTATTTAAATGATGTGTACTTTGTGATCTGCATGGTATATCTTCTATGCAGCAGGCACATTAGCCCTCTGCACTACCTTTCCATAAGTAAACACTTCCACAAGATAAAACTCTGATCTCTCTCTAGGAAGAACATTAATCACCGGAGTTATCATGAACCTTTTATTATTGCTGTAAATTGCTGGAGGCCAGGAAGGAGGCAGCAAGCACTTTAAAAATCAAAATATACTTACAAACACAACACCCCCACCCAAAGGCAGCCCCTGGTGTGGTCACACTGGTCACACCACCCTAGAGCCGGCCCTTCTCAAGGTTCCTGTGACCTCAGTGAGAGAGTCACTGTTGCTCTAGGGTGTGCTGCTTCATAGACCTATCCGCAAGACTGGACACATTTTGTTTTCCAATCCACCCATCAATCAGTACCTCAGGATTGAGGTACTGTCACATCCAGGTAATACAATGCTGTTCAAAGAAAGACAAGAAAACAAAAATAGGCCTTCACTCTGCAAACTCTGTAAAATTACGCTAATGTGTTTGGGTGTGACTAAAATCAATCTCGCCACTTTACGACCACTCTGTCTGTCTTTATTTAGTTTGGAATAGAAAAATGTAAAAAATACGACATTTTCAGCAAAAGTGTTTTTCTTTTTTGGATCCATTTCACAGGGGAACAAATTAACGTAAGGAGGCGAGAGAGAGTGAGAACCGTTTCTTGAACTCACGGTTTTCAGTAAGTGAGGAGGAGCTAGGCGGAAAGAGAAGGAATAAGAGGAAGAAAGAGAGGGGGGGCAGCTGCCAGTGGCAAGGCAGGAGAAGTGGACACTGTCCTAGTATTCTTTGGGCAAGAAGGAAAAGACAGATTCCTTTTCCTTCTCTGCCAGCCACACCCTTCCCAGAACGGCCACGAATGCAGAGCCTTATCCGCAGACCTTGGCTATTTCTGCCATCCTGGGACGCATGTTTAAAATAAAAAAGTAGGGGAACGGAATCTACGGAATGAATGAAGTAGGGGCATGCCGTGCCCTGCCGATCCAGCCCACTTTGACCACTGCACATTGGTACACTGGAGGGAAGAGATGCGGTCTAGAGCCTAGGTGCTGCCAATAGGCACTTGGGATCCAAGCCCATCTCCCTGTGCCTAAAAAACTATGCAAATATGTTAAATTTAATGTGATGCACTTGTGAAACGTAACTGTGTCATTCAAATGTAATGTGTGAAAACCACACTAGGTACACACAATCTTGTACAGCTTGGTGATAATTAATATAAAGCCTTCCGTTGCTCCCTAGCTCGGTTTGTGACATAAATCCCAAAGCATACTTATTAATAAACAAACAACGCTATACGTTGCATCCGCATGTCTGTGTCTTATTGTGACTATATTTTGCCCTGCAAATTTAGACTTTATTTATTTTTAGAGTTTTATATAAAGCGAACTTGACCCGAGTGCTTTACAGAATGCGCATAGCAACCTTTACAGACAATATACAAGAGAATAGTAGAATACATTTAAAGACAATATACATGGGGAAAAAAGTAAAGCAATGGTATTAAATTCTATACATTTCACAACCTAACGGTATCTAATTGCATACTTTCTCATGCCATCTTAATCACTGTAACTGCATGGGACTATGTTTGGGTGTACTTGCTGATCCATTAAACATTTATAGATTTCAATAAAAATCGATTATTTTAAAAAGTCCCAAAACATACAACTGTAACACTGAGCACTATGGCCTAGGTTAACCACAGGGAAATAATACTGAGGAATTAAGCACTCTTGGCAGCTCCCTGCATGACACAGAACTGTTTTTAGGATTATAACATAAGTCACCTACTCCCAGTTTTTCATTGGTTGAGAGGAGAAAGTTGTATAATGTTATTGTAAATTGTATTTATATAACACATACTACCCCTAAAGAGGCGTTGCACATTTGCAAGTTTTTTATAGCACAGATATCAGCTTTTTTAATACCCAAGATTTTGTGGGGGAATTGCAACATTATCTGTGAGTTCCTAATCAAATATACATGGGCAACGCAGAAGACAAGGCAAGTGCTGCACTATTTGATGTTTACAAAACCAGCACATAAAAGGAATGGCTGGACCAACCAACTTCATGTATGATTATATGAAGAGATGTATAGGTTTGGGACAAAGGAAATCTCAAGTCAACATACAACAACATACAAAGCCTCAAATTCACGAAAAAGACGCTGACTTTTCAAGTAGTCCCACTAGGTCCTAAGTTTAGCTAGGCTAACACCTGCTCAGCTCCAGGATACCTTCCAGAGTGACAGTGCGCGCAACATAACAGATTGACTTTGGAGTGTCTGGTGGCCGCAACTGGAACAAGGTCACGGAAGAACATCTCATTGCTTCCGTCAACACAACCATACAGCCGACTTCCATAGATGGCAATACATCCGCACGCAACCTCCACCAATGAATTTTTAATTGTGCCGACGTGCTGGTGCCCCTCAAGAAAACGCCCAGCAAGTAACACTCCAAGAAAGCCAGTTGGTTTACTGCCACCCTCCACAAGTCCAGATGCAACTGTAGACAGCTCGAGAAGAGATGGAGGAACAACAAAACCCCGGAAGCTCACGCAGCTTTCAAAAACGCTGTCACTGCACACCACACCACAAAATCACAAAGAAAAGGGCCATACAAAAAAATAATCAAGGTCAACACACACAACAGCAAAGAACTCTTCGCCATCATCAAGGAGTTCACCAAACCCAACAGCGAGACCACAGATGTTCCACCCTCCAAAGACCTCTGCAACAAACTCGGCACCTTTATCCACCACAAGATCAAGCAGATCTATGACAGTTTCAACACCCAAGACCTGCCCATCACCCCTGTCACCACCACACTCGATGCCGACGTCCCCCAACAGATCCTGCTCAACTGGACCCCGCTCACCATGGATGATACCCTCAAGACTATGAAAAGCATTCACTCTGGTGCCCCCTCATACCCTTGACTGCACCGCATCTTTGTCAGAGCTGCCAGTGCCATTGCCCCTGGCTACACCGTACCATTAACTGCTCCATTGAGGCCGCCACCTTCCCCTACGATTGGAAGCAGGCCGAGTTCAAACCGCTGCTGAAGAAACTGTCCACCGACCCGATAGACTGTAAGAGTTTCAGACCCATCTTCTTACTCCTCTTCCCAGCCAAGGTCATTGAGAAGGCCATAAATGCACAACTCTACTAGTTCGTAGAAGCCAACCATGTCCTGGACTCTTAATCCGACTTCTGAGCCAACCACAGCACCAAAGCCACACTACTCGCCACCACCGAGGGCATCCGCTCAACTGGTAAGAAACAGCAGCCCTTACCCTCCTGGACCTCTTGGCTGCCTTTGACATCGTCTCCCACCACACCCTAAGCATGACACTCCACGACACTGGCATCCGCGACAAAGCCCTTGACTGGATCCATTCCTTCCTGACCAGTACAACACCTCAAGTCAGACCACTACCGTTCCTCTCAGAACCCGCAGAGATCAGTTACGGAGTCCCTGAGGGCTCCTCCCTGAGCCCCAGCCTCTGGTGCCGCGGCTAGGGCGACTGACTCCGGAATCTGGGGATCACGGTTCGATCCCCGGGACTGGCAGCAGCACCATGTGACTCTGGGCAATAGCCTGCTTAATCTTCCCGACGGCCCCCAGCGCCTAGAGACCTTAACAGGTGATTGTGCTCTTTACAAATGTGGATTATTATTATTATAACATCTACATTGCCCACTCTCAACCATAGTCAGGATCCATGGACTCAACATCATCTCCTACGCCAATGACACCCAGCTGATCCTCTCCCTCACCAACAAGCCTACAATCCGCAGAGACTTCCACAATGGGATGAAGACCATCCCCACCTGGATGAGAGACAACTCTCTCAAGCTAAACTCGGAAGAGACAAAAGTCCTCATCCTGGGGACCAACAACTCTGCCTTGGAAGATTCTTGGTGGGAAGCCATGTTAGGACCCCCCACAGACCGTGCACGAAACCTCTGCATCATACTGGACTCCTCGTTCATGATGAACGGCCAGATTATCGCCTTTTCCACATCATACTTCCACACCATTCATCTGCTTCAAAAGACCTTCATACGGATTCCCACTGAGGCCAGAAAAACGGTCAGCCATGCACTTATAAGTAGCAGACTCGACTACGGCAACGCACTCTACGCAGGCATCACCCAGAAACTCCTCAGGAAACTACAGAATGTTCAGAACGCTGCAGTCATACTGGTCCTCAACACCCCCCACTGAAGCCATATCTCTGAACACCTGCAAGAACTCCACTGGATCCCAGTCAATCAATCAATCAATCAATCAATCAGTCAGGTATTTGTAGAGCGCACTACTCACCCATGAGGGTCTCAAGGCGCTAAGGGGAAGGGGGGAGGCAGCTACTGGTCGAACAGCCAGGTATTGAGGAGTCTCCTGAAGGTCAGCAGGTCCTGGGTCTGGCATAGGTGGGCGGAGAGTGTGCTCCATGTCTTTGCGGCGAGGTGGGAGAAGGATCTACCGCCTGAGGCCACTCGGCAGAATCGTGGGCCGATGGCGATGGCGAGGTCGGCGGAACAAAGCTGGGAGTTAGTTGAGGTATGCTGGTCCGGCGTTGTGGAGTGCTTTGTGAGCATGGGTAAAGAGTTTGAAGGTGATCCTCTTGTTGTTTGGGAGCCAATGAAGATCTCTTAGGTGGGTGATGAGGCTGTGGTGCAGGAGTCCGAGTATGAGGCGTGCAGAGGCATTTTGTATGCGTTGGAGTCTCTTCTGGAGTGTAGCCGTGGTTCCTGTGTAGAGGGCGTTGCTGTAGTCCAGCCTGCTGCTGAGTGCTTGGGTGATCGTTCTCTTGGTTTAGGTGGGGCTCCATCTGTAGATCTTGTGGAGTATGCAGAGGGTGTTGATGAAAGAGGAGAAAACAGTGTTGACTTGTTGCGTCATGGAGAGCGTTGAGTCCTGGATGAACCCCAGATTGTGTGCGTGGTTGGTGGGAGTCAGGCAGCTCCCAGCATGGTCGGCCACCAGGAGTCGTCCCATGCAGAGGGGGTGGAGCCGAGGATGAGGACCTTCGTCTTGTCAGAGTTCAGTTTTAGTCGGCTGGACTTCATCCAATCTACGACGGCCTTCATTCCCTCATGGAGGTTGGATTTGGCAGTGGCAGGGTCCTTGGTGAGGGAGAGGATCAGCTGGGTGTCATCGGCGTACGAGACCATGTTGAAGCGGTGTGCTTAGACGATGTAGGCGAGCGGTGCTATGTAGATGTTAAAAAGGGTCGGGCTGAGGGATGATCCTTAGGGTACGCCACTGGTGATCGTTGTCTCTTCGGATCAGAACAGGAGAGGCGGACTCTCTGGGTTCTGCCAGTGAGGTAGGAGGTGATCCAGTCCAGGGTTTTGCCTCGGATCCATTAGTCGTGGAGGCATGGCCGCAGGGTGTGGTGGCAGACGGTGTCGAAAGCGGCCAAGAGCTCCAGGAGGATGAGGGCTGCGGTTTCACCCCTGTCCAGTATGGTCCTGATGTCGTCAGTGGTGGTGATGAGGGTGGTTTTGGTGCTGTGCTTGTTGCGGAAGCCGGATTGTGAGGAGTCCAGGATGTTGTTCTCCTCCAGGAAGTGGGTCAGTTGACTGTTGGCGGTCTTCTCAATGACTTTTGCCAGGAACAGGAGCAGGGAGATGGGTCAGAAGTTCTTGAGGTCCTTTGGATCCGCCTTGGGTTTCTTGAGGAGGGCATTGTTCTTGGCGTGTTTCCAGCTCTCCGGGGAGGTGGTGATCTCGAAGGAGCTGTTGATGATCTTTCTGAGTTGGGGTGCGATGATGGAGCCAAGAAAAGAGTGATTTTCAAGCTCCTCACAAACACCTACAAAGTCCTCCACAATGCTGGACCAACATACCTGAACCACGGCCTATCATTCCACGTACCCACCAGACAACTCCGCTCTACTGAACTGACCCTTGCCACCATTCCTTGGATCCATAAGACCAGGAATGGAGGAAGATCCTTTTCCTACCTTGCCACCAAAACCTGGGACACCCTGCCTCTCCACCTCAGACTAGCCCCGTCGCTGACCCAATTCAGGAAGGGTTTCAAGACCTGGCTCTTCGACTGAACTTCAGCACCCAGCAGTACCTGCAACACCCCCCAACCCCCACCCCGCGCCTTGAAATATGAGTGTTCTCGCTTAACAAACACTAATCAATTGATTGATTGATTGATTGATTGATTGGTATACTTGCTGGATTTTGAAGTTGGTGGATTTTGAGTTTGGCAGATGGTGCATGTTCTGCCGGAGAAAAGACCTCCAGCTCTGACATCTACCACAACAAGATGTTGTGGTACAGCACAGAAAAGTATGGTGGTTCAGATGCTTGAATCTAGAGTGACTGATCCACCACCACTTCTGTGGAGATGCATAGGATGGCAGAAAGTAACTTTAACATAGTGCCTTCAACACAATGAAAAACATCCCTAGTATTTGAAGGTAGCATGCTGGTACTAGCAATGAATATACAGTATGAATAAACAGTATGGGGTACATTTCCAGTGCCTACATTTTCGATTGGAAGTCCTGACAACAACAACCAGCATTGGTGGGGTTTTCCCCTGAAGAGTGTATTCACCAAAGTGGCTCATCCCATGGTGGAATCAGCCTCTTTTAAAGAGACACCACTTTTGCCTTGGCTGAGATCTTCAATAATTTGATTGAGTCCCACCTCTGCCTTCAAAAAAGGGGGAATGGGATGAATTGATAAAAAATCAGTTGGTTAAACATTTTAATAAACAGACCCATTGTTTTCCTGTTTTTAGTACATACATGTGCCAATATCACAAGATAGGCAGAACCCCAAGAAAATCAGGCAGCCCTGGTGTTCATGTGGCCTAAATGGGCAAGGTGCATGTGGACCCACAGAGGTTTAAGCGATTCTCCTCTTCCAAGAAAGAAAGGCTGAAGGCTCAAAAAGAATCCTATGTTGTCCAATCCACACTCCCACATCACCTAGTCACCAGCCTGCCAAATGCCAAAGAGGAATAGGAGGATGTCCAGGAAGACAGATCGTCCACAGGCCCCTGCCCTGATGTTAGGGATCTTGAATCTGGCTTACAAGGTCTGGGAGTACAATCCTCTGACTCACCTTACTCTGCCGCCACCGCCGAGAGTCACTCGTTGCCAGCAAGGAAGGAGTGGGGACACCTGCAGACAGCGCCACAGCCCATAGCATCGCTGCAGCCGCGCTGGGACTACACTTCCCAGCAGTCCTAGCGGCGCGGTGCAACGGACTGACGCCTGCACATCGCGACAGGAGGCGCATTTAACAGGGGCAGCCCGCCAAGGAGCGGGGGACTCAACTTACTCTGCCGCCACCGCCGAGAGTCACTCGCTGTCAGCAAGGAAGGAGTGGGGACACCTGCAGACAGCACCACAGCCCATAGCATTGCCGCAGCCGCACTGGGACTACACTTCCCAGCAGTCCTAGCGGCGCAGCGCAACGGACTGATGCCTGCACATCGCGCCAGGAGGCGCATTTAACAGGGGCAGCCCGCCAAGGAGCGGGGGACTCACCTTACTCTGCCGCCACCGCCGAGAGTCACTCGTTGCCAGCAAGGAAGGAGTCGGGACACCTGCAGACAGCGCCACAGCCCATAGCATCGCCTCAGCCGCGCTGGGACTACACTTCCCAGCAGTCCTAGCGGCGCGGCGCAACGGACTGACGCCTGCACACCGTGCCAGGAGGCGCATTTAACAGGGGCAACCGCCTGCGTTGCGGGACGCGAGCGGGATGGCGGGAGAAGCCCGGGCCAAGGGCGGGCCCGTTCAAGACCTGAGAGGCCGGGCCGGGCCACCCCCCTTTCAATCACTACCAAGTTCATCCGCGTGAGTACTTTGTAAAAATATATATGTACATTTAACTTGGAGATTTGCTATGCCTCCCAAAGAGGCAAAGGGGAGAGCTGGTGCTGCTATATTTACTGGAGCAATGGACCAATTTATAACTAAGATGAACAATGTTGTAGATGAGGGGATCACCATAATGGAGCGACGCGTCTCACATGAACTGGCTATCGCAAGAAGATCTGCTATGGGACTAATTGCGAACGTACGTACTCCTGATAATTTGAATATCAGTAGTGGCTAAGCGCTTCCCCATCTTAGAACTCCCGAACTCACAGCTTTCCGTTTGTAATTAGTCGCAGACTACTCTCAGTAGTCAGTCCACAGCCTCAGAATCACTGTTGCTATCCCCTCAAATGTTTCCAATTAAGACTAGTGTAGCAAAGGTGTACAATACCAGGCAGCAGTGCGGGAAAGACCCGGGGGCAATTCCAAAAAACCCACAACATACAGCAATTAATAATGGCGGGAGGAAAAATAAAGGTCGTAAAGCAAGGAAAGTAAATCCACCTACTGTGGAACAACCAGTTGTAAACCCTCCTCATGGTTTGACAGACTCTTCCCTGCCCAGCAGGGTGACCCAGGCTATAGATGGGTCACCAAGTCAAGGAACGCGACAGGGGGGGCCGGTGGTCGAGTCTAATGCCATCTATGACACTATCAAACTCCTATTAGCCCCTTTGGAAGAAAGGCTGAGCAAGATTGAGGTCCATTTAAAGAGGATTGAACGTGATGTAAAGGGCCTCGCTGGACCAACTCTAAGAGTAATTTCGCCCCGACTCCTAAATTATCTAAAGCCCGCAAGGGAAAGGTTCCAGCTCCTGCTACTAATAAAAAGCAAGTTAGTGTAAATACAGCCCCGCCTGTTTTACCTGTTTCTGTAGTAATTCCTACTGACAAAGAAATAGCTTGTCCCAATGTCAATAGTTCATGTCATCATAAGAAGACCTCAGAGCAAGATCTGTCTGGTGGGGGTGGCACCGAATACATATGCTAACACTGGTAAAAGAGCCTTAAACCTACCCCCGGAGGTTCGTCCATTTGTGGTAGTCCTAGCAGGGGCTCCAGAACTGGGCAGAAATGAGAGGGAAAGCCCTACAAAATTATGGAATAGAGTTGTACACTGGCTCAACACGAATAGACCTTTGCCCCCGCACTTAGGGGCCGATTATGATCGTGGACGGACTTGCGTCCGTCCGCGATCACTGAGGAGGAGGGGACGTCCGCATGGGCTGCGGAGTCCCCTCCTGTGCGATTAGGATGTGACCGCCACCCTGGCGGTCACATCCTCTATTTTTAACATTGCGGCGGGTGCGGCTTCAAGCTGCACCCGCGGCAATGTTAAAAATGCAGTCATTGCATTTGCATGCAGAAAGAGGCAGGCACCTCGCGGTGCCTGCCGCTTTCTGCATACAAATGCAGGGGGGTACCATAGGTACCCCCCATGTGCACCCCCCACCCCCCCTTCACCTAGGGGGCCCGCAACGGGGCCCCCCAGTGAAGTTACACATGCTTTTCCTTGGCGGAAAAGCCGCCGCGGAAAAGCATGTTTTACATCCCATCCTACTCTGCCTGATGGTGTCTGAGAGACACCGTCACCAGATTAGAGCTTTTCCGCCGCGGTTGTAAGCCAACCGCGGCGGAAAAGCTGCGGACGGAAACCAGGACCCACCAGCCATCCTAATGTGGCGGTGGGTCTTTGGTCAGTCCGCTGCGGTTTTTCCGCATCCTCTGGGCCGGCGGTGGCTTCCGCCGGCCCCGAGGATGCGGAAAAACCGCAATCCTAATGAGCCCCTTAGTTGGTAAAATACTCATGATTCGAAGGACACCATGGGTGGGACACCTGCCTAAAAACATAAGGGGTGATTGTATTCTGATTAACTTTAACAACCCTAGAATTGTTGATTATATCTGTAACTGGAGATATCCTAGCACAGGCACGACTGTACGTCCCCTCCCCCTGACTTACTTTTATCCCCCTGGCCATTTTGCCCCCAACTCGATGGATGGTCAATGGTTCCCCGTCGCGGTAGGGGCCCAGCCCAGGGAGAATGGCCTATGACCCCCTTCAACATTGATAGCTTCTTCCATCATAATCGTTATGACTGCCTGGAGGCAGTCGATTGACTACATACATGTGCTAATATCACAAGATAGGCAGAAGCCCAAGAAAATCAGGCAGCCCTGGTGTTCATGTGGCCTAAATGGGGAAGGTGCATGTGGACCCACAGTGGTTTAAGAGATTCTCCTCTTCCAAGAAAGAAAGGCTGAAGGCTCAAAAGAATCCTATGTTGTCCAATCCACACTCCCACATCACCTAGTCACCAGCCTGCCAAATGCCAAAGAGGAAGAGGAGGATGTCCAGGAAGACAGATCGTCCACAGGCCCCTGCCCTGATGTTAGGGATCTTGAGTCTGGCTTACAAGGTCTGGGAGTACAATCCTCTGATCTTTAGCCAGCTGATTCCATTCAAGTGTATCCTCATGGCAGCTCCCTGCTAGCCTGGCCTCGAGCCAGTTCCATTATCTCAGGGGCAGTACATGTTACACCAGGGGCTTCTGCCTGCTCCTCTTCCTCACAATACTGGAGTGGCTTTGCAGTTCCAAGACTATTCCCGACTTTGAGTGTCACATAATACAGGGTCATGAAACTGGTTCACACCGTCTTCAATACAAGTGCGGAGAGCTTCTTCAGGAACCAGAAAGGATCTACGCTGACCCATAAGTGGTGCCAATATATATCCCAAGTCGCGGGGAAAACCAATGCACGCTAATTTGGGAGAACACCATTACAATTCAGCTGGCTGCCCAACCGGTTCAAAGGGGCTTTGGTCACAGAAAACAGAGGGTTAAATAGACAAGCATTTAATGGTCTGGAATGTGTGTTTAGGTGAAACATCAAGGAAGACCCTTTCTACAGGCTTTCTTTCGTAGACTTACCTTCCTGGCTCTGCTCACCTCCACAAGAAGGAGGGACATTCACCCTGCACAGCTCCAGATTACAGATGTCCTGTTGCTGGTCATTATTAAAGAAGTGAGCAACCCGGAATACCCTTAAGGGCTTGGGTAATAAAGGTAGAAGGGTAAGAGTGCCTTCAAGGGACTTTATTCAATCTACATTTGTAAATTAAAATTATTCAGAAAAGAACCAATTGATCGTCCTTGCAGTGAATTAATCCCAACAATCAATTTGTGTTATCAACATATAACATATAAACAAAGACACAAGGTGTATACGAAAAAAATGTTTTTATCAAATAATTCATTAAAGAAAATCAGCTTCATATACAGATAATTAGGCAAATAAGATTTTAGGACTGTGGGTACACATAAAAATAAATTTACTAGGTGACTCAACAGAACCTAAAAGACACCTATCCCAAAACACATTGAGTAAAACAAAGAAAAGGATGAGGTGTATTGTCGACGTTTCGGTTTCTTAGAAGTTATTTGATGAAACCATCCTCAGGACTGTTATCAGTTCAGATCTGTATTGAAATATTGTAGTCTGCTTACAAATTTCTGTCGCAGTTATTCGCAGGGAAATAGTGGGTGAATCACAGTATCCCAGTAACCTGACTATTAATTGCAGAAAAACGCTCATCAAAGTTGAATGTGAAGTCAGAGCTTCACTTGCGTATGGTTTCAGATATTATATACCGCAAAGTTCATCCGATATATATCAGATAGGGTCTTATCGAGTCTCGAACCTAATCAGGAGACGTAACGACCAGTTGGAGCTTAATTGAGCTTATGAGCAGTCTCAAGTCCTGCAGCGCCTATAGTTCCAGCGAGGTGGGATCAAAGAAGCGTATCATCCGAAATGAAGCCACGGATTTCGGATGATACGCTTCTTTGATCCCACCTCGCTGGAACTATAGGCGCTGCAGGACTTGAGACTGCTCATAAGCTCAATTAAGCTCCAACTGGTCGTTACGTCTCCTGATTAGGTTCGAGACTCGATAAGACCCTATCTGATATATATCGGATGAACTTTGCGGTATATAATATCTGAAACCATACGCAAGTGAAGCTCTGACTTCACATTCAACTTTGATGAGCGTTTTTCTGCAATTAATAGTCAGGTTACTGGGATACTGTGATTCACCCACTATTTCCCTGCGAATAACTGCGACAGAAATTTGTAAGCAGACTACAATATTTCTATACAGATCTGAACTGATAACAGTCCTGAGGATGGTTTCATCAAATAACTTCTAAGAAACCGAAACGTCGACAATACACCTCATCCCTTTCTTTGTTTTACTCAATGTGTTTTGGGATAGGTGTCGTTTAGGTTCTGTTGAGTCACCTAGTAAATTTATTTTTATGTGTACCCACAGTCCTAAAATCTTATTTGCCTAATTATCTGTATATGAAGCTGATTTTCTTTAATGAATTATTTGATAAAAACATTTTTTTCGTATACACCTTGTGTCTTTGTTTATATGTTATATGTTGATAACACAAATTGATTGTTGGGATTAATTCACTGCAAGGACGATCAATTGGTTCTTTTCTGAATAATTTTAATTTACAAATGTAGATTGAATAAAGTCCCTTGAAGGCACTCTTACCCTTCTACTGTTGCTGGTCAGACATTGGGCTGGGTATTAAGGGCCAAAACCCTGGCTGAGAAAAACAACCCATGAAGAGAAAGTAGCGACGTTTGAAAATGCGTACAGGGTTTGAACAAGGATAAGGGCACCTTCTGGGAGGATTTAACCTGGAATATCGCTCTCACTGCACCACTGGACCTCCATTTTAGTTGACAATCACTAGGGCCCATATACAAGGGGATTGCACCACCAAAACATCACTTTTGTCAATGTTCCTGTGACGCAGTGCCCTATAACACCACTTTGTAAATATGGTACCCTTTCTCACCGTTTTCTGCATGAAAGGGGCGAGCAATGGGTGTTGCTGTGGTCGTTCCACTGCAACACCCTTTTCTTTTTGATGCTGCCCCAGATTTACAAGGATGTGTAAATCTGAAGCAGCGCCAAAAACTAACGCCGTGCAAAAGCAGGCATTAGGTGGCACACATAGAAGGAGCAAATTGCTTTAATGATTGGAAGGGACACCCTCCTCCACATAACGAATCATCCCTGCAATGCAGGTACCCTTGCACTTTGGCGCAAGGGTGTCTGTGTTGGCGCTAGGTATCTATTTTTAGCATTAGCGCAAGGGAAAAAACACACAGGTGTGCTGTATTCTTGAGAATACGGTGCATCTCTGCGTTTTTGAAATGATGCTGCACGGTGCTGCAAAATCTGCCACAGCGCAGTGCCATTTCCTTGTGAACATATCCCACTATGTCTTTCTTAGGAAGCCAGTCATACAGCTACGGCGAAATATATTGCACACTACACAAAACAGACACAAAGGAAGGACCACAGTTTTTAGAGACTGATTGGATGTAAACTTTTACAGCTCATACAGCTATATCCATATAGCAAATGGTCTACAGTACACAATTAATTTCCCAAATGAAAGAAGTCGATCAGATCTTTTGATGTTTGAGATTTATTCTTTATTCATGTTCTTTGGAATTGAAACAGCCAACGCGTTTCGTCCTCTAAAGAACATCTTCAGGGCTTGAAAGGTAAATGGTCTTGGTTCATAGGATTGTTCCCAGTAAATTGAACCTAATAAATTTGAGAGTTATATATATTCAAATGGCTGTATAATATCAGCTTTGTTGCTCAGGAGTCAAGAAAAGTGTAACAGCGAATATGCGCGCCTCGGCTTTCATGTGGTCATCTGGTTCGAATTCAAACCATTTGAATATATATACCTCTCAAATGTATTGCTATGTTTATCTCCATTGAAATGCCTCCAGACTTCAGTGTCTAAACACTTCTACTGCTGCTCTTCAAGTCCTAACACATAGCACTTGACCTTTAGTCTTGCTCATTTCCCTACTGGTGACGCCCCCACCAGGCCCCCACAACCCTCACCATCAGCGCGTCTAAACAAATATGGTTTTCTGACTCACTGGAGAGATCCAATCAGAGATATGTTCACTAATGGCTCTGTAGGGTCTTACATAGCTATACACTTTCAAGCATATCCATATGGCTCTATGGACTTTTTGAGGATTAGTAGGAATATTAAACTACCAATTTAGAACTGTGTGTACTCTAGTGCAAAGTTTGAGCTGGAAATGAACCCACCTTAGCCCCTGCTGTATGTAACATGCCACTGTGGCATGATCTCTGAAGCACAGTATTGAAAAAGATGCCAAAGAGTGTAAGCGCAGTTCTTGGCATGTTCTGTGCTATGTCGAAGTAGTCACCCATGGTGTTTAACACTTCCCTTCTGCTCCTTGCTGGTCCTCTTTGGAAGTGGTATCTCAACAGTGGGAATGTAAATTTTAAAGTGGATAGCACTCCTCTTTTTTTTTTTTTTTTTTTATATATGAAATATTGTTTTATACTCTTTCTTTTAACACATGCGTGCTGCGGAGGTGGCACGTTTGTCCACACACCGTGCCTACAACATATCAACCTAACTTGAGTGAATGAACCACTCAACCTCTGCGCACTGTTGCTGCTGGTGGAAGAATCACACCAGATATATCATAATTTTTCAGAAATTCTAAACCTTTTCCAAGAAACTTACTTATTCACATATGACTTTTAACCATTCTTATTCAGAAATATGATTTTTAATCATCAGTTCATTTTATGCAGATCTCAAACATATATAGAAAACAAATAATAACATTTCACTATATCAACATAATCTTTCTTGACTGTGTACAGTTGATGTAGCCCGATGCATTTCGAGTCCTATATGGACTCTTCCTCAGGGGCCTGTAAATATGAACATTTCGTATCAGAAACTCAAATTTCAACATCTGATATCAGATTCAAGTTCGAAAAACAAATCAGGTGAGGAAAGCAACAATAAATCGATTTGCATTTCATCAGGGTATTTCAAATATAGTAACCTAACCTATGCACTGGTAGAACAGTGTAACACCGCCACCACACCTCGAAAGTGAAATGTACCACTAAATGATGTACTCACAACAAAACCGGAAATGCAGCGTTCCTGTAACCACAAAGTACCTAGCTGTGAACAATTGCTGGGAAACGTGTGCCGACTACAATGACAATCAAAAAACAAAAACCAACACATTCTCTTACCTCAGTGCTCTAAAGTGTAAACCACCACGTTTCCGTCTTAGCAAAATAATAACAACCGCCACCTAAGAATGAAATAGGAGAACCATCCTTAGCCACGACTCTCTTAAAGTTTTTTAATCCAAAATACCAGTTCTAAAAACGCCACTACCTACCACGAGGTTGCTCATCAACTCCTCCATATACTTCCAGACGATTCAATGTAAACACCGGACCTTCCGGTTTAAAAACGCCCTGCTCATTACTCAGCTCACAACAGCAAAAACGGACTGTTCAAAATCGAGCGGTGACGCCATATTGGATCGGTCTGAACATCGTACTTAATCCCACCTACCATGTCAATCTAAACGTGAAAATGAACTCCGGACCGAATAAACAACCATGTGAAAGAGTAAAAAGTGGAAAGAGAACAAAAAGTCCAGTGCTCAATAGACTTAGAAACAGTGAAATACCTCATCATGTCACATAATGGACATTAATATTGATTCTTAACACGCTAAACGGATGGATCGAATAAAATACAGAAACAAATACAATGCATTGTACATTTCACATAGCTCACTCAAATACATTAGTCATGTGTGATGTAATAAAAACTTAATGTACTCATGCTAAAGAGAGGCTTGCCAAACCCTTTACATGTACCTTGCCTGGCATACAGTATCATAAATTACAGGAAACATGTGTAATCTATTTTTTCATTTAAACCTTTTGGTTCCTGTGTCCCTAGGAACCTGATCCAAAATATCTCTCTTTGCAGGAGGGATCTGGTTAGATCCACTCCTTCTTGAATTTCAGTTCTCTCCAAGACCGAAAACTGCAGTTGGGAGATGTTGTGCCTATTTTCTGACCAGTGTTTGGCTAAATTGCTTTTGATGTTGACATTTCTAATGGTGCTCTTATGTTCAGATATTCTTGTTTTCAGTTTCCTTTCCGTTTTTCCCACGTACTGTTTGCCACATGGGCATTTGATGTAATAAATCACATTCTTGGAATTACAATCACTATCATGATGCAAATCAATAATCTTGCCAGTCTGTGGGTGATGTAAATTGGTCCCAGCTATAACATTATGACAGTGCACACAGTTCATGCACCTTTTCATCCCTTTGTGTGTTTGTCTCTTTCTGATTCTGGGTGTCTTCAATAGCTCCTTCAAATTTTTTGATCTTTTATACGCAAACATTGGTTTTTGCGAAAAAATACCTCCAAAGTCTGGTTCATGTTTAAATTCACTCACACCATTAGTGATCATGAAATTTCATTTTTGGATGTATTATTGACATTAAGACAAGGAAGACTACAAACTGAAGTGTTTCGAAAGGAGACTGATGTTAATAATTCACTCTTGTTTCAGAGTTTTCATCCCCAGAATTTAAAAATGAATCTGCCTTTGTCACAATATATGAGGATAAAACGGATTTGTTCAGAGCCCGAGACTTTGGGAAAACACCTCGATTTACAAGAGCAAAAATACGCATCCAGAGGCTATCCAGAGAGTGTGCTAAAGAAAACAAAGGAGAAGATTGCCACGTTCAGTAGAGATAATCTATTGGAGAAAAAGCCTAAGAAAGTCTTGGATAGACAGGTGTTCGTGTCAAAATATTCCACAAGCTCATCAAAAATCAAAAACATAATAACCAGACACTGGGAACTTCTTCAACATGAACCAGACTTTGGAGGTATTTTTTCCGCAAAAACCAATGTTTGCGTATAAAAGATCAAAAAATTTGAAGGAGCTATTGAAGACACCCAGAATCAGAAAGAGACAAACACACAAAGGGATGAAAAGGTGCATGAACTGTGTGCACTGTCATAATGTTATAGCTGGGACCAATTTACATCACCCACAGACTGGCAAGATTATTGATTTGCATCATGATAGTGATTGTAATTCCAAGAATGTGATTTATTACATCAAATGCCCATGTGGCAAATTGTACGTGGGAAAAACGGAAAGGAAACTGAAAACAAGAATATCTGAACATAAGAGCACCATTAGAAATGTCAACATCAAAAGCAATTTAGCCAAACACTGGTCAGAAAATAGGCACAACATCTCCCAACTGCAGTTTTCGGTCTTGGAGAGAACTGAAATTCAAGAAGGAGTGGATCTACCCAGATCCCTCCTGCAAAGAGAGATATTTTGGATCAGGTTCCTAGGGACACAGGAACCAAAAGGTTTAAATGAAAAAATAGATTACACATGTTTCCTGTAATTTATGATACTGTATGCCAGGTAGGTGTGGGCGGAAAATCCGTTCCGCTCGCGGATTTTGCGGATTTTCGGGAAATCCGCAATCCGCGAGATTTGCGAATTTCCCGCAAAATCCGCAAATCCGCGAGCAGCGGATTTTGCTCGCGCTGCTCGCACTGTTAGCGTGAGTTCGCGCCCCGCGAATAAGTGCGAAATTGCAGAAATACGATCTTGGCAAAACTGAAAGTAACTACTTACCAGGTTCAAAAGTTCAGGCACATCATTAGTAGCCATTTCCTGTAGGGCTTCCTGAGGGGCCCCTCCAGAGTTCAGTTGCCAGTTGAAACTATTATGTGACCCTGCTCTGAACCTCAGAATAGTTACACATATGCCACAAAGGTCCTGAATTACAGCTAAGGGAGACAAGCAGGAGCCAGGCTGGAAGTTAAAATCCATTAATCAGCCCCTAATTCATTATTGTCAGTTGGGGCAGGGCAGGTGTTGTAACTAATTTTGCAACAATGAAAGCACTTAGCAAGTGCAAAAGATCACTAATCAGGGCGCACTAAGGAAGCAGGTGCCAGCTAAAAAAATATTCTGTGACACATTAATCAGCCCCAAATTAATTCAGGTCACTTGAGGCAGGGAAGGTGTGCTTTGCTTTGCCGAAAATAATGTACACTGGACAACCAGAGGGTGTAGTGATGAAACAGAGGGTGGCATGGGTGGGCCAGAGGGTGGCATGAGTAGTCAGAGAGTGGCAGTGGTGACAGAGAGTGGCAGTGATGAAGAAGAGTGTCCCAAACAGGCTGGACACGTAGAAACAACAAGTTCGCAAAACTTGCGACCCGACAGGTAAGTTCGCAAATTGCGAAATTGTAAAAACCCTCGCGAACTGGCAGAAACACGGGCGAACACAAAAAAAAAAAAAATCCGCAAATTCGCGGGAATTCGCGGATTTTGCGGATTGCGAATCCGCAAATCCGCAAAATTCGCGGATTGCCAATCCGCAAAATCCGCTCATGCTTAATGCCAGGCAAGGTACATGCAGAGGGTTTGGCAAGCCTCTCTTTAGCATGAGTACATTAAGTTTTTATTACATCACACATGACTAATGTATTTGAGTGAGCTATGTGAAATGTACAATGCATTGTATTTGTTTCTGTATTTTATTCGATCCATCCGTTTAGCGTGTTAAGAATCAATATTAATGTCCATTATGTGACATGATGAGGTATTTCACTGTTTCTAAGTCTATTGAGCACTGGACTTTTTGTTCTCTTTCCACTTTTTACTCTTTCACATGGTTGTTTATTCGGTCCGGAGTTCATTTTCACGTTTAGATTGACATGGTAGGTGGGATTAAGTACGATGTTCAGACCGATCCAATATGGCGTCACTGCTCGATTTTGAACAGTCCGTTTTTGCTGTTGTGAGCTGAGTAATGAGCAGGGCGTTTTTAAACCGGAAGGTCCGGTGTTTACATTGAATCGTCTGAAAGTATATGGAGGAGTTGATGAGCAACCTCGTGGTAGGTAGTGGCGTTTTTAGAACTGGTATTTTGGATTAAAAAACTTTAAGAGAGTCGTGGCTAAGGATGGTTCTCCTATTTCATTCTTAGGTGGCGGTTGTTATTATTTTGCTAAGACGGAAACGTGGTGGTTTACACTTTAGAGCACTGAGGTAAGAGAATGTGTTGGTTTTTGTTTTTTGATTGTCATTGTAGTCGGCACACGTTTCCCAGCAATTGTTCACAGCTAGGTACTTTGTGGTTACAGGAACGCTGCATTTCCGGTTTTGTTGTGAGTACATCATTTAGTGGTACATTTCACTTTCAAGGTGTGGTGGCGGTGTTACACTGTTCTACCAGTGCATAGGTTAGGTTACTATATTTGAAATACCCTGATGAAATGCAAATCGATTTATTGTTGCTTTCCTCAACTGATTTGTTTTTCGAACTTGAATCTGATATCAGATGTTGAAATTTGAGTTTCTGATACGAAATGTTCATATTTACAGGCCCCTGAGGAAGAGTCCATATAGGACTCGAAATGCATCGGGCTACATCAACTGTACACAGTCAAGAAAGATTATGTTGATATAGTGAAATGTTATTATTTGTTTTCTATATATGTTTGAGATCTGCATAAAATGAACTGATGATTAAAAATCATATTTCTGAATAAGAATGGTTAAAAGTCATATGTGAATAAGTAAGTTTCTTGGAAAAGGTTTAGAATTTCTGAAAAATTATGATATATCTGGTGTGATTCTTCCACCAGCAGCAACAGTGCGCAGAGGTTGAGTGGTTCATTCACTCAAGTTAGGTTGATCTCAACAGTGGGAACCATCAGCAATGTGTGGAAGAGTGAGATTACAAAGAAGGTGATGCTGGGAAAATAAGCAGTCTTTGTGCAGGACGCCATCTGCAGGGAGAGGTAGCAAGAGCTGAACAAAGCAGGCAGTTGTGACTCCAAAAAAATGCACTCCTTAAGCACACCAGGAAGAAATAAATATAGACAAGATAGAGAGGCCCATACTGAGAGACTGGAAAAAGGGAAAAGTCTTCTCTTAAGGGGCAGTCAAGTCTCTGGGGACATCCAATTGCCTTTAAATATACTTTAATGGATTCCTGCACTCAGGTCATAAGATTGTTTGAAGGCATGCAGCCAGATTCATGAAGCTTAATTGCGCTCGCAAAGGGCCAGATTCTGAGAATCTGGCCCTTTGCGAGCGCAATTTTTGCATTTGGGATTCATCATCCCAAATGCAAAAATCGGTAAATGCGATTTCGCTAAATTGCGAGGAATTACATTTAAGGAATCTCTATTTGAGATTCCTTAAATGCAATTCATTAACCATTTATAAATTGCGAATTTGCAATTTCGGGCCGCTATTTACCGCAAGGTCAAACCTCGTGGTAAATAGCGAAAACTTAGAAAAATGCTTTTAAATGCATTTCTCTAAGTTGCATGTTGCACACACACATGTCCTTTGGACATGTGTGTGCGCAACACCAATGTAGATACCATTTCAGAGGTGCTACAGGGTGTCCTTTGGACACCCCTAGCACCCTTGAAATCGCATCCTTATTTGCGATTAGCAAATTGCTAATCGCAAATAAGGAATAACTCCCCATTCATTCCTGTGGGCCTTTAGGCCCATAGGAATGAATGGCGAGTTATTCCTTATTTGCGATTAGCAATTTGCTAATCGCAAATAAGGAATGTGTAGGAATCGCATTTTATTTTGCGATTTCTACATGAATCCCGTTTTGCGAGTCTGTAATAGCGATTCCTTATGAATCGCTATTAAAGACTCGCAAAACGGGTCTTTGATGAATCTGGCAGATGGTTCCTTATCACAAACTGCCAATCCAGGAAGGCTTACAGGGAAGAGCAGCCTGAACCACAGGTCAAATGTAAATATGAATAGATTTGCCCCGGGGAAGTGGGGGCCCTGCGGAATTGCCACTTTGTGTATACCTTAAAATGTCTCTACACTTAGTGCAAGGGTCTCTAACAGGTTGCAGACCATGAAAGTGTTACTTAGTATACAGTCAGGGTTTAAGCGCTTTCCTAAATCTTAAGAGCTGGCGACAGTTTAGCTCTGTGAGCACAGAAAGATCTGCCTCCCCAGCTGACAAGCTTGAAAGGAGGCATCACCAGCATAGATTTAGTGCTGGATCTTACTAATCGGCTGTGTTGATATTCCTCAAATTTGCTTTGTATGTCAAAGGGAGCCTGGGAAGCAACATTTTTTAGCATAATACAGGTGACTTTAAATAAATTATTTTTAGTTCAGGCAACCAACAGACTTGTCCAAGATTGACTGCATTATAGTCAAACTTTCCAAGTTGGAAAATAGATCTCATTATAGAATTTTGGATTTTTTGGAGTTGTTCAATGGACGTTTTCGAGATATCAAGATATTCGGCATTGCCATGTCATGTCTGACATGGACAAATGCATTTTCTACCTATATTTTATGCAGGAAGAGCAGAAAGGGCATAATTCTTCTTAAGAGCCTTATTTGATAAAAGCAGGCATTGGTGAAAATGGAGATCTGGATATCTTAAATCTAGTTTATGTCCAGAGCGAGGCCCAAGTTTCTTGTTTTAGAACAGGTATGGGACTTTCCCCTATATTAGATGGCCAAAAAGAGTTGCCCCGAGATCCAGTTTATGGAAAACAGTAAAGGGTTCCGATTTGTGTGATTGATCTTGAGGTAGTTTTACCCCACCCCCTTGACTATGACGTTCATGGCAGCTTAAACTCCTGTTCACTCATCATCAACCTGCAGATCAACAATAAGCTGTTTATAATCAGGATAGAGGTGGCAAGTAACTTAAGAATGTTTTAACAGATCTGCAAGAGGCGTCCGTAGCCAAGCTTGTGGCGCCTGGGGCTATCCTTCAGATTGCCGTCCCCCTGGGGGGTTGTTTGGGAAAAAGGACGGCGAGCACCTGAAAGAGGTCAGAGAGACACGTAGTATCGCCACTAATAGTTACCTCGATCAATCAAGTTACATGCACATACATGACACGGCCCAGGGCTAGACAGCCCCGTCCCCAAAATAGTGCTGCCTAGGGCAGACCGCCCCCACCTAGCTACGCTGATAAAGGAAAAGCAGAGGGAAACCCAAAACCTACATCAGTTCTACCTACCCTGTTTGTGACATCTCACTCATAACATCACAGCTTGTGCAAGACCCTTGTCCCCTATCTGCCCCGTCCATGACCTAAGCAATGTCTGCAGACCGGTCCAACACACTGGGTTTGACCACAATTCCCTTGGCAGCACCTTCAGGATACTACAGGTGAGTCCTATGCACCTGATCACTAGACTAACTTGAGTTCTGCAGTTGGGGCAGTACCAGGCCGGATGAGGGGGAAGAGGGTTGGGAGGGGCAGTAAGTTAAAAACAAAGCTGGAAGGACTGAGGGGCAGATTTACAATAAGTGGCTCATCCCTGCATATCAGCAGGGATGCGCCACTTATTGTGCGCCATGCCTCCGCCACCATGGATGCGCCGCATTTACAATGTGGCGCACCATGGGCAAAAGTGGCACAGATGCGTGAACGCATCTGTGCCGTAAAAGTGGCGCATTGCTGGAGTTGCGTCGCAAGCGCGACGCAGCTCCAGCAATGCTCTAGCGGGCCTATTCTCACAATGCTGCGTCAATTCTTACGCATGCTTAAAGCAGGCGCAGGGTTTTGACGCAGAATGGGACCCAAAGTGACTCAGTGAAATCTTGTAGATTTCACTCAGCCACTTTTAGGAGGTGTTCCGGCGCCGGAACGCACCCCCTGCGCCAGAACGCCTCCTTCTGACGCAGGGCTTTACAACGTGATGCATCTCCCAGATGTGTCACGTTGTAAATAACCCGCACCAGGGCGCATCTTTTGCGCCGCCACTGCGTCACAAAAGTGACGCAACAGCAGCGTAAAAGAGGCGCGAGGGGCTTGTAAATCTGCCCCAAAATATGTTTATTCGGTCACAAGTTTTAATTATCTTCACCTTCAGGTAACAGCATATAAAATAAAGGCACACCAGGGGCCCGATGTAGGTAATTCTAAATTACCACTTCTAAAATACCGAATCATACCGATTCGGTATTTAAGAAGTGGTAAATTAGAAGGGGGGAAATGTAGGTATTTCAGAATCGGTAAATACCGAATCGTTAAGATTCGGTATTTACCGATTCTGTAAATACCGAATCGGTAAAGCCCATTGATTCCTATGGGCATTGCATCCCATAGGAATCAATGGTCATTACCGAATCAGTATTTACCGATTCGGTAAATACCGATTTTTGCGAGGGTGCAGGGGGTGTCACTTTGACACCTTCTAGCACCCTGAATTCAGGCACGTGTGCCATGTGGCACTCAGACATTCCCTAAGGGCATGTCTGTGTGTCACATGCCACTGGTGTGCATGCACACATGTGCATGCACACCTATATTCGGTATTTTACCACCCAATAGGATTTGGTGGTAAAATACCGATTCTGACTGGCCTGTGGGACTCCGAAGAGTCCCACCTACATGTGGAAGTTACTGAATCGGTAAATATACCGATTCGGTATTTTACCGATTCGGTAAATTTACAGATTCGGTAAATTTACCGAATCGGTAAAATAGGCCCCCTACATCAGGAATGACCATTTACCGGTCGGTAAATAGACACCTACATCGGGCCCTATATGTTTAAAGATAAATCCAAGTTAAAGTAATCGGTAGGAAATGCATTTGTTTGCATTGTGATATTTTATTGCTTCATTCAGTTACTACAGATGAGTGTAACCAGACAGCAAAGGAATAGATTCCTGGTGGTGGTGGGTAAGGAGTGGTGGTTAACAACTTCTGTATTTAAAGTGCTATGATGTCCCAGCCTATGACTTAAAGCACAATGAATATGCAACTCCTTATTTTAACACAGTATAAAATGTTTTTGAAGTGTCACATTTCGATGTGGAATGTCTTTCATAAGTCACTGCATCAATGGAAATGTCACATTAGCAATGCGAATACTTGGCAGCTATAATATTACCACATGCGCTACCTCACAGAAATGAAACCTGCCACTAGATGAAACTCCCATTTCTCTCCAGCAGGTACATTTATCACCAGAGTTTACTTGACACTGTGTGGTGCCCGAAAACTGCTCAATATACATGGAACATTGTAGTACTTTTAACACCTCTGTACTGTTACAAAACTGCGAAACAACAGTTCAATTACTGAAGAGAAGAGTATTTTGAAGTGCAGGCCCATTTAAAACACTGCCCCTGTTACTGTGCCGGTTTGTCACTGTGTCCAAGGCCAAGGCCAGAGCCTGCAACCCACTCCCTCTACACATAACAGAGAGAGCACCATAGCTGCCAAGGTTTCAGACTGCTATGAGTGACGTTTCATAATTTCTGTGAAATTATGAGTTACGTTTCAATGACAATGAGTGACACCTTCACGAAACTAACATTAAGCAATGAAAACAAGGGAAACACGCTGGGGTTGAATAAAAAAATGCAACATAAATGAGTAGAAATGTTTTTTTCCGAAAGCTAACTTGACTCCAACTGTAATAAAAATCATTAACCCTGAGAGGTCTGCACCCACCCCTCCCCCGGTTGGGTAACCTCTATCTACCCAAGGCACAGATCACACAATGACCCTACATGCTGTCAGAGCTACACTAGGCTCTATTGACTTAAGTGACACAGTGTGGCTCAGAAACCCCGAGCGGCCTAACACGATTTTAGTGCGGCTGTATATGGAGTGTCACGTCTCGTGAAAACGAGTAATTCAACAGACACAGGCTGTGAGTGAGTGCAAAACTATTTATTTATTTATGCGTTTTTATATAGCGCAGACTTTACCCGAAGGTGTCAGAGCGCTTCACAATAGTAACAGAACTGATACATGAGAACATTGCAAGTGAACAAATTACAAAAGCAAACGCTAAGTTACATGAGACAAAAGTGACAATCGTGAGCAAACAAATACAAGAGGTAGCAAACAGTGCATTACAGGAGGAAAAAGTGACATGTATGCAGGTTACAAAAGCGTACAAAGTACAAGTAGAGGTAAAATACTGCAATACATGGCAGACACTCAAACACTAGAACAAACGTTACGTAGGCAATGGTGGCACTTGTGCAAGTATCGAAAGCAAACAAAATGTAAGAGGTAGCAAACAGTGTGTTACAAGAGAAAAGTGACGTGTGCATGTTACAAAAGAGTACCAAACACAGGTAAAAGGGAAATAATGCAATAAATGGCAGACTCTCAAACCACAGGATCACACTGGGAAGGCACTACTTCCTTCAGATAATAGAGAGGGCATGAATTAAATTTGAAAGTGCCTTTGAAGGAGGAGAACTTTGAGGTCAGTTTTGAAGGCCTGGGAGGAGGAGGTGGGCCGGAGCTGAGGCGGAAGTGAGTTCCAGATTCTCACCGCGTTGCCTGAAAAGGATTGGGCCATTGATCTTTCCTTCTTGAAAGCGGGAGGATCAAGCAGTCCATTTTCCGCATTTCGTGATGGTCTAGAGCCTCCAGAGAGTTTCAGTTTATTCGCCAGGTAGCGAGGAGAGGAGAAGTGCAAGGCTTTGTGGGTGATGCAATCAGTCTTGTAGATAGATCTTGCCTCGATGGGAAGCCAGCGGAGGGTGGATAACATGGGTGTGATGTGGTCGCTTCTTTTGGCCCCATAAATGAAATTAGCTGCTGAATGGAGAACAGACTTAAGGGGGGACAGGTGGGATTTGGGGAGGCCAGTAAGAAGAGAATTGCAGTAGTCCAGTCTGGAGAGAACCAGCGATTGGACCAGGATTTTAAGGTGATGCTCCAGGAAGAAGCGACGAATCCCCCAAAGAAGGCGCAGTTGGTATCTAGCAGACTTTGCAATTGAATTAATGTGGGAGAGTAGATTGAGTTTTGTGTCGAGTATGACACCAAGGGATTTTACGCTGTCGACAATGATGGGTTTATTGTTCAGTAAATTCATCTGTTCCACCCATGATTCAACCGGGGGAGGAGAAAGTGAGGAGGAGAGGAGGTGGAATTCAGTTTTGGAGGGATTCATTATCAGTTGATGTGTTGACATCCAGTTTTGAATGGAGTTCAGAGTAGAGCTTAGGACGGAGAGATCGTGAGTAACAGAGCAGGCAGCTGAAGATAATCATGACTGCGCACTAGTCGTGCGGCAAGTTGAAGATCGTTCAAGTGATCCGGCTTGAAAAGGGGCAGCACGTGCTGCCTCGCGATGTCTGACATGGTTCACTGTACTTCATGTAGAAGTAGAACGTGGTTGTAATAATTCTGACAGGCAGCACTGGATGAAGTTAAACAATATGTCCCACAACCCTCTGGATGCGATGTTCAATCCCGACATACCCTAGATAATCTGCTAAATTAAACAGCTATTTCCTTGGACACATACCTCACAAGACTACAAGCCCATGTAAAATAGAACGGAATATAATGCATTGCATTTAATATGGAGTAGGCAGGACTTTCAATTCAATTCTTTTATTATGTTTTGGAACTCCGAGGAGATCCACATAAAAACCATACACAATACAAGACCCATTCAATGCAAGATAGACATCTACAATGTTTACAAAAGTACAGAGTAATCAAATTCACATACTACAAAAGCCATCAATAAATAGCTAAAAAACATTTAAAAAAGTTAAAAATATTAAAACAGACGATTTCATTTGGGGGATTATACAATGCAAGTAAGAAAGAGTTAGCATTTAAAATACCCAATTGCAGACATACATATCTTAACCACTTACGCCGAAATGGGCGCAATACAGGGCATATGAAGAAAACGTGCAAGCAATCCTGGGTGGACAAGTTGCAAAAATTACAAATTGCAGGAGCACCATACCACTTTGCCAATAGATTGTTTAATGACAACAAATCCTGTCTTAGGAGAAACCAAAATCGCCGAATGACATGTGGTAGATTCCAGGCGACATAGGGTTGCATAGCTTTCCTCTCATACGAGTCAGTAAGATGGTTAGCTCCCTTCTTAAAATAAATAGCCTCCTTGTCCATTTTAAAACTAAGATCCCAAGATGCCTCTTTCAAAAGTGATTTTAATTGTGCAGCAGAAACAATAAAAAGAGTGCTCTCTTCCAATTGGAGAAGGGCGACCGCCTTTCTGAAATTCTTAACAATTTGCGAGTACTCCTTTAAGCTGCCCAACAGTTCAACCTTCATAAGATTTCTTAATGAACCCATTTCTCCTCTAGTCAAACTGGCAACCCACCGTACTACCGCTGCTAGGCCCTGCACCCAGCTACTGCGAAGGCCATATTCAAGTCTGCAGGCAGCCGCTGAGCAAGCGGTGTTAAGAGAAGATATAGATCTTAACAACTTCCCTTCTACAGAATGTAAGAAATTCCATTGCCTTAAATCAACCAGTTCCATTCCATACAAAAGTGAAGATGGAATATTTGCCCTGAAGACTTCCAGTAGGCAATCGAAATGTCTTCCCCCCGTGGCTGAATATAATGCAGTCAAGCCTTTTCCCTGAGACAAAGCTTTGTGGGTGTTGTTATCGGTGTGGGGCTTGTCACTCAAATTATTGGAAATGATTTTTCCTAGAAAGACATAAGTCTTTACCACCTCCAATTTTGGCCACCAACTGTCCAAACAAAGTTCTTATACTTTAACTTTTTTCTCCCTGCAATACACATAATTTTGCTTTTTGTTGCATTTATCCTCAAGTAATGGGCTTCGGCAAAAAGATCTAATGCAAGAAGACGATTGGCCAACCCTTTAGGTGTTAGATCCAGTATTATAATGTCATCTGCATATAACAAGCAGGAAATAGGGGTTCCCCCTACAACCGGGGCTATACCGTCACTTGAGGAGAGAGATGCAGGGAGATCCGCAATATACAGGGAAAAGAGCAGTGGAGCTAGGAGACAACCCTGTTTTAATCCAATAATTGACGGAATGACACGTGATAACCCCCTTTCTCCACCTTGCAGGACACGACACCATGTATCAGTATGTAAAACCTGCACCAGATCTAGCAAGTGAGGAGGCATGCCCATGGCGGATAGCTTTCTCCACAGCAGGGGGCGATCCACTTTATCGAATGCTGTAGAGAAGTCTATAAATGCTGCATACACATAACCCCCACGGACCCTTACATACTTATCAGAAATGATCTGCGGAGGGAGGAGCCAAGCTCGCGACCGTGATGGCCGCACTGTAGCTCGGCTCCGCCGACCTTCCTGCCTAAACGCATATCCTGACCTTCATCCTGTTCCGAAAGAAGACACACTCAACAAGAGAAGGAGAGGTGAAACAATGCTCGCACTCACCGTTTGTCCCGGGGGCTCCTGTGTGCCGCGGATCTGGAGTTATGCCCTTGCTTGGTCCGGGGCTTCCGCGGCGTGAAGACCGGGGACTTGCCTGTGGCGGCCGGCCGGAGTGAAGGCGGCGGCGGCCCTTGGTGGAGGAGAGGAGTCGGCTGAAGAGGCCATTGTGCGGTTGTACCGGTGGCGACTGACCGGGTCCGGTCTGGCGGCCTGGGGGCCCTGTGGTAGGGCGCGGCCCGCCGCGGATGGGGGTCGACCGTGCAGGAGGCATGCCCCCCCATTGTTGCCCTGTCCGGCCATCTTGAAGCCCTTTGCCCGGATTCGGCGGGCGGCGTCCGTTGGACGGTGCTGCTGGCGGTCCCCGTTTTTGGTGGCCCTCCTTTCTGCACCAAGGTTGCCATTTCCATGGCTCGAGTGGACTTTAGCGGTGGGCCTTGCTTGAGAGCCCACTCCAGCAGTTGAGGCACGGAGAGGCGCGGCTGAATTTACAAGATGGCGACCGGAGCCTTGAGTCACAGACTTACTCGGAGTGGCGAACCTGGGCCGCTGAAGCGCGCAATGGCCGGGATCTGTGATCGTGAGCCCACGATTGGTGATGTCCTTGGAGCCCTACATTCTTTATGTGAGGCCATGGTCTTCGGCTCCGGTGTGAAAGACAATCGATCTGCCGCCATGTTTGCTGGGCCGTCCCTCGTGGACGCGGCTCGATTTCAGATGTGTGCTCCTTCGCCTTCCTCGGCTGCTGCGAGGAATGCTGCCGCTGTGCTTCTGCAGGACTGTGCGCCTGCGGCCCTGAATCTCCAAGTGGCTTCGATTGTGGCGGATGTGGGCGTGGGCCCCACGTCGGGGCCCGTTCGTGCCCGAATGACTGGGAAGCGAGGTGGCTGCTCGACTCGAACTGCTTTGGTGTGGCCCCGCTGTCACCCCGCGGGGGAGACCTCGCTTTCTTGGGTGGCGAGACTACACCCATATTGCTTGCTGCTCCTGATGCTGCTATTGGAAAGTCTGGACTGCCGCAATCATTGCATACTCTGCCGTTTGATACTGGGGTCCTCTGGTTTACACCCCTGGCCTTATTTGTTCCGATCCTGTGTCCGTTTCATCTTGTACTGTTTGCTACCTACTATACTACTGCGCATGATGGCCATGGTCAGGAGTGGACGGGGTGAGCCGGTCTGGACCCGGCGGACTACTGGTTAACGGATAGAGATGAGGTCTGCCCGCAGCTGTGCCAATATGGCCGATTCCTTCGGATATTTCTGATACTTGAGGTTGTGTCGCTCCCGCTTAGATGTGGTTTCATAAGTGTGAAGGCGGGGGGTGAGGGCCGAACGACTCGATTACAGGTCTCCTCTCCCACTGGTTCTTTTTCCCCCTCATCTCTGTTTTGTTCCTTTTCTCACTTTCTACTCTTCTATATTTCGGGTTTCTATTTAGGGCGACAGGCACGCTGCTGGGGGGGTAGGCCGTAGCCTTCTGCAGGGGTGCAGGGTGGGGTGGACGGGTTGGGGTTTCTTTACTGTTTGTTTTTCTTTTCGTTCTATGGCTCTTTTGTATCCCCTTTATCGGGACGCTGTGGCTGTACGTGTATCCCGTGGTATGATGGCTGGCGGGACAGGGATTGATTTGCTTGCTTCTACGACATTGATTGCGCGTATATTATGACTTTGCACGCCCTATCCCGATAGCGGATTTCCCAGTTTTGCGCGTTTTTATCGCTGTGGGGCGCGTGTAGCAGCGCTGCGTTCTTTCTCCCCCTTCTCTGACACTTTTTCCTCCCTCTTTCCCCCTCCTTTTTTTCTTTCTCCCTGGGTTAGTAAAGAGGATGAATACAACTAAGCTGCTGCTCTGGTTCCTCTGTTATGTACTTGCATATATATAGGTGGTCGATGGGTGCGTGTTGGGCCACGGTGGGACTGTTCTGAACTGGGGTGTCCATAAGTTGATTCCTGTAAAATGCGGCTGCTACATGTTTTTATCGATGCCCTTCTGTTTTGCTGTTAGACCTATGGCCCGCCTAGGGAACTTTGATGGCGAAAAGTTGCAGTAGATCCTGCTATACTCCCTATTATGTTATAAAATTAACCTTCCTTAATCCTGTTTCCAGCGGTCATATTCAGCCCTTTTACTATTAGATCGCGTGCTTGTACAAAGCTGGGTGACTGCCGGGAAATCTTATTATTGCTTCATGCGCTTTCATACTGTGTCGTGGCCGGCCTGACTGGTTGTAGGCCCGTATATGTATGCCTTCATCTGCACAATAAAGGTTTTCAAAAAAAAGAAATGATCTGCAGTGCGGTAAGATTATCTAAGGTGCCGTGCCCTTTGCGGAAGCCAGTCTGTTCTAGGGGTAATATGTGGTTCGCATCAACCCAATCATTAATTAAGGATAACAAACATTTGGTGAAAACTTTTCCAATTGCATCAAGGAGGGCTATTTGACGATAGTTCTTCGGTATATCCCTATCGCCCTTCTTGAATAGTGGCACCAGTATGCTCCCTTTCCAAGAGGAGGGGACAATTTTCTTCATGAAGCAAAATCTGAAAACAGGAAACAGTATTTTGCTCCATAAAATTGGTCCCTGTTTCAAGACAGATATCGGGAGTTCATCTGGTCCCATGGCTCCTGAAGTATGCATGTCCTTAATCGCCTGTTCAATAGTTCTTTCTGAAGGGGCCTCTATTGTGGAATCAAGCCCAATACTAAGGCCCCTAAGCTCAACCGACTGCCCATTCATAGCGTATAAAGTGGAGATATAATTGACCCATAACGATTCAGGAATGGGAATTTGGAGGGGACCAACTCTTGCACCACAACCCTCCCCAATAAGAGACCAAAACTGTCTAACTTTGCCATGAACCACTGCCTCCCGTAGGCAGGACTTCATATCCCAGAATGCATCTTGCATCCCTCATAGAGCGTAGATATGTTCAGAAGCCTGGGATAGTATCATACACAAGACGGTAAATGACAAGTCACGACCTGACACCAAATACTACATGACGTGTGAACTCTCCTTTTCTTCAAGCCACATTATTACACCTCCTCTGGCTGTTAGGGACCGCCCTGCTTTGGTCAACTAAGCTTTTTCTGAAGTTGTGTATGGAAAGGCGAAGGCCTCAGATGGACACAAAGCACAGGGAAGCAACAGGAGGCTTGAGAACTTGAGAGTCCTCCTAACATTGATACTAAAGGAGCACAGATGCAGAGAAAGGGCGAGATCTAGCTGCGGGGGCTTGCGGGGAATTCCAGTGGCTCGAGACGGCCACACTTCAGTGAAAGTCCAAGCGGCTTTACACAATTGAGGCACCAGTGGAGAGGGTAAACTGAGTCCAGTGAAAAGCACTAATAAATGTGTGTGGGGGTGATGAAAGCTCCAAGCCAAGGTGTGGAATAAATATATTCTAGTGTTCTAGAGCAAGGAGACTTCTCCGGAGTCATGTAAATATTAATTTCCAGGAATTCGGATTCGGATGCGAGTCCCATGGTGCAGCAGCAGCAGTTCTGAAACAAACATCCCCTACCTGGGTCCACCATGTTCATGGGCAGCTCCATGCATCACCAACGCACCCTGTGTGTCCTTCGGCACCGGTGATCACCGAGTGCACCAGCCGGGCGGTGGTCGGTCTCCCACGCCAGGCAAGCGGCCCCAGTGCAGCTCGAGAGACCGAAAGGATCTGATGCCCACACTCCGCTGGGATTGCAGTATTTCCGATTGCTCTCGGTACCCAAGGAGACGGACCGCAGCTAATCAAAAAGGTGACCCGGGTGCCGGCCTCGCCCACTGGCCTGCCAGGCGACATGCACAGGCCAGGGCAGGTCTTTCTGCTTGGTTTGCCAAAACTCTGGGCAGCGCCGCCTGGCAGGCTCAAGCGAGTTTGAGCAGCACTGGGAATGCAGGCAGAGCTGAGGAACTCTGGCCCAAGTCAAGGAGAGGTCAGGAGAGGCGCTCGAAGGCTCCTGCTCTGACGTGTTGGGGGCAAACCCGAAAAACAGCACGATTTTTCCGGTCACAACAGAGAGGCTACATTTAGAACGTCACAGTGTGGCTCAGTGACCTCGACCGGCCCAGCACACTATCAGCACACCGCTGACGCCGCATGGGGCAGCTGCAGCCAGGAAGTCATGTGCGGTGCGGTGCTGCTGCGCAGAGGAACAACATGATTGTAGCAGAAGCCCTAAAGCATGCTGGGAGCAGCGCTTGCAAAACAGCGGCCGCGCAGCACTGGCCCGTTGCGGCGGCCTTTATAATTTATTTGAGGACACTGACTGACAGAAGTCAATGTCCCTAAATAAATTATAAAGGCCTCCGCAATGGGCCAGTGCTGCGCGGCCGCCGCCCTCAAAATAGTGCCGCCTTAGGGTGGACCGCCCCCACCACCCCCCCTTGCTACACCACTGAGGGTGGGAACTTGACTCTTTATAGCTGTAGTTTCACAGCAGAAGGCTTTTTTTTAAAGTGCAGTGTATATACGAGTTTCCTATATGCTTCTGAAGGCGGCGTGACCCCAGGTCCGTTTGTGGTGTCACAGCAGATTATAACAAGGGGACCTTAGAGTTGCCTGTGACTTCTGTCTATCGCCTCTCTTGTGCCTCCATCTCTTACACCCACACTTCTCTAGTGTCCCCATTTCTTGCACTCTGAGGGTGTTTTCACTGCCGGTCATTCTGTGTCAACATCCCTGTGTTCATTACTTGGGATAAGTGTCTCTTTTACTTTCATCCTCATTTTCTTTATCGGATTCAAAGTACTAAACTTGGAAAAATAATTTTTAAAGTGATTCATTGCAGCCTAATGTTTTAAATAATGAAATAGAAAGGATTGTGAATATTGGCGTGTTCACTACAGCTGTTTTGTTAAAGTGATTCAAGGGTTCGCTTAGAACACCTGGGGGTGCAGTACGAAGGCACCATCGGGCACTACCCCCACTGTAAGAACTGATGCCCCGACAGTGATTGAGACCTGATGACTCTCTAAACCTGCGGGTTCCCTGTGTCCTTCACATTTTAAAGGTTTGCTTCTCTCACTCCCTGTGCTGAAAATAGGGGTGGTAGCCTCTGTCATCTTGTGATTGCGGATGAGGTGTTGCATTTCCATGTACCTTAATGTATACATTTTTGAGAGGTAAAGCATTTTTGTAATGTGATTTCAACCAGACTCCCCCATATTATGTATACATGTTCAGCAGGTTTATAAACCAACCAAGCGACCTTACTAGCATTAGAACACATTACCTGCTTGTTATCTACAGACCACCCCAGCAGGCACTGGACTTCCTGACCTCTCTCAGAGGGACCAGACTGTGTAACCTGCAGCTGACAGTTACCACGGGAAGCGCTCTACTCACCTATTTAATTAAAGCTGCACAAGCTCTTTTTTCCACAACACAATACTGAGATAAGTTTGAAGGGTTTCAAGAAGGATTTGACCCTTTCCAGATTAGTCCATTTACCCTGACACTTGTATGATGCCCCCCTACACTGCAGACAAGCTAATACCAGTGACCGAAGATAACACATAAGTGGTAAACACGTGCCAAAAATCATGACATTACATTAAATCCACTGTAAGATGACATCACACCCAATACCTCATGAAGACACCTCCTAATATTTTACTTCACAAGGATGAGAGGCTCAGACAAACCCTGCTGGGGTCAGAAGCTGGGGACCTGGTTATAAGTGGCCTCTTTTAGGTAAAATCAGATACCATGCATGTAGAGATGAAAGACAAAGATGGGGCATGCGAAGGGGTGGGACGAGGGGATGGAGATAAAGAGGAATTCTGTGTGAGAGAGGGAGGCAGAGGGAAGTGATGGTGACGCCACATCAGAACAGCCATCGCATTTATAGGAATGTGGCCTAGTTTCACCTTTCACAGGCCTGAGATCCTCTGGGAGAGGGTGGTGGAGAAAGATATGTCACTTTAAAAAGTGGCATAGTGGCGCAAGGAGCTTATAAATAAGCCCCCCCTCTTTTCCCCACTAATTGTAAGAGAAGGGGGGAACAACACTCCCTCGCACAGTAACTTCCCCGGTCTCCAACACTCCCAAACCGACAACTCACCTGTAGCAGATCACATGGCGCGCTCGCTTCACACAGCACTTCCGGTTGAAAATAAAATGAGGGCTTAAATGGCCGGCCCCCGCCACTACCAGGGAAGTCCCAAGTACTTCATCCAGTGGGGGCGGTCAGCAGGGGGCAGCCCCAGAACACCATCCAATCACCCCCACCCGAAGCGATGGGCAAAGGTTGCAGGACCATGGGATAGAAAAATGCCAGAGCATTTAAATTATTCGTAACTGTGCAACAATGCTAAGGCTTTAGTGGGCTTTAAGCAGCTATACAAATGAGATTGCATATTTTAATACATACAGAGTGGTTTATAAAATGATACGTCCTCACCAGGATGTTGTAAAACCTATCTGTTGAAACCTATTTGGATTATTCTGCGTTTTTACTGTTAAGCTGCATGAAACGCCTACTTCCATTAAGAAACTGCCCTTCAGAACAGTATTTGTGCAATAGACATATTTTGTGAATGCTCCTCTAAAATGCACTTTAAGATCTGGCACTTACAACAGTAAAACACTGTAAAATGTTTTCAGTTCTTTCAATTACAGCGCTCGAAGACCAGAGTTCCGGAGAGGGTCATCGCGCAGTGTCTGTCATCTTGTTTGGAAGTGGCGTGCACGGCACAGGAAACATCAGCCAAAATACTCCAGACCCACACAATGAGACAAACATCACTGGTAGCATAAAAGGCCACTTTATTAATAAGATCAGGCAATTTCATAAATATCCATAAACCTAAAAACACTTGTATTTATCACTTATCTTCAGAACCATAGAATTTTGCACTTTGTACCAAAACCATATAATTTATTTTGAACTTATTTGTTTGTAACTGTATTGATCCAAGAACCATCATAACTTCGTTTCCTGAATTCACCCCATGTTTCCAAAATCTTTAACTTTTTCATCTTTTCTTTTCTTTTCCCCCATCCTGTACCTCCCACCACCCTCTCTCATGAAGGACGATCAAGTCCGCTCTAGACCTTGACCTCCCCCTATTCCGCCGCACCAAAATATAGGATACAAATAAATTGCCTGTTCTATAGTGGCATATTGCAGGTATAACATATTTGCTTAATCAGACAACAGTTTATTAATAGCATATACAATTTTATTTAATTATTTTGTTTTCCAGGGGTGGGTGGGCGGGCCTCGCCTAAAACTCTCCTACCGCCTAAGCTGGAACCTAAAATGGCGCCTCTCCCCTGCCTAACGCCTACGCACCTACCTAGCGCGCACTGCACCTGACCTATCGCATCACCTCTCTGGGTCTGACCCATTCGGGCGAAAATCCACGGGGGGAGACTGCTTCGCCCGAGGATCCCATCGCCCAAAATACTCCAGACCCACACAATGAGACAAAAATCACTGGTAGCATAAAAGGCCAGTTTATTAATAAGATCATGCAATTTCATAAATATCCATAAACCTAAAAACACTTGTATTTATCCCTTATCTTCAGAACCATAGAATTTTGCACTTTGTACCAAAACCATATAATTTATTTTGAACTTATTTTTTTGTAACTGTATTGATCCAAGAACCATCATAACTTCGTTTCCTGAATTCACCCCATGTTTCCAAAATCTTTCACTTTTCCATCTTTTCTTTTCTTTTCCCCCATCCTGTACCTCCCACCACCCTCTCTCATGAAGGACGATCAAGTCCGCTCTAGACCTTGACCTCCCCCTATTCCGCCACTTGGGAAAAAACATGGATTTTTCCTGACCCCACCCAAAACCAAAAAAACATTTTTTCTTCTTTCTTTGTGTTGTTCTGTTTTTTTAAAAAAAAATTATTCTTCCCTTCTGGAAGGTACCCACAAATCCACTTTCAAAACTTTTGATAACATGTCTCTTATTTCAAGTATATAATAAGCCATTCCCAATTGGGTTAGGTGGACTCCGTCTTCTCTAAACAAATGGCCTTCCTTGCCAGTGAGGCTCTCATGTGCTATGGTCTGAATCCCCAATCCCACACAAAAACAATTCATAGCCCTGTTTAGTTTTTTCCTTGCTTTTTCCATAGCACTGTGGTTCCTTGCATTCCTCCACTGTTATCTAAATACAAATTCCGTCCACACCAGACTGGTCCCTAGCCAATTGTTGGAGATTAAAGCTAAATCTAACTGCATGTTTTTGATCAAACTTAAACCTGATAATGCCACCAGGTCATTCTCTCCAAGATGGAGTATTAACATGTCAGGGCCACCTCTGTCATACCTGATCTTTGCTAATAATGGAAACAAATTTTCCCAAAGCATGCCCCCTTTACCGCACCAGTAAAGTTCATGTCCATCGCTGGGGATGCCCAAATTCCTTCCATAGATTTGATGGTCAGCAAAAATCGTGGCCCACTTCACAAATGAATGTCCTATGATCCAAATTTGTTTTTTGGCAGGACGCAAACCCCGAATGTCACCTGGATGAAAGAAAACATTCCATTAACAACACCAATCACAACCATACAAACTTATGCTTACAACTTATTTCCGTTGTTTTTTATTTTTTTATTTCTTCACATAGCTGGCACAGCAATTTGAACTCCATCTCCCTATTCTCTTGATCGCGCTCCAACCCAGCCCCAAACAAGCTGTTTCTGATGCAGCCCCTATCCGAAAGGAATGTGTCGCATATTTCATTGGATTTAAACCTAATAATAAAAGCATACGTCTCATGACCACCAACAGCTGGTGGCTCGAAAGCTTCTTGCCTGACTCATGTACAAAAATCGTCCCACCCAGAAAACCTTTTGAAGACTGAAAATCCCTCCCCTCCTTTATTGGACAACAACCTTGTATTTGGGTCACATTTATGTGTATCCACACTCCTTGCCCCATCTGATCCGTTTTGGATTTGCGTAACCATATTTTTAAAATGTTACCTTCCAAATAAACATCTTTGCTACATAGCCCACATTCATTCTTCAAACCTAATAGTTCAGAAACTCTAAATGCTCCAAAGAAGAGCCATATCATAACTAATCTAAAAAGCCTAACTTCATGAAAATTGTAACAGGACTCAGGTAATGTCCACAGCAATTGCTGTAGTAATTCAAAAGTTATTGGTGCTCTTGTGTGTGGATGCGGCCTTCTCTCTCTGCAAACCTTTTAAAACTTTTTTCACCAACACATTGGGCCATATGTAGGTAAATGGCATTTACCGAATCGTAAATACCAAATTTTACCGATTCGGTATTTACAAATCGGTAAATGCCATGTAGGTAATTATTCTTTAACAATTACCGAATCGGTAAGATTCGGTAATTACCGAATCAGTATTTACCGATTCGGTAATTGCCATTGATTCCTATGGGCCTTGAGGCCCATAGGGATCAATGTCAATTACTGATTCGGTAAATACCGATTCGGTAAAATTACCGATTTGTCAAGGGGGACAGGGTGTCACTTTGACACCCTGTTGCACCCCTGATTCTGGCTTGTGTGCCATGTGACACACATACATGCCCTAATGGCATGTATGTGTGTCACATGGCACAAGTGTACATGCACAGATGTGCATGTACACAGGAATTCGTTATTTACCATGCAATTGTATTTCATGGTAAATAACGAATTCCTAAGGGCCTGTGGCACTGTTTTCGGTGCCACCTACATCCCATATTACCGATTCTGTAAATTTACCGATTCAGTAATTTACAGAATCGGTAAATTTCGGGCTCAAAATTCCACGGACTCGACAATTCTCGCTCTGGTGCCTACTCAACTCACGGGGTCACACTCTGCGACTCTGGGCAATAGCTTGCTTAATCTCCACTACGGCCCCTCGCGGCGGGATGCCTGGCTTTCACCGTGTGGACACCCTGCCGTGGTTTCTCACAGGGGAATACCAGGACGGGTTCCCTAAGCAAGCGCCGGGACGCTTACGGGCAGCTGTGCGCTTTACAAGTCCAGCACATTTACATTTACATTTACATTTACAGAATCGGTAATATTTTGGCCACCTACATCTGAAACTCAAAATACCGGTCGGTAACGGCCGAAATCGGCCGTTACCGACCGGTATTTGGCCACCTACATATGGCCCATTGTTATTTGGATCCAATCCCCAATATAATTGACCGTAAAAAGAAATCCCCGCTAACTTTCCTGCTATGGTGGTATGCGAACGCCCTTTATCAAATCAAATCAAATCAAAAAATAGCTTTATTCGGTATTTTGACAAAAAACCATAAAAGCAGACTTAGATACAAAATACAAACGTGGGCAGACTAAATAGCTTTTCTCATTAAAAACTTCTTACAGAAATACACATCATATAGGCAGAACAGATGAAGTTCATTAAAATGCATAAAAGAGTTCTAAAATTCATTAAAAAACTCATAAAATTCATACAATCTCCTGTATTATGTATTATTTGATGTGATAAGGCACAATATAATACAATTTTACAATTTTTATCCATAAGGTCCTAATCATTACACATGGTCCCTCTACATTTTACAGTGAAGGTCAAGAGTTTTATCGCTGTCACTATGGTAAGTTCATCTTGCATCATGTACAGTCTGACCAGTGCAGTTTTGCAGGTTCTCAAACCCCATATCTTTAACAGTGGTAACAGGTATCTTTTTCTCCCCCACTGATAATACTTGCAGAAGAGAATGCAGTGTAGATTTGACTGCTTAGATAGATCGTCGCACGGGCATTTTATCAAATTAGCAGACCAATCATTCGGAGCAGGAAAAGATATTAACCTATAAAAAGACTCAGTCCTCATTCGTGTCAAAAGCATTCTATGATAACACGAATAGGTTGGCGCCAGATATGCGTGAAGGCCCGAACCATGAAGGATGTTACGGTGGGCTACTATAGTAGACTTGTGCCCGTCTAAATACCATCTCCTTTCCTCCAATAAGTCAAGGCATGCCACTTTTAAAGCTTTTTTTGATATTTGTGAGCATGATGTGGGATTTAGATAGAGGTCTGGTTTACCAATGGAGTTCAAGAACTTTTTCACATAGGCTAACCATGGCTGCTTATTAGAAGCGGATTGATTTAAACAGTCTTGGATTACTTCCCTGTTGAAACCTGTGTCATCACATGTCCAGATCTTAAACCACAGCATCACTGGCGCTATCTTTATCAAATCGGTGATGTGGACTCTGTCCAGTTCGTTATGGCAAATGGTGGTAGATGTAGAACGAGGGACTGATAAGAGGTGCCTCAGGAAAGCATTTTCCACTGTTTGTATTTGTGTACAATCTGCCAATCCCCAAATGCCAGCCCCATATACAGCAGTAGACACACATTTAGCTGCGTAGATCTTAAGTAATATATCTACAGGTTTCCTGCCCAGTCTTTTAGCAAATTGTTTGAGAGCACCTATAGTGCGGGAAAAGGCCAGGTTCCGGGAGGTTATTGCTGTTGACCATGTGACCCTGTTGTTGAATATGATACCTAGATAAGAAAACGTTTTGGTCATAGCTATCTTTGTGTTGTTAACAAAGGTTTTACAATCTGGTATGTTTTTTCTCATTGTGCATGACATTGTGAATGTTTTCCCTCATTTATTTTTAAACCTCTCGTGCTCATAAAAGTTGAGAATCCCGTTAGCGCCTTCTGAAGGCCCAGCTGTGTGCGAGCCATGATCACCTCATCATCAGAATATAATAGTAGTGGTACTGAGATGCCATTTATTTTAGGGTAATCCACTTCAAAATCATTTAAAAAGTCTGCTACCTCATTAATGTATAAATTAAAAAGGAATGGCGCAAGGATGCAGCCCTGTCGAACACCCTTTTCTATTGGGAATTTTCTAGTTCGCTCTCCATTTTTACCGTATCTGACCGTAGCACCTGCGTCTCTGTACAGTTCCTGTATAAAATATAAAATGTTTTTATCTATCCCCAATTTAACCAAGGTTTTCCATAGCACACTATGGTCTAAACAATCAAAAGCCGAGGTTAAGTCGACAAATGTTAGGAACAGGTTCCCTTTTTTTCCTCCAATGTATTTGTTTGTTATTAAGGCCAGGTTTAAACCCTGCTCTACAGTGCCTACACCAGTTTTAAAACCATATTGTAATTTCGAAAGAATCCCTTTGCTCTTGGACCAGGTTTGTAATTTAGTTAACAACACTCTACCTGCGACTTTCATCAGGGTATCTAACAAGGAAATAGGGCGATAGCATTTTGGGTCCTGCCTGTCCCCTTTTTTAAATATTGGGATTACAATAGCTTCGTGCCATGTGTCAGGAAAACCTATTTTACTATACGCATTTATTACATTTGCTAACAGAGGAGCCCAAAGATCTGTATTTTCTTTAAATAAGTCAATGGGAACTCCATCTGGGCCGGGGGCCTTTAAATTAGCACTCTGGGTAATTGCTAGCTCAACCTCTAGAGGGGTGATAACTACATTTAAAGGGAAACTACCTTGCATCAATGCATGTTCCACCTGCCTGGTATTGAAATCATATTGTGGGGTCATTGCTATTAAATCTTTTTTATATAGGGAGGTAAAGTAATCAACCCAAACATCTTCCGTTATGGCTATCTCCATAGAGTCAGCCTTGCTATCCACGAAGAAGGGGGCATTAATTTCTTTCCAAAAAGAAATATTGTCCCTTAAGGCACTTGCCTTTAACAGGGCTTCCCAGGCCTGATTTTTCAGTTCGTCCTGTCTATTTCGAAGGGTCTGTTTATAGACTCGCCTGGCGTCCTTAACCAAGCTACTGTCTTTAGGGACTTTCTTTAATGCCTGTAGCAGGTCTTTATGGGCTTTGGTACAGGCGGAATTAAACCAGCCGTATACTCTCTTTTCTACCCCTGTCTTTTGTTTTTTAGTTAACTTGTCATTTATAGTGGCAATTATCCTGTCATAAGCCTCTATAATTAACTGGGGATTAATGTTAAATTCTAAGCAAGTCGAGAATTGTTTCAATTCTTTCTGGACTAAATCCTTCAAGAAGTTTGTGGAGTCGATTTTTGCCCATTTTATGGCGTATCCATTTTTCCTTGCCAGTGACACTGAGTGACCGTGAAGAATACTAGGTGTACTTGTTGTAAGGCTCCCGGACTTCCCAACAGAGATACTGGCGCTAATCGGAAAATGATCGCTTAATGCCAAATCTTCCGTGATGAACTCCTCCAAACAGCCCTGATTCCTATTTGACACTAAGATGTAATCGATTACAGTGCCTGACCCTCGACCAAAAAAGGTTGTCTGAAAAGCTACAGATGGCTCACATAGTTCATTAGCAAACCCCAGGTCCCAATCATGCATGAGTTGGTTTAGCATATTACCCACAATAGAATGTTCAAAATGTGTGGTGGGATCCCCTCTTAAATTATAAATGCCACAATTTTTTGTGGCACTGTAAGGACATAGATGACAGTTATAATCTCCTACTATGAGGGTACAATCTGCGTCCTGCCCACCTCTCTTAAGCATTATAGTGAGCTCAGCTATTAAAGCTTTGGGATCTACTTTTGGCACGTTAATATACATGTTAATCAGGAAAAGGGACCGCCCCTTTGCTTTAACCATAAGTCCTTGTAGTGATCTAGCTGCACCTACTTTGGGTCCACTCGCCACGTGTGTGGTCAGTTTTGTGTTACACAGATTGGAGGCAAAAATGCACAAACCCCCCGACCCTCTGCCTCGATTGCCCTGTATCGACGGGATATAGAAAGTACTAAAGCCCTCAATGTGGGTCTCCTCCTGATCCCAGCACTCCTGTAAACAAATTATATCCTGTTTTTCCATAAAGGTTAAGAATAACTGGTCCCTTGATTTATTATTTAGCCCTGCGATATTCCAGGAAGTTATTTTTAGATTGGATTTATGTAGACTGGCTTCTGCTGCCAGTATCTGTGGAATTAGCCTCTCAGTGCCCTCTAAGCTATGTTCTACCTCCCTTTGGGTTTGTGTGATGTCCCGCAGGCTTGTGGGTATAGACCCATCATTAAAATTCTCTTGAACTACGGAACCTTCCCCTTTTAAGACCTTAATTAATTGGTCTGATGATTGCTGAACTAATAGCAGTGTTTCCCCCATTGGGGGATCGGGTATGTTCCCTAGTGGCAGGATATTATCGTTGAGAGTCTGGTGATCATTTTTGTGGGTCTCATCTGGGATGCCTAAGTTATTTCCTTTCCCGTTTGTTGTCATTATTGGTCAATCGACCATGTCTAAGCAGTCGTACCTATTCCTTGTGGGGGCCCCCCTCCAATAGTCAGGATTTAGATTTTCTCTTCTGGGTATCCAGGGACGAGCATCCCACCCTCTATTCCAGTAATTATTGCTGTTCCTATTTCTATTTCTGTTGTAGTGCCCCACCTGTGTCCAAGGCCAGTCCTGGACTTCCTCCCAACTAGTAGAGTCGCCATAATTAAAAGTATTTAGAGGTGGATAAAAGAAGGAGAGACGCTGTACGTCGACCCCCCCCCTTTTCTCCAAAGCTGGCCATGAGGCAATATAATCAGCTGTAGCAGGGTCCTCACAATTGAGTACGATGCAGTCGCCCTGCAAACTTTTTTTGGTATCGCCTATCCAGAACACTCTTCTCATTGAATTGATTCTACTGTGATTAGATGGATGGAGAGGTCTGTTTTGGCTCAACCACTGCAATACCTTGTTGCGCAGTGACCATGGGGGTTCGTCTGTACCATCTGCCAGCTCGGTGACCCCAGTAAGTATGACAGTGTATGGGGTCGCCTCAGGCGGCAGATGTATCGGACGCCTATACCTAGCGCCTTTCCTCTCATTGGCCTGTGGCTGGGATGGTTGGGCTTTTTGTGTTGTCTGTGGGGTGTCCTTCTGCTTCACTGCTTGGCTCCACAGGAGCCGGAGTTTTTTGGGGGTTATCAATAGTGCCTTTTGATTTTCCATTCCCCTCTGTTAGGGCGGGTTTTGAGGTATTTTGTTTGTTTTGCCTGTCGTTTTTTAAGGTTTCGGAGATTGCAACTCTTTCGAGCGGCAGAGGCTTCGGTCGGGTGACTGGTAAAGACAGAGGTTGGGCTGGTTTATTTGTGTCTTTCGAAGTCCCCGGGCCCTTGGCAGGTGTGCCTAATGATTTCTGTGTGAATACTGGGGTATTTAGTTTAGCTAATTGTTTCTCGATGATCATAATGCTCTTTTCCATAGGTTGCAGATGGCGTTTTAGCAACACCCCCATGCTTTTTATGATGAAATCATGTAGTGTTACACATGCGGTGCATGGTTTCTGTATGCCACCCCCGAGACCCTGGTCCTCTGTCAACTCTCGGAGACCAGCATCTTGAGAGGTCGAAATACAGTCAGCACTACTGTTGGTAGGGATCGGTTGATCTAACAGAATTGTGGCACTAGTTGGATTAAGGGAAGTCGTGATGTTGTGCGGAGCTAATGTGGTCTCATGTGGGGTCATCTCTGTATTTTGCCTCTTAGCTATGGCACCCTCCCGCTTGCCCGTAGAGTTGGGGTCTGAGATATCCACATGATTATGGGAAAGTTGTAAATCTGGTGTTTTTTCCAAGTCCTCACTGTAGTTAGACCCTAATGAAAGTTGGGTGGCGGATAGATCCACAATATTTGGGACCGTGTGTATTAGTACGTTAGTATTATCAGCTTGCTTAAACAGTGGGATAATTGGACCCTGTTGGATAGGAGTTTGTGCAGAGGCCAGGGGCCCCATAGACGATCTTCTTGCAACCTCCAGTTCATGTGATACCCTACGTTCTAGGATGTGTATGCTTTTATCTATGACCTCATGGGTCTTAGTGATGAATAAATCTATAGGGCCAGTTATGTCAGTTACTTTAGGAGTCTTTTTACTTCTAGTGCTCTTATTCATTGTTGCGCAGCGTACAACAAAATTAGTGATAAGTGCAAGTCAATACAATATCAAATATCAAACAGGGGGTCACAAGTAGGAGTAACAGGGTGGAAAAATGAAGGAAAATACCGTGGCCCAGTCCAGTCCTGCCCAGTCTTGAACGGGCTTAAACGGGCCCGCCCTTGGCCCGGGCTTCGCCCGGCGTCCCGCGTTGCGGGGGACGCTGACCTTTATCGCGCCTCCAGGCGCCGATGATGACAGCAAAGGTCTGCGCCGCCGCAGGGTGGTCTGGGTAGCCGAGTCCTCCTCTCGGCGGCCGGCTGGGATGTAAGCATGGCGGCGGGAGTACTCAGCCAATGCAAAGAGGGTGGGTTTCACAATCGTTCTGCTCTGCAGTGTGGCCTTCCAATGGGTGCAAAAGGGATTACACCGCCTGGCCGGGGGACGCTGACCTTTATCGCGCCTCCAGGCGCCGATGATGACAGCAAAGGTCTGCGCTGCCGCAGGGTGGTCTGGGTAGCCGAGTCCTCCTCTCGGCGGCCGGCTGGGATGTAAGCACGGCGGCGGGAGTACTCAGCCAATGCAAAGAGGGTGGGTTTCACAATCGTTATGCTCTGCAGTGTGGCCTTCCAATGGGTGCAAAAGGGATTGCACCGCCTGGCCGGGGGACGCTGACCTTTATCGCGCCTCCAGGCGCCGATGATGACAGCAAAGGTCTGCGCCGCCGCAAGGTGGTCTGGGTAGCCGAGTCCTCCTCTCGGCGGCCGGCTGGGATGTAAGCACGGCGGCGGGAGTACTCAGCCAATGCAAAGAGGGTGGGTTTCACAATCGTTCTGCTCTACAGTGTGGCCTTCCAATGGGTGCAAAAGGGATTACACCGCCTGGCCGGGGGACGCTGACCTTTATCGCGCCTCCAGGCGCCGATGATGACAGCAAAGGTCTGCGCCGCCGCAGGGTGGTCTGGGTAGCCGAGTCCTCCTCTCGGCGGCCGGCTGGGATGTAAGCACGGCGGCGGGAGTACTCAGCCAATGCAAAGAGGGTGGGTTTCACAATCGTTCTGCTCTGCAGTGTGGCCTTCCAATGGGTGCAAAAGGGATTACACCGCCTGGCCGGGGGACGCTGACCTTTATCGCGCCTCCAGGCGCCGATGATGACAGCAAAGGTCTGCGCCGCCGCAGGGTGGTCTGGGTAGCCGAGTCCTCCTCTCGGCGGCCGGCTGGGATGTAAGCACGGTGGCGGGAGTACTCAGCCAATGCAAAGAGGGTGGGTTTCACAATCGTTCTGCTCTGCAGTGTGGCCTTCCAATGGGTGCAAAAGGGATTACACCGCCTGGCCGGGGGACGCTAACCTTTATCGCGCCTCCAGGCGCCGATGATGACAGCAAAGGTCTGCGCCGCCGCAGGGTGGTCTGGGTAGCCGAGTCCTCCTCTCGGCGGCGGGCTGGGATGTAAGCACGGCGGCGGGAGTACTCAGCCAATGCAAAGAAGGTGGGTTTCACAATCGTTCTGCTCTGCAGTGTGGCCTTCCAATGGGTGCAAAAGGGATTACACCACCTGGCCGGGGGACGCTGACCTTTATCGCGCCTCCAGGCGCCGATGATGACAGCAAAGGTCTGCGCCGCCGCAGGGTGGTCTGGGTAGCCGAGTCCTCCTCTCGGCGGCCGGCTGGGATGTAAGCACGGCGGCGGGAGTACTCAGCCAATGCAAAGAGGGTGGGTTTCACAATCGTTCTGCTCTGCAGTGTGGCCTTCCAATGGGTGCAAAAGGGATTACCTTTATCAATTAATGTTAAAACAAAGTCAAGTATTAATGGGATGCACAACTCTTCTCTTTTTACAATGTCGAAATTCTTGCCATAACTTAGAAATTCATGCCATGCCAGCATGTAACTCCGTTGGGTGGATGGCGCTATTGACTTCTCCACCAGCTGTACGATCCTCAGTCCCCTAGGGCCCAGACGCTGTGAGGCACAGGTGTTTTCCTGACTGCTGCTCCGGAGCCAGCCCACAAAATCTTTCCCACTGGGAACGAGAAAGTGCATTAGCGATTGTGTTATTGATACCCGGTATGTGTTTTGCCCTGAAAACTATGTTCAAACGCAGACTCAACAACATGAAAGCCCTCAAAAGACTTAGCACTCTCCTGTCTCTTGCTTTCTGCCTATTTAACAGGTTAACTACTGAAATGTTATCCACATGGAAAAGGATCGTTCTGTTACTAAGCTCCTGACCCCATACCTGCAAAGCTACCAAAAGGGGGAACAGCTCCAAGAAAGCAATACTACGGCCCTGGGTCTTCCACAAATCTGGCCACACTTGAGGTGCCGGGTTTTTAGGAACCCGGTGGTGCCAGGGGATAACACCCGAAGACCTCTGAGTTCTCCCTGTTCCGGACCACAGAAACAAAGAGTCTTCTAGGTGAAGTCAAAGATCGAGTTTTATTGGCTGCAACCAAGTAACAAGCGTCCTAGAAGTACAACAGCACGGGATGTAAGTTCTCAGGAGACTGTTCGTTTTTACAGAACTAGCCTTCTCCTTTTATACATAATATTACACTTCAGGCAAGAACTCCTTGTTTTATGATGCAACCATATACATATTTGTACAACAAAGAAAAAGCAAACTCATGATGGCCAGTCTACAATTTCGTATGTCCAGTTCGTGATAGATTACCCAGCTCGGCCCAGAACTACCATCAGATATCGATGAAACCCCAATAAAATCGGGCACCTCCTCATCGTAAAACTAGTCATAAACAAGAAACAGGGACAGGTGTGTGTATGATAAAGCATGGTTTGTATGTAGTGAATGGTTTATGGCATGTTGTGCCTTGATGCTATCTTACTCGGCCACTGGGCGAGGAACCGCCCGAACAGGTTTGGCTGGAGGCAGTGGAGTCAGCTCGGCCAGGTCATGGGGAAGTCAGCTAATGTGGACGTGTCCTTTCAGATCAAACTCGGCCTCAATCAATTGACTATATGAGGGCAAGCCACAAGATGGATGCCGTTTACAAAATGGAATCCGAGGGTTCGAAACGGAAATCATGTTTTAAGGGTGATAGCATCACTCAATCACGACGCAAATACATAGGGATAATGTCCTAATCATTACCGGTCTGCCGATACCAAATTCGTCATGGTACGATGATATTTTGTGACACGAGTGTTGGGCCTCGGTACCATATTATAGCAGGGTCCAGAATTTTCAGAACCCCAGACCCTCCTTTTGCCCTTATATAGGCAATAACTCATGCTAATCTGAGTCCAAATCTGTATTCATGAAGTCATGGAGATGCTGCTGAAGCATCATCCTGTTGTTCAGTTCGTCCCTTGACACAGGCTTCCTTACACATGATGTAGCACAGAGGCCACATATTACAGGAGCGCACTGCACACACAGGCAGAACAGGAACAGAATGGCTAAGATCATCCCAATGAATATCAGAATTTCCCATCCCCAGGCAGATATCAGTTCCCAGAACCACCCTAGCAAGGACCAATCTCCTTTGTCCACATGAATGGAATCAGAGATCTTGTGCAGTTTTGAGATGGCCTGGTACACTGTCGGAGCATTATCAGGAATGAAAATGCAGCAACTGGATTGGATCACTCTACATACCCCGCCACGGTCTGCAAGTATGACATCTAGGGCAATCCTATTTTGAAGAGTCATAAGGCGGTCCGACTGGAGCTCAGCAGTCAAGTTACTAAGGGCACCGGTCGTTTCGGTCACGGCGGATTCTACTACCCTAATCAACTGGCGAATGTTCCTGCTGTTCACCATTGGCCCCCAAAACGGCAGAAAACCCTTTGCCAAGTCTCCAAACTCTTGCTCCGTGGTGTCGTCTTTACTCATGACACCCCTAACTGTCCTTGTCCGATGGTAATCTGCCTCGGCCGTGTAGGTGGGTGGCAGCAGAAACGAGATAAAACATGTGCCCGAGAAGTCAGGGGGCAACCATGTATACGCTCTATCGTGGCAGACGAAGTAGGTGCCTTTAGCTGCTAGGAATGAAGGGGAGGTCTGAGACGAGAAAACGTAAGTCTCAGTGCAGACACTCTTCCCTAGCTGAGCTCTAGGGTTTTTGCCATTTCCCTGCAGACATAGGTGACCTTGGTGGGGTACTATCCAAACTGGGGAGGATTTCTTTGCTTTCAGACTCTCAGTCAAGGAAATTCCATATTGGGTTATATTCCATCTGCTGTAAGGCATCAATTCATCTCTGGGATTCGTTTTGTATGTGTCGACATCTCTACTCATATTTCTAATTCCCGCCACTAGTGCCTTGTTGCTTGAGTTTTTCCCTGGAACATATGGTTCGAGGGCAAACAGGAACATTGCTCGTAGTGCCCACAGAGAACCATAATAACTAAATGGCAGGACAAAATACGGGATACCCTTATCTGTCGTGTGAGGCATAAGTCCACATACCCAACAGTTCGTGGTGTTCATTACAGTTTGGTGTTGGTGTAGGAGTTGGACGAATGAATTATTTACAAATTATAATCTTCTGGCAGACTCGTGTTCCGGCAGAGGGTGGAAAGAGTGCGGGGAAACAGTAGGAGGAGGTGTGGGCTGAGTGTTATGTACAAAGGTAACTCGAAATGTGAATAGAGTATAGCCAATCAGAAACAGCATTATGCTACACAACATTAAAATGCATATTATCAAAAATTGTTTTCTCGCCATCACAATGCATATTTTCCTTTCAAAGTTCTTAGATCTAGCAGGTCTCTCTACCCTTGGAAACTCCATCCTCTAGTTGCTGCCCGCGGTGGGAGATTGATTCTGCTCAGGAGTGCTTCTGTTCAGTCCAGGGTAATTCCCTTAGACCAACCAGAACCGTCGACCTAAGCGTCTCCAGCTGCACTTCCCAAGACTGTCAACCGCGACCCTAGCAGCAGAACCGGATGGCGGTTCGAAAATCAAAAATGAGCAAGTTCCCTGGTCGAGAGAGTTGCAGAATCAAAAAAATAGTTCTTGGGGGAAAGAAAAATCTGATTAGTTTACTTTTATTAGTTCGTTTTTCTTGGCCTCAGATTATACCGTTGTTCCCCAGGTATGGTGTGGTCTTCAAACAATGTTTCAGGTTCTGTAGTGTCCAACTGCATTGACGGTGGCACAGATCCTTGCAGAATACGATCACTCTCCTTGTCTGTACCAGTCCTTTCAATCGTGCATCACTGAAGGGCACAAAGCGTGCGATGGATTCTGTCTCAGAGTCAGCAATTCCCTCCTGGACTCGCCGGTCATATGGAAGGGGCAGCGGGACCCGTTTGCAGTGGGCGCCGTGCACCCAACTCTTCTTTCCTTCCACCCGAACGGCTGATCTTGTGGAAAGAAGGACGAGGTACGGGCCAGTCCACCTGGGCTGTTCGTTTTTGGTGCGCTGGAAATTTCGCACCAACACCCAGGTGCCAGGTTCAATAGTGTGGCCTGGATCATCAGACGCTGGCGGAGAGGAACTGTGAACCTGTTGGTGTAAAACACGCAATTTAGTTGTCAATTCGTGCAAATAGTCAAGCAGTACAGGGTGCTCTATCTCGCTGAGTTTCTTGGGCCTTGGCACTCCCCAGATGTTAGCTGGGCGACCGAACACTATCTCGTGGGGGCTAAGTCCTAATCTGGAATGGACAGTCATTCTGATAGACAGGAGTGCTAAAGGCAGGGCGTCAGGCCATTTAAGACCTGTGCTGGCTTGGATCTTGGCCAATTTTAACTTTAATGTGCCGTTGTAGCATTCTACTAATCCAGCTGATTGGGGGTGATTTGCAGCGTGGAATTTCTGGTGTAAGCCTAGACACTCACACACTCTCTTCATCACTCGTCCCACGAATTCACTTCCATTTTCACTCCAGACAATTCTAGGCATACCATACCTAGGGAAGAATTCTTTGACAAGGGCTTTGGCTGTGGACAAAGCAGTATTGTCCTTAAGGGGATACGCTTCCACCCACCTGGAGAAGGCGCAAACAACAACAAGCACGTATTTCAGATTGTTGCACCTCTCCATGTGGATGAAATCGAGCTGCAAAACCTCGAACGGATACGTTGGAGGCGCAAAATGACCAGCTGGAGTTGGAGTTCCCCTACCGGGATTGTACTTTAAACACCCCATACAGTTCTTGACCAAGTGCTCTGCACATTTTGGGATACCACTATTCTGCCATACTGGGGCCAACAACTTACAGATTCCTTTCACACTGATGTGAGCCATCCCATGAGCCATTGTCACCACTGCAAGTACATATGCATCGGGTAACAGCCATCTTTGATGCTCTGACAATTCGACCCAACAACCATTCGCATCCACTCTACCCTTGCTTTCTCTCCATTCATTCACCTCTTTCTCAGTGGCCTCAGACTGTATGGATTTCACACTTTCAATAGTGTCCTCACACATACCTACATCAGCAATCCATCTCGCAGGACCTACAACATACATTCGTCTCATTGTGTTCCTTGCAGTCTCTTTCGCGACTTCATCTGCAAATGCATTCCCACGACCAACATCATCTTGAATCTTTCTGTGTGCACTGCATTTCACAATCGCAACTTGTAGTGGCAAGGTCAGTGGCTCGAGAAGTTCGTTAACTAGCTGACCATGCTGTATCTTTGCACCATGCGACGTCAGGAACCCACGTTCATGCCACAATCGTCCAAAACTATGAGCCACGCCAAAGGCGTACTGGCTGTCTGTATACACATTCACTCGTTTTCCTTTTGCCAACACACACGCTCTTGTAAGTGCAATTAACTCTGCTGCTTGTGCAGAATTATGGGGGATACGTGCAGTTTCTACAATCGTGTGCAATGTTGTCCCAGCATATGCTGCAGTCGTATCACCATTTGGCAACTTGAAGCATGAACCATCAACCCATAAAGTATCATTACATTCAGGAAGGGGAGTGTCCTGTAAGTCCACTCTCCCTTGTCTCTTCTTCTGTCCTGAAACAGAAATCATGTTTTTCGACCTCATCTGTCTCTGCTGAAATGGGCAATAACGTGGCTAGGTTGAGTGTATCGCACCTCTTTAATTGTATGTGACTCGCTAACAGTGTCAACTCATAGCTTGACAGTCGAGCACTAGTTAAGTGCTGTGTCTTCGTTCTGTTTAGCAAAATGTCTACTGCATGTGGGACCCTAACGATCAGAGTGTTGTTCATTACTAACCCAGCAGACTGTCGAATACAGACAGCTGCTGCAGCAGTGGCCCTCAAACAGCTTGGTAATGCCTTAGCTACAGGATCTAGAGTCGCGGAAAAATACGCGCATGGACGCTGTTTGTCCCCAAAGGATTGTGTCAGGACTGATAATGCGCAACCTTCCTTCTCATGGACATATAATGTAAAAGGCTTACTGTAGTCGGGGTTGCCCAACACAGGAGCCGAACACAATGCATCACGCAACTCGTGAAAACTCTTCTGACAATCTTCGGACCAAGGCACGGGATTGGGTGTATCCTTACAGATTAGTGCCAGCAAAGGTTTGGCCAACAATGAGAAGTTCGGTATCCATTGTCTGCAATATGATATAATGCCCAAGAAAGCACGCACTTCTCTCTGTGTCCTTGGGACACTCAATCTTGCAATTGCCTGTATTCTCTCTGGGGTCAGCTTCCTTCCCTCCTTCGATAAGATGTGACCTAAGTACGCAACCTGGGCTTCATCCTGGACTCCTCCCTCTCCATGACCAGGCAAGTCAACAACGTCTCCTCGGCGTGCTTCAACATCCTACGCATGCTACGGAAGATCTTCTGGTGGATCCCCACCGAGACCAGGAAGACCGTCACCCAGGCCCTCGTCACTAGCCGACTGGACTACGGCAACGCCCTCTACGCCGGTACCACCGCCAAGCTCCAGAAGAGACTCCAGCGGATCCAGAACGCCTCTGCCAGACTCATCCTCGACATCCCACGAACCAGCCACATCTCCGGACATCTGAGAGACCTCCACTGGCTCCCCGTCAACAAAAGAATCACCTTCCGCCTCCTCACCCACGCACACAAAGCCCTACACGACCAAGGCCCGAGCTACCTCAACAGCCGAATCAACTTCTACGCTCCCAAACGCAACCTCCGATCAGCCAACCACGCCCTCGCCGCCGTCCCCCGCATCCGAAGAGCGACTACAGGAGGAAGGTCCTTCTCCTACCTGGCCGCCAAGACCTGGAACTCCCTCCCGACCGACCTGCGCCTGACCCAAGACCACCTCTCCTTCAGGAAGAAGCTGAAGACCTGGCTGTTCGAGCAGTAGCGGCTCCCCCCCTCCCCCAGCGCCTTGAGACCCTACGGGTATGTAGTGCGCTCTATAAATGTCATTGATTGATTGATTGATTGATTGACAAAATTGCAATTTCGAAAGAGAGACTTTGTGCTTCATGTCACATAAATGACGCAACAACGACAATGTGGCTTCCTTGCAAATCTCTTCAGTATCTGCAGCGACTAGTAAATCGTCTACGTACTGAATAAGAGTCGCACCATCAGGTAGAACAATCGTGTCAAGTTGTGATTTCAGGGCTTGGCTGAATATAGATGGACTTTCACAGTAGCCCTGAGGAGCGCGTTTGAAGCGAAAGCTTCGTCCTCCTAAATTGAAGCCAAAGATATCTCTGCTCTCCTCAGCAATCGGGATGCTGAAGAAGGCGTTCTTCAAATCAATCACCGAGAACCAAGTGGCTGAAGCTGGAACCATAGTTAATAGGGCAGTAATGTCGGGAACAACTGGAAACTGTGGCACAACAATCTTGTTCACTTCTCTAAGATCAATCACAAATCTGTACACAGGTGGTTGTGAAGGATCAGTACGCTTTAAGACTGGCAAAATAGGACTGTTACAAATGTTGCCTGTTGTCTCTTCAATGACATCTTTCTCAATCAGATCGTAAATGATCGCTAACAAAGCCTTTTCACATTCGCTAGAGATCTTGTATTGGGGAATACGTGGCAACCTAACATTGGCTCGCAATGTTATGACATATGGCGCTATCTCCAAAAGACCCACATCGTTCGAACCAGTAGCCCAAAGTATGTCCGGAAGAGATGACAATTCAGTTGGAATATTCTCCTTTGCCAAATACATTGAGGAAATCACTTTCTTACCTAGGGTAAGTTGTACTCCTGAAGGAGAACAGTACAAAGTCGCATATAATCTCTTTAATAAATCCAAACCTAACAAGTTTTCGCCACAACCTGTTGTAAGAATGAGGGGTGCTTCTAATTCACATGGGCCAACAGAAAGGGGCATAGGACTAGAAATCGGGTTTCTAACCGGGGCGCCAGAAAAACCTACTGAAACATTCATTTCGCCAGACAAAGGTGCGCCAGGAAGTTTTGAGTGCATAATAGAACTTTTTATAGCACCAGTATCCAGCAGAAAAGGTTCTGATACTCCTGATGTAATCACCTCAACATAAGGTCCATTCCGATCTACTGGAACTGAAACAACTCCCTCTCTTTGTCCATGGCTGTCCTAGCAATTATTACCCTCATTCTCGTTTTCTGCATAGTAATCATCAGCATAGTACTGAGCTGACCTGGAAGACGCATTATTCTGTTGGTCAAAGCTATTCATGGAATTCTGAGGCGGAAAAGAAGTAGCATTCTGGGGGAAATTTCCACGACCCCTACCCCTAGGAGCCTGTTGAACACCTCTACCTCTTGCACCAGAAACACCATTCAAACGTCGCAATAAAGCTGGACAACTATTCTTAAAATGACCCTCTTCCTTGCAATATGCACACTGATTCGGACCATATGGTAAACGCTGTTGAGAAGACTCATTTCTTTGTGAGTTTCTCGAATACTGCTGTGGTTGCTGATAATCAGGCTGACTAGTAGTGCGAGGTGGATAAGCTTGCTGGAGAAGGACTTTAGTTTTCAAATCTTTAGTCTTTTTGTCTGCTTTATCTAGCTCGTCTTTGCGTCTATTTTCGTAGTACTGGGCTGTGGCTAAAATCTGCGCTGACGTGGGGGTATATTACATAGTTCAGGAAGCAGATTATGTACAAACTTGTCTACAAACAATCTTTGGCCACCCTCTGTAGCCATATCCTGACCACTATGATCGACGAAAGTCTCTTCAAACCTCGTGAAAAAGTCAGACACATTCTTATCTTTCTTCTGCTTGCACGCAGACAACTTGTCCCAATTCACACGTAATTCAGGCATTAAAGTTTTCATATATGTAATAATTCTACCAGGAAGTTCTGCTACTAAAGGCTCGGGTTTAGAGCCACCAACTTGTCTAGCATCAGCAGCAGTGATATTAGCCCACGTGTCACCTAATTCTGGATCATGATCTGCATGACGAATTTTACTCCGTAAGGGCTGTGGAACAACATTTCCAAACAACATGTCTACATCTGCTAAATTAATTATACATGAGCTGGCAGTCTGTGATAACTCCTTATAATATCCCGCAGGATTCTTGCGAGGATCAGGTAATGTCTGTTTGAGTGCTAAAACTTCAGATCTTTTCCAGGGGACATGTACCCATACACACTGGAAATGGGGCAGAATTGCTGGGTTTGCATTTGCGTCACCTTCCCTCCAAACTGGAGGAACTTCTCTCATGGGGTACTGTCGCGCCTTTTTCCTACCTGACATGTCATCCTCATACAGTGATCTAGAAACGTTTCCCTTACTCCTATAAGATAACCTCAAATCTATTGCTCATTCAACATCGGCACCTACAATCATGCCTTCATAAAATTTGAATCGCATATGGAATAATTCCTGCATTTTGCGTTTGGGATCATTGTCTTGCAAATCTTCGCAGAGATATACACACATCTCTTCAAATACATATCTTTGAGTGGGTGCGTCCCACTGACTGAAGACTTCCATAACAGACTGAACATCATACTTTACAGTGTCAGTAACCCATTTGCGTGCTAACTCATTCAGCACTACTCTTTCCTCATAATCGGGTAGTTGACCACGCAACTGTCTACGTCCTGTTTTAGGGGTCGTTTTAGGCGACCCAAAGAAAGATGAGAACAGACCAGTGACAGTACTTGCCACTCTCTGTCGAACAGAAGGAGAAGCTTGCGGAGAGGCAGATGTGCCAGAAAAGACAGGCTGATGTAAAGAGGAAGTCGAGGCAATGGTAGAGGAAGTTGAGGCAATGGCAGAAGTAGTATCATAATAAACAGTTGGAGCGGTAGGCAAAGTCGTAGGAAAAGTAGATGGAGTATGTAGCGAAGGCGGCGGCCCTTGAGAGGGCTGCGCCGGAGAAGTAGGAACCAGCTGAAGAGGAGCTGGTGCTATATAATATTCGTGCGCCGGGGCGCGGTATAACAAAGCGCTTCGGGGGTGCAGTAGCATTAGGTGCATATGGAGGTGGTGAACTCAGTAAATGGGACATTAATGGATCTTTCTCTGATGTCCTTTTTGAACCTTGTCCCTCATGCGGCAACATCGGGTAGCATTTATCTACTGCTAACTTCTTGATTCTGAGCATTTGTTCACTCTCTTGCTCTTCCTCATTATCCCTGTATGCAATGGCAGCTTGTCCATTGACATACCCCTTTTATTTTTCTTTGCTAATTTCATTTCTTTCTGTTTGGCTTCTTTGCGCCACAAGCGAAAAAGAGTCAAACATTGCCGGCCGGGCTTTCTTCTTAAACAGTTTGACCTCGAGGTTATCTAGTATTTCTGTGTCAAAGCTACCATATTGGGGCCATTTTAAAACACCATCCTTTCTGGTGTATTTTATCCACACTTCATTATATGTGATAGGGCCTACTCCGTGCTTCACATAAAGTTCATATGTTGGAGTTCCAATCGGAGGAACCGGACACAAATCCTCTAATCGGGAGTCCTTACTACAACCAAGACAAAACAAGTTTCCAAGTCTGCTAAGACCAGGCATCTTCGCTCACTAGTCTAGCTTCAAACTTCAAAGGATTATCGAATACGATATTTTCATGAATATACGAATCCCTTGGTTTTGGCGCTTGCAAGTTCCAAACAAGGTGTATCTCAAGGATACCAAAACTAAGAATCAAACTAAGGACTGGGAGACGCTCCACTTATACTTAACTGAAGTATTGATGATCGATGACGTCACTAGAAGACTCGTCTATCGTTTCGCTCTACCAAGGATCACTGGGTCCAAAACAGGGCGATAGTCAGGGCAGCAGTCCTTCGTAGCCGTCGGGACGCGGGGAACCTCGCAGCAAAGACCTTCGGAACCACGTCGACATACAGGGGTCGCTGAAGTGGCTGGCCGTCCTCTGGAATTTTCACACAAAGCTCCTCACGAACATCTGGCTTGGACCGATACCGCTTGATACCGCCCCACCGTGGGCGCCAACTGAGGTGCCGGGTTTTTAGGAACCCGGTGGTGCCAGGGGATAACACCCGAAGACCTCTGAGTTCTCCCTGTTCCGGACCACAGAAACAAAGAGTCTTGTAGGTGAAGTCAAAGATCGTGTTTTATTGGCTGCAACCAAGTAACAAGCGTCCTAGAAGTACAACAGCACGTGATGTAAGTTCTCAGGAGACTGTTCGTTTTTACAGAACTAGCCTTCTCCTTTTATACATAATATTACACTTCAGGAAAGAATTCCTTGTTTTATGATGCAACCATATACATATTTGTACAACAAAGAAAAAGCAAACTCATGATGGCCAGCCTACAATTTCGTATGTCCAGTTCGTGATAGATTACCCAGCTCGGCCCAGAACTACCATCAGATATCGATGAAACCCCAATAAAATCGGGCACCTCCTCATCGTAAAACTAGTCATAAACAAGAAACAGGGACAGGTGTGTGTATGATAAAGCATGGTTTGTATGTAGTGAATGGTTTATGGCATGTTGTGCCTTGATACTATCTTACTCGGCCACTGGGCGAGGAACCGCCCGAACAGGTTTGGCTGGAGGTAGTGGAGTCAGCTCGGCCAGGTCATGGGGAAGTCAGCTAAGGTGGACGTGTCCTTTCAAATCAAACTCGGCCTCAATCAATTGACTATATGAGGGCTAGCCACAAGATGGATGCCGTTTACAAAATGGAATCCGAGGGTTCGAAACGGAAATCATGTTTTAAGGGTGATAGCATCACTCAATCACGACGCAAATACATAGGGATAATGTCCTAATCATTACCGGTCTGCCGATACCAAATTCGTCATGGTACGATGATATTTTGTGACACGAGTGTTGGGCCTCGGTACCATATTACAGCAGGGTCCAGAATTTTCAGAACCACACACTTCGGCGCACCAGCGCCCGTCCCAAAAAATACTGAATCCATTTGATCCTGACGCATCTGAATAAAGTTGCACCTGCCACTTCATGCCTTCCTCGATGAAAAATAAGGACACTCCATTAAACTCCTCCAGAAACAATAACCAAATTCTCAAGTCCTCTTTTATACTTCTGGTTAGTCTGATTCTATGGTGCGGCAGCGTTGCTCCCGACATGGCCATGCCTAGCAGTCTGCAGAAAGTCCTGCCTGCCCTCACCACTCTGCACGCAAAATTTAAATATCCTAATAACTTCTGCACCTGCCTCAGTTGTAATTTGTCTGCCTGCAACGCCTCTTGAACACATAACTTAATCTCTTCCATTTTTCTCTTTGGAAGTCTTGCCACCATCACCACAGTATCTATTTCTATTCCAAGAAACGTAATCTGTGTACTTGGTCCCTCCGTCTTGTCTTGTGCCAACGTCACCCCAAATGCTTTGGCCATGTTCTGAAAAACTCGTAAAGCTCTCTTGCAATGCCTCGACTGAGCTTGTCCCATAAATAAAAAATCATTGAGGTAGTGACACACTTTACCTACACAGCACCCTTGTTGAAAAACCCACTGCAAAAATGAGCTGAATAACTCAAAGAGGGCACAGGATACTGCACACCCCATTGGCAAAACGTTGTAAAAATAAAAATAGCCGTTCAACTGCATACCCATGAGCTCAAAATCTAGGGGGTGAATCGGGATCAATCGAAACGCAGACTGAATATCGCATTTAGCTAACTCAGCATGATTTCCTAAAATTTTTACCATTCTCAAAGCCTCGTCAACTGTGTGTAAGAAACCGCTGTGTCCTCGTCTGCAATGAAATCATTGATTGACCTACCCTCTGGCCATGAGAGGTGCTGTATCATGCGGAATTCCCCTGGCGTCATCTTAGGAATGACCCCTAATGGGGAAACCATGAAATGAACAAATGGCATATACTCAAAAGGGCCTGCTACTCTACCTAATCTTACTTCCGCTTCCAATTTTGTTCGTACTACCTCCGGGAAGTCCTTTGCAGACCGTAAATTCTCTGCCCAGCGCCTGGATCTGGGGCCCTGGTAACTAATTCTGAATCCATCCCTAAACCCCCAATATAGTTTGGCAGCCGCCTCCCTATCCGGGTACATATCCAGCCAAGGGATAAGCAATTCCCATTTAATTGGGGTAAAAGCCTTTTGGTATAGGAGGGAGTGGAGCTCCCCTCCCCCTTGCTGCTTGGCCTTGTTCTTGGGGTTTATGTTCCACTGTGTCTGGTGTTGGTGTAAGGCACTGAAAGAGCATGTGTCTATCTCCGCACTGGGAACATTCATGCTTAAATCTACAGTATGGCCTGTTACAATAACCTCTGTTGTAGTTCCAACATGAGCCCATGCCGCTTGCATGTTCCCTTGCCAACGAACCCGCCCCTTCCTGGGCGGTGCGCCCTGGAAAGGGCCGGTACGTTACCGGCAACCCACTAGCTGTATGTGTAGTTTCTGTATGTTGAGAGGATGACATCCACTGTAGCCATAATTCCGTGTCTATGTCCCCCAGGGTTTGTGATGAGACATAATCATCCTGGCCCTGAACTCTTCGTCGTAGTTCAGCCAGGAAAAGCCACCAAAATGCATGTGTGCCTTCCGTACCACATCCATGTATTTGAAAAGTGATACTGCCCTCTCCGGATATTTTTCGCAGTAAATGCTAGCAAAAATTAAAAAGGCCGATGACCAATTATCTATATTTCTAGGCACTCTAGGGCGCTCGTCAGTTCCATCTCCTCCTCTTTTGACCCCTCTCTCGCTTGCACATCTTGATGCAGCAAGCAAAAAACGTCTACATATTCATGCTGCCATATCTTTTGCTTCGTCTTTTGCGACAAATGTCTACCTTGCGGCACCTACATGCCCATATATGGTAACCTGTTTGGCACAGATGATCTGTCTTCCGTGCACTCGAGCCTGTGACTGTGTACATTATTCCCTCCCTTCTCACCTGACTGTGAAGTTGCCACCTGACTCTGCGCCGATGCATCCCACTCCTGGTCCCCTTTACCAGTAACCTGCGAAACAACGTCCCATGCCCCCCACCAACGCGGCTTACCCTTTGGAAGTTGCTCTTCTCGTCTTCTCAACTCTTCCTGAGATATCCGCTCAAGATTCTCCTTCTGCATTCCGGAATCTGTATCTTCACCTTGAACCTGAAATGATTGAACAGATTTTGTTGTCCCCATCCCCCTCCCTTTGCCCTTTGTTTGAGTTTTGCCCCTTTTTTGCAAACTCCAAAACTTTTCCCCCACACACCGCTCCTCTGAATTTGTTTCAAATACCACTTTCCCTACCCCCGTATTTTGTGGAGCGAGGACTTGCTGGCTTCCTCCTGGACACTCTCCATCTCCCACCCCCCCATCATATGCTGCCCAGTTAAAAACAGGCCCTCGCTCCAAGGGCCTGTTCGCCTGGTGTGAATTTGCCGAAAATTCAACGTTAAAACCACTCTGCTCAGGGGCCGCCCTGTCTATCACAGACTCTCTGCCATGTGCTCGCCTTTCTCCTGTCTGATTCCTGCTCTGAACCTGGTCGGCTACTGGAAAAAACAGCACCCTATCTTTCCCTTCCGATAGTAAAACCCTGCTGCTTGTAACACTCAAGCTCCCTTTACTCCGCTGCGTGCCCGAAGCTGTGGAATGCTCTACCCACACCCATTGGCCATCTAAACTAGTACCCAAATCCTGTTCCTCAGACCCAAAACCTACTGGGGCCTGGCGCGCAGCCGGGAAAATGCACTCGCGATTAAACCTGGTGTGTTCCAAACCATTATCACACATATAATCAATAAAGTCTTCCTGACATTGTCCTAGCAGGCTGGCAGCCCTCCTCTGAACACTCTCCTCCAAAACCTGTACCTGCAGCCCCTCATGTTCATGTATTTGTCTGTCTATAACATCTTCTGCAGTATTTGCCACAATGCTGAAAAACCCTCCTCCCTCCTCAACTCTGGCTCCCTGGTCATAACCCCTGTAGGCAAAGTCTTCTTCTGTCCCCTGGGGTGCTCTTATTGTTGTGGCATGACCAATAAGTCCTCCTCACTGCCACTGGAATAGTCAACTAGTTTGCTGAGGCTGTAACTGTTGTGCCTCTGAAATTTCTGTTGTGGGCAGGCGCTTTTCAGACCCCTTTACTTGATTGCCTCCTACAAATTGTGGCACACTAAATACTGGCACTGGTCTGGGTCATATCTGCCGTGCTGGGGCTGCTCTTGCTGTCCTGCCCATCCCACCTTCCTGAAGCAGGAGTCCTGAGCTGGGCCCGCCCTCTGCTAACGCCTCCCTCGAACCCGTGGGCGTAGACCACTCACCCGGCCGCCTGATGACACAGCCAGACCCTCGAAGCAATGCTGGGGAGAGGGAGCGCGAAGACTGGCCTCTCCACAGCGTCAATTGACCGACGTTCGCCACAGACTGCCAGGCGCCTCTCGACGAGCGCGCCCTTCTTCTGCATGCATCTATGGCCCGTCGCGCTCCATTCGCCGCCTGCCTCCTCGGTGGCCTGTGAGGGGGCTCTGCGACACCGTCCGCTCCGTCCGCCAATAAATCGCTTCTTCCCGCTGCCGCTATGCCTCCCTCGTCACCATTGTAAAGCGGTAAGCGAAAATAGATATAAATATCTAAATTACTTTTTTCTGACTAAAATGCCCCAGCCTCGCCTAAAACTCTCCTACCTCCTAAGCTGGAACCTAAAATGGCGCCTCTCCCCTGCCTAACGCCTACGCACCTACCTAGCGCGCGCTGCACCTGACCTATCGCATCACCTCTCTGGGTCTGACCCATTCGGGCGAAAATCCACGGGGGGAGACTGCTTCGCTCCGCTCCCCCCGAGGATCCCAATCAGAGACCTGCCGCCCCTGACCCAATCAACTCTGTTGTGTCAGGTAGAAAAGGTGTCGGATCCTAAAAATCAGCCGCTAAGTGAGACCCCGTTTTTTTTTCTGTGCTAGCTTTACTCATTGGTGGGACCCCGCCCAGCTCCGGAGGAATGAGCAGGCCCCGCGTGATCAGCGCAGTCACCCACCTAGCCTCAAAGATAGACAGGCCTGCTCACTCCAGACAGGCCTGCTCACACCGTGACCGCTGGTCGGGGCTAGCACACTTGCGGTCGGATCAAAAGTGCTGCGGTTGCTGCTATATTGAGCAGCGAGGCCAAGTCCACATATTGGCGCGAACGGCTCGAGCACAAGGAGCCACACTGTAGGAGCGTCATGCCGTCAGGGGCCTATGCTAGATGGTGGTGGTGTGCGCTGCATGCTGCAGGTGGCAGTGTGTGCTGCCCGCTTGCACTTCAAACAGGGCCTCGCACACGCGCGGCACTGGTGGCCCGTTGCGGCGGACTTTATAATTTAATTGGGAACACTGACACGTGTCAGTGTACCAAATAAATTAAAAAGGCCGCCACAACGGGCCACCAGTGCTGCGCGGCCGCCGCCCAAAAGATAGTGCCGCCTGGGGCGGACCGCCCCTCCTAGCTACGCCCCTGAGGAGGAGAGGAACAATCTCATTGTAAGAAGCTTACTAGATTCCACATGTGGAAACAGCCGGCAGCAAAAACATGGAGATTGTGGAGACCTGTAATGCTGCACAAATGCTATTCGTTGTGCCAGCAAGATGGATAGCATCCTATCCATCAAGGTATTGGTTGCAGCCTAGAGTACATAGTTTTCCCAAACCAAGATGGCGGAGGCTAGTACTTCCAGGTCAAGTGAAGAAGGGAAAGTATTTACCTTGTACAATCAAGAGCTCTTTGCCTGGCAACTGTGCCTTTATTTGGAGTCCTCTGCTTGTGTACCCGTGTGCAACCCCATCATTTTCACCTTTATTGTTTTTTCTTGCTCTATTTGGTTTTCCTTATTATTACTCCCTGTTTGGCCTCTCCGCTTCAGTATTCCTTTTTAGTTGGAACTACGAAACCTGCTCCTGAAGTCCTGCTGTTGTCATCTTTTCCTCTTGTCTGAGTCCTCTACTGGAGCGAATACTCACTCAGTGTGGCACCTTACCCTTAGAATCCAGTGGTGAGTACTACAAACTATTCAGGTCATACCAATAATGTTACTATCTCAAGTGTGATACCAACATTATATCAAACATGTCTCAACAGAGAGTGTACGTCTTCGAAGTCTGCAGAGCCAGTGTTTCTCCCTTACTTATTCAGTCTTTCCTGTTTCCACCAGAGCTTTATATGGAGGGGAGATATGGGATCAGCATCCTTATTCCGAAAGTCCTGACAAGTAGAAATCTGAGCATCAGAATTCAAGGAGAAGTCAAATACTCTGCTGAAGTCACTGGCTGGCCCTTATAGGTCTTCCAATGGAAAGGGGTCTTAGGTCATCACTAGCTCAGCTGAGAGAGTGAGGCCGTGACTCATGTTCATTGGTACGTGCACGACTGAGAACTTCATAATGAGGAAGGTCACAAGCAGAAGTGTGAAGTTGGCTGTTACACTAAAGGAAGGCACCTGCAAGACATAACTAAGCATTTACCAAGTAATAGTGAATAACTTTGGGGGTCGTGGCCTGGGTGCCTAAGATGGTGGACGCGTGAGCCCGTAGCTCCGCGCCGGCCCACCGATCATCAGATAACATCAGTGGTGGCCGGGGCCTGAGTGCATGCCGGAGTGAAGCCTGTGGCCGCTGGTGACACGGGGTGGTCCCGGTATGCCCGTAGATCCGGCATATTGAGGCGGTGTTGATCCGCAGGCGGCAGCCCGGACTGAGTGCTCCTAAGATGGCGGGATGATATTGGAGGTCCGTGGCACGAGACGAGCAGCCCAGAAGCTACCGAGCCCCATGTTGATGTCCCCTGCTGGCGAACCCATCGAGACGCGGGTGAGGTCTTGGGAGCCTGCCTGAGACCGCAGCATTGCTGCTGGAGCGGAGATATGGATGCGGAAGTGTGCACGCCTTGAGCACCCAGAGACGATAAGGAGTCGGGACGGCGCGAAGGATCAGAGTCCCGAAAGCCAAGCACTAGCACAGCCAGCGGAGAGAACAGCTCAGGCAACCCTTAAAGACCCTGTCGAGCCAGTGTGTGTGAGGGCCCTACCGACATCGGGAGCACGACCCAGGGCCCTGACCGACATCCCGTGGTACCAGAGGCTGAACTGCAGGGGCTGTGACTGGTCATCAAGAAGTGCTATTAAGTGAGGGGACCCCCTGGGTGCGGAGACTGATCGCGGGGCCTCACTGGACTCGGAGCTGAAGCTCGATGACAGTGGTTGTCCTCAGCCTTGGCCTGTACACTGGGGCGGAGGGGCACTGGTCTCAGAACCATGAAGAGCGGCAACAAAGGGGGAAGAAGCACTCATGCCCCTGTAAGTGAGAGGTGTCGGGAGTGCCCATCTGAAGGGGCCTGTGTGGGAGGCCTGCACATCTTCTCTAACGGTGACACCATGTGAGGCCCGGTGCAGGAGCTGACCAGACAGATGACATAGCGGGAACGACATTCGAATGCAGCAGGCGCGGACCGGGCGCTTGGGTGGAGTGCTGCAGCCGCAAACAAGAAGGCGTGGCCCTATACCCGGGAGGTCGCAACTGCCCCACGTCAGAGCTGAGTGCTCCGAGACTGGGAGGTGATCTTGGGGCACATTGCAGCGCTGAAGAAGAGCGAACTGACAGCCACTAAAACACCCCTGCATGAACAATAGTAGCCGAAGCCTCTCTGGCCAAAGTGGTAGTAAGGGGTGACTGAACGGGACAATCGATTGGGACACAAAGGGAACTCTGCCAGGAAACCTTAGACCTGGAGGGGAAATTACGCCAGCTGGTCAAAGCTCAGGGAACTGATTCCATCTTCCTATTAAGCTTACAAGAAACGCGCGCAAGCTACAATTACGCACTGGGTCGGCTGCATTGTTATAGTCATAAGGAATACCTGGAAAAGCTGGTCGACTCCTGGCACGGTTAATTAAACCAGTCATGTGGATCACCAATTACACAGCTACGGTCAGGTTTCAGGGGACATAATATATGATCCTGATGAAATTAATGACTCCTTCCAAGAATACTATGATTAACTGTTCACAGTTCCAGCCGCAGTCCACCCGTCAGGCATCAGAGATTTTTTAGACCCCCTACTGCTCCGGTCAGTAGATCATTCAGTGCAGGAAGAACTGGGGGACCCAATAAACCTACAGGAAATTGAAGTGGCCTGATGGCCTCCCAGCGGAATTTTACCAACGATTCGCTGACAATCTAGCGCCGCAACAAGGTCATATACTGAGCCATTTGAATGAGGTGAGCTACTAAAATCTAGCAAAAAGCGCACTTGTGATCCATCCCCCTCCCTAAAACTAAGGAGGCAGGTGGCATCTTCTTGAGTGTTTTAGTGGATTTTAGACCCCTCTCCATGCTCAATTTAGATTTTGAAATCCTAAGCAAGGTACTGGCATGCAGATTACTGCCCCAAATGAGATCTCTTATCCATCCTGATCGAAATGGATTCATTCTCTCTTGCATCACCTCCTACAATCTCCACAGACTCTATTCTATCCTCTACCATGCGGAAACACCAACTAAACAGCAGGCAGCAGTGTTGTCAATTGACTTGGAAAAAATCTTGGATACGGTTAGCTGGGAGTACTTGTTTGAAGTTATGCTGCGTATGGGCCTCGGGGAAGACTGGGTGAGATGGGTACAGCTTCTCTACGTTGTACCCACAGCGAGGTTTAAGACAGGCAAAATGATCTCCAAACACTATAAGATTTCCCAGGGCACTCGGCAGGGGTGCTCTCTCTCACCTCTCCTATTTGCCCTAGCAATAGAGCCGCTTTCTGAGAGAATCCGCTTGGGGGGTGAGGGGATAGGACTCTGCATGGGTGGGCGGACACATAATATTTCCATGTATGCGGACAACCTGCTGATTTACCTTAAGGATGCGTTAATGGGTACCTCCACATCTGTGCAGATCCTGGAAGGCTTTGCTCAGGTCTCAGGCCTCTAGGTCAACAAAACCAAGAGATGCTTATTTACAGTGGCGGGCCCACTGCCCAGGTCTGAGGCCCTGATGGACGATATTCTCTGGGCCCTTAGGTCATTCAAATACCCGGGCATCCATGTCTTCCATTCCCCAGGAGACCTGAAGGGGGAAATCTGAACAGGGTTTTGCGATCTCTTAGATCAGAGCTTTCCAAACTGTGTGTCCCGACACAGTACTGTGTCGCCTGAAAATGGTGGGTGTGTCGCAGGCACTTAGCACATAACTGCTGGTAATTAAGAGGCATCCCTAGATTCTCTGCTCTATGGTCTTTAAAAGACCTGTGAAGTGCTTGGGTGTGGCTGTGTATGTGCCCAGGAAGCTGGGGTGAGGTGACAGAGGGTGACAGACAGAGGGAGACAGAGGGAGGAAGATAGAGGGAGGAGACAGAGGGAGGAGGGCGACAGAGGGAGGGAAACAGACAGAGGGAGGGAGACAGACAGAGGGAGACAGAGGGAGGGAGACAGACAGAGGGAGACAGACAGAATGAGGGAGACAGAGATAGAGGGAAACCGTGGGAGACAGAGAGAGAGGGAGACAGAGGGAGGGAGTCCAAGATAGACAGAGGGAGGGAGAGGGAGACAGATAGAGGGAGATTGAGGAAGGGAGACAGAGGGAGGAGGGCAACAGAGGGTGACAGAGGGAGACAGACAGACAAGGGGAGGGAGACAGAGGGAGGGAGACAGATAGAGGGAGGGAGACAGAGAGAGAGGGAAACCGTGGGAGACAGAGAGAGAGAGGGAGGGAGGGAGGGAGTCCGGGATAGACAGAGGGATGGAGAGAGAGACAGATAGAGGGAGACAGAGGGAGTGTGATGGAGAGAGGGAGACAGGCAGAGAGGGAGACAGAGAGAGAGGGAGACAGAGGTAGACAGACAGAGGGAGACAGAGGAACGGAGACAGAGGAATGGAGACAGAGGAACGGAGACAGACGGAGGGCAACAGACAGAGGGGGAGACAGATGGAGGGAGACAGAGGGAGTTAGACAGAGGGAGGGAGACAGACAAGAGGGAGACAGACAAGAGTGAGACAGACAAGAGGGAGACAGACAAGAGGGAGACAGGCAAGAGGGAGGGAGACAGAGGGAGGGAGAAAGAGGGAGACAGAGAGAGGGAGACAGAGAGAGAGAGGAAGACAGACAGAGTGAGTGAGACAGGGGGAGACAGAGAGGGAGAGAGAGGGAGAGAGAGATAGAGAGATAGAGAGAGAGGGAGGAAGACGGAGAGAGAGAGAGACAGAGAGAGAGGGGGCCAGAGAGAGAAGGAGACAGAGACAGACAGAGATAGAGACAGAGACAGACAGAGACAGGGACAGACAGAGACAGACAGAGACAGAGAGACAGAGGGGGAGACAGAGGGAGGGAGACAGGGACAGACAGAGACAGGGACAGACAGACTGACAGAGGCAGAGACAGGGGCAGATAGATAGAGGCAGAGACTGAGACAGACAGGGGCAGAGAAACTGAGAGGGAGAGGGAGGGAGACAGAGGGAAAGGGAGGGAGACAGAGGGAGAGGGAGACAGAGGGAGGGAGACAGGGACAGACAGGCAGATAGAGGCAGAGACTGAGACAGGCAGATACAGAGAGACGGAGAGGGAGAGAGGGAGACAGAGGGAGGGAGCAGGAGGAGACAGAGAGAGGGGGAGACAGAGAGAGGGAGACAGACGGAGGGAGGCAGAGTGAGACAGAGGGAGGGAAGTCAGGGGGAGACAGAGGGAAGGAGAGGGAGACAGACAGAGGGAGAGAGACAGAGGGGGGGAGACAGAGGGGGGGAGACAGAGGGAGGGAGACAGAGAGAGGGAGACAGAGAGAGAGGGAGACAGAAAGAGAGGGAGACAGAGAGGGAGGGAGACAGAGGGAGGGTGACAGAGGGATGGAGACAGAGACAGAGGGAGGGAGACAGAGAGAGTGAGACAGATGGCGACAGACAGAGGGTGACAGACAGAGGGAGACAGTCAGAGGGAGGGAGACAGACAGAGGGAGGAGGGTGACAGAGGGATGGAGACAGAGGGAGGGAGACAGACAGAGGGAGACCATTTGCCCACTTGAATTTCAAAATGTTCTTCCGGTGGAAGAACCCCCCCCAGGAATTCCCCTTAGGTGGTTCGGGTTTGCTCGCTTGCTACACTGCCTTACTGTGTCACAAAATGATGCATCTCCAAAAAGTATGTCACCAACATGAAAACTGTCACTCTTTTTCTTGTTCTCAGTATTAACTGTTTGTCTTTGCAAGAAGTGGAGTGGACGTTCTGGCCCTAAATTCCAGTGGTTACCTTGACTTCTTCCAATAAAAACATGGAGCCAAAGAGTGCATTTTACAGCATAATTGTCACATAAATACTATCGAAACCCATAGATTCTGGAGGGCTCTCAATATTTCAGTAGGGTCAAGAATAGGGTAACACAATATATACATACAAATCTTACAATCTCAGGTAGTACACAGCTCAGCTAAGCAGCTATGCTGTCACTTTCACACATATTCTCGCTCAAACACTAGCATGAAATACATATTTGGAAATGCGGTTGTTTTGTCCCCAAACATCAGGTTGCAAAATTTAAAAAACAATGCCCACAATATGCCAAGATTTACCACCGCTGGACATAATGTCATTGATGCATTAACGGGCTCCATCATGTCATGAATGCTCAACCAATGGTAGAAATTATCATGATGAAGCCCATGGTGAAGCATACTAGGAGTGGAAGCCATCATGCCATGGATGCCCACCATATGATAAGAATTGCCACTATAATTCCAGGACAAGCTGCACCAAGGGTGACATCATTGCGTCATTGGTGTGCATTTTATGCAAATGCCTATCACCATTATGCCAAGGTCAGTATTTTACAACATATGGACATTACGGCCAATAATATGCCAACACATTCTTACACTCACACATACACGTGCACACATATTCACACATGCGCTAGCACACACAGGCAGACTTTCCCTCATGGGCACGCACACACATGCATAATTTAAGATTTTGTTTAATTGCAGTGGCGGCCGGTATAGGAAAGACGGGTGGAGCAGTGGGGCGGGGTGGGGTCGCGGTGGTGGAAGTTGACAGACGACAGGATAGGCAATATTAAATATAAAAAACATTTACCTAATGCTCCCCATTTCGCCGACCATGCTGCGAGCGCAAGGTGAGTGGTGTTTTGGGGGGATTTAATATTACCTATCCCGTCGTCTGTTGACTTGGCTTTAGGGGGGTGTTTGGGGTGTTACTACCCCCTAATAAATGTTTTTCTTGATGAGTAGTAGGGCACAGGTACTTTCAGTCAGATATGCTGGGGTGTCTATCGGATTTCACCAGGAATTTTTACATACATAGACAAAAACGAGTACACAATCTCTCCCAGTCTCTATTTTGAATGTTTTCCCAAATTTTGGTTATTTTACAAAATATTGAGTTTTCTCTCACATAGTACTCCTGCCAATCCTCATTCCTCTCCCTGTCTGCACCCCCTGGAGTCCCTCTCATACGTCCTGTTTGTCATATAATGTATTTTAACATTATATGCCAGCGTGATTGTTGGAAAATTTGAAGCTCACTGTGTAATAGCGGGGATAACAACCTTATTTTGTTATATGTTGTGTGGCCTATTGTTTTTATTAGGACTGATCTCAATGGTGATTCTATGTCCTCAGGACAGATGGAGTATTTATTAATCTTAAATAGGCATATTTTATAGGTAGCATGCTTTTCACAGTATATGTTTTAAGATGATTCTCTTTTTTGTTTTTTGTATACGATTGTATTACATAATATTTTGCTTCTGTTTATTGTCTTTTGTGTGTCTTTTTATCATCCTTGAAGAAATCCCACTGTTCTCTGGACGAAACACGTTGGCTGTGCCTATGTTCTGCTTGTATTTGTCATGATGAGAATAAAGAATACAGTGTTGACCGTACACAATCATTTGTTCATTTGGATATTTAACTAATTAATCTGTTCAATTTATAAGAGATATTGTGATCTTGCTCTGTAAAGCTTGAACGTTGTGGTGCTATTTACTGAGTGTTTCTCTCGTTGTTTTTTTAATGTTTACTTGGGATTTGCGTTTGTTTTGGAACAGTTAACCTAAGTAGTGGAGCACTTGTGTTTTGGAAGGACATAGAGTGTGGTGACATATCCCACAGCGGTTCCTAACAAGACTGTTGTAGGGGCTACCATAGTGCAAATTGCCTGTCCCCATGGTTTGTTCAGGTGGGTCACCAACATCAAAACCCTTGCCAACTAAGGTAATTGGTGAGATGCCATGCAGCAAAATACCTGGCTCCAGGCTCCCGCACAGAATTACAATCCACCCTTAAAAGCCTATTGATTTTACCACATGCTTCTCACAATAATTAAGTAAGTCCTTCTTACTTTATTATAACGTTCAATTATAAAAAGATCACACATAAGGAATCTAAAATAATTTTTCCCAGTGCACCTATAAGACCTTTTCCGAACAGCGTGACATTTTATACAACCCAGGCCTACAGAAGTGCACAGAAGCTGGCAACCATCAGACATACATTGTGAAGACTACAAATATGTACAGAATGACAGTAGGTAAAACATTATACAACCCCTCTCGTCACAGTGAAATTCTACTCCCAGGGATTGTCAGAGTGAGTGACCAGCACCAAAACCCTTGCAGACTATGATAATCTGTGAAATTACATGTAACTAAAAACCTTTCTATAACCTATAACATAACGTGATAACAAACGACTGTTAACACCCTATTGGCTTTATCTATGGTTTTCACAATAAATAAGCCAGATTTACTGACTTTGTAATAAAGTATCATAACAAACACTTACTCTGGAGGAAATCAGAGACGCTTTATCTGAAATTAATGCAGGTAAAAAGCCAGAGCCCCAATGGTTAGTCCATTGAATAATATTGCAAATTTATCAAACTGCTGTTGCCCCGGCTGCTAGTTCTCTACTTAGAGGCGAAATCTAAAGGAAGATTCCCAACAGGATTGCACCTCGCCACTATAGTCACGAACCTGGAAACCCCAGAACACTCCTCTTATATAGACCCATACCATTAATTAATGCTGAAATGAAAATCTTTGCCAAGGCACTGGCTCACTGTCTAATTTGAGTACTCCCCGACCTCGTCCACTTTGACCAATGCATCTTTATGCGCGGTCGAAGTACAAGACACTGTATCAGGAGCCAGGAGTTGGCACTGGTCTGACGAGCCAAGATGTGGTATCCATGCGCTCTTCTACTCTTTGAATTCAGAAAAGCATTCCATTCTATTGTTTGGGCCTTCCTAGAGGCGGCATTGTGCCGCATGGGCTTCGGACCACGATTCCGACAATATGTAACATTTCTCTACTCCTACCCTGACGTAGAAATGCGCATTAACAGGACACTCTCAGACCCATTCCTAATCCATAGAGGCACTAGGGGGGCTGCCTGCTGTCTCCCCTCCTCTTTGCCCAGCAATCAAACCACTGGCTCAGCTTATCCACTGCGATGCAGAACTACAGGCAGGCGATGAGGGGATGGGGAAGAGGGCACAATGCACTGTGCACTGATGATGTCCACCTCTATTTACAGAACCCTCGTGCACCTGGTCCACAAATACGAGGGGCCTCCTTTATGAGAAATGACGCATGGCTGCGTGAAAGCAGCGATGCGTCACTTTTCACTGCGCCCTCCTTGCAACATTCCTGATGCGTCATATTTAATGTATGACGCATCATGTCGCAAGGAGTTACAGATACGTCAGTATTTCTGACGTATCTGTAAGCGCAAAAGTGACGCATTGCGGGGGGGGTGTCACAAAAGTGACGCAACTCCAGCAATGCGTCCTTTCACATGGGGCAAGCCCCATGTGAAAGGGCCTGCATCAGTCTTACGCCTGTTGTGAGGCAGGCGCAAGATTTTGACGCAACGGCACCCTAAAAGTGACGCAGTGAAATCTCATAGATTTCACTGCGTCAATACGCCCCCCTTGCATACATTATACCTGGCGCAGGTATAATGTGGCGCAGGGGTTTACAAAGTGACGCATCTACCTAGATGCGTCACTTTGTAAATATGGCGCAACAAGGCGCATTTTTTACCCCACTGGTGCGTCACAAAAAGTGACGCACCGGCGGCGTAAAAGTGACGCACAGCCTCATAAATGAGGCCCCTAGGGCTCTTATGCCTATATCTGGAGGCATCGCCACATTAAAAGGGTCAAATCTCTTCTAATCTCCTTATTGGGAACTCAGAGGCCACTACATGGCAAACGCCCATTTCCATCCATAGACTATAATTTTACCTACCTGGGCATGTACATCTCAGTGGATCCTGATCTGATTTGGTCCCCTCTAGTGACTCGTATAACACAGGACTTTCACAATCAGGCACAACTCCTGTTACAAATACTTGTCAGGGTTGCCTTGTCCAAAAAGATGATCCTACCCCAGTTTATGGATAGCCTGTAAAACGTACCCTGGTGATCCCCAGTCCCTGGTTCTGAACTCTCACTACTCTGGTTCACTTTTTCCTCTGGGCAACCGGTCCACCCACATGACCCTAAATAAATGTTGTCAATCGACCTATGATGAAGGCATAGTCATGGTGGACATCCGTCTATATTACTGGGTCTCTCAACCTTTAGTAATTATTGAATGTCTTAACGGAGACAGGAAACATCTGGCATACTGACTGGAACAGTCACTGCTGGGTCATGACATTGCCCTGCATGTCCTTTATGGAGGAAATCTCTCCCAACAACTCCCAGAGTCCACCAAAGTGGTCATCCTGGTCTGGCGGGCGGCACTGCAGATGCTGAGTTGGGATAAGAAATTGAAGCAACAGATTCCACTCTTGAAAGGACGATGTCTCGGTACTGAAGGCTTTGCCAAGTGGGACAGAATAGATAACACAATCTGGGAAATGTATGGCAGGGGGCATCCATGAAAGCCTTTCAAAATCTCCAATCCCAATTCACACTCTCTCCACCACTCAATTTCATAAATATTTGCAACTGAGACACGCTCAATCTTGTTATCAGGAAGACATTGCATAACTGTCGTAAAATTCCTTCAGGGTGCATTGGGGAAGGGGGAGATCTCTCAAATATAGCAATCATGTATACTTAGCTCCCCAAACACGTTGATTCCCTTGAACAAAAATGGGAAACCTGATTGGGACAATTAGAGGAGGTTGACTGGAGAGACGCACACATAGTCCTCTGTACCCTATCAATATCCACCACCTTGAGTCTCATCCAGCTCACCTACTTCCACACTACACATCTCACACACATCAGAAGGTGGCAGGTGTTCGCCAGTAGATGCAAACATTTTTGCCATGTAGTTTAGCTGTGCCTATGGTAGGGCAATACTCTAGTCTAGAGCTTTAGAGACAACACTGACTGAAGTGCTACAGAGACAGCAGGAGCTCTCCCCCAGAATAGCACTGTTGGGCATCCTAAAAGACCTGGGTGGCACCCAGGAGGAATATGCACTGGGAGGCATTGCGACATTCTTGGCTAAGCACAATATAGTGCGTCACTTGAATGATTGACCGGCCCCCAGCATCTCGGGTGACATTCCACTATGAGACCTCCAGGTGATATGTGCGCTTCATAAATCTCTTTGACTTGACTTGACTTGGATTTATGGCCAGGGACTGCCCACACAAATATGACAAAATATGGGGATGCCGAAGGAGCTACCCTGGGATACTCTATGAACCTTGTAACGGTTGATAGGCTGAAGTTTGTGGCAGTTCCCAGGACTTATGGAAGCAGGGTGGGGATGTTGGAGCAATACAATGTTATCGTGGTGCATTTATCTAAAATAAAATGTGGTTAGCAAAAAAAATCATCTTACGAGTCTGAGTCACCTGTTTCCACCAGGGAGCCACTCCATGATCTCTGGAGCTACACCATTTTGATGCACAAACCATTTCCGCCAATGTCCTCAAGAGGTCTCTCTGGGAGACCTATGTTCTGGTTACTTTTGCTTCAAAAAGATCCCCAGCGAGCTTCAGGGCACACGCAACTCAGAACCCCTTCACCATATTCCTCTGGAACGAAGATGTCCTAGCACCACTTTAACAATGTCAACATCAAGTGTAATTTAGGATTTTACTTGGGTAATAAAAATAATGCTCGGATTTGTAAAAAGTGGATAATCACTCGTGAGGGTCTCTAGACACTGTTCCAAGGCACGGGGAGATTAAGGGGCATATCTACAAGGAAATGGCGAATCATGGAATGAAGTAAACATTGCTAACGCTACGCTCTGCCATTCTGAAAATGCAGGGACATGTGGTATTCACAAGAATACTTTTCCCCTAACGTTGGCGCTGTATCTAGCTGCCTCGCGTCAACGCAGGCCCCCTTGCACAATAGTGCAAGGATGCCTGCATTGGTGGGAATGACTGTTTATGTAAGGTACCCCTTCCTGCACGTAAACAATTCAGAATTGGGAATTGTAACTTCTGTGTATGCTGCATTGGGCAGCACACATAAAAGTTGCAAAGTGTCATTTTTTTTTTTTAAAAAGGTGTCCCTTCCTGCAAGTAAACAATCATTTGTGTCGATTTGCTGTTTCTATGTGTGCTGCATAATGCAGCACACGTAGAAACAGCAAAAGCGAGGAGAAATTAAGCATTCCTCCTCTTTTCGCCATGTTAAGACCAGGCCTTTTTCTGGTCTTAATGTTGGTGCTGCCTCGTATTTACGTCACCCTTGTAAATAGGGGACAGCGTCAAAATCAATGGGGGTTGCAGCGGAACACCCACCACAACACCCATTGCACGTCCCTTTCACGCCAAGTGTAGCATGAAAGGCAGACTTATTTACAAGGTAGAGTTAAGGCACATTAACCACCTTGTAAATAAGGTGAATGGTTTATCGCCGCAGGAACGACATAAATAGTGATGTTCCTGTGGCGATAGGGGCTTGTAAATATGGCCCTAAGTGATTTGCCCAGAAACACTGGGGAGGATATGTACAGGGAAGTGGAGGAGAGAGGCGTTAGCCTTCCTGGTTTAGCGCCTCTCTCCTCCACTTCTGAAAAGCAAGGCTGCACCATATTTACAAGAATGTGGCGCAGCCTTGCGTTTCCCTCTACGATGGTGCTAAGTTTAGCAACTTAGCGCCAACTCAGGCACCCTTGCACCTGAGTGCAAGGGTGTCTGCGTGCAGGGAAGGATTATTTATATGCAGAAAGGTGTCCTTTCCTGCACATAAACAACCCCAAAAATGCTATTCTGTCACTTTCATGCAAGCTGCTTCATTTTTTTAAAAGTTTGTTTATGTACAGGAAGGTACACCTTCCTGTACAAAAATAAACAATGCCATTTTGCTTTTTCCATGTGTGCTTCACAAGGCAGCACACATGAAAAAAGCAAAAACGAGGATAGATAATGCATTTCTCCTCGTTTTGCCATTTTAAGACCAGTTTTTACCTGGCCGTAATTTTGGCTCTGCCTCCTATGTATGCCACCCTCGTACATAAGGGGCAGCGTCAAAATGAATGGGTGTTGCAGTGGAACGCCCACCGCAACACCCACTGCCCACCCCTTTCATACTCGCCATAGCGTGAAAGGGGGCCTTGTGTACAAGGCAGCGTTAAGCCACATTAAGTGGCTTGACGCTGCCTTGAACATAAGTCGCAGCCCCTATCGCACCACACCATCACTATAGGTGACGATGTGGTGGCGATAGGGGCTTGTACATATGCCCCAGGATATTGAGCCGACGCCAAGATGTGAACCTGGATCCCTAGCTCCAAAGTCGGCAATTGTCAGCCAAATATGCAGGATTGCTGGGTAGGGCACCCCCACAATATGTAGACCCCCAAGATAATGCAGACACTATGCACTTGAGCCTCCTGCCGCCCACAAAATGATGCTGAGTTGGGCATGTGGTTCCAGGGTACAATTTGCTACAGCTTAGGATGGCCATTGCTGGCCTCTCTCCTCCCTTCCTATTCTTTCTGCTGCAGGATCTATCCGGAGGTTGAGAATGGGAGAGCGCCGCAATATGAATCACGTGTGCGTGATACCTGACACTAATCTCTATTAAGCAGCCGTAAAAGCAGTCTATCATAGCGCCAAGAGGCTGTGCAGTTTCTACAAGTTGATAATGGAAGAAAGCTTTAATACTAGGAGTAATAAAGTCACCCTAGAAGTAACTTTATCTGTATATTTCAAGATCTGTCCATAAAGGTTAATTGTGAGGTAGGAGAAATAAGTGGAGGATAAAAGTAGTGGGTGAGAAATTAGAGGTCTTCGCTATGCTATGACAGTTACATACATGAAGCAAAACCTAAGAAGAAATTTAGTCATTCATTCCAAATATAAGTTCAATATGGCTCAGCTCATTTGTCTCTAGCGTAGGGTGACCAGATGTTCAGAACAAAACTGATGACTATTGAAGTAGAAATAGGATTAATTGCTGGCCCAGCCCGTGGTTGCTTAAGGACTCAATAGTAATAATATTCTAGCCACTTTTCGACCATTAAAAACCGGAACTATTTGGGCAAATCCAGGCAATCATAGAAATTCTCAATAAACAAATACCCCAAAAAACACACAGAGACGGCAGCACAATAAAGAACCTTTTTCGGTAAGAGGCAGCATAACACAAAAGAAAAATCCATGGGATTCAGGTGTACCTTGTACACTTAAATTATACATCACACCCTCATTTCAGAAAGTATCTGTGTAAAAACAATATACGCAAAGTGACTTTACTTTTGTGTCTGTGAATCGGGCCCAAAAGCTCTAAGCTTTTTCTGATGAAATAAATAGTTGCCGATGTCTATGCTTATCTGAGGATCCATTATAAAGCGCAGGTTTTTACCATGGGCGTCAATCCACCAGCATATCAGGGGAGCAGAAGTGACGTCATAATCACCCTTTAACACAATCAGGGGCACAACTAGACTCAAACTTCGGAGGAGTGGGGGTGAATTAGTGGAGGCGGAGACATCATAAGAGCTGAATCACAATTACTTGGGGTGGCACCTTTACTTTTCTGATGCAGCACATAGAACCCAGTCATTCTTTGAGACTACATGAGGCAAATGGTGCATTTTAAAGCACATTGGGACATTACACTGTTTTCGGCATGACAGGATTTAGGGGACCTCCCTCAAGGAATTTTAGCAGCGTGAATAAAAAAGGTTACATTTTAATACACATTATGCCACTAAACCTGGTGCAATGTGAAATGCCAGATTCCATGAGATATAGCAATCTGTGGCATATCGTAGTCCAAACAAACTGGGCCAGTTGTGTCAACCTAACGAGTCTTAAAAAAAGTTTACAAGATATATGACCATCTTTACCCTAAAGGAAGGTTTGAAAAATTAAAAGCAAATAATGCACTTTAAGCACATTTCTTTACTTATTATTCTGTTCATGCTTCATTTACCTGCACACAATACCTTTCTAGTATAGAAAACAGCTGTGTTGCTGTATTGTGGGGGCTGCCTTATATCCTAGCTCTAAAGCATATAGAGCGTTGAATATATATACTTTGTGACAGCTCCCACTAAATATTTTTGGATTCGAAAGTCTTGGGTAGTCATTTAGCATGAAACACAACCCATATTTGATAAGATTTACTCTAATAACGCGCATACAAGATAGAAACTGAGCACACATGTAATTATCCATGATACCTACTAAACAAAAGAGGGCGGCTACAGGAGGGATGATTGGAGAAGGCAGTACCAGAGAGAAGGCCACAAAAAGAAAATGTTTTACCAACTCCACACGTTTGTTCAGAATTAAACATTCAGGCATCAGACTTTCAAAGAATTCATTTATCAATAGAGAACATTTTCTTTTTATATAACAGAAACCCATCATCATGATTCATATCATAATACGTTGAAAATCAGGTACAATTTATCAAAAACAACTTTAAAGGTTTATCACATGAAAAGAAGCTTACAATAGAACATGCAACACTCCACTCATGCTACAATTTCACATCCATACTGTGATACTTCATTCCCTCCACTTCATTCAACCGTGACATTATAACCCGCCAAATCATATCCTTAAGTACAAACTAAATTGTCTAATGACTTTTTCAGAACAGTCTGATTGCCCAACTAAACATGATAAGTAATTGTATTTAATCTATACATCACACTTTAAACAGTTTATGATCCTTTTGATGTACTAGTAGTTCTTTTGTATAATCTGTAATGATTTGCTCGGGTTTAGATACAAATAGTAGTTGCGCCGACGTGCGTTTCGGTGAAACAAATAAATACAGACCACCTTCTTCAGGATGCTGTAAAAAGGGCAAGGGAGATACCACGCAAACCAGCGGAGGAGGTAGGTCCTGTCCAGAGAAATGGGGATTGTTTTTGCCAAACTATGAATACCCAACAGGGCAGTACAAAAAAATGCGCACTCCCAAGAGCACACACTTATAATGGGAACTAGACCCTCTACTCGATAAACACAGAAGGACTCTAGGGTACCGTTTTCATAATTAAGCCTAGAAGGAGTTAAAACGCCTCTGGAGTCACGCAAGAGAGTCACATGAGTCCTAGATTTCAGCTGTGGAGGCCAATGATTCTCCACATACAAATAAGGCAAGAGGAACTCTTAACCCCAGAGGAAAAGCATGTCCGACGGGTGGCTAATCATGTATCCACAGCCAGCAAAATGTCACCGCATAGCTCCTGAGGTGTTTTTTCCCAATATAAGATACTAAAGTCGTGAGGAAGTCCTGCTCCACCCTAAAGGCTCCTTCTTCATTCCTCAGTCTTGTGTCCTACCTTATTCCTCCATATTCTCTTTTTCAAGTCCCCCCTCCATCAGTGTTTACCAAGATGAACACCAATAAACAGCATATCATATAAAGTTCCTCTGAATAAAAACAAATACAAATTCCTCAAATTTCTCAAACTGCATCAAATTTCACCGAAGGTTATAGAAACATAATCCACCAGTATTTCAGAAAATAGAGGAAATACGAGAGATAGGTTCACTTTATTGTGTCAGTTACATTTCAGGCATCGATAAATTAATGCAAAACCCCAAAAATTATTTGAGGCATTTTATGATAGGATTAACAAAGTAGTAACTAAATGCACTTAATTTTGGAGTCTTAATTAATTAGTTCAATTCCAAGTAGGATAAACCCACAATACTTACAGAATTGCAATCTTACTCAAGATATAAACAAGTATTTGAATTATAACAAACAGCCCGATTCATGAAGGTAAATTGCGCTCGCAAAGGGCCAGATTCTGAGAATCTGGCCCTTTGCGAGTGCGATTTTTGCATTTGGGATTCATCATCCCAAATGCAAAAATCGCTATTAGCGAAATCGCATATTTGCGAGGAATTGGATTTAAGAAATCTCAATTAGAGATTCCTTAAATGCAATTCCTGAACCAATTCTAAATTGCGAATTCGCAATATTTGGTCGCTATTTACCACAAAGTCTGACTTCGTGGTAAATAGCGAAAAAATAGTAAAAAGCACTTTAGTGCATTATTTACTGTTGCATGTTACACACACACATGTCCTTTGGACATGTGTGTGCGCAACACCTGTTAAAATTTGCATTTCAGGGGTGCTACAGGGTGTCCTTTGGACACCCCTGGCACCCTTGAAATCGCAATCTTATTTGCGATTAGCTAATTGCTAATCGCAAATAAGGAATACTCCCCATTCATTCCTATGGGCCTTTATTCCCATAGGAATGAATGGGGAGTTATTCCTTATTTGCGATTAGCAATTTGCTAATCGCAAATAAGTAATGTGTAGGAATCGCATTTTATTTTGCGATTCCTACATGAATCCCGTTTTGCCCGTTTTCCTTATGAATCGCTATTAAAGACTCGCAAAACGGGTCTTTGATGAATCTGGCTGAAAGTGAATTAAAATTGGTAGTTGACTAGGACAATGTACCTTTCGTGACTGCCATTTTTTAAGGGCTCTTCGTTAAACAAACACCCTAAGTAGTCCCAATCAAAAGTTCTAAAGTCGATAATCATCAAGGATAATGAGTAATGATTCTGGTAAGCAATATGAATGCCTGCAAGATGACAAGAAACGATCAATCTTCATAATTTTACCATCATAAAGGAGTTCTTTAGGTACTCTCGAGAGACTGAATTGGTTAATTAAATAGTCTTTAAGCTGCTTGTTGATCTAAGAGGTGCATCCTACTAAAATTAAATTAAAGACACACGATAAGGACTAAAGCAGCAGGGTTTCGCTCTGAGGTTTGTCGGTGGCCTACTGATCGGATAAACCCTAGGTAGTGTAGGATACATATCCTAGCATATCCAATCAGCATCAAATGCTGTTATAAGTATTTGTATACTGCATTTATCATTAGTATGGCACTAATATTCTCCCTTATTCCAGGCACCCTTTTAGTATGGAATCCAAGAGGTTCATACTACAGAATATTGATCTCTTCTCACCTATCCTACCTCCTCTTGCTTGTTCCAACTGATATAAAAGTCTCTACCAACGATAGCTGACAGAATATTGAGGACAATAATATAGTGGGTACAGAATATTATGTCAAAAATATTGAGGATCAAAATTTCAAGAATGTAAGTGCAAATAGTTAAGTATAGATTTACTATGCTTACCCCATATTCTTTTACTTCAAAGATATATACCATCAAGGGACATACATGTGGAGTTTAGTATAATAAAACTTTTCTTACTTATTGAAACTGACCTTTACGATATTCTTTCATTACTTTCCTTCCTTACTTTTGAGTTTTATATAGCGCAAACTCGACCCCAAGATATCAGAGCCCTTTACAAGAGCACTGGTTGCATTAGAGGCTGAAACATTCATTTTGTTAGGCACAGGGAAATTTAAGGGATTTGCCCAGAATCACAGGATGTTGAGCATCCCTGCCAAGATTCGAACCCGGTTCCCCAACTTCGAGGTCGACCGCTCTAGCTGTTAGGCCACACCCTCAAATCTTCGATATTATTGACACAATACTTTGTTCACACAATAATTTGGACTCAATATTTTGTCCAAACATCCCTTACCAAATAAATCCACATGCATGTGTGCCATATCTCTATGTGACTGAATACAACAGCCTCTGCATCCTGAGAACCTTGAGCATCTGGAATGTCCAACTAAACCTCCAACTAAAATCTTTGAGTCAAACTAAAGATTCATCATCTTCCATTATCCTTCAGAATGACATATTGTACTGGACAATGCCTGAATATAATTGTTTCAAAATCAAGACTCAGTGACTGGACAGTACATTTTCCTGTCATATGGAGAAACCACCAACTCATCTCCTTCAACATTAACCTGGCCACCATTACCAAAAGAGCAACAATACCTTCTGCAGACTAGTTTAACTTCATCACACTCACTCTCAGCTCACTAGATTCTTGCCATCACAGATGAGAAGGCAATCTGTTATATCCAAAGTATTACATTTACATGTAATCAGCCTAGGTCCTTCTAGCTGCTCAGCCAGAGCAAGCGATGGTGACGGAATGTTGGTGTGCCTGTGATGAATGGAATGCCTGGGTGCCTGTGTGGATGAGTGGTGACAGTTGGAGATGGGCTGAGCAGCTAGGCTGGCTGCTACTGGTGGGGCTGGTGCAAGAGATGTAGGAGCTGGTACATGGCTAGTACTTGACCAGAGCTGTCTGGAACTATGATTGATACTACCCTGAACTGGAACCAATAAAGAAGACTTGAAATATACAACATGGTTTCCAGTGTCTCTGCATGCAGGGTACAACACAATCCAGTGGCTCCAACCAACAGAAACCACTCAAGGAAAGCAAAACTGGAATGAAGAAGACACAAGACTGCAATGACAAATTCCACAACATAGCCTCCGTAGTTACCAAGATAACACTACCGCAATAACTTTGTGAGGCACTTGCAGACCTTGCCATGATAACCAATATCCTGGAACAGTATCTCAGACATAAGTCACCCAGAAACCTCTGTCCCCAGTCCACAAAGCATAAGGAAATCTGTGCTGGTGGACAACAACTCCTCGCCACCCATTCTGGGACTGCCTCAATATCAGCCACCCAGATATCTACTCCATCGGACACTTGTGCACCTCTAGAGGAAATCCAACTTTCCACTAACACTTCTATCCTGGCTTGAACCGTTACTCCTAAACTCAGACATCTTCCTCTCAATCCTTCATACACAAAGCCAATCATACAAACGATGTGCCTTAATCTAGTTGAAATAGTCATCTACTAATGAAACTCAAATAGTGCACTCCTCTGCAAACTGAAAGAAAGAGCTGCTTTCACTTAAATATCCAACTTCCTCTCTCTGTAATTGGCACACTGACATCCATCCTGGCAGTAGATAACAACTTGTTCCCCATGATTGATGGGAGCTGAAACCAATTCAGCCCAATGGTGGTTGCGTCCCTGGACCCAATGAAATCACTTGATCTTTGACACTGAATCCTCTAAGGAAATTATATAATAACATTCTTTTTCACACATTCAAAACACAAAGACAAGGGGGCTTTTTTATGAGCCCCTTGGACCACCGGTGCGTCACTTTTTGTGATGCACCAGCAGAGTAAAATGTGTGCCACACTGTGACATATTTACAAAGTGAAGCATCTAAGCAGATTTGTGACTTTGTAAATCTCTGAGCTACATTTTACCTGTGCCTGGTATAATGTATGCAGGGTGGGCGTTCCCCCGCAAAAAAGACTTGTAGAAGTGTCACAGTGAAATCTATTAGATTTCACTGCAACACTTCTAGGTCGCCACTGCGTCAAATCCTTATGCCTGCCTCACAGCAGGATTAGGATCGCTACAGGCCCTTATACAATGGGCTTGCCCCATGTGAAAGGACACATTACTGTAGTGGCGTCTGTTTTCAGACACATCCCAGCAATGCACTACTTTTGCGACTACGGATATGTCAGGAATACTGACATATCTGTAAATCCTTGCGACATGGAGCCACATACAGTAAATACAGGGCATCCAGGTTGTCGCAAAGAGAGCGCACAGAAAAGTGTTGCATCACTGTTTTCACGCAGTGATGAAACACATTTCATGAATAAGGCTCAAGATTTTTATATATAATAGCCATTAAATGTTTTCAAAGTCCAAATGCTTTCATAATTAAAATTGTGGGACTATGGGTTTTAGTTAGAATCTGGAGGTACAGGACATCTGGCAAAAAAACAGATGATGTCCTGTTTGCCCTACTCTAAATAGGGTCAAAGAGACATCTGCTGATTCCCCATCATCTGCTAAAATCCAAATAAGGCCCTAAATGTGTTACATGACAACGAAACTAGGAAACTAGCGACCAAGACTAGAGTAAGAAGGTCTGCCATTCATCTTGCATGTCTCTTTCGAAAAAGATGGTAGGCAGAGCTGCAAAATGTGTCATACTTTCCACATTAGAGAGACCACCACTCTAGTCAGGGCAAGGAAGTTACACGCCAAAGATAACCCTTGCTCACCCCCTTGATACCTTGGCACGGGCAGTCAGGCTTATCCCGGTGGCAATGTGTAAAGCATTTGTGCAACACACCCAGCAACAAAATACTAGGCACACCACAAAAGGAACTCCACACAAGGTTATATCAAAAATGGCCTTAGTATTATCATAAAACAGTAAATAACAGTGCAAATATTTTCCAATAAGTCTTCTTTATTTCCTCTTTTTCTTTCAGTCACTCAGTACTATTCTTCCATATTTTCATAATATATTGTTCATTGTCTTTGCCTTGCCAACACGTGTTTCGTCCTACTTTACAGCATAAGGACTTCGTCAGGGCTAGAAACAAATTAAACATACCTTTGATTACTAAAGGCTCTTTATATTATGAAACCGATAATACATATCCTAAACGATGTTAACGGATATGTATTGCTGGTGAACAAGGACAATCGCTAAGTTTAGTGAATTTGCAATTATCCATATGGTATCATCAATTGGCTCAAAATTACCAAAATTGAAGCTATTACATTTCTGAAGCTATTACATTTCTATTCGCTCAGGTTTACTAGAATTGAAACCTGTATAGTGTTTCTTTTTATCAATCAAGGAAGATCCAAGACAAATTCAGAAAAAGTATACAACTGTTTATCTATATTAAAAATAACAGCTTGTTGTGCCAGAGAAAACATTAAAACAGATACTAGACGTCTTAGTTTCATTACTAGGTATCCATATGTCTCATACTCAAATTGATGCTAGACTTACCGGATTAAATCTATGGTCTGTAGATTGGCGAAACCAAAAGGTGGAAATATACTTTGAATCCTAAAAATATATATGTTTATATTTAGTTGTACTATTTTTTATATTTATTTATTACCTATTAGAAGTACATAAATTACTGACTCCTATTTTATACTTATAGAACATAGTTCAAATGCTAGATGACAGTATACTATTACAATGAGATTATAGCTAACCATTTCTAGTAGTTCTTTATTCAGCATTGACCCCATTTAGTAGTTTTTGCTCAGTGATGATATTATTTACCTAGGTCATCCAAAATTCTGTCCTTCCAATATCAATTTGCGTCTGAACGATATTTCAGTGACAATATTCGCGTCCTATAATAGCAAGTATAAACTCATATAAGAATATATATTTGAATAAGGAGAATTGTTGTCCTACAAGTAGCCTAACAGTTAATAAGGTTATCTAAAATTACATGATAGCCTATGAATCATGGTATGTACCACCTCTCTAAATAGTCACCACCGCCATGAGCGCTTCGTAAGAGTAATAGAGAATTTTAATTTGTTATAATTCAAGTCAATGAGGACCTATTCTTCTTAATCTAATATATAAGATAAATAGAAATAATGCATTTTAATTTTAAAGTATATCAAGTAAGTACAATCTAATTTATGTACTTCTAATAGGTAATAAATAAATATAAAAATAGTACAACTAAATATAAACTTATATATTTTTAGGATTCAAAGTATTTTTCCACCTTTTGGTTTCGCCAATCTACAGACCATCGATTTCATCCGGTAAGTCTAGCATCAATTCGAGTATGAGACATATGGATACCTAGTAATGAAACTAAGACGTCTAGTATCTGTTTTAATGTTTTCTCTGGCACAACAAACTGTTATTCTTAATATAGATAAACAGTTGTATACTTTTTCTGAATTTGTCTTGGATCTTCCTTGATTGATAAAAAGAAATACTATACAGGTTTCAATTCTAGTAAACCTGAGCGAATAGAAATGTAATAGCTTCAGAAATGTAATAGCTTCAATTTTGGTAATTTTGAGCCAATTGATGATACCATATGTATAATTGCAAATTCACTAAACTTAGCGATTGTCCTTGTTCACCAGCAATACATATCCGTTAACATCGTTTAGGATATGTATTATCTGTTTCATAATATAAAGAGCCTTTAGTAATCAAAGGTATGTTTAATTTGTTTCTAGCCCTGATGAAGTCCTTTTGCTGTAAAGTAGGATGAAACACGTGTTGGCAAGGCAAAGACAACGAACAATATATTATGAAAATATGGAAGAATAGTACTGAGTGACTGAAAGAAAAAGAAGAAATAAAGAAGACTTATTGGAAAAAATTTGCACTGTTATTTACTGTCATTCAATCTAAGAGTATTGTTTGGTGGATTGATCCTCATACAATTTCCTAGTATTGCTCAGGTGGAGAATTTTTTGTAATTGTTCAAATAGACAAATTTTGTTTGTCTATAGCTACAACTGTTGGCAAGGGTTGTATCTCACACTTAGAGCATAGACTAGAGAACCCTACTAATTTCCTGATACTATATACACTATTTTTGCGCAAAACCCCCTCTTGCCCTCTGTAAATCAATTATCATAAAACACATGAGGATAGTAATCACATATTATACACTGTGCCAACTGGCACTGAGCAAAATTTACAGGGGATTATATAGACATGACAGGGCCAAGTGGGCCACTGTCAGAATCATCACTTAGTAAAAATAACAAATGTAGACATATAATACCAGCTCAGGATGGATGCATGGGTCGGGATGACTGCTTGTTGTGGACTGCTCAGTTGGTGTGGAGGCAGCACTGGCACAGTGGCCCCTCCTGCCACCTCCCTCCTGTAGTTTCCTGCTGGAAGCATTCTTGTATTCCACTTCGTATTACACCCACACTGTACACCCACTCCTTCAGAGGTATTACCGTTCAGGTGACCCTGCTAATAAAAAGGGGCCAGGCACACGTGCCCCGGGCCAGTTACCAGTACCTTACTACTGTGTGAGTGTGGTCATTTCATCTAGCATATGGGCCTAGGGCCCCGGACACCACAATGGCGACGAGCAGGAACTGCTCTGCGTGCATGCTGCTGGAAACAGCCATTAGTCCTGGAAAAAGTGCAGCCCATGGCTAGGGCACCCCGGCCCACACCTCCTGCCAGCCAAAGAGATGTGTCACAGGGGGAAGCACCACAGCTAACGCCGCACTCAAGGCGCCTCATCGCTGCCCACTTTCTGCACGAAGTCTCATCTATACCAGCAGTGCCTGTTAGACCTGCCATTTCTTGGCGTGAATACCCCTGACTTTTTGCCTCTACCTCCTCTATTTGTGATGCTGTGATGGATTGCGTTTCACTAGCTTAGATGCTTTGGGCACTTTGCCACTGCTGATCAGTGTCAAAGTGCAAGTGCTCCCTGTGTCAAGTGTAATGGTAATTGGTTGTCCATGAATGGTATGTTTGCCTTACTAGTAAGGTCCCTAGTAAAGTGCACTATGGGTGCCAGGGCTGGTAATGCAAATGCTACTAGTGGGCCTGCAGCACTAATTGTGCCACCCACACAAGAAGTCCAAAAGCGATAACTCAATCCTGCCACTGCAGTGCCTACGCACAGTTTGTTAAACTGCCTTGTTGTCCTTACAAGAGCACCCACTTGCCAGGCCTTATCCTTCCCTTTTTATGCACATCAGACGCCCCTATGGTAGGCCCAAGGTACCCCAGCTAGGCAGGGTGCAGTGTATGTGAAAGGTAGGACATGTACTAAGGTGTGTACCATGCCTTGACAGGGAAAAACGGCCAAATTCGTTTTTCACTGTTGCAAGGCCATCTTGCCCATAGGACAGAAAGGTGGAGGCTGTGTAATATGCTTCCAGCCTATCTTCCCATGGGCTTAAGATGGAGAAGTGAAGTTTAGTGTGCCTGAATTCATAATTTAATAACATCTTTTTGTGAAGGTGGTTTTTGAATTGTGTGTTTAGAAACCACGCTTTTAGAACTGGCTGGTTTCTTTGTTCTAACAATTCTGTGTGTCTCTGCCGGGTTGTGGATTGACTGTCTGGATTTGAATGTGAAAGGATTGAGGAAATGTATTGACCCCGGGGAGGAGGTGAGATAGCAACGGGCTGACCTGTATCTGGAGTGTAGGGGAGAGGAGTAGCCCCTGGAGTTGAAGAGGCCTGGGCTGCTGCAATAAAACAAGGACTCCATCTCCTGCTGAGTATTGAGGATCCAGACCCCCACTAATCAAAGGAAAAAGGTGTCACTGGCAGGGAGACACCCAGAACTGGTTTGGACAGGGGTCAGTGCCTCCCTGAACACAAAGACTTCAAAGACATTTAGGGGTATAACTATGAGAGCTGAAACCCCTGAACGTTGGACTGATCAAGATTGAAAAGGATTGAAACTACTTCACGGTCGAGAGGAACCTCTGCCAAAGGAAGAACAGCTGAAGAGACTGAAGAGAAGGACCGACCCTTGCTTAGTGTGTTCTGGGGCTGGCCTGCAGTTTGCTGATTTAACTAAGGAGAGGCTAAGGGACTTTGCTATGTGCTGTGTCCCTCTGCATGAGAGGACTTTGCTGTGTGCTGTGTCCCGAAGTAACATGTTTCCAAGGGCCCAAAGAGAGCTGGCTCCCTGTTGTGGAAATTCAAGAACATAAAAGTTTCCAAGTGTGTCTCAGAGACGCTGTGTGTGTGTGCTTTTTGCAGCCAGAGACCTTTGTAAGAACTGCCCCGTGATCGTGTGCACCTGGAGTCCAAGTGAGTCTCAGCAACGCTGTGTGCGTGTGCTTCCTGCAGCCTTCGTGAGGATTGCCCTGTGATTGTGTGCACCCTGAGCGAAGCTGTATGCGTGTGCTCTCTGGCAGCATGAGACCTTCGTGAGAACTTGCTCCATGACTGTGTGTTCTGGAGCAGTCTTGTTCTCTGCTTCAATCGACAGCGTGACCAGAAGTGTTGCGAACGTCATTGCCATCGGCCCGGACCGGCATCCCCGGAGGAGCTGTTGGAATTCACTGCTGCCTGCCCAAGCCTGCCTTTGTCAAAGAGAGACCTCGAACCATTACCATTGGGGGTCCGAGTTTTACTGCTCAAGATCAACCAAGTCCGATCAGAGGCCCAAGCAGCGAGGAGAGGAGAGGAGAGGAGAGTGAGATCATACTCCCCAGGTAACGCTCAGCAAGCGTGTACGTGTGTCGCCGCCGATGGTGGGGTGCAGGCGACGAGAGAACGCTCTCGGTCTTTCCCTCTTTGCAGCGCAAACTTTCCCTCAAGTCCGTATCGCGGCCCATACTTGCAGAGGAGTGGCTGTACCAGGGCCGGAGTGTGGAGCTGCACTTTGTTTGCCATCTCTAACAGTGTTGGGGGCATATTTTGGCAGTAGCTGACCGCAAGTCAGTAAGAGTGGCATAGAGGCCATCCAGAGCACCGTGATCGGTGCCGGAGTACATTATTTTTGCATTACTAATTACATTATTTTTGCATTATGAACTGCCTGATTGTTGCATTACGAACTGCATTATTTTTACATAACGAAGGGCCTGATTCTTACATTACGAACTGCATAGCATTGCATTAGGACTGCATTGGATCATTGAGAATCGCTCATTAATACTGCAAGAACCTACAAGAGCTTGCTGGCCTAATAACGGCAAGGGAAAATATTACAAATACGCATATGTTGGATTTCTATCGTGTGATCTCATCGTATATCTTTTTTCATAAAATCTAATTCCTCCAAGTAGCAGTAAAGAGCACCTGAAGGAGTTACTGTCCCTGCGCCAACATCCCCGAACAGGCGCAGCTGATGATTGAAATGTAAAGTGGCCCTTACTAATTATCCCACCTCAACAATTTAAGGCCTCTTCTGCCATCCTTAATGAATAAACGCCTGCAGTGCCCCCGCCCCTCTGCATCCCTTCATCTATACAATGCAGCAGCCCAGCGAGAAGCTCGCCACTGTGCACACTAGCTGACGAGCGTAGTGCGCACCATGGTAGTGAGCTACCACCACATCAAAACAAAAGAAAAAGTGTGCGAGAGCACGTAGAATCGAAGAATGAAAGGCTGCCTGCACAAGAGCCTGCTACATCTGAACAGAGCACGCCGAGTTGACCATACTCAAAAGAAAAGAAAAGTGGCATCAGGAACAGAAGCTGCTCACTGGAGGCTGTCCGGTGAAAACCTGCACTCCAGTCGGAGGACTGACAGGCTGTGACATTCAGAGTTCCACCACTGTTAGTCCGATAATACTACCAAACAGTCTGTAATGCCCCCCCCCCCCCCCCCCCCCCCCCCAGTCATCCAAGCACTGAGTGGTGCATGGAGAAGGTGCAGCAGCCTGGCAAGTGGCACCATGATCACTCCGCTGGCAAAAGAGAAGGATGCAGCCGCACCCGGTCCTTCGCACACCTCAGCAACACGGCCACAGCATTAAAAAACAGTGGCTGCAGCACCATCTAGTGGCCTGTCCCCCGCACTGCACCGCATTTAAGGAAATTAGGCACCTCAAAAAGAAATAGACCTCCACAATTGTTGTGAGCCTGTAGTACCCCGAATTCTCACCCCAGGAAGACAGAGTAGACAAGCACAGCGGATGGACCTCACAAAAGGCAAGCTCAGAAGAAAGTGTGCATGGCCTTAGCAAAATAAATCATGGCTTGCAATGCCCAGACATGAACTGCACTGCTCCAGGTTAACGGGATAGGCTGCGTACCCCTGACAAGATCCCCAAGAAACCCAAAGCTGCCTCTGTCCAAAGAACTGCCAGGTGCCCACTTGGAGCAAAGAACTTAAAGCCTCAAGGCAGCAAGCCCACAAAAGAGGCAAGCAGAATGTGAGTGATGCACATGCCCCCAGTGGCTGTCTGATGCCACCGCAAGCAAGGAAACTGCATCACTCACCCCTGGTGGTGAACGGCTACTGCTGCAAGAGAGAAGGGCAAACACGGCAAGTGCCAGAAAAGGGCACACAGAAGAATGGCCAAAGACAGCACAAAGTGTTCTCTCTCACACTGCCTCAAGACGGAGTCGTCAGTGGCCCAAGACAGGCAACAGGAGAGTCGCATGCGACACGTGGCCGGATGCCCCACCCCACCGCAAGCAACGAGCACGTCACACGAAGTGACCAACCCTGCCAGGCATGCCAGAACGGAGGCAGAATCAAGCACCACAAGGGCACAACCTCGAGGCGCAATCACGATGTCGTCGAGTGAAGACAACAGGAGCATGGCAAAACCACTGAGGAGGGGAAGGGGCCTGCAAGAGGTCCTCAAGGAGAAGAAGCACATCCTACCAACAGGACGGACTGGCGGCAGGTCAGCAGCAAAGTAAAGACCGCCCCAAGAACCGTACATGTCCAGTGAGATATCCATGTGGCGCAAACATGAGACATGTGGCAGGACACCACATCCGAGTGACGAAACCTGGTCGGAAGAAGGAGGAAAGTGTGGCATGATGCCACTCCTGAAGAAAGAAAGGAGAGTGGCACAACACCACAGGGAGAGTAGAGCATCAGGACAGAGGACTCGTGTCAGCACTGGAGAAGGTGTTCATCAGCACAAGCCAGCCACCGGGTTGGAAAGACGTCACTGGAGACAGCTTCCCGGTAGGACCAACCTTAAGCCGCTAACAAACGATGTCTGTGTCCAGGCCCCACGCTTCACAGTGCGACCGTCTACTCACCTGTCACCTGCTGCTTGACATCAATGGCACCACATCTAGCAAGTGCACCTGCCAGAAGACAACCGTAAGTGGGCACGAAGTCCCTCCAGTCCTCCTCACTCCACGAGGTCACTGAAAGCAAGAATTCGGTGCTTGTTGCCCTACCAAAAGACCATTTTTGTATCCATCATACATGTTCATCATCACCAAGAACATCTGTGGAGCATCGCGCCACAAGAGTGGATCAAAACACTTGAGACCTCTGAAGTTCACGGAGGCTAGCCACCCAAGGACCTTCTATGTGCCCCTAGAAGCCTGAAGCCTGCTGAAGAAGACCATATCCAACCACTGGACTATCCACTCTTGGTGTTACACAAGGCTTTGCCGTGGCACTGTTGGGAGTTCTGCAGCAACCCCTCAGCGCTGCCTACGAAAGGTTCGCACAGCCATGCAGTCATGTGGCAATCCAGGGGCAAGGGCCTCAACGGAGTTTCTGTAACAGGGGAATCCGAATTGGAGAGATGCGTCAGCAACATCTCCACGATAGGCACCGGGAAGCATGGAGGTCGCAGAGGGAGACTGGTTACCCAAAGACCCTCTGAGGAAGGCATAGAACCCGAGCCGTGACGGCGAAAGCACACAGACTGAGACACCACTCTCTGCGGCTACATGAGCGATCTGGCTGTGGTCCTGTTGGCAGTTCCTCAGCGACGCCTTCGCGTGGCCCACACGAAGCCACGGTCCCATGGCAGCCTGACAGGAAGACCCTCCAGGAAATTCCTGTGAGAGGGAAGTCCAGGCAGGAGAGGCAAGTCTGAAGTTGCTCGGCTATCACGAACTTGAAAGCATCATCGCCTCAAAGGAAAGCCCTCAGCCACCAAGGTCATCCTCCGTATTTACAGGCTGGCTGTCGAATGGAGCCTGAGCACCTGCAAGAAGATCTCAAAAGTGGACTCCGCCCCCGCTCCAGATGCACTGCTATTTTGAACTTTGTAAATAGACTCCAACACCGCCAGACCAGGTCGATCTGAACTTCATAGCCGATGCGGACCAAAGCTTCGTGACTATGTGGTCCAGTGCTCCAGCACCGTCCAGCAGATGGCCTGAAGAGACTCATTTGTGCAGTGTATTATTATTTTGTTTTCTTCATAGGTTGGACTTTTGTTTGTTTCTTTTCCATTAAAGTTTGAGAGGGATGTAGTGTCCTGCTGGACACGTTCTCATGTTCTACTTCGTACAAAACTTTCTACACAAAATGCGGCGGCACGCCTGCTCACTAACATCCCCTCCAGAATGTCCGCCAAGCCGGCCCTCAAAGCTCTGCACTGGCTCCCTGTGCGCCAAAGGGTGCAATTCAAAGCGATGTGTACGACACATAAGCTGATCAACGGATCTGGCCCGGCGATCCTCAGCAAAATGATCACCCCCTACACAGCAACCAGATCCCTACGATCCCAGAATGAGAACCTAGCTAGCATTCCTAGATTCGAAAGAACCCGCACAGGAGGACGACAATTCTCCGTTCAAGCAGCTACGGGATGGAACGCTCTTCCCCGCTCCCTCAGACTTGAACCTAACTACCTAGCATTCCGCAAGAAATTAAAGACTCATCTGTTTCCTAAATGAAGTCCCCTTGACTGTCTCCCCTCCCTCTCCTCCCCCTCAACAGGATCACAAATCTTATAGCGCGGGGATGCCCTTGGGTCACCAGGCGCTTTAGAAATCGTTATTAAATTAAATTAAAATTAAATTACACCCACACTGTACACCCACCCCTTCACAGGCGTCACAGGTCAGGTGACCCTGCTAATAAAAAGGGGCCGGGTGAATGTGCCCTGGGCCAGTTACCAGTACTTTACTACTCTGCGAGTGTGGTCATTTCGTCTAGCATGTGGTCCTAGGGCCCCAGACACCACACCTCCCTCATGGGACCTAGGTTTCACCAGCAGGCTGACAAGTGGAGGAGCTCAGAGGCGTGTCAACTCTGGTGCCTGGGCCGGGCATTACAACATCTGGGAGAGGGTGGGTGTACCTGCTTATGGCCTCGACTGCACACCCTGCTGCCTGGACCTGATTTCCCCACTTACCCCCCATCTGTGACAATCATCCACCCATTCATAGGCCGATAAGGCTAGAGAATCTTGTGCTTTTGATTTGTTTGTACTTATCTCTCCATTCATGAGCTATACATGCCCTCCCATGGTTGCTGCGGATGTCGGTCGGACTCCACCGAGATTGAATGCGGCCAAAGAGGGGTGTTTGGACCCGCTCCCAGCCTAGATGGTTCCGACTACCATTGGGCCCAACCCTCTCTCCATCATCATTTGCTACAATCCTTGACCCTTCTTGCTTACTGATCCAATAGGAGAGCTCTATGTTGGTTACAAGCCTACTCCTCCACCATTGAGTCACATAGGCCCCCCGTGATCATTGCAGGTGTTGCATGGGCTTCACCAAAATGGTGTGGGGCCGGCATGCAGCAAAAGATACTACAGGCCTCTCTGCCTGAGGAATTAGACAGCTTCTCTCTCTCCAGTGGTTGAACTCTCCCAATACTCCCAAGCCCTATTGACCCACAAGGAATGCCCTCTTAGCAAAATATACCACTACCAACAGATTAACCACCACGGCAGAGTTCACGGCGAAGACAAGTCACTCGACAGAGGGGGATGGAGACCAGGAATTGAGGGCAGAGCCGCCCCTTCCTTCATCCAAGAAGATGATAGCTAGGGACTTCGGTGACACTGCACTGTGTACAATCTATGAAGGAAACACTATTGAACCATGCCAGATCATTATCCACTAATGTTCCCTGCAAATGATCATGGCAGGAAGGGCTAGCTCGCGCCAGCCATGGACACAGTTCCAAATCCTTATCTCTGTAGTGAGGACAGGGGCTTAAGCAAATGCCCTTTTGCTATCTCTGAGAGTTCCATTTTCCCTTTTCCTCTTTTTTTATTATTTCTGCACTTATAATTCCTGCCATACGGAGGGCTAAGTCCTTGTGTATTCTTGGCCTTGGTGCCCACTCTGATCAGCGATCACACTCGGCAACTCTGGGCATTAGCTTGCCTCATCTTCACTAACGGCCCCACCAGACCGCCGGGGATGCCTGGTCTCACCCTGGAGATACCCATTAAGGGACCATCTCTCAGGGAAGCCAGGAAGGGTTTCGCAGCGGTCGAAGCGCCTTGGGACCCTACGGGTAAGTAGTGCGCTATATAAATGCCTATACATTTACATTTACATTTACATTCTTTAGCATGGACAATAGATGCTTCTGGGAAAGAAATGTGGGGTGGAGGGCGATGGGGAGGAGAGGGACTTTGTGTTGTTTGGTTTAGAATATTTTCTTTCTTTAGGTTTGTATGACTGCACAGACAGGTATACCATTACATCCAATGACATCACACATACCTGCACAGTGGTGGAACATTCCACACTAGTGCACATACTCTCCTAACACGTTAATGGGTTAAACAATAAAATAAAAAAAGGGGCCATTATGCAGTTTCTTAAGTGTCAAGCTGCCAATATCATTTTTATCCAAGAAATGCACTTTTTGGACTCCAACTGTAAATTCGCTGGACTATATGGCTACAGTGAGGTGTACTATGCAGGATTTCCTTCCAGCTCATCCAAAGTAATCATCGTGCTCCATGCTCCAATCGTTGTGCACGTACCCCTGCGATCATGGGGGGTACACACCGTACACCCAGCGTACATGGGGTACGCACTGTACCCCATGTACGCTGGGTGTACGGCGCATACCCCATGTTCGCTGGGTGTACGGCGCGTACCGCATGTTCGCTGGGTGTACGGTGAGTACCCCCATAATCGCAGGGGTACGACGCGTACCCCTGCGATCATGGGGGGTACGCACCATACGGTGTGTATGTGATTGTGCGCTTTTCCGTACGAATCACCCTTACCTGACGTGGACCGTACGACTCGTGTCTTGATACCCCGGTCCGGATCGGACTCGTCGGGTCGTACAGCGTGTGTACGAGTCGTACGGAGACGGCTCCGGATGCGAATCGTACGGACGGTAATTTTACCGGATCGGAATCGGCCCCTAGGTGTAAAGCAGAAGTGCAGCACACACTCACACTGAGACAGGGAGGCACACGCAATAAAATGACACCACACCAGATAGTTGGTTAAAACAAGACTCTTTTCTCTAGACTTCTTCAATGCAGGTAAGTAACTTTGCCTAGGCATCAAGTAAGGCATGGGACATTTCCTAAACATCAGGCAAACATGTCTGTAAATACCTCGCTATTATGTAGGTGAAGGCTAGGCAATAGCATTTCTCAGAAGGAGGTTCATTAAAGACAACATTTCATAGGATTAGTTTCAATATGGGGGTCATTGGAATGAGTAAACCTCTGCTTAAATGGCACATCAGAAACATAAACCAGGTTTCCTGCTACAGGGCATGCTGCAAAGAACACTCCCCCAGCCAGGGGTTAACTTTAGCACAATATATGAATGATTATGGGAGTCTAATGCCTAGTTCCGTAGGCCTTTACTCAATTGCCTCCTCACTCTAGGCCTCTATGGGGTTAATACGGGCCAACGGGGCCCAACTATAGTCTCAGGGGAGGCAGGGCGGACGCAGGGCTGCCTCACTCATTCCACAGGCTCCTCTGCAGCCCCGCCACCTCCACAGTCTCTCGCCCTCCCCCAGGGGGGTTACCTTAGTTTTCAGCCCTTCGAGGGGCCCTTGCGCCGTGGTGCGGGAGCTCGCGCCGGCTATGTGGGCTCCCCTCAACTTATTCCAGGCCTGCAACAGATCGGGGGGTCGCGTTCTCCCTTGAGCCCCCTCGCCGGTGTCGGAGCTGGTCCCGGGCCTCCCGTTGCCTTCTCGGTCCGGGGACCAATCAGGAGCGGCTGAGCAGATGCGCGCCCGCAGCCGACAATGGCAGCGCGGCTGGCGGGGGTGCGTCAGCCTCGCCCAATGGCTGCGCGGCATTAGCGGAGGCGTAGCCTATGACACAGCCGATGCCCCCATCACGTGACGGTGGTGAAGCAGCTTCAGAGGTCCAGCGCGGCCTATAGGAATCCCGCGGCAGCCATCCCCAGGCTTCGGGGGCCGCAGCGATGAGCAGAAGGTCAGGCGCCTGGGCCACAGCGGTGATTTACGGGCCCTAGGCGCAATTTCCAGCAGCGCCCCATAAAAGTGCAGGCAAATCCGGGCTGCAGCGGTGATCGGCACAAGGCAGCGCCGGTTCAGGAACAACGCAGGGGGCCGCGGCTGTGAGTGTGGCAAATGGTATGCAGACAAAATATCGAAATTTAAATATCGATATACAATAATATCGATGTTTAAATATCGAAGGGACATAATATAGAAGGTAAGTAATATCGATAGATGTTAATATCGATATTAGTAATATCAATGTTTTAAATATCGATGTTAGTAATATCGATGTTAATAATTTCGATGTTACTAAGATCGATTTTTATATTATTTTTTGTATATTATTATGTATTTATTATGTTTTTAATTTATTTTTATGTCATTTAATATATTGTATTAATTACTAATTATTAGGAATTATATATATTTTTTAATTAATTGGTAATTAATTTTAATTAATTGATAATTAATTTTAAATAATTGATTAATTGATAATTATGTTTTGTAGTGGGTTGTGGGTTTATAGGGGAATAGGGTGGGAAGTAATTTAATTATACTAAATTAATTATTAATTAGTAGGAATTATATATTGGTTTTATTTAATTGGCAATTAATTGTAATTAATTGGTAATTAATTTTTATTAAATGATTATTTGATAAGTATGTTCTGTAGTGGGTTGTGGGTTTATAGAGGAATAGGGTGGGAAGTAATTTAATTAACCAAAATTAATTATTAATTATTAGGAAATATAAATTAATTTTAATTAATTGGTAATTAATTGTAATTAATTGGTAAAAAAATGTATTAATGTATTCATTGATAAATATGTTCTGTAGCAGGTTGTGAGTTTATAATAGAATAGGGTGGGAAGTAATTTAAATGTAATTAAGTAATATTGGTTTTTAATTAATTATTTTGTTAATTATATAATTGTTAATTATTTATTAATTGGAAATTAAATATTATTAAATGGTATTTCTTATTTATTTTTTTTGTTAATTATTTATTGCTAATCATGTATTTAATAATTATGCATTGGTATTTTTAATGGTTTATTTAATAGTTAAGTTTTTTATTATTTAAAAAATAAATGTATTTATAAGTATGTTAATTTTTACCTCTACGCTGTCCAACACTTTCCCTACTGTTGCACTCTCTGGAGTGGGAATAGTAATTGTTACCCCTACGCTATCCAACACTTTCCCTACTGTTGCTCTCTCTGGAGTTGGAATATTAATTGTTACCCCTACGCTATCCAACACTTACCCTACTGTTGCACTTTCTGGAGTTGGAATAGTAATTTTTACCCCTACGCTATCCAACACTTACCCTACTGTTGCACTCTCTGGAGTTGGAATAGTAATTCTTACCCCTACGCTATCCAACACTTTCCCTACTGTTGCACTCTCTTATCAGGCTCGGTTCCAACTTCCTCGGGGCTGTGATGAGAGTCCAAATCCCGGCCCTACCGAACGACCTCAGAGTCCATGAGTAAAAACACTGAACAACTAAGGGAGTGCAGCAGGTCGCGGGAAAGGAAGGGGACCGCGGGGAGGGAGATCTGTAACAACAAAGAACAAGATATTAGAGCACCCTATTTTCCCTATACTATAACAATGTACTCTATGATCTCTTAACCCAACTCCTCCCCACTTTTCACCAGTCAATACCTGTAAAGAAAAATACACAATGATCAAATCCAATGGAGACAGGGGATTGTTGAGGTTTGAAGAACTGAGCCCAACTGTGAAAACAAAACGAACACGATTCAAATCCCTCTGCACTAAGCTCTGGATTGTCGGTTATTGTTCACAACAGAAATCATTACACATACCCCAAATACTTCGGTAATTTCTATAAATGGGCGACTTCACAGTTCCCTTCTCACTTTTCCAATACCCCTCCTGTCTCCTGTTAGAACGAAATAAGCAAACAATAATGAACACTGCATTCTTCAGAATCACTTCCGTAAGACACAGTATGGTAACCACTTCCCATTTGGTTCTCAGAGTTAAGGCTCACTCTGTAATGGGACTTCAGTAGCCTGCGCCCTATAGAGTTCTGCAATATGATGCTCTGAGAGGGCTAGAGAAGGCGAGGCTCAGAAAAGGCTCCAGGTGAGTCCTATCGCCACAGTGCAAGCTTACACGTATTTACACTATATACAAATTCTGGATACCATGGAAGGCTCAGTTTGGTTCTGTGCAATTAGCAGGTCTATTTCCTTGTAAACAAACGTGCAGCTACTAAAGCTTGTAACTGCCCACGAAGACAAGGAGCCTCTGAGTAACACTGCACCGAGTGCCACTCTAAACCACCGACCAGGTTGCGGGTGCGTTGTTGGGATTGAAACTACCAACGCCACACACCCCAACGAAACGGATTACTCACGATTCTGGAGGACAAGGAATCACCAGACACCTCCTACCGCCTCCAAACAAGGACTCTGGAAACGCCACCGTAAAACGGAATTATCGGCGTCTCATCGCCGTTTGAAAATGAACTTTATTTCCTGACATGCGTGCGCAGCTCACGTTTGGTACGCGACGTCAGCGCGGCCTGGCGGCCCGGAACCTGACATCTCTGGAGTGGGAATAGTAATTGTTACCCCTACACTATCCAACACTTTCCCTACTGTTGCACTCTTTGGAGTTGGAATAGTAATTGTTACCCCTACGCTATCCAACACTTACCCTACTGTTGCACTCTCTGTAGTTAGAATAGTAATTGTTACCCCTACTCTATCCAACACTTTCCCTACTGTTGCACTCTCTGGAGTTGGAATAGTAATTGTTACCCCTACGCTATCCAACACTTTCCCTACTGTTGCACTCTCTGGAGTTGGAATAGTAATTGTTACCCCTGGCCTATCCAACACTTTCCCTACTGTTGCACTCTCTGAAGTTGGAATAGTAATTGTTACCCCTACGCTATCCAACACTTTCCCTACTGTTGCACTCTCTGGATTTGGAATAGTAATTGTTACCCCTACGCTATCCAACACTTTCCTTACTGTTGCACTCTCTGGAGTTGGAATAGTAATTGTTACCCCTACGCTATCCAACACTTTCCCTACTGTTGCACTCTCTGGAGTGGGAATAGTAATTGTTACCCCTACGTTATCCAACACTTTCCCTACTGTTGCACTCTCTGGAGTTGGAATAGTAATTGTTACCCCTACGCTATCCAACACTTTCCCTACTGTTGCACTCTCTGGAGCGGGAATAGTAATTGTTACCCTTACGCTATCCAACTCTTTCCCTACTGTTGCACTCTCTGGAGTGGGAATAGTAATTGTTACCCCTACGCTATCCAACACTTTCCCTACTGTTGCACTCTCTGGAGTGGGAATAGTAATTGTTACCCCTACGCTATCCAACACTTACCCTACTGTAGTACTCTCTGGAGTTGGAATAGTAATTTTTACCCCTACGTTATCCTACACTTTCCATACTGTTGCACTCTCTGGAGTGGGAATAGTAATTGTTACCCCTACGCTATCCAACACTTTCCCTACTGTTGCTCTCTCTGGAGTTGGAATATTAATTGTTACCCCTACGCTATCCAACACTTACCCTACTGTTGCACTTTCTGGAGTTGGAATAGTAATTTTTACCCCTACGCTATCCAACACTTACCCTACTGTTGCACTCTCTGGAGTTGGAATAGTGATTCTTACCCCTACGCTATCCAACAATTTCCCTACTGTTGCACTCTCTTATCAGGCTCGGTTCCAACTTCCTCGGGGCTGTGATGAGAGTCCAAATCCCGGCCCTACCGAACGACCTCAGAGTCCATGAGTAAAAACACTGAACAACTAAGGGAGTGCAGCAGGTCGCAGGAAAGGAAGGGGACAGCGGGGAGGGAGATCTGTAACAACAAAGAACAAGATATTAGAGCACCCTATTTTCCCTATACTATAACAATGTACTCTATGATCTCTTAACCCAACTCCTCCCCACTTTTCACCAGTCAATACCTGTAAAGAAAAGTACACAATGATCAAATCCAATGGAGACAGGGGATTGTTGAGGTTTGAAGAACTGAGCCCAACTGTGAAAACAAAACGAACACGATTCAAATCCCTCTGCACTAAGCTCTGGATTGTCGGTTATTGTTCACAACAGAAATCATTACACATACCCCAAATACTTCGGTAATTTCTATAAATGGGCGACTTCACAGTTCCCTTCTCACTTTTCCAATACCCCTCCTGTCTCCTGTTAGAACGAAATAAGCAAACAATAATGAACACTGCATTCTTCAGAATCACTTCCGTAAGACACAGTATGGTAACCACTTCCCATTTGGTTCTTAGAGTTAAGGCTCACTCTGTAATGGGACTTCAGTAGCCTGCGCCCTATAGAGTTCTGCAATATGATGCTCTGAGAGGGTTAGAGAAGGCGAGGCTCAGAAAAGGCTCCAAGTGAGTCCTATCGCCACAGTGCAAGCTTACACATATTTACACTATATACAAATTCTGGATACCATGGAAGGCTCAGTTTGGTTCTGTGCAATTAGCAGGTCTATTTCCTTGTAAACAAACGTGCAGCTACTAAAGTTTGTAACTGCCCACGAAGACAAGGAGCCTCTGAGTAACACTGCACCGAGTGCCACTCTAAACCACCGACCAGGTTGCGGGTGCGTTGTTGGGATCGAAACTACCAACGCCACACACCCCAACGAAATGGATTACTCACGATTCTGGAGGACAAGGAATCACCAGACACCTCTTACCGCCTTCAAACAAGGACTCTGGAAACGCCACCGCAAAACGGAATTATCGGCGTCTCATCGCCGTTTGAAAATGAACTTTATTTCCTGACATGCGTGCGCAGCTCACGTTTGGTACGCGACGTCAGCGCGGCATGCCGGGAATTGTAGTTTTCTGATCCTTTTGGCGGCCCATGAGCGCCTGGCGGCCCGGAACCTGACAGTACACCCTCCTTCACAAAGGGGCCCCACCACCCCTCGGTTTTCCAGGAAACAAACGGTGAAACCGGGCCACCAACCGGGGAGCCCGAACAGCGGTCACCGGTTCCCAGGAATCCTCCTCCGGACCAAACCCCTTCCAGGAGATCAGGTATTGCAAGCGACCCTTCACCCATCTAGAGTCCCGGATGCACCTCACCTCATACTCCTTATCCTGCATCACCCAGATAGGCAACGGGGACCTACGGATTGGACTTCTGGAGGGTTTCAAGAGGGAAACGTGGAACACAGGATGTATGCGAAGCTGCGCAGGCAAACGCAGACGCACCGCTACCGGATTAACATGCCCCACCACCCGGTAAGGGCCTATGAACCGAGGGTTAAACACGCTGTGCTTCTTGAACTTAATGTGCTTGGTGGACAACCATACCAAATCACCCTTTCGGTACACCGGATTGGGTCTCCGGTGCTTGTCAGCCTGGTGTTTGTAACTAGCTTTGTCCTTCGCAAGGTTTTTGCGTGTGCTCAAAAGAGTTTTGCGCACCCTCAACAACCTTTCCCTCACCTCTGGCAGCTTCACATTATCAGACGGCAACAGCATAGGCGTGAACCTGGGATGGTGCCCATAGGAGCAAAAGAAAGGCGTGTGTTGAGTGGATGCATGTTGAGTGCTGTTATAGGCTATTTCCGCCACCCACAACCAGTCAACCCATGAATCGCTGCTTTCTTGCACATAGCATCGTAGATACTGTTTTAAGGATTGGTTCAATCTCTCTGTCTGTCCGTCCGTCTGCGGATGGAAACTGGTGGACACAGACGAAGTGATGTGTAACGCCTTACACCAGGTTTTCCAAAATCTCGCAGTGAACTGTGCGCCTCGATCGGACACAATGTCACGAGGAAGGCCATGCAGTCTTACTATGTTCACCAGGAGTAGCTGAGCTAATTGTCCTGCTGTGGGTACCTGTGCACAAGGAATGAAGTGGCCCATCTTGGTCAAAAAGTCCACTACCACGATTATGGCGGTTTTGCCTTGGTCTTTTGGAAGTCCCACAATGAAGTCGACTGAGAACCTCTCCCACGGATTCTCCGGAGTGGGCAGAGGTAGTAACATTCCTTGAGGTCTTTGTCTGTCCGTTTTCATTTGATTGCATGTGACACACTCAGCCACCCAACTGCGCACATCAGGTCTGATGGAAGGCCACCAGAATTGCCTCTGTGTTTTCTCCAGGGTCTTGACAAAACCCATGTGACCAGCACACGGAACCTCGTGGCACCAAGAGAACACAGTTCTGCGTAAGACCTCTGTGGGCACCAGGACCTGTTTTCCTCTCATTGGAACACCGTGTTTTGGTTTCCATTCCGGATGATGTCTGAGCCATGTGCGCCACACACAGGTTTGTACTCCCCTCCTGACACGAGACAAAAAGTCGTCGGTATGTGTTACCCCTATGACTTTTGCCGGTTCAATGATTGACCAAACTGGTTTCTCTGCTGGTATTAAGAGATTCCCTCTCCTTGTAAGCGCATCCGCCTTCCTGTTGTTGGTATCAGGCCTAAAGGTAACTACAAAACGAAACTCTTCGAAGAACATCATCCACCTTAATTGCCTGAGGGACAGGTGTCTCGCGGCCCGTAGAAACTGTAGGTTTCGATGATCTGTGTAAACCGTGATCTGGTGACGAGCCCCCATTAACCAGTGTCGCCATTCCATAAAGGCATCTCGTATGGCGAGCAGCTCCTTTTCTGCGATGGTGTAGTTTATTTCCGCGGAACTGAGCTTTCTAGACATGTAGGCAATCGGGTGAAGGGTGCCCGTTAATTCATCTTTTTGAGACAACACTGCCCCTAGGGCTATTTCTGAGGCATCCGCCTCAACTATGAACGGGAAATCCGGATTGGCATGTGTCAACACTGGCGCTGAAGAGAACGCTGCCTTGAGCTCATCAAATGCTTGTTGGGCTTTGTTCGTCCACACAAACGGGATGTTTTTCTTCGTAAGCTGCGTGAGGGGTGACACCATTCCTGAGAAGCCAGCTATGAATCGCCTGTAGAAGTTGGCGAACCCCAACAGGCTCTGGATGTCTTTGACGTTGTTGGGACGTGGCCAATCCACAATCGCTTGGACTTTTCTCTCGGCCATCACTTGCCCTGACGGAGTAAGCATTACACCCAGAAACTCCACCGTTGTAACGTGGAATTCACACTTGGTGATTTTGCAGAAGAGGTGATGTTTCTGAAGCGCTCGCAGCACAGATTTTACATGAGCGATATGTTCTTCTGTTGAGTTGGAATAGATGAGAATATCGTCTATATAGACGACCGCGTAATGATCCAGGTATTCACGGAGGACCTCGTTTAGGAAAAACTGAAAAGCGGCCGGGGCATTGCATAGCCCAAAGGGCATCACTAAATACTCATAAAGTCCGTACCGCGTTTTAAAGGCCGTTTTCCACTCGTCACCCCGTCTTATGCGAACAAGGTGATAGGCCCCACGCAAATCCAGTTTCGTATAGATGTGTGCCGCCCGGACCTGTTCCAGCAGCACTGGGATCAAAGGAAGCGGATATTGATTCTTCACGGTGATGGCGTTCAATGCTCTATAGTCTATGCAGCATCTTTTTTCGCCATTAGCCTTTGGTATAAAGAACAAGGGGGATGCTGCCGGAGATCTAGATGGTCGGATATATCTTAAAGCCAGGTATTTATCCAGATATTCTCGCAGCGTCTCGGTTTCGGGTAGAGTAAGAGCGTAAATCCTTCCATTAGGGATCTCTGAGCCAGGGATGAGGTCAATGCGGCAATCATACGTGCGGTGAGGTGGAAGCACCTCAGCCTCTTTATCGCTGAAAACTGTCCCAAACTCAGCGTAACACAAAGGCAGGGTTACGTCTTTTTCCGCTGCTGTGGCTATGGAATGCATAGGCTCTATGGTTTGCGCCGGCTTCCTGTTTGTTGGGAAACAGTGTTCGCGGCAATAAGGGGAAAGGAACTGAATCGTTTTGGTAGTCCACCGTATATCCGGATCATGTGTTTGTAGCCATGGGAGACCAAGGATGATCCCATATTGCGGGGCTTCAATAATGTTGAAGACCAGAATTTCTTGGTGGGCATCAGAACAGACGATTTCGTACTCCCTCGTATGATAAGTAATCGGACCTGCTTGAAGTTCATGTCCATCCACAGCGTAGACTATTTTGGGTCTTTCTTTGGGGACTAGAGTCACTCCCAATTGGCGAGCCATTGAACAATCCATAAAACACCCTGTAGCCCCAGAATCAACCATCACTTGCACCTCATGTTGTTTGTTGTTGATGGTTATGGTCATGTTCACAAAGAGGTGGTTTCGCACGTCCACGGAATTCGGGGTGAGTGAAGGGATGATGTGTATGCTTGAGGGTTTCCCTTCGTTCGCCATCAAGCCGTGTAGTTTTCCGACTCCTTTGCGGAAACTCCTGCTACACTCTGTCCTCCTCGCACCCGGTTGCCTTTTGGCTTAACTGGGCACTCCCGTAGGAAATGGCCTTTCTTCCCACAATAGAGACACAATCCTTGTTTGCGTCTGTGTTCTCTTTCGCTGGCTGTTAAGGAGGCTCGCACCGCCCCTATCTCCATTGCCTCAGGAGAATGAGCCGGTTTGTCACTGTTACTGGCTTGTTCATACGGCATCACAGCTCTATCCTTCTTCTTATGCTCTCCTTTCCTTTCCTTCATGCGATGGTCTAAGCGCAATGTAAGGTCTATTAAAGCAGAACAAGTACGGGGCTGGGGGTCTATCTGGGCTAAGACGTCCTTCATGTCTTCGTTAAGGCCTTGATAGAACAAGGCTGTTCTTTTTGCTTCAGGCCAATCTGTTTCGGCCACAAGTCTCCTGAAATTGTTGAGATAGGTGACAAGATCAGCCTCCCCCTGTTTCAATTTCAACAACTCTCTGTCTGCTGTGAGAGTCTCTGCCCTCCTATCGAATGTCTTTTCAAATTCTTCCCTAAAATTGTCCCAGTGGTATAGGAGTGGGTCATCCCTTTTTACTATTGGAACCGCCCACTGTGCAGCTTCCCCCCCCAAGTATGAAATCAGGAAAGCTACCCTCGCTTGGTGTGTGGAAAACATCTTAGGTTTGCACATAAAGTGCATCTGTACCTGTGTCATGAACACTTGAATCTTCTTTATGTCTCCATAGTAATGTTCTGGTGGTGCTAGTGGGATTTGTGCCGGCATTTCCACCACCACGGAAGTGGTAGGAGAAGTGCTACTTGATGCCCCGGTGGTGGCAGTAGTAGTGGGCATTCTATCAAATCTGGCTCGCAATTGTGCGTTCTCAGCCCTTGCAGCCGCTACCTCCCTATTGGCAGCTGTCAGCTCCACCTGAACTAAGGCCAAAGCAGCCATGACGTCCTCTAAGGTGGTCATGGTGAACTCTCAACCCAGCCAAGAGGAGGCAAAATCCTTGGGCCGATAATTCTATCAGGCTCGGTTCCAACTTCCTCGGGCTGTGATGGGAGTCAAAATCCCGGCCCTACCAAACGACCTCAGAGTCCATGAGTAAAAACACTGAACAACTAAGGGAGTGCAGCAGGTCGCGGGAAAGGAAGGGGACAGCGGGGAGGGAGATCTGTAACAACAAAGAACAAGATATTAGAGCACCCTATTTTCCCTATACTATAACAATGTACTCTATGATCTCTTAACCCAACTCCTCCCCACTTTTCACCAGTCAATACCTGTAAAGAAAAATACACAATGATCAAATCCAATGGAGACAGGGGATTGTTGAGGTTTGAAGAACTGAGCCCAACTGTGAAAACAAAACGAACACGATTCAAATCCCTCTGCACTAAGCTCTGGATTGTCGGTTATTGTTCACAACAGAAATCATTACACATACCCCAAATACTTCGGTAATTTCTATAAATGGGCGACTTCACAGTTCCCTTCTCACTTTTCCAATACCCCTCCTGTCTCCTGTTAGAACGAAATAAGCAAACAATAATGAACACTGCATTCTTCAGAATCACTTCCGTAAGACACAGTATGGTAACCACTTCCCATTTGGTTCTCAGAGTTAAGGCTCACTCTGTAATGGGACTTCAGTAGCCTGCGCCCTATAGAGTTCTGCAATATGATGCTCTGAGAGGGCTAGAGAAGGCGAGGCTCAGAAAAGGCTCCAGGTGAGTCCTATCGCCACAGTGCAAGCTTACACGTATTTACACTATATACAAATTCTGGATACCATGGAAGGCTCAGTTTGGTTCTGTGCAATTAGCAGGTCTATTTCCTTGTAAACAAACGTGCAGCTACTAAAGCTTGTAACTGCCCACGAAGACAAGGAGCCTCTGAGTAACACTGCACCGAGTGCCACTCTAAACCACCGACCAGGTTGCGGGTGCGTTGTTGGGATTGAAACTACCAACGCCACACACCCCAACGAAACGGATTACTCACGATTCTGGAGGACAAGGAATCACCAGACACCTCCTACCGCCTCCAAACAAGGACTCTCGAAACGCCACCGTAAAACGGAATTATCGGCGTCTCATCGCCGTTTGAAAATGAACTTTATTTCCTGACATGCGTGCGCAGCTCACGTTTGGTACGCGACGTCAGCGCGGCCTGGCGGCCCGGAACCTGACATCTCTGGAGTGGGAATAGTAATTGTTACCCCTACACTATCTAACACTTTCCCTACTGTTGCACTCTTTGGAGTTGGAATAGTAATTGTTACCCCTACGCTATGCAACACTTACCCTACTGTTGCACTCTCTGTAGTTAGAATAGTAATTGTTACCCCTACTCTATCCAACACTTTCCCTACTGTTGCACTCTCTGGAGTTGGAATAGTAATTGTTACCCCTACGCTATCCAACACTTTCCCTACTGTTGCACTCTCTGGAGTTGGAATAGCAATTGTTACCCCTGGCCTATCCAACACTTTCCCTACTGTTGCACTCTCTGAAGTTGGAATAGTAATTGTTACCCCTACGCTATCCAACACTTTCCCTACTGTTGCACTCTCTGGATTTGGAATAGTAATTGTTACCCCTACGCTATCCAACACTTTCCTTACTGTTGCACTCTCTGGAGTTGGAATAGTAATTGTTACCCCTACGCTATCCAACACTTTCCCTACTGTTGCACTCTCTGGAGTGGGAATAGTAATTTTTACCCCTACGCTATCCAACATTTACTTACTTTTTTAAATTTGTTTAACATTTTTATTAATTGTTATTTATATTATTATTTTATGTATATAAATGTATTTGTAATTTATTATATTTTCATTTATTTATAAGTTATTAAAATAATTTTTTAGAGTTATTATTAATGAAGTATATACTATATATTATATCTTTATTATTATTTGTTTTTATTACATAATTTATTAATTTTAAATATTATAATATATTTTTAACTATGTTTATTACATTTAATTTTAATTAAAAAAAACAATATTTTTTTTTAAACGATATTTTTGACATCAATATTTTTTTCCGATATTTTTGTACTTACCTTGTTAGAGATAGGATGTCGATATTGTTGTAATCGATGTTTTTGTTGCGATATTTTTGTAGGTAGATATTTTTGTATTCGATATTTTGTCATAGATTCGTGGCAAATAGCGCTCCGAGGCCCCAGCGCCTCGGAGGCCCCGCGCCTAGCAGCAGGACAGTCTTCCTCAATAGTACAGGCAGCGATTCTTCCCAGGCACACACCCAGCGCTCCTATGGGTACAGCGCTTAATCACTGGATAGGGGAAAAGTTCTAGTGGCGCAATTCTGGCAGGATAGCGCCTAGAGATCACGGCGCTTTGGGGGCAGAACCAGGTATAGCCTTGAGGCATTCAGCAGCAGCCTGGGAGCACAGCACCGGGGGGGGAATTCCAGCGCCAGCAGCACAGTCCTGTCAGGGAAGCGCTTAGATGGGGCAGCGCTGTTACCTGGTTGATCCCCCAGCAGTCCTCACAGCAGGTAGGTGCTTCCTTACAGCGCTTGATGGTCCCAGCTCCCTTCTTGTGTAGTTTCTTGGGGGGGAAAGAAGGGGGGTTGAGTTGGTGGCTTCAGAGGCAGGATGGTTCCCCTTGGCACACTGGAGGTGGTTCCCTGGGTTCCCCAATGCTGGGCCAGAATCGCAGGCTGGCAGAGTCCCTAACCTAACTTAGAAAAGCAGTGCCTAGGCCCAGTCAGTCCCAGTGGTGTAGGTTCCTCCCTTAGGCCCAACCGCCTAAACTCCTGCAGAGGTTCCCCCAGGTCCAGTGGTGCCCCATCTAACAGACAGGTTTCCCCTTTTTACTCTTATACCCCTAGGTCAGGTGACCCTCCTCTAAAGGCGGCAAAGCGTAACCCCTCCCAGGTCTGGAAGGTTCCAGGAGCTTCTACATTCTAGGCTATGGACTAAAATGGCGGGATGGCAGTATTACTGTATCCTGATGTCCCAGCCTGCTCCTGACTACTAGTGTGTGTCTACAAAGGCCACTCCACAATAGCAGGGGCCTGTGGCAGCCATGTTGTTGGGAGAGAGCACCTGCACCTCAGCACTGGTTGGCAGCGGTAAGGCGCCCAGAGACCTAGGTCCACCAAAAAGATGGTGGCAAAAACAAGGCGAAAGGGCAAAAAAAATGGGTAGGACCACCCTAGGGCTGACAGGTCTAACACTTTCGCTGCTTACTATAAAGCACTTGATGCTAGTGGCATACTTTCGGACATAGAACACAATGGACCACTCGTAGCAGACATTGCTCAATGGAGCCTGTCACCTGTGGACCATAAGGTGCTAGAAGCCCCTATAACTGTACAGAAAGTTATTAAAGCCATCGCATATCTCCAAGGTGGAAAGACCTAAGGCCCGAACAGCTTCCAGGTGGAATTTTTTAAAAGAATGTCAATCATCCTAGGCCCCCACTTACAAGCCACATATATGGAAGCCACTCTTCATCTACAACTTTCCTGAGACTTGGGTGAAGCTACAATTGTGGTCTTCCCCAAGCCTGGGAAACCTCCGAGCCCTTGCTCCTCATATCTCCCTTCCTAACATAAAAGCTAAGATTTTCACCAAGATCCTCACAAACCGCTTGGTGGAGGTCATAGCATCCCTGGTCCACCAAGATCAAAATGGCTTCATGCGAGGTGGAGGTACCAGTCATTGTATCAGACGACTGAACCTAATACTGGACAGACACTGAGAATTAGGCAGCCCTCACACCCTATTAATGATAAACTTTGAGAATGCCTTCTACTCCATAGGAAGGTCATTTCTTTTTCAGGTATTGCACCACATTAACATGGGGTCGAACTTCCTTTCATACATGGAAATACTATACACACAGCCATGGAGGATAGTGGGAGTGAACAAATACATTTTGGGCCCATTTCCAATAGAGCAGGGAACTAGACATGGGTTTGCTTTGCTCATTGAGCCTCTAGCCACATGGATACACAGGGATGTCCTCACCAGGGGACTGGAGTGGAAGGATTGGCCCGAAGACAGAGTATCTCTCTATGTAGATGACATGCTCATTATAATTAGAGCACCAGCTTTAGTTGGCCATCATGTCTCTCAGATATTGTCCCTTTATGAAGAGGCTTCTGGCCTGAGGGTTAATTGGAACAAATCTGCTCTGATACCCTTGGTGTGGGACATTTGGGAGGCGACATGGCAGCCACAACTATGCATTTTTACAATCAGTTTTATGTATCTGGGCATACACATGCCACTAGATCCACTGTTAACAAGGACGCTCAATATCCCCCGCTCATGACCCAAATCACTGACTACCTTCAGAAATGGAAGAATCTCCCGCTGCCAATCATGGGGAAAATTGCACTGAGTAGTCGCCTAGCTACTTTACAACTTCCAAAACTTTCTGCAATATATTCCCCAGTCCTCCTTTGATACTCTCAATGGACATCTCTGTGCTTTATTTCATTGGGAGAGAGACGATCGAGGTTATCTATGGCCAAGTGCAGGCAAATCACATAGAACAGGGACTTGATATGGCTGACATGTAACTCCATTACTGGATGGCTTAGCTAGTATATAACACAAAACTTGGTTGTGGTATTACCTATATACCAGAAACCTCTGAAGAAGAGGTCTAAAAAACCAATGGCAATTTCACAGTCATACTGTGAAGAAAGGCAAGTGAGGTGCAGCGCTGCACACCACACATATAAAACCAATCAGCTGACACTATAAAAACAATCATCTGACACCACACATATAAAAACAATCAGCTGACACTATAAAAACAATCAGCTGACACCACACATATAAAAACAATCAGCTGACACTATAAAAACAATCAGCTGACACCACACATATAAAACCAATCAGCTGACACTATAAAAACAATCAGCTGACACCACACATATAAAAACAATCAGCTGACACTATAAAAACAATCATCTGACACCACACATATAAAAACAATCAGCTGTGAGTCACTGGCTTCACTCACACTGCTGTGCGCTTTTTGAGGCCAATGCTCTGTGCATAAATAAAATCATATCCTCCAGGCCCTGCAACTCACATCCCTCAGTCTGACCAGACTGCACGTGGCACTGTGGCAACACTTTAGTTTGTGGGGCTGAATGTATGTTGATTGTGTGACATCCCTGAAACTTGTTGATGTCCTTTTTAAAAAATGAACAAGACCTTACTTACTGCGTCACAAGAGTTACAAAATGGCGGCACAGCCAGACCGGCCTTACACACTGCCCTCTCACGAGTCATGATATTAATCAGAGGTTAACTTTATTTTCAGCTCAGAACGGCCCTCAGAGACTCACCATCATCAAAAAGTTCCATTGCAAAAAAAAATGAACCACCAAGCACAGAGGATGTTTGTACCCTGCTTTCTTTCAGAGCTTCAGGTTATTGCTACCATATTTTCCACAAATTAAAAGTGACGCACCCGGCGGCGCAAGCAAGGAGCTTGTAACTAAGCCCCAGTTTGCCACTGCAGTGCCCTGAGTGTTCTTTCTGTGTTTAACGTTGTTTGACACAGCCGAAACGCAGTAGCGTAAAAATAAGTTATGTATTGTGATTCGGATCAGATGTAAAAATAACCGCAGTGGAATACTGCTTAACAACAACTAGTATGGGATGCAGCCAGCTCAGCGATACTGGGGTTCAGCTCAGGCCTGTCTGAACCCTCCTCATCCATTTAACTCAGTCATAAACTAATCTAGGCCTCTTCAGAAACGCGACCGCTTGACTGCCACTGTCGCAACATGAAGGGCTCCCTGCGACTCACAGTCCCATATCTCACAGATGATAGCCTTTGGCTGGGTGGGAGCCCCCTGAAGTGTTGAGGGCAGAGAGGGTCCAGCAACACGAGTTCTGCGTTACACTCCTGTCCCTGCAGCATGACTGCTTAACAGTATTAGTTTGAAAGGGACTGTGCAAGCAGCGCACTCCATGCTGTCCATCCAGGGCCTCATGGGGATGCGCAGGTTGTGCGCCCCCCCCCCCCCCCCCCAGCAGGTGAGGCGTCTTTCTTACTCCCATGGGACATGGCTTACTCAGTGGCTTCATCAGCAGCCGACAGCCAGCTCCAGGCCCTGTGGGCCCCCCACATAGTTAGCTGCCAGCCCTGCATATTTCCCTCTCACAAGTCATATCAGAGGTTAACCAAATATCGTGATGCACTAACATGACACTGGTTATTCATGAAGAGTTTCAGCTTTAGCAACCAGATGCAGTGCTATGTGCAAGTGAGATGATGCAGAACTATGCTTGCTGCACTGTACAATTTGCACACTACAGTATCTGTTAAATAATTTTAATTCTGTAAGATAGGGAGACTTTTTTTTCTGTGTTTTAATATTTCAATCTGCACTTTTCACAGTTGCTTTGTAAATCTTCTTGCTTTCTAAAATTAGCTTTAAAATGCTCTTTTTTTAAAACTTTTCTGGGCTTGCTTGCGGCACAACACTCACCCCAAACTTTTACGTCGCACCACTTCAAAAGTCACCAACCACCACTCGGTCCGGATGAGTGGGTCCAATATTTAATATGCACAGAACATTATTATGTCTTGTGTGTCTCCTATTGAGAAAGGCAATTCCAAGAAATGGACAAGGTGGGCTCACTCACGTAATTTGACATGCTTCATCTTACCCTCGTAGGATAATACCACAACGCGGATTCCCCCTCGATTAGGCTGTCCCGAGTAAGTTCTTAGATATTCCTCTTTTTTCTGCATAACAGTGGTCCAATTTCTGACTATAAATACCTCAAGTAATACCACTAAATGTCCTTTTATTCATGTGCTACCTGGGGCATAGATAAAGTAAATTGCCATAAGGTAATGAAGGGGTATGGCCACACATATTATGATCCTCACAACTCCATATTTCTCACCAACATGTTTCTGCTCTTTCTAAACGACTAACAGGTCTCGGGCATTCATCAGGGTTATAAGCTTTATCCCCACCCTATCAATAAGTGAGGGCCAGGGGAACGTAGTTACACTATTAATGTAAAGCAAACAAGAGAGGACCTACCTCTATGAGATAAAGAGGTCTGAGTTAGACACCTATACCTTTGCACGTACTAGCATCATGGTCTGATGAGGGGGCACTTCCTGTAGTCACACATTCATCAAGGAACAGTGCCCTCTTTGATCCTAACCGTTCCCTTACCAACAGATGACTGGTCTAATGAACTAGTAGTCATCAATGACTGGATATTTGTGGACCGAGACAACCCGGCATATAGATTCGAACTAAATATCTTACATAATGTAAACCTACTGAAACATCTTTACTATGCCAGGGCCCCCTGCTCTTCCCCACAGTGACAACTATGACTCTAAATGCCTGGCGCACTGCTCTGGGGGTCCCCAATTGGTACCACCGGCTGGCAAAAGAAGCCCCGTGTGTCTGGGAGACTGTCTCCTTAGCAGTGATAGAGTGCCTGAATACATGAAGTGGTACACTATTGGGATTTCCAAAGTTGGAGATGTTTGGGAGACACATGAGGTTCTTTGAGGACTTTCAAAGGGACTTTCAAATGCACAAATCTCAATTCTTTCATTACCATCAACTCAGATACAAACTAGATACCCATAGACATTGATTATTGCCGCTTCCTGAGTATAGCCAATTAGAGGTCAGACGGAGGATGGCCATACTCCCAACTCATTGTTATCTTTGAAAGAGGCATGGAACACTGACTTAGGTCCCCTGTATGATGACTGGAGGGAGGCCAAAATGGCGCCGTTGACTTGCAATATCAGCTTGTTTCCAGATTGTTCAATTGCACTACTTCCATAGCACATACTATACACCGAAACGCCTGCATAGAATTAAACTGTCCCTCTCTACTCTCTCCTCTCTGTACTAGATGTTGATCCTTGCAGGGCATTTTTTTCCTTCAGCCTTACTGGAGAAGAATGCAGCGTTAAATGGCAGTGATACTGAGTTTCCCCACAGACTGCCCTTTTGGGTATGAAGGACTATAAAGGTGGAATGCAAGTCCAGCTTCATTTTAATGGATTGGGCTACCTGGTGGCCAAACTTGGCACTGAAAATGCTGGAGTGACCCACAACTCCCAACTCTGAGGGAATGGCACACTGGCATGGACTGACGTTGTACTCTTGAAAGAATAGTATATAAAGCGAGAGGATGCCAAACTAAACACGTCAGAGTGTGGGGCTTATGGATGGATTCTGTGTACTATATGCAGTTGCTCATTACGGAAGTTATATGACTACCTGTGCCCTGGTTATTGGGTTTCCCTCCTCATATCAGTCATTTAAATATGTTGATAACTACCATGGTGAGAATGCATATATTTATCTTGCCAACCACAAATTGTGTATTACCTCTAAATTGTATTGTTAATATAAGATGTATACTCTGTGCAATGCCTTTTGTGTTTACAAAAAAAGGAAAAACACTAAAAATGTTCAGATTGAAAAAAACACACATCTGCATTTTTTTCTTCCCAGCTTCCAACCACCCAGTTTCTTCTTGTGTGCCACACTCAACAATTATGTCCCTAAGATTGCCATCATAACCTCACTGTTGATTCCCCCAACATATTTGAACAGACATAATTCCAAACTTTCCTTCATTCACCTCTACGACATTGAGTAAAACATGTGTGATCTATTAAAGAGGGGATAACTTCGACTGACCCATTAAAGAGGGGCCTACTTGTACTGATCCCTCACCAGTATGCCTTCTTGATATGTGCAATTTCCCACATGGAGAGTCCAGTCACCAGTGCCTGCAATTCTATCATGCCACTTCTTGTATTACTTTTGTCTTTCTGCTACTCCCATTCCTATCACTTCTACTGAATTGGTCTACGTGTCAGAATTATTAATCTGCACATGACACAGTTCAGCTAACGATACTCACCATCTCAGAAAAACGAAATGTGATGTACCTCATTTCTCCAGACTAATCAGCACACTAACGCCTACTAACCACATTCTTGCATTGCCCTATTACATCTTTACGACAGCCAACCCCTCAGCCAACTCCAACGACATCACCCCCTCTCAAGCCCTCTGCGACTCCCTAGCTTCGTTCTTCCACAACAAAATCGCAGACATCCACAACAGCTTTGACAACCAATCCGGAGACCAACCCACCCAACCCTCTGCAGGACCTTCACCCCCCTTGAACATCCTTAATAACTGGAACCCAATCTCCACTGAGGACACCATCCGCCTGATGAACTCCATCCACTCAGGATCCCCCACAGACCCATGCCCTCACCACATCTTCAACAAAGCTGATTTCATCATAGCACCACACCTCCGAGACGTCATCAACTGCTCCCTCAACTCCGCCACCTTCCCAGAAAGCTGGAAACACGCCGAACTTAGCGCCCTTCTGAAAAAACCCACAGCTGACCCCACCGAACTCAAAAACTACCGCCCCATCTCACTCCTTCCATTCCCAGCCAAAGTCATCGAGAAAGCTGTCAACAACCAGCTCGCCGCCTTCCTCGAAACCAACAAATCCCTCGACCCCTCACAGTCCGGCTTCCGAGCCAAACACAGCACGGAGACCGCCCTCATCGCCGCAACAGACGACATTCGAACTCTACTGGACAATGGAGAGACAGTCGCCCTCATCCTCCTCGACCTCTCCGCAGCCTTCGACACAGTCTGTCACAGCACCCTGATACAACGCCTCAGAAACATCGGAATCCAAGGAAAAGCACTGGAATGGATCACCTCGTTCCTCACCGGAAGAACCCAGAGAGTCTGCCTCCCACCATTCAAGTCAGAGGCCACTGAAGTCATCTGCGGCGTACCACAAGGATCCTCACTCAGCCCCACCCTCTTCAACGTATACATGAGCCCCCTCGCAGCCATCGCACGCCAACACAACCTCAACATCATCTCCTACGCAGATGACACTCAACTGATCCTCTCACTCACCAAAGACCCGAACACCGCCAAAACCAACCTACATGAAGGGATGAAAGAAGTAGCCGAGTGGATGAAGCACAGCCGTCTGAAACTGAACTCAGACAAAACAGAGGTCCTTATCTTAGGAACCTCCCCCTCCGCCTGGGATGACTCCTGGTGGCCAGAGGCCCTTGGAAAAGCACCCATCCCGACGGATCACGCACGGAACCTGGGCGTCATCCTAGACTCCTCACTCTCGATGTCCAGACAGGTCAGCGCTGTCTCATCATCTTGCTTCAACATTCTTCGAAAGCTCAAAAAAACATTTCGCTGGATCCCCACCGAAACCAGAAAAACGGTCACCCATGCACTGGTTACAAGTCGCCTGGACTACGGAAACACCCTATACGCCGGTACCACCGCAAAACTCCAGAAAAAACTCCAACGCATCCAGAACGCATCAGCCAGACTCATACTAGACATCCCGCGTGAAGACCACATCTCCAGTCACCTGAAAAAACTCCACTGGCTCCCCGTCAATAAGAGGATTACTTTCCGCCTCTTAACCCACACACACAAAGCACTTTACGAACTTGGACCCGATTGCCTCAACACACGACTTTCCTTCTACACCCCCCCGCCAGCTTCGATCCTCCAACCAAGCCCTTGCTACTGTACCTCGCTTCAATAAAACCACCATGGGAGGTAGATCCTTCTCCTACCTGGCAGCTAAAACCTGGAACTCACTCCCCACTCACCTTCGTCTCACTCAGAACCACCTAGCATTCAGAAAGCAACTTAAAACTTGGATATTTGACAAGTAATTCCCCACCCTTCCTCAAGCGCCTTGAGACCCTCTGGGTATGTAGCGCGCTATATAAATCCACTTGACTTGCCTTGACTTGAATTACACTGCAGGTGATACAATGCTGTTTAAACATGCTCCTCCCCATATTGCTTCAGAAAATTGTATCTCCTTCACATTGGCGGCTTCTCGAGGAAATGCTGCGGGGCGAGGAGGGGGAGGGGCAAGGTGGGGGTAGTAAACTCCGGCATACGACCGAACGTAGTTAAGTAAATAAATAAATAAATAAAACAAATTACATTGCACGTGCTGCAACGCCAAATGGCGAGGCAGCGCACGCAATGTCTTTTGTTTTATTTATTCATTTATTTACATAACTCCGTTCGGCCATATGCCGGAGTTTACTACCCACCACCCTGCCCCGCCGCTCCGCAGCACTCCCTCGAGGAGCCGCCACTGCTCCTCCAACACTAGCTGCAGTTCAATGTGGGGCTCTGTTTGGTGCATCCTCTCTCAGAATCGCGTCTTCCATTAACGTTTTAACGAACTTATTCTCAATACATTCTACAATTTTTTGTGAGGCAAACATAAAAAAGTAACTCATGGGTAAGATAAACTTGGTCAACATGCTGACTGTATTAGACTGTCCCACATTATTAACCCTAGGCGGTGAACTCCGCACCGCTCATAGAGTTTGCGGAGTTTCCCAAAACACTCCACTTCGCGCAGTGGAGCGGAGCGGAGTTTTCCTCGCTCGCGTTCTTCAATGTCAAGTTGGCAAGCGCGGACAAGGGAAATCCACCTCACGGTGAGATTTTTCCTCGTTCAGGATCGCCAACATCAAGTTGGCGAGCCCAAGCGTGGAAAAGAAACCTCCCGGCGAGATTTCTCAACGCGGGGTGTCAGGTTTCTCATTGCGAGTGGACGCGACCGCTCGCGTTGAGAAACTGTCTGTTCCCATTGAGAAAGCTGCCGCTCGAGTAAAAATCTACTCGAGCTGCAGAAAAGGTAAGCTTGCGCTGTGCATAGTGCTATTCGCAATGATTGCACAGTGCGGACAAGCATCCGGCACTGTGCAATCACCACAAACAGCATTTTTCTACTGTACTCCGCTGCTTGCAGACCTCCGCATAGTGCGATGGAGTTTTTTTTGCACTTCGCGTAGCTTTGCGTAGTGCAACTCCTCGAACTCCACCCAGGGTTACACATTATCTAATGTCACCTTGTCTTGTGGTCTTTGAGGGCATTCCACAGCAAGCAACCTCGTTTCCTTCACAAGCACTATATCGTCACTGATGCCAATGAGAATATAATTACTCACAACGCTCTCAGTCACAATCATGTGTATGGCAATCAGGTTTTTTCATATTCATGAAGATTTCAACATTCACCCAAAAGATAAAGTAACTTTTCTATTTTGACGCTTTTCACACAATGGACTAAAATAGCTTCAGCCAACGAGCAATCTTCATACTGTTTTTTGACATTTTGCTATGTCTGCCAAATATAGTTGCTGTTCTTATGACTTGAATCTGCTAAGGCTTACCTGTCATATATGATTTCAGCCCACAAAAAAGTTTTATAACCTTCTTATGAGCTTTGTAAGCTTCATCTGGTTACAGAAAGTGATGCTTCTTAGACCTCCAAAAAGTGAAACTGCAATCACTGTTGCAAGATTTTATAATTATAGTTACAGTGTAGTTGGAAAACTCTCAAAATAATGCTATTATGATGTATAATCTGTACCACCTTCTGACCTCAGTGTCTCGGTGTGCTAGAGTAGTGCTAGCAGTATGCACAATGTTTGAGGGTGACGTGCAAAGGGCTCAACAATGTTTGGTATTTAGACAGTACAGCTGCAGCTGGGCTGCAGAGGGACAGGACAAAGGTAAATGTATCATAGGACATTCAATTCCAGTCCTCCAGCCATCCTCGGGACTTAAGGTCACTCACTGAGAAATCACTCTGAATGCCCCCGATACTTTTCTGAGGTCAGAACTGACTCCTGTAACTTTGGTAAACACCTGAATACTTGTCTCTTCCAAACTGCCAACATCTATGAAGACCTTCCACTCCCCATGCACCCGCCATCTCCCAATCTCACAAACATTCTCAACTCAATCCATCGCTGCCGGCACCTAGCTGGTGAGATGTATATGACTGGCCATTCACTGTTGAGAATTTCCCAACAACTTTTCCAGTAAAGTGCTGGAGATTTCAAAATTTGCAAACATACGTGACAAGAATTTTCAATTCTATTAAGGACAAGGAGGCGAGGATTATGCTATTTCTCATTTCTTTAATGAAATGCTCAGCAGCCAATATAAAACCAAAAAACTACATTTCCCATGAACATTAGGGAACAACCATAGAGTCTGTAGTATAAAGGGGCATAACACTAGTCCTTCTTCCTCTTTCTTTGTTGAGGAAACAGTTCAAGTCCAAAAGGCAATCTAACATAGATCAAAAGGAACAAGGCCAAGAACGACGCAGAAATCCAAAGGAACTGGATGCAGGCAGTAGAAGAACTTGTAGACGGGTGAGACCGGCCAACTCTACTTCTGGTCGGAACCTGAAAAGAGACATAGAGCCGTAATAACCAAACAGAGCAAATAAGAATGCAAAACCAGGGTGGGTAAAAAACAAGAGAATAGACAATAGTGCAACATCAGCAATACATAGTACCGCAAATAAGCATGAAAATCAATAACAATGGGTGGGATAATCCTCGCCTCCTTGTCCTTAATAGAATTGAAAATTCTTGTCACGTATGTTTGCAAATTTTGAATTCTATGTCAGGACAGGAGGCTCCGATTATGCTTGTTCAAAGCTTATCCACTACCACAGAAGCAATATGATCAATAGGTTTATAATAAAACGTTTTAAAAACTGAGTCAGATGACCAATCCGCTGCTTTCATGATGTCAAAAAGAGTGACACCCAAGGAAAAAGCTTTAGAGGCCATCGCCCCATGAGCAGAATGTGCACCAAACACAGACACGTCAATACCAGCCTCAGACATGAGCCATCTCACCCAGCGCGCCAAAGTAGCTGGAGTCACAGGGCGAAAGGGCTTCTGCAAAGCAATCAACAATTGACCCTGCATATCTGAACGGAAAGAAGCAGTACTTACCTCATAATCCTTGAGACACTGCACAACACAAAGGTTGGGATGAGTAGGAAAAGAGGGATATGTAATCACCGCAGTGTTAGACTTGGTACGTCTGGAAAGATGAAACGTAACGCCTTCCGGCGTAAAACAGCGACCCGCAAGGTCCAACGCACGGACATCCGACACATGCTTACAAGAGACCAGGCACAACAACATGGTCAACTTTGCAGACAACTGCTTACGCGACAACATCAGGTTAGAAGGCCAAGCCTCCAAAAATCGCAAGACGATGGAAACATCCCATAAAGAGACATACTTAGGAGTCGGAGGTTTCGATAGACGAATACCCTTAAGTAATTTGGAAATAAAAGGGTGTTCACCAGCAGGTTTTCCATCAATCTGGACATGGCCCGACGAAAAAGCGGAACTAAAGTTGTTGACTGTTCTATAAGCCAGACCTGAAGAGGCTAGAGACGCCAGAAAGTTAATAATCAAAGAGACATCTGCTGAAACGGGATCAACCTCCCGTTGAACACCCCAATCACACCAGCGCTTCCAAGCACCCTTGTATCGCTTGTGAGTATTGGGAGACCAGGCCTCACTAATGAACTTGGCAGCGTCGCTAGAAATGCCTGGGATCGTCCAGCGGTCCCCGAGATCCGCCATGCCAGCAACCGGAGGGATCCGGACAGCATCAGGGGATGCGGATCTTCTAGAGGATCCAGCAAAAGATTCCACTTCTGCGGAAGAAGGAGAGGAGCCTCGCAGCACATTTCCAGGAGAAGTGGGAACCACGCCTGAGCCCTCCAAAACGGAGTAATCAGAATCAGATCCGCTCGAAACCGCATGGCGTAGTCAGAACCCTGGGGATCATCATGAAAGGGGGAAACGCATAGCACAGAGTCGAGGGCCAAGCTTGAAGAAAGGCATCCGTGGCAAGAGCCATCAGATCCGGTCTCCAACTGTAAAACAGCGGAAGTTGCGTGTTGAGGCGAGAAGCAAACAGGTCTATGTGACACTGGCCCCAACGTCGAAGAAGGGAGTGGAACACGCGAGGGTGAAGCCTCCAATCACTGAAGCCCCCGAGATGCCGCGAATACCAATCCGCGATTTGATTGTGGCGACCCGGAAGATACTCTGCTATAACAGTGATCTTCCGCTGCAGGCAGGAATGCTAAAAATCCTTGGTGATCTCTGCCAGCACTTTGGATCGAGTCCCCCCCAGCTTGTTGACATAACGGACTGCAGACACGTTGTCCATCCGGAGAAGAATGCAGCAGCTGGACTGATGGGGAGCAAAGCACCTGATCGCGAATGAACCCGCCAGGAGTTCCAGACAGTTTATGTGGAGAGATAATTCCTGAGGAGACCAGCGACCCCCCGTCGAGACTGGGCTGCAGCGGGCTCCCCAACCCCAGCGACTGGCATCGGATTCGATCACTAGTTCTGGCGATGCATCGAAGAGAGCTCGACCATTCCAGGCCTCCATGTGGTCGAGCCACCATTGCATCTCCCACCTCACCTCCTCCAACAGAGGAATCTGATCCAGGTACCTGAGGCCTTTGCGGAGATGTTGGATTTTGAGACGCTGCATCGCTCGGTAATGCAGCGGTCCCGGGAAGATCGCCTGAATGGAAGATGCCAACAGACCTACCACACGTGCCAACGATCTCAACAACACAGTCTGTCTGGAAATAACAGATGTCAACTCCCTCTTGATGTAATGAATTTTCTGAGAGGGCAAAAGAAGTTGACAAGCAACAGAATCGATCCTGAAACCCAGAAAATCTATCGATTGCGTCGGAGTTAAAACCGATTTCGGAACGTTGATCAGAAAATCGAGAGATTGCAAAAGATCGATGGACCACTCCAGATGAGTCAGGAGCCTGAGTGGGCAATCTGCCATTAGGAGTAAATAATCAGACGTATACCTCGAGCACGGAGATGTTCTACAACCGGCCTCAGAAGTTTCGTGAAGCACCATGGTGCTGACGAAAGGCCGAACGGGAGAACCTGATATTCGTACCAAATCCCCTGCCACTGAAACTGGAGAAACCGACTATGAGGTTTGAAGATCGGAATCGACAGATACGCGTCTTTGAGATCCAGACGGACCATCCAGTCTCCTTCGCGAAGGAGATCCCGTAAAAGATGGATGCCCTCCATCTTGAAGTGCCGATAGACAACCCCGCCGTTGAAGTCTTTCAGGTTGAGAACCAGGTGAGACCCGCCTCCTTTCTTCTCGACCAGAAAGACTGAGCTGGCAAATCCCTTCGGATGACGGACGGTGGGAAGAATCGCTCCTTTCCGTAGCAGAACGCCGATTTCCTCTGAAAGACAAGCTAGATCTTGAAGGGAAAAACTGAAAGGAGGGGGAGGACGGGTCTGATGCAGAGGGTAATAGAACTCTATCTTGAACCCTTGAACGGTTTCTAGCACCCATGCATCACTGGAGATCATGCGCCAGTTTTCGAGGAAAAACTGCACCCTGCCCCCCAAAATCATATCGCAAGCATGAATCAGGCTCACCTGCAGAGTTGGAGTCCTGGTAATGACCTTGCTGTCCTCCTGACTGGCCTTTTCCATACTGTCCCTTTCCTTTGCGGGAGGGGTAGAAATTCGCTCTGGTGGAGTATCCGGAGTCGTGTCCTCCACCACGCTGAGAGGAGGTTCCTCGCTGGGACTGTTGGTGTGACCCACGGCCGAACGAGCGTCCACGATGTCGTCCCGCCTTGGCAAAAACCGGACGCATAGCCCGGCGCAATGAAGCCTGTGCCTTGTCGATGCCACTGAAGGTGGAGACAAATTTGGTAAGCTCCTTCAAAAAAGGTTGTCCAAACAACAGGCCTTGCGCCTCCGGACCCGACTCAGAGGTCGACAGCTCCGCTAGTTTCGGGTCCAACTTCAACAGGATGGACCGGCGCCTCTCAGAGGAAACTGCGCAATTGGCGTTACCCAATTGACAGACTGCCCTCTGCGCCCACTCAATTAGCTCATCAGGGTCTACAAGAGCCGAGGCTTCTTTCGCTTGAAACTCAAGATCCAGAATCTTGGTTAGAGGTCCAAGCATATCAAGTAGTTTATCTTGACAAGACCTCCAGGATCGGTCAAGGCCCTTCTTAGGGTCCTTAGCAAATTTCTTTAAGTAGGTGACCATCATGGGATCTACCTCCGGTGTGTCTGCCAGATGCTCCGCAAGATCTGGTCTCGGGCATTCAGACGGAGCCTGGCCCTAACAGAAGCATCAAATGGTTGACGAATGTGCGCCTGTATATAAGCCGCAACTGCTGGAGAGGGCAACCAAGATGACGAATTCGGATGGACGATATCTGCGGGTTCAAAGTTCAACAGCGACGGACGCTCCGGAGCGTCAACAAAATGTTCCTTGCGGAGACGCTTCTTGGGCGGGGACGAATCCTGGCCAGAAGAAGTTTGAGCATTATCTGAATCATCAGTGTCCTGAGGCGCAGAGAACTTGGAAGCCTCAGTCGCCAGAGTTTTAGCCAGTTTCTGCAAATCAGATTTGTGAGGATTGACAGGAGACTTTGAAGATTTCTTAGATGCAGGCAACCAACCCTGTTGCTGCGCATATTGGTTTAAATGACGCTTTAGTGGATTTATGGCAGACTGTTGGACACCCTTATCCAGTTCCTCTACTAAGTTATGTTCAAGAGAATCATCATCCTCCTCCCCATAGTAATAGTCATCTTCTGCGTCATAATATTCCGCCATGTTACACTAGTGCAACAATTCAATGCCCACAAGATGACTCACACAAAATCTGGAGTATCAGAGATACAATTCAGGGGGGAGTGCGAACCCCACAGCAGGCTAAGCGGAGCAGGCACAAACCTGACTCTGAAAAACAGTTAAAGTGTGGAGGGAGATAAGCTTGCCGACCAAAATTCACTCTAGGCAAAGCCTATGCAATTATATCACAACCGAAGCACTTTCCTGAGCTCCGGCGTCAAACGGGGTCGAAAGTTCACAGGCTGTGGGCGTGGGCGCTCGATGAAATCCTTTCACTCAACCGGCGTGTGGAGAAACACTGAAGCCGGAAATATAGCAGTGCGCATGCGCGACACCGCCGCCCGTGCAACCACGTCTCGAGAGCGCTCGCGCTCTCCTCGCGAGCCGGCAAACCCTACTCCCGCTCCACAAGAGCAACCGGGCACCAGCGGTCAGGCGCAGGGAGGCGAACACACGCTCCCAAAGGGACACGCCGCCAAACGGCGAAACACACGAAAACGGCAACCACAGGAATCGGAATGCGCAAGGACCGCGCGCTGCAAATGCAAAGCAGTGTAAAACAAGGCAAGTGATATTCAGCAATTACGATGCATAGAAACAGCAAAGAGCATGGGAATAAAGATAAAGTGACTTAACTGGCTGCGGAGCAGCAAAGAAAGAGGAAGAAGGACTAGTGTTATGCCCCTTTATACTACAGACTCTATGGTTGTTCCCTAATGCTCATGGGAAATGTAGTTTTTTGGTTTTATATTGGCTGATGAGCATTTTATTAAAGTAATGAGAAATAGCATAATCGGAGCCTCCTGTCCTGACATAGAATAATGATTTGGTGTTGCTTTGCCTCATTGGTACACCTGCTTGTTTCACTTGCACTATCCGCACCCTTAAAATCACCCCCAGCACCTTAAAATAAGTATGCAAAAGCTATGCAGTAGCATTTCTGAATGGCCTGGGCTATGGGAGTTTAGGAGGTGGTAGTAGATAGCCATAGGCAGCATACCTCTGCAACTCTCTCTGTACTTATTTGTGGAAGCGCCACTTGAGATGCTGCCTACTGCCTACTTCCTTCTCCGCATCATTTTCTGGGAGGTATATAGAATATTATATATAGAATAGCACTTTTATAAGCATGGCACCTTAAGAAGTTACATGTTTTAAAGAATAGATGTAGGTAAGATTTATTTATTTATTTATTTCTTCAGTGTTTTCTATAGTACGAACATGACCCAAGATTGGGTGTTAGAGGGCTTCACAGTTCAATAACCTTCAATTTCCACAGCTACACAAGGTACAACACTTCCTGGTCTCTCAAGGAAGATCACAAATATATGCAAAAAAGTGTTGGATTTATTTATTTATTTTATTTTATTTATAAAGTTGTATATAGCGCGAACATGGCAAACATGGCAATACATACACCAGAAGTACTAACAGAACACTACGACGCTTGTGATGTTTTTTAGATGCAGCAATAAATCTTTATGGACATTCAATATCGTGGTCACTTCAACAAACACATCACCACTAGTCGTCGGCAAGTAAGAACGTAGGTTCACGGCTTTAAGCAACAACTAACGACGTAACCGTCTCACACCATCAACGCAGGGGAGACCCTCACTGCGTTTTAGATTCCGGTAAGCACCCAATAATCTGTTAACATAGCGCGACTCTTAAAATAAATGCAGGCGCCACACATGTTTGTTAACCACCATTCTCATATCGCGTTAAGGAAGCGATTGCAGATAGCGATATAACGTACATCAGAGACGGCCGGATTCTAACTAAAGACTACAACACGGGGAAAACAGCACAAACGCTATAAGACACATAGGACTTTTTGGAGAATAGGGCAGGACCACTCTCGACTAACTTTTGTTTGTTTATTTTGTTTACTTAACATTATCCACACAGTGGTGGTTACTAATCGGCGATTCTGTGTTATGATATAATAAACATGTTGCATTTGATTCACTCTTCAGATATTCCCCTGATGAAGGCTCGTGAAGCCGAAATGCATTGGGAGGGAGGAAAATATGCATGAAAGCATAATGTGGATATAATCCATTATGGGAAAAGAAGTTTATACCGACATGCAGAGGAATATGGTGTGAATAAAACACATTGAATGACTAATTAAAGTCAGAAGAACAAACACAGCATTATTATTTTTCATTTACTTGGCTGGATACTCAGCACTTTTTACCTGTGCCAAGGGAGACAGCCTAAGGACCTTGGGACTGCTACTCAATAGTTTATTATTTACACTCCCGAGTGGGGGGTGATTCCCTGGAGCACGGTTTACTGATAAAATAGAGAATAAGCAACCGCAGTGCACGACCTACACCATATTGATGGGCATAAATTGTCCCACTTAGGGGGAACACAAAATTATTAAAAAAAGTGATGGCTGCTTAAATTAATATCAGCCACTGGTAATCACTTTGGTAGCATTCTAGTACATTGTTATTTTGCCTCTGCAATCAAACTATACCTGACTGATGAGCCCTTATCAGGCTGAAACCAGTCCTTGGTTGCTTGCATTCCGGTTCAGGAAAGATTTGACTTGGCAGTTCGGGTAAGATGGTTGTTATTGTAGCAGGGTCAAGACTGATTTGCATATGGCTGGATTCAAACTGAAGTGGTATAGTGGGCAGAAAATGCTGGATCAGAATGTGCTAGAGCGATTCCCAGTGGCTGATTCAAGTCAATTCAAGCATTCAGTCCATCACGGTGTTGCTGTCGCAGTCGACGCCCAAAGGAAGCTCAGCAGACCCTAGGGACATCTGTGGTCTCCTTTTGGAGCAAATGGGGTCAAATGATGCATTTTATATCATAATTTCCCAAAGAAAAGCTGTTCAAACAATCTATGTATGCAGTTGGTCATAGTCTTTAATTACTTTTCAAAATGTATAAAACACCTTCTTTAATTTTGAGCTAATACTTCTTTTCATTTTTCATTCTCAACCTTCAAAGTAGATTCTTACTCACATCATATGACAGATAATCTACTGGGAAGACTAAACTAAATGAAAGTTGCACACAAGAATCTCAGGCCTTTAACTGCAGCAGCCCTCAGGTTAGATGGAGTATGTCATATATAATAACAGGATAATGGTGGGTGCATTTCTATTGGTCTAGGAGACATGATGGAGTGCAAGCAGTATCCTAGGTTGGTACTATAATTTCTCCCTAGTGTCCTAGGATCTCGGCCAAGAAATCCTCTCTGCGCTTGGTTTTCCAGGAGCAGGTGAAGGACCAGTCAAGGCTCACTCTTAGATATTGTAATAGGTTTGGGAACTGAGTCAGTATGACAAAGGGATCACTATAACAACATATCAACATCAACGTTCAGTTAGTAGTATTACACAACCGCATACACCTTTATCTACACTTAGAAATTCTTAGGTAGTTACAATGACAGATAATAAAACAAACACTAAAGTCTTAACACCTTTGGGGGAGCAAGATATGAATCCAAAATGTCGTGGGTGTTTCAAAACTGCAACAACCGAAAAAGAGGTTTAGTTTATGAATCAATGCATTTCTTTGGATGGTGATTGTGATCACTTAGAAATTCTGGGCCTGATTCACAAAGATAAACTTAACTTTTGTGAAAGTGTACAATTGTTTGCTATTCACAAAAATATTTTACTAGTAGTACCTATATGACTGTGGAGTCTCAAAGATAGGACTGTCCCATCTTTTTATGTGCGGAGACTCCACAGTCATAAAGATACTACTAGTAAAATTCCTTTGTGAATAGCAAACAATCATAAACGTACACAAAAGTGTAGGTTTATCTTTGTGAATCATGCCCTCTGTATCTATCAGATGCTCAAAGGGCAGGCTAAGGCTATGAGGAATAATGTGGGTATGGAGTCTTCATTCGCAAGTCAATTGAATACCACTGTACAACCCAATCAAAAATATCTGTCAATGGTTAATGGGAGAAGAGTTTCAGGGCTGCCAAAGGACACCCCTGGTGAAATTCAATTAAATGTTTGAACTGCATTGTTCGATTCCCACTACTTTTAAATAGTTCCAGCTAACAGAAGTGGGGACCACTGGTGGAATAATGACTAGATGGCTTGATTCTGGCTCATCACCGTTAGGCTGGTAAAGATGGCCATGGGATCCATAGATGACGTTCAGGGTACCAGTGATATTAACAAATGTATTGCTCATTTCCTAAAGGTCAAGGTTAATATTATCTAGTGCCAGGGTGCACCTTGGGCTGTGGGCACTCATTGATCCCTAAGGACCCAAAGGTAAAGTAAGGGTGGCAATGCAGTTTGAAAGAGCTGTACTCAGAATCGAAACGCATAGTGACTTAATGGGGTGCAGTGAACATGAAGGGTGGGAAAAGCTAATGGGTCTAACAATGAAGGCCTTTGGAGCAGCCTGATGAGAGACTTCCTTCCACTATTAATGGTTAGAAAATAATCCACAAGTTAATTACCAGAGTTACTTACTCTCAACACCTGAGCCTTGGAGGGAAACAGATGGTGGAGATGGTTTCTTAAGACCGTACTCAAGACACACTGTGGCTCATAGGCCATGGTCTGATGCCACGGATGGCTGAGCCATGTGTCGAGAAAATATCAAGGACATTACAAGGTGAGCAAACTCCTGTCATCTCAACGCTCTGCTCTCAAGCATTGTGACACTTGAGTTCACAGGATTCAGCTTTCCATAGGGTCTTGAGGTTTGGGGCTAGCTTAGTGGGGCACAACAACAGAGATATATTCTTGGCATTGAAAGGACCTGCGACCATTTGTTTAGTACTCGTCCGATGTCAATCCTTCAATGGTCTTTTTAGCAGCATGAAAGTGTAAAGAAGAGCAAAATGTCATAAACTCGGGTAAATATACAGTGTAACTTGATATGGCAACACAATAACCCATGTCAACGACCAAATGAAGGTTGGTAAAATTTTATTACAAATTCAAAAATAGTTGGACATATATACGAATCTCAGCATAAGAGCATAAAAATACAAAGGAATCAGGAAAAATCCAAATATTCTGAAGAGATTTACTCGATGCAGCAAGAAAAGAACAAGTTCTATGACTATCATGCATGTAATCAGAAAGCAAAAGATAAAGTTGCCCCTGCATCAGCACTTCATTGCAGTAAAGCATTTAATTCTATCTATCCCTACTCTAACTCTAGAAGTGGCATCCCTTTTTTAGCCTTGAAGCAAGAGGTTCGAAAGAGAAAAGGTGTCAGTGGTTAGAAACTTCCCAAGAAATCGCTTTACCATCAGATGGGTCAGCAGCATAAGCCACGGGCAGGAAAGAAACAAGCTAGCACTCAGGTGCTGTCTGTCAGAAAGCCAATATGGAAAATGAACATCTGTACCTCTCCACAATGCATCATATATTCAATATTGTATTCAGCAAATATCCCATAATGCTTTTCTCACAAGTAGTCTAATGTAGGCTCAGCCACAACATTTTCCATGACGTTGATTCCTTCCACGGCCTTCTCCATGTACACCCTTCTGCAACAGTTCATACTTGGTCTCTCCTCTTCTCCTGTGTGAACGCACCTCCCTTCATCTTATCTTCACCAGGCCGAGCTAAGTGTAACTCTTTCATTCCTCAACTATCTAACTATCAACGCTAACAGAGTGTTTGTCCATGGAATGTTGCAAGTAAACAAGCAAAATTCTATAAGACGCGCATGGGAATCTTAGGGGCATATTTACAAGGACTGGCACATCCCTGCAAATCAGCAGAGATGCACCCGAAAACTTGCGACACACAAAACTACTCTTGCGCCACAACGGATGTGCCGCATTTACAATGCAGCGCGCCGTGGAGCACGGATAGGCAGTTGCGTGTTGTATCTGCCGGCGTAAGGTTGGCGCAGTGCTAGAGTTGTGTCGCGGGCGCGATGCAACTCCAACACTGTCCCAACCCGGCCTATCTCTAACATGCTGCCTCACGCCTTACGCCTTCTTCAAGCAGGCGCAAGGATTTGACGCAGCGGCTTTGGAAAAGTGACTGAGTGAAATCTTGTAGATTTCACTCAGGCACTTTTCCAAAGTTTTCCTGGGCGGGCCACCAACAATGTGACGGTACGCCACACTGTACCTGATGCAGGTATAATGTGGTGTAGGGGTTTACGGCATGACGCATCTCCCTAGATGCGTCACGTTGTACATCTGTTGCAGCATGTCGCTTGCTTTACGCCGCCGCTGCGTCAAAGAAGTGACATAGCGGTGGGGCAAATGCGTCGCAAGTGCCTTGTGAATCTGCCCCTTAGTAGTCATTTCAGAAACAAGAACATTTAAAATGTACAGCAAACTTGGGCCTACCGCTTAGGCCAAAATAATGAATGCATCATGTTATATGTGTTTAGCATTTACCATAAAGTCATGATCATGTTTAATAGAAACATGAACTAAACTTTATTAGTACGTCTATTTCAATTACATAATTAATATAATAAACATTAAAAATACATTTAATATGTCAATGTGTCACATTACTAATGAGCCCTATATAAGTGTGTTACATCCTTTATACGTTTCAGTACTATTTTATGAATTCCTGGTTAAATTTCATATTTATTTCACAGGAACACATTACTTGATTCACATTTCCTCTAACATCTAGTCCCACCATTAGCACTGAATAATATCTGAGTGCATACTACAGGTGGTTACATTGCACTCCTAACAGGTACCCCATGTAGGATATGAATTTCCGCTCTATCAGCATTCATTATCAGCAGCCTGTAGAGTCATCATCTAAGGTCCACATATAATATCAAATACTAGCTTTTGTAGCACAGTACAGAGTCCGTTTTCGAGCAATGATGCCAGTCTCCAATCAAGAAGGATGGCTATTTTGAATTTGAAATATTCAGCTACCCAGAACTTGGGCTTCAATCTAGAGGTGGAGGATAGGCGTGCAGTTTTTGTCATAGAAGCCTTAAAGGGACTGTCAGAGCCAGATTATTTTCTACATCCTGAGCCAGACATAAAAAAGTGGTCTCCCACAGAATTTATCAGGACCACATCTGCACAGCATCATCCTTGTGCATACAATGTTATCTACAAAGAGGAACACTAATCACTTGTGGGAGTAAAGACCAAGGTTATGAGGCACTTACTGGTTTTACCTAGAGTACAAGTGGAAGCACAGAGAAAGGATGTGGGGGCCTGTAGATGAGACTCTGCTGTCAGTGATATTCAGTATCCTTAATGAGAGCAAAATTGCAGGCCCTACCGAACCTTACATACATGTTGAGTTGTGCCAGTAATTATGGTAACAGTTTCACCAGAGTTAAGAAGACCATCAGCTAACTTACTGTAAAAGTGGTGGATGTCAAATGTGGTGGGGCTCACTCCTCGGGATTCATCACAACAACCAGTGCTGTTAATAATCCTACAATAATACGAGGTGAAAATTCAGATACACCGTGCTGGAAAGGGAATTTTCGCCAAATTAACTGTATTTATTTTTTAAGTTTTCACCCATCATTCTGAAACATGATTTCGTTCCACGGTGGATTAAGCTGAAACAAAGACATGTCTGTAGGTTGTGTAATCAAGCTGCGGATACTATTACCCATACTGTCTGCATTTGCCCTGACCTATTAACTGAGCTGTGATCTATGCAGAGAAGACTACTAAATAAAAATGGCATATGTACATGAGGCCAGTCAATTATTGTGTGCCTGAACCCAAACAACTTGCACTTGAATATTTCCTTTACTAAATACATGATGGTGGTAGAAAACAAATGATAAACTTTACGTAAGAATTAATTCGATGTGGACAATATAGATGGATGTATAAAATATTGAATATCTTAAATAAAAATTAACTGATGAAATGGTTAAATAAATACTAACCAAGGAGCATCAAGTATACAAATACAATTCAAGCATTACATTATGCAAGTAATCAAGTATCAACAATAAAAGTTCAAAGCAGGCTTCTTTCTTCAGTTTGCAAATTCTTTAATTATATCATTTGATGACGATATCCAATCTATCGGTGTTCATATCATTTTCACAAACAACTGTTGCATAGTCTATACAATTTCCACAACTACAGCCTACACGTTTCGTCCCATCAGGGACATCATCAGGGCTGTGAAAAATAAAAAACAAAAAGTAACTATTATGATCTAACACACTCAAAAATAAAGTTTCTCTTACAAATGCACATAAAATGACCTGCCTATATACCATTCTAGACATACTTCAGTCACTGCCGTATCCTGCCTATATACCATTCTATTTTAATGAAAAGTGTTGACCTGCCAATATTACATATCATGTTGAAACCAAAAAGCAGAATCCTGCCCCTGGTGGTCTACAAATTCAAATTCATAGAAATACATTATTTCAGTTCACATTTAAATGTAGGAAATTCTATATCAGCATGGATGCTAAAATGTTAGCGATTCAGTTACCCTGGCATCATTTCTCACCTTCAAAAACTATTTTCCTCTCTCCATCCACAGTACTGATGCCTTGTGTATTCCCCAATACTCTTCTTTCTGGTCTGGTTTCTTAAGCCTATTCGTTAGTGCCTACGATACTTCAAAAGAGACAAAATAAATGTAAAAAACCACAAGTAACTAGCTGTAGAATTTCTTATCTTCACATCTGATAACATGATACCTCCAGCGAGACCCTTATTATTAAACTCACCTATCATTTGAAGTGCAGGTGATCATTAAATTAATGTTATGGCATGGGTCATCAAAATTCTGAACCCAGTAGTTGATCGTCCAAAAAGTTGTACACAGCGACTGAACAGTTGCCTGTAATATATCCAAAGAAGGATATGTCTTAATAACTGTACCCTTGCTAGGGCCCCAACTCCCATCTCAATCTCCAATCGTGGCCTACTCAAAGATAAAATATAACCCCCCACAGAATTAAATTTAGAACATAGTCCCATTCGCTATTACGCATTTTAGTTGCCTCCAGAACTTGCCCCCATTCCTATTTTAGGTATACCTACTCATCATGAATAATTAATGTATCATCCTTTTTTCCAGTACATGAAATATTTCGTGCTATCGAACACCCTTAGTCTTAAACCAATATTCTCATTACTCACCTGATTACCAATTGCCACAGTCGCCCCGTCTTCTTAACATAAGTTAGCTCGAGTCACAGTCATTTCCTTCTATAAAGCTTATTCAAAAACCCAGTCGCAGTGGCCTGTAAAGTACCATAAACACAAAGAATCCAATTACCAGCCTTAGCTAGTCAAGTTTCTAACTGTTATTGAAACACCCGTCTCATAATCTTACCTATTCATATCGACCCGTTGTCACTAAGCATTGTTCCGTCTTGACAGCCGGTATGATAATTCCCGCCGTGCCTACCTATGTGTTCGACCCCATTATTTATGGCCATTAACAACCAATAGGCTCGAACCGTGAATTCCCACATCATCAGGTGATCTCTCCACCCATGTTTCCTCTGTGGTTCGCACCTACCTTCATCAACAGAATCGCGCATATTCAAAAGACCTCGGACCGGAAATACTACAGTTCGTATCCTGTTGGCGAAATCAGGCAATCACCATCCTTGATATTACTTCCCACCTTCCACCAATATCATCAAATAATGACTCCACCCCTGTTTCCTCTGTGGTTCACACCATCCATTATAATCAGAATCATGCATAGTCTAAGAAATCTCGGGCCGGAAATACTACAATTGGTATCCTGTTGTCATGAACAGCCAATCACCATCTTTTATATTACTTACTGCATTCCCCCGACAGGAAATCCTTCAATTTATTTCCTATCAAAATGTGTACTCCATAAAACAGTCACCGGTAACATTTCAAAGCATATCATGTGAATACGTTCCCCCATCACAGGACCTGATTAAATATATAACATTTTAACACGATCCAAACATCACAGAATCCGAATATCATACGCTGCGAACCGCAAAACTACCCATACTTCGTTTGTCAATGTTTTCAACTTTTATATTGACAAACAACATTCATTGCGTCAATATCTACGTGCGTAGCCTGACTACATAAAATTGTTATCCAATCGGTAAACCCGTAGTTTGAGTACCAAGAACATGTATTATCGCCGGTCCTATTTACTTTCGCCAATTCTACAATCAACATCAAACAGTCTCGTTCACAAAGACCCTACACATCTCATATGTGATAACCCAATATGCAGCATAAAAGATTAAGCCCAAAAATCAAACTTATATTCTATCCTCTAATATTAGAAAACAGTATCTTCCAGGTTTCATGCCCACAGAAGACTATAAATCAACAAACAAATACGAATGAATACCAATGTATCACTCACCTCTCTTCCTGCACCTTCTACTCATCGCAAACCTTACAGAAACATGGCTGTACATCAAATATCCTCCCCGTCAGGCAAACCAACCTTTCTTAAGATCTATTTATTCTTCAACCCACTGAATCCTGTTCCACTAGAGCTATTCAAGATCAACCCATTATTGCAAAAAGTAATGTAATTCTGAGTCACTGTGTAGACCCAACTTAACCGCTCTGCAGCGGCTGATCCACCTCGCTTCTTGCTTTCTTATTATTAATTCCCAATAACCACCTCTACTCTTGTGTTCAATTTTCTGAATCCCATGGAACTTGAATTCCTTTCGAGTATTATGACTCTCCTTGATATGTTGAGAGAAGGGTGATTTAGGATCTTGGTTTAAAATGGCACGTCTGTGTTCTTGTATCCTAATTTTAAGATTTCTCTTAGCACTGCCAATGTAAATTTTCGTGCATGACCAAATGATCACATAAACCACCCCAGTGCTGTTACAATTGATGAATTCCTGGATCCGATAAGACTTTTCAGTATTATACCGGAATTCCTTGATACGATTAATGCCTAAATGGCAAACAGTACAGGATCCACAAGTAAAAAAACCTGTAGGTGGTGAGGGTGTCCACCCAATTGTGGATTTTTGTGGTGGTTCAATATAATTTCTCATGATCATGTTCCCTATAGTAGGGCTCCTTCTATAAATTATTCTCAGTTTCTCCCTGATATTCTCGAGTAAACCTGGTACACCCTGCAGCATATGCCAATTCCTTTTGAGAACCCTATAAATCTTATCCTTCTGCGCATTGTAAGTCGTTACAAGTGCTAGTTGCCTCTTAGTGTGTTTTTTGGTCTTGGGAACTAACATCGTGTCTCTTCGAATCAGAGAAACTCTGCTTGAAGCCTTGTCCAGTGTCCTTTTCTGATAACCCCTAGTACTGAGTCTAATATTGAGTTTATTCAATTCCTCCTTGAAACTGCTATCTGTGCTGCAATTTCTCCTGATCCTTACCATTTCTCCAAATGGTATTCCATTTATAACTGATGCTGGATGCGTGCTATCGGCTCGCAAAATGGAATTTGTGGCCGTCCCTTTTCTGTAAAGTTTGCTTTTGATAGAATCTCCTTCTACAAACAGTTCTACATCAGAAACTCTATTTTTCTGTGCTGATAATTCTTCGTAAGAGTGACATTAAAGTCATTCAAATTCAGAAATTGTAAATATTCTTCTATATCTTGCTGTGTGCCTCTCCAAAGTAACAGAATGTCGTCAATAAAACGACCCCAGAAAAGAATAAAATCTGTCCAGTTCGCGGCTCTTCGGCTCCAGGCATGCTCCCTCTCAAACCAACCCATGAAAAGGTTGGCGTAAGAGGGAGCAAACCTGGAGTCCATTGCCGTACCCCTAATTTGATGATACCATTCATTTTGGAAGAGGAAGAAGTTATTTTTTCAAATCATGGAGCTCATTTCCACAATCATGGCGGAAAGCTCAATCAAACTAGAGCTTCGGCTACCTAAGAAGTGTTTAAGCGCTTGTTCACCGTTCTCATTGTTAATACAGGTATATAACCCAACCATGTCTAGTGTAACAAAACTCATTCCTTCTTCCCATTTAACATTTTCCAATTTATTGAGGACATCTATGGTGTCTCTTACATATGATGGTACATTACTTACTAAGGGTTTAAGGAAAATGTCCACATATTCAGTTAAGTGTTCTGTCATGCTCCCTATACTGGAGACGATTGGTCTGCCTGGTGGAGTTAACCTCGATTTGTGTACCTTCGGTAATGTATATATGAAAGGGAACGATGGATTAAGTACATTCAGATATTTAAATTCTGCATCATCTAATAAACCAGCCTCTTTCCAAGAGAACAAACGTTCTGAACTTCCTCTCAGAGCCTCCCCTGTGGGATTGCTAGTAAGTTTACGATAACAGTTCTGATCTGATGACTGTCTTTTAATTTCCTGGCAATAGTCAACTTTGTCCTGCACAACAATGCTCCCCCCCTTATCCGCTTCTCTAATCAAGATACTCTCATTGTTTCTAAGACTTTTGAGGGCACATCGTTCTTGTGGTGTTAAATTATCCTTCCATCTTTTATGTGTGTCACATTTTAATTCACAATCCTCAATTCTATGAAATTCTTCGAATGATTTCTGTACGAACAAATCTATTGCCACAAATTGTAGTCCCTGAGGCGTGAACTTAAAAGTGGGGTGTAATCCACTAGTACAACTATAATTGGTTTCAACACCCAGTAAATTAGCTACATCATCAATCCCATACAGTTCCCCTTTCAGTTAAGTACATTAATAATTGCACTTCACGTACATGTGAGATAGTCAGTTCAGAGTTTTTAATCACAGTTTTAGCATTAGCACCGTTGTCCAAAACAGAAAAAAAACTTTTAAATTTTAGAAGTTGTGAAAATTTGAACAAATCAATCTCGAAACTCTGTATAATTGCATGCATATTGTGGACAAAAAGATAAACCTTTTTTCAGTACCGAAATTTCATTCATATTTAACGTTCTTTGTGAAAGATTAATCACTTCCAATTCATTTTCATGGCTAACATTCACAAGTGATTCATTATCAGCATTCCATTCTATTTCCTTAACTTGTCTTGGCTCCTGGTTCCCATCCTTAAACTTTCTGTGTTTCCTCCTCCCCCGTCTTGTACTACTGGGAACTTTCTTTTGCCCCTCTTTATTCGGCCAATTTCCTCCAAAAAAGAGGAATTGGTAGCTGGTGTTATTGTTCCTCCTGCTGCTCCAGGTTCATCTGTAGATGAGATACTGGAGCTGTTGTAGTTCACTGAGCTCAACTCACTTTGGATATCAGTAGCTGATGTTTTCTTGGGTTTATTCACCTCATCGAACCCTTTCGCAAAAGTAAATATTCTACCTTCTATGTAGTCCCTTTCATCACTGCGAATTTTACTTAATTTTTTGTCCTTGATTTAAATCTGATGTCGATTAATGACATCCTTCAAGATTGCATAATTTTTTTCTTTAGCATCTTTAAGGTTCATGTCTTTAATTTCTTTTTCTAGCTCAACAATCTGTTGTTTGAGTTTCTCAACCTTTCTTTCAGCATTTTTAATAAGAATATTTATCATCGTAAAAGATGAGGCATAAAGATTCTCTTCCCAATCTTTCAGGAGGTCTGATTCTAGATCATCGTAAGTAGGAAAGATTAAAATTCTCAACCCTCTCGGGATATCGTCATCAAATGATATAATTAAAGAATTTACAAATTGAAAAAAGAAGCCTGCATTGAACTTTTATTGTTGATTCTTAATTACTTGCATAATTTAATGCTTGAATTGTATTTGTATACTTGATGCTCCTTGCTTAGTATTTATTTGATGTTTTAGTGGCTTAAACGGTGGGCTGCTACAAGTTGAGCGTCAACCAAGATTTGGATAAATCTATTGTGAATAACTGTATGTAAATTATCACTGTGCACACGATTTAAGTACACTCATCGTGTCAGTATGATGAAATGGTTAATAGGGTTTTTGGTTTCTTGTCATCGATTGGCTGTTTTTACTTCCCTTGTTGTAGCTAGTTTTTGATTACAACCTTTTTAAGTCGAGCCTTGCGGCAGCATGCATGCACTTCTCGCTCTGCGAGGCATGCAGTAGTTGAGTATGCTGTGCAAGCCTTGCCCACTCTCCGCCTATACTTTTCATTGGCTGTTGTCATTGCCCTGGGTAAATGCTGGCTTCCGATTTATTATGAGCCTTGTTAGTCCCTCCTTGTTACCGCCTTATCTCCATTTCGTACCGCCCATAAGGACGGGACCTTTTACTTGGCTCGTTGCACAGTCTGCTTTATCTAGGAGGTCAGCACTATTTTGTTTATTTATGGGTACTTATGGGGATAATGGTGGATGCTATTTCTTGTATTTGTATCCTGAGCGTGGCGCCCGCTTTATGGACACCACACTCAGTTTGTTTATTTATTTATATTTCATTTTCATGTTGAGCGCGGCGTCCACTTCTGGGACACCGCGCTCTGTTACTTTTATCATTTTTTTCAACTTTCATAATGAGTGTGGTGCCCGCTTCAGGGACACCACGATCTTTCTTTTTTTTTTTACTTTAATACTGAGCGCAGCGCCCGGTTGAAGGACACCGCGCTCAGAGTTAAAGTTTAAAAAACTTTAAAAAACGAGCACTATGTCCTTGAAGCATTGTTGCACTCAGTTTTAAACAAGTCTGTTGATCTTTAAAATAAAGAGGTGTGGCTAAAAAAATGTGGCGCATTTACCTTTCCCGTTTCTTGTTTTTTTGTTCTTGCATTGAAATGCAGCTCACGGTGGAGTAAGCGGGCTCACTGATTCCACAGTATGACCAATGGTCAGTTTTTATTTATCCCAGATACAGCAGAGTTTTCTTCCATGGCCCATGTCAGCATAATGCACTGCAGTAACACTGTTACTAGGCACACTCTTCCATTAGGCTGAAAACCTGCAGCATGTGTTCTTAAGGTACTACCCTAAAAAAACTCCTAAAATAATGTTGCCACAAAGTGCTGCCAAATGTATCTTTGATTCTATGGCAGGACCGGAGGCTCCGATTATGCTTTCTCAATTTCTTTACTACTTAACAGCAGACAATGAGAAAAAAGTAAACATTACAATAAACTAAGTTTCCCATGAGGCTTTGAACCACGCCTCCTTCATCAACCATTAACAACAGAGGTTAGCATACAAAATAATGAGGCACCATCTTGACTACCTCTTTCTTTGCTGCTCCGCAGTCAAGATAAGTGCCTCATTATTTTGTTCATGCTTTGGCTGTGATATTGAGAAGACGATGTCTTAAATGACTGGTATTGTGATTTCTATGGTCTTGTATATGCGATATGTTATTGCCTTCTATCAGTATTTCTGTAGCGTTATTGCACCGCGCTGTGTTCAGCGCACGCAATCTCGCTTACTGCCGTCTTTTTCTCAGTGCGTGTTGTGCTGTGCTTGTGTGCCGTTTTATTCAAATTTTTGCTTAATTGACTTATTACTTGCTTTGGGAGTCTAAAGCCCGTGTTGCGCACTCATGCTCAGGCTGGGAATTGGTCCCCCACTCAGGGAGCAAGGTGCACACCAGAGCCCGATCGGGACACCTGCGTGCGTCTCGGGAGCCTGCGCGCATGCAGTTCCCTCGCACAAGCTGGAAAGACGCCTCACCCAAGTCTGGTTCCTTGGGGAATACGCAGCTGGCAGTCGGTGGAGCCGGTACCAGGCCTCTCTTAACTCTAACAATTAAACAGGTGTCCCTGAAGGAATTATTCCAATTCTATTCAGTCAATTCAAAATCTTGCCACAAAAGTGGTCAGCAATTGAAACTAGAGCAAGGAAAAAAGAAAACAGATTTAAACTGGTTTTTTATTACTCAAAATTATCACTTTTTGGATTTTTCTCTTTTATACACAAATCTAAAATATGGCAACAAAAATACTACTATACAGATGACAAAAATTCTCAGTAGTATCAGGCAACTTTTGCTATACACATGAAAAACCAAATATCATGTCGAAAACGGTATTTTACAAAATACAATTATTTGATATTCAAATTAATGTGACAACAGTAAGCAAAACGTTGCCAGGCGTCGACGTTTCGGTCCTTAATTGGTTGAAATAATCCATAGGACCATCTTCAGGACCATACGCTGCACATATTAATCTAAAAACCAAATGTACATAGCAGTATCAGAACCTTGCCCTTAAAGCATCATCCACCCAGTCCAACAAATATTGTGACTGAACCTGTGACACATGCTTGAGGTGTGATACATAAAATGACACCCAACACCAATATAAACCATTAGCCCATGTGCCAACACCTAAAAGCAAACTAAATGAAAGACATTACATACACAAAACGGGGGGGCTTACCCAAGACCTCCAGCCGGAAGTCAAAATGATCAAAAGGTTATGCACTGTATAAACCTCCTGTCTGAACAAAGAAATCACCATAAGTATCACGAGATCATTTTTGGAGACCCTTATCTGAACAGGCAGGCAGGGTTTACTTACCCTCCGTTAGTCCTATCTACAAGGGCTCCTGTGGTACCTGTGTGGCCCCCACTACCCCAGCTTTGCTCCCGACCGACACCTGATCTCTACTGAGAGCTTGGGTTGTAAAATTGAGCTTCTCTCTGGGGAATTTAGTGCATATATATAAGTATATATATATATTTACCGAATGTCGGACTGCGAAGTCTATGAGAAGGAGGTGGCTGTGTATGGTCCTGCAGAGGACGCAGACTTTTATTATGATGACTCTATGGAAGCTCTCATTGACAAGAGATTAGACTCTAAATTAGAAAAGGTCCTCTCCTCTGCCTTACTGCCTATTTCCCAATGCCTGGAACAGTTAGTTGGTAGTAATCCTGCCCCCACTGGCACTCCCACCCTCTCCCCCCTTTCTCCACCCGAGCCACTTGGGCTCCCCGGGCCACACATTCAAGTTTATTCCAAACTATGCAGTTCTAAAGAACATAATTACGGTGACAATCCTGCCCCTTCCTCTCCAACCCCTTCTCCCTCTGTCCCTCTGTCCCTGTTCCCATTACAGACACTGACACAGATGCTGATTCCTCTCATGGGATTGCGTCCTCACAAACGCGCCATGCAGAGCAAACATTCCTCCTTGCCTGTCTAACCTTCTCCCTTCTCCCTTCTCTTTTGACCCTTCAGATATAGATCGCCCACATTCCTCAGTCTGGGCTCCCGCCCAGTCAGTGGCAAAGTATATGCAAATCCACCTGCGTAAGAGCTTTGATAAAGAAGTCAGAGCCCGCCTCAAATCCGAATGCCCCCGTCCTGACCAGGCTCACAAAGTGGCCCTCACACCAGATATTGATTCCTCTATGCCCACCTTTCTGAAGAAATATAAGAAATATCCCAAAAAGGGCATAGATTGCGCCCTTAGGGTGTGCCAGGACAAGTTGTTTGAGGTTTCAGGACCCCTGGCAAAGATTCTAGAATTGGCCTTTTAGGCACAAGAGACTGGGGCTGCTATCCACCTGGAGGTCCTGGTGGGTTGGACCCAGAGGGCGATTTGCCAACTGCGCTCTTTCGTCCGAAAGGCGCAAGTCAGTCCTTTTGCCAATCGACCCACAACTGGTTGAATTGGCTGCGGCCGAACCTGGCCCTCTGGCTGAGGGTCAGCTTTTTGGAGAACGTTTTGTCAAGGACATAGCGAAATTTGTCAACACATCTTTGGACAAATCGCAGTCCTCGCTCAAGAGGGTCTTCCACCCACTCTCTGGCAGGGCCGGTCATGGCAGGGGATGCTCAGCCGGCCGCTACAACAACCCAAGTCCCCAGCGGGGCTTCGCCCCACAACATAGAGGGTACACCCAGGAACCAGATCAAGCAGGCTTCCGTGGCCGGTATAACAGGGGCGTCAACAGTGTTTTCAAGAACTTCGATGCCCAGTCATCAGGTATGGCTGCCACCTTTTCCAATGATCCCCCTCAGGGGCAGACTGTTACATTTTGTGATGAATTGGACACAGTTAACCGCAGATGCGTGGATCCGCCACACGGTTTGGGGTTATCAGATAGAATCATCAGACTCTCCTTGTCAATCGGCTCCTCCATTTCCACTCCTTTTTTTTCCCTAAAAGAGCAAGCTTTTATCGATTCAGAGCTTCGGGATCTTTTGGTAAAGCAAGCTTTTGCTGTGGGACCCTTCATTCCTGACGGGTTTTGCAGCAACGTCTTCTTGGTGCAAAAGAAGGGAGGAGGTCGGGGATTAGTTTTAAATCTCAGAGAGTTCAACCCTTTTGTGGTATACCGACACTTCAAGATGGAGGGCATCCATCTGTTGAGAGATCTTCTTTTGGAGAAAGACTGGATGGTCCGTTTGGATCTAAAGGATTTAGCCCCTCCCATCAGAAATGTCTCCAATTCTCAGGGAAAGGGCAAGGGTACCGGTATCGTTCCCTTCCTTTCGGCCTGTCCTCAGCCCCTTGGGTGTTTACCAAGCTATTAAAACTGGTGGTCACTCGTCTGCGAGCGATGGGAGTTCGTATGATCGTTTATCTAGATGACATGTTACTTCTGGCTCAGGGCCGGAACCTTCTGCTCACACATTTAGGGTGGACAACCATTCTGTTGCAGGAGTTAGGGTTTGTGATAAACCTCAAAAAATCAATGACCACCAGAGCCAACTGATGGACTTCCTGTAGTTTCAAATATATTCAGTCAACGCCCAGTTACTCCTCCCTTTGTCCAAAATCAAATTGATAAAGAGAGAGATTTGCTCCACCCTGTTGAAACAGATGGTCTCGTTGAGATCCTTAGCTAGAATTGTAGGCCTACTGGCCTCGTGCGTTGCAACGACTCAAGATATTTTTATCTGCAGAAAAGATATTTATATGATCACATGATTCCCTTGTCTCCAGAGGTTCAGGAGGAGCTTCGTTGGTGGTTAGAACACATGGAAGTGTGGAATGGCGAGGCCATTTTCTGCGCCTCTACAGACGTCTTCATAGAGTCAGATACCAGCCGATAGGGCAGGGGCTGGGGAGCGTCGGTCCACCGAAGAGTTAAAGCTGCACATCAACTGTCTGGAGTTGTTAGCGGGCGGCATAAAGTCGATCTCCCCTCGGAAGAGTAATTGTTGCATCCTTCTAAGGATGGACACTGTTTCAAGGTTGCGATACATAAATCACCTGGGAGGGACGAAATCCCGGATGTTGGCCAACATTGCAAGGGAATTTTGGCAATTCTGTCTGGATCATAAGATCAGTGTGATAGCGGAGTATCTGCCTGGCAAATTCAATCAGATAGCGGACTGGAACTCCATGTTTCTGAGGGACTTCAGCGATTGGAGACTCCATACTTCGCTTTTTATAGAGATCATGAGTATGCAAGGTCCTTCCATGATAGCCCTCTTTGCCTCTAGCTTCACCTCCCACGCATTTTCAGCTGGAGACCGGATCCTATGGTGACGGGAATGGATGCGTTCCTTCAACATTGGGGGTCCCAGAAGAAAAATGCTTTTTCTCCCTCCGCTCTGATCACGAGAGTGGCGGCCCAGGTCGGTCGACAGGAGACGTCATTAGTGTTGGTCACACCATTGTGGAAGACTCAATCGTGGTTTCCGACACTGGTGGAATTATCAGTGGACTTACCATTGTAACTACCTGTGTTTCCGTTGCTTCTCCAGGACCCAGTGGGATTCCCTCATCCTCTGGTCCTTCAGAATCAGTTATCCCTCATGGTTTGGACGCTCTCAGCAGACAAAAACGAATTGAGGGCCATCAGCGGCTGCCAAATTTATACAGCAGGCTGGGGCTCCATCCACCCGCAAACGATGTTCTTAATCATGGAAGCGATGGATGGGTTGGTGCCTTCAACAACAGGTGGATCCTGTGGGATCTGATGTGAAGGAAGTATTACATTTTTTATCTGAATGTGCTGAATCAGGTCATTCTTATAGGTCTGTTAATAAATTCAGGCCAGCTCTCTCTGTGGGACACAATCACATCGATGGTAAGCCGGTGGGAATGCATCCACTGGTGTGTAAGTTGTTGAAGGGCATCAGAGTTGCTCATCTGCCTCGTCCCAGATACACTACGTTATGGGATGTTTCGTCTTTATTAGAATCTTGGCCCGATAAGGATTTATCGTTAAAACAATTAACTGCTAAACTTACTATGTTATTGTGTTTGATCTCCTGCAGGAGAGTTTCTGATGTTCATGCCTTAGATTTGGCAGTAAGGATGTTCTGTCCATAGGGTGTAGGTTTCATCATCTATAGGAGGACTAAGACTGTGTCACATTCGGTTGAGTATCCTGCTTAACCTCAGAATCACAAATTATGTGTGTTAAAATGTTTGAAAGTATATGAGGAACGTACATTAGTTCATAGAGCAAACCCTTTGGGTCAATTGCTTTTGGCAATCCGAAAACCTTTTCGTCCAGTTTCATCGGCCACCTTGGCACGTTGGGTCAGATGGGTTATGTCTGAAGCAGGGATTGACATTTCTGTTTATGGTGCACATTCCACCAGAGGCTCCATGGCCTCTAAGGCTTATATTTTGGGGTCTTGTTTAAAAGATATTTTGAAAGCTGCAGATTGGTCTTTGGACTTGATGTTTAAAGTATTTTACTATAAACCTATTACGCATGTTTCTTCTGTTGTGGTTGGTCAGCTTTTAACCAGCATAATCTGAGCCTCCGGTCCTGCCATAGAATACAAAATTTTCCAGCTATCACAACAAGAATTTTAGATTCTATTAAGGACATGGAGGCGAAGATTATCCCACCTGTTGGGACAGGTAATATTTATAATGTCATGTTGTAAGATGATTAACTATGTGATGTAATTTTCCCACCCTGAAATATCAAACCTTTATGGGTTCCATATTTTTCAAACTTGTTTCTGTTTCAGGAACGGATTCCAAACAGAATTGAAGCTACGATACTTCATGATATGGATCTCCTTGTTGTTGGAGGATGGCTGTCGCCTCGAGGACTGTTGAGAATTGCTCTCTGTTGAGAGTTGGATCTGCTGTTGTTGCTCTCCGTTGAGAGCCAGTACTATTGTTTGTTTTCGGACACTTAAAGGACTGTTTTTTGCAAAGAAGGAGGTAGTCAAGATGGTGCCTCGTTATTTTGTATGCTAACCTCTGTTGTTATTGGTTGATGAAGTAGGCGTGGTTCAAAGTCTCATGGGAAACGTAGTTTATTGTAATGTTTACTTTTTTCTCATTGGCTGCTGTTGAGTAGTAAAGAAATTGAGAAAGCATAATCCTCGCCTCCGTGTTCTTAATAGAATCTAAAATGTTGTATTGCTGCATAATTTAGTCAAGGCTGCCACATAATTTGGTCCTGCACTGCTCCATAATTCCAGTGACACTGAGTCTAATTTAGATCACTCAGAGCTACAATACCCATAGATAGAAAAGCCACAATAGTTGTAATAGTGGCACCACATCTCGCCCAAATAAGCACTACCCAGGCCAATAGGCCTGGCTATTACGTGCTAATGCATCATAACACGGGCATGAACAAATGTTGCCTGCATGCATTTACATATGAAACCCCTGACCTGATGCTTTTGCCAATGCCTGTGTTTATTTCCCTTTCCACTAAAAGCTACCTTAAAGAATTGAAACATTTTAAAATATGCAGTTAGAATCTTTGGAGTAACATAAACAAGCATTTGTAATGCAACAGGTCTCGCATTTACGCGGGTTTAAGCTATTGGCATTGTACATGACAATGCCTTTTATTTATGTTTATAAAAATAACAATAATAGGTATTGTCATTTACAATGCCAATAGCTTAAACTTGCGTATTTGCGAGACCGATTGCATTGCAAACGCTTGTTTCAATAGTCGTAGAAATCAGGGCAAAACACTTTAGGGAATAGTTAACTTGATCTGAGTAATGTAGCTGAATGTATGAAACAATAAAATAACATGTAATGCTTACTGTTGTTTTAATCTGATCAAAGTGTTTCGCAACAAAAATAAGTAAAGCCACCATAAACACATATCTCTAACTCCTCTCCAAACATACCTCCAAATGGGCACAGATTTATATGAACCACATGTGCGCCTAAGCACTTCCTGTGCATAAACCGTACAGATTATTTCCACCTTCCATATAAACGTCACTCAGCCTTACCAACACTGTGCTTTCCCTTTCCCTACTTGCTTACTTCCCCTCGTCTCCCATTTCTATGTCAGGACAGGAGGCTCCGATTATGCTTTCTCATTTCTTTAATGAAATGCTCAGCAGCCAATCAAAAAACAGAACTACAAATCCCATGAACACTTGGGAATGACCCTAGAGGAAACACTATATAAGGTCCATAAATCAGTCTTTCTTCCTCTTTCTTTGCTGCTCCGCAGCCAGTTAAGTCACTTTTACCTTACTTGCATTGCTTTACTTGTTATTGCTCTGCTTTGGTTGTGTGCACTTGCCTTATATTGCGCTGCTTGTACTTTTGTGCGCGTCGCTTGTGTACTCTTGCTCGGCTTCGTTGCCGATATTTTTCTGCGTCCGTTGGCGACGTGTCTTCCTGGGAGCGTGTGTTCACCTCCCTGCGCCTGGCCGCGTCCTTGTGCCCGGTTGCTTTGGTGGAGTGGGAGCAGGGGTCGTCGGCTTCTTGGGAGAGCGCGAGCGCTCTCGAGCCGGTGTTTCAGCGGCAGCGACGTCGCGCATGCGCGTTGCTTGTTTCTGGTTTCTGGCTGTTCGCCTCACGCCGGTCGAGTGAAGGAACGCTTCTCACCAGCGCTCACGCCCACAGCCCTGAACTTTCGACCCCGTCTACGCCGGAGCACAGGAAAGTGTTTTGGCTGATAATTGTTGCATAGGCTCTGCCTAGAGTGGTTTTTTGTTGGCAGGCTCTCTCCCTCCACGTTCTACAGTGTTTTTTCTGGAGTTTGGTGTTTTTCCAACCTCTCTTGGGCCTGCTTTGGGGTTTTTCACTCCCCCTTACTGGTATCACTGATACTCAATATTTAATCGGTCATCTAGTGGGCATTAATTGTTGTACCTTGATACAATGGCTGATTACTATGACGCAGATGATGACTGCTATTATGACGAAGAGGAGGATGACTCTATGGAGTACAACCTGGTCGAAGAGCTGGACAAGGGTGTTCAGTTTTCGGTGAACAAGGCCTTGGTTAGAGCCATAACCCCTCTAAAACGTCATTTGAATGACTATGCTGTTCAGCAAGGGTGGTTGCCGCCTTCTCAAAAGGCCGCGAAATCTCCTCATAACCCTCACAAATCGGACTTTCAAAGACTGGCAAGGGCCTTGTCTTCCGACAAGCCCAAGACTTCTGCGTCACATTCTGTGGAAGAGTCGGACCAGGCTCAGGCCTCTTCCGAGCACGACTCTTCGCCTCCTAAAAAGCGTCTCCGCAAGGAGCGTTTCGTTGACGCTCCTGAGCGTACCCCACTTTTGAATTTTGAACCGGAGGACATCATCCACCCTAATTCCACGTCCTGGTTGCCAGCTCCGGCAGTGGCCGCATATCTTGAGGCGCATGTTCGCCATCCCTTTGAGGCGCCGGTCAGGGCTTGTCTGCGCTCTGAGTGTCCGAGACCGGACCTTGCGGACCACATTGCTGAGACCCCGGAGGTGGACCCCATGATGGTGACCTACCTCAAGAAGTACTCCAAGGACCCTAAGAAAGGCCTCGACCGCTCGTGGCGGTCCTGCCAAGATAAGTTAATGGACATGTTGGGCCCCCTCTCAAAGATCCTGGATTTGGGCTTCAAGGCAAAGGAGGCTTCAGCGACCGTCAATCCGGACGAGCTCATTGAATGGGCTCAGAGAGCTGTGTGCATGTTTGGCAATGTGAACTGCGCCATTTCTGCTGAAAGGCGACGATCTATTCTGCTCAAACTAGACCCGAAGTTGGCCGAATTAGCTACATCAGAGGCCGGTCCGGAGGCACAGGGCCTTCTCTTCGGTCAACCCTTCCTCAAGGAATTGACTAAATTTGTTTCCGCCTTTAGCGGCATTGATAAAGCGCAGGCATCTTTGCGCCGGGCCATGCGTCCGGTTTTCAGCAAGGCCGGACGACGGGGACGGTCGTTCGGCCGTGGGTCGCAGCAGCAGTCCCACAGAGGTTCTTCTCAGCAGCGCGGTGGTCAGTACGACTCCGGTTACTCCACCCGCGCAAACTTCTATCCTTCCCGAAAAGGAAAAGGCCAGTACGGCAAAGGGAGATCTGGTGGTCACCAAGGCCAATATCAGGATTCCGGAGCTACAGGTGAGCCTAATTCAAGCATGCGATGTGATGCTGGGGGACAGGATACAGTTTTTTCTGAACAATTGGCGCTTAATCTCCAGCGATGCTTGGGTGCTGGACACCGTTCAAGGGTTCAAGATCGAGTTCTATCACCCAATTCATCAAACCCGTCTGCCGACCCCTATGCTTTTTTCCAGTCACTCTCAGGCTTGTCTGTCGGAGGAAATAAAGGTGCTCCTCAGCAAGGGGGCGATTGTTCCAACAGTGCGCCATCCTCAGGGCTTTGTCAGCTCAGTCTTTCTGGTCGAGAAAAAAGGAGGCGGATCTCGCCTGGTTCTCAACCTGAAAGACTTCAACAGCGGGGTTGTGTACAGGCACTTCAAGATGGAGGGCATCCATCTTCTGCGGGATCTCCTTCGGGAAGGGGATTGGATGGTCCGTCTGGACCTGAAAGATGCTTATTTGTCCATCCCGATATACAGTCCCCATCGCAGGTTTCTCCAGTTTCAATGGCTGGATCAATGGTACGAATATCAAGTTCTCCCATTCGGCCTTTCGTCAGCACTGTGGTGCTTCACGAAATTGCTGAGGCCAGTTGTAGAGCATCTTCGTTCCAGGGGGGTCAGACTGATTATTTACCTGGACGACATTCTTTTTATGGCAGATTGTCCTCTCAAGCTCCTGCAGCATCTGGAGTGGTCCATCACCCTTTTACAGTCTCTGGGTTTTCTAGTCAATGTTCCCAAATCGGTTTTGGTTCCCGCTCAGTCTATCGATTTTCTGGGTTTTCGGATAGATTCGTTGACTTGCCAACTACTCTTACCCAGCCAGAAACTCCGTTACATCAGGAGAGAGTTGACGTCTGTTATTTCCAGACAGACTGTGTCGTTGAGGTCGTTGGCGCGTGTAGTGGGCCTTCTAGCGTCCTCCATTCAGGCGATCTTCCCGGGTCCCTTACATTACCGGGCGATGCAACGCTTGAAAATTCAGCATCTCCGGAAAGGTCTCCGATATTCAGATCAAATTCCTCTTTCGGAGGAAGTGCGGATGGAGATGCAATGGTGGCTAGACCACATGGAGGCCTGGAACGGTCGAGCCCTGTTCGGGTCTTCTCCGGAACTGGTGATCGAATCGGATGCCAGTCAATGGGGCTGGGGAGCCCGTTGCGGGTCCATCTCGACGGGGGGTCGTTGGTCACCCCAGGAATTATCTCTCCATATCAATTGCCTGGAACTCCTGGCGGGTTCCTTTGCGATTCGGTGTTTTTCCCCCCTGCAGGCGAATTGTTGCATTCTTCTCCGAATGGACAACGTGTCTGCAGTCCGCTATGTGAACAAACTGGGCGGGACACGGTCCAAGATTTTAGCGGAGATTGCCAAGGATTTCTGGCATTTTTGCCTTCACCGGAAGATCACAGTTATTGCCGAGTATCTTCCGGGCCGCAACAATCAGGTTGCGGACTGGCACTCCCGTCATCTTCGGGACTTCAGCGACTGGAGACTTCACCCTCGAGTCTTCCGCGCCATTCTTCATCAATGGGGCCAGTGTCACCTAGACCTTTTTGCATCTCGCCTCAATACGCAGCTTCCCCAGTTTTACAGCTGGAGACCGGACCCATCAGCTCTGGCCACGGATGCTTTTCTCCAACAGTGGCCCTCGACTCTTTGCTAAGCATTTCCCCCATTTATGATGCTTCCCAGAGTTCTGGCTTACACCAAACGCTTTCGAGCGGAGCTGATTCTGATTGCTCCCTTGTGGAAAGCTCAGGCGTGGTTCCCTGTTCTCCTGGAAATGTGCTGCGCGCCTCCTCTCCTTCTTCCCCAGAAGCGGAATCTGTTGCAGGATCCTCTCGGATATCCGCATCCCCTCATTCTCGCCGGCACTCTCCAGTTACTAGCGTGGCGAATTTCGGGGATCGTTGGTCGATCCCAGGCATTTCTAGCGAAGCTGCCAACTTCATCAGTAACGCCTGGTCTCCCAATACCCACAAGCGGTATCGAGGAGCATGGAAACGCTGGAGTGATTGGTGTGCTCAACGGGAAGTTGATCCCGTTTCGGCGGATATCAGTCTAGTCATAAATTTCTTGACTTCATTGGCCACGTCCGGTCTTGCATACCGGACTGTTAATGGTTTTCGGTCGGCCATTTCGGCGGGTCATGTCCACGTTGATGGTAAACCTGTTGGGGAACATCATTTGCTTTCCAAACTGTTGAAAGGAATTCGTCTTGCGAAACCTCCCACACCGAAGTACGTGTCTTTGTGGGATGTTTCGATTGTCCTGAGATACTTGGAGGCCTGGCCTTCTAATCTTCTATTGTCCCGGAAACAGTTGTCTGCAAAACTAACAATGTTATTATGCTTAGTTTCTTGCAGACGTGTTTCGGATATTCGGGCTTTAGACCTGGCGGGCCGCTCCTTCACTCCCGAAGGTGTTACTTTCACTCTCTCTAGAAGGACTAAAACCAACACCTCATCCATAACGTATCCTTCCTTCCCGGATCACCCCAATCTGTGTGTTGTACAATGTTTGAAGGATTACGAGGTGAGTACCGCTTCTTTGCGCGCAGATATGCAAGGTCAACTGTTGATCGCTTTGCAGAAGCCTTTTCGCCCTGTTGCACCAGCTACTTTAGCTCGCTGGGTGCGCTGGCTCATGTCCGAGGCAAGCATTGATGTTTCTGTGTTTGGGGCACATTCTGCTAGGGGAGCAATGGCCTCCAAAGCCTTCTCCATGGGTGTTACATTGTTTGACATTATGAAGGCTGCAGACTGGTCTTCGGACTCTGTTTTCAAGCAATTCTATTATAAACCGATTGTTAGTGTTGCCTCTGTAGTGGTGGACGAGCTTTAAACAAGCATAATCGGAGCCTCCTGTCCTGACATAGAATTCAAAATTTGCAAACATTCGTGACAAGAATTTTCAATTCTATTAAGGACAAGGAGGCGAGGATTATCCCACCCGGATTGTACTTATTTGGTATTATCATGTACTGTATAAAATTGCATACTGTTACAGTTGTGAAATTTTCTGATTTTTCCCTCCCCTGTATATCTTATTTTCTCGATTTTGGGATATTACGGCTCTGTCTCTGTTTCAGGTTCTGACCAGAAGTGATATGGTTGATATACCTCGTGAGCCTCCTCTGTCTCCTTGCGCACGGATCCCGGATACTTCCATCTTCATCTACAAGATCCTGTGGATTTCGGCGGCTTGCTTGGAGCTGATGCTGTTGCTTTACCTTGGATTGTTTTTTGATGTCGAACTGATTACCCAAAGAAAGAGGAAGAAAGACTGATTTATGGACCTTATATAGTGTTTCCTCTAGGGTCATTCCCAAGTGTTCATGGGATTTGTAGTTCTGTTTTTTGATTGGCTGCTGAGCATTTCATTAAAGAAATGAGAAAGCATAATCCTCGCCTCCTTGTCCTTAATAGAATTGAAAATTCTTGTCACGAATGTTTGCAAATTTTGAATTCTCATTCCATTTTATTATACTGTGGTTATAATCAATAATGGTTTATTCTATACGGTATTTCCTATGTCACATCCCTGAAACTGTCTACAATGTGTCACTCCACTTTACATATGTTGCAAGCATTGCATACAAAGTAAATGTTTTTTCTTTTTCTATATGGCCTTAAAAAACAAACAAAAAATTTGAAATAAAATGGTCTTCGGCTTCCTGTCACTGATAGCACGCTTTTACTTTTTCTGCTCTAGTTCTCTTTGTTATAACTAACTTTTTAAATACATGCATTTTAATAATTGATTTAAACGAATTGTAACGGTTCCAATTAACCAAATAGTCTTCCTTCATTCATTCATTAGCATTCAAACAGATTTCCTGTGCTCAGACGCCAAGGTTAGTTTAAGGAACATAAAAATAACTAACTTGGAGAAGCGAGCTAATTACCAAATTGTTTTCAGATTCTGCACACATGTGAATCGGTCGATCTTTCCCTTTTTTAACATTGTTATGATTTTATTATCGAACACAATACATTTAAGAATTTCATTTATTTTGTAAGCGTTCCGATCTGTTTTTGCAGTACTGTATTGCATTGTTGGATTTGTTAAACCGTAACTGGGAAAAACAGGTTTGAGAATAATCTGATTAGGCAAACTGGACTACACCTGAACTACTTAAAAAAACTGTCTGCCACATCCCATGTAATCTTTGGCAACAAGTCCAGAAAAAGAAACAACATTTGCATCACGCTTGTTCGCCAGACAATCCAAGACAGAATGCAGGCCAATCAGGATGGACAGCTAGTTGGCCGGGCTTCACCTCCGCTTTGTCATGCAACCTAACCCTGTCTAGATGCTCTGGGCCAACCAATCACCGCTCGCGCAGAGGAACACTCCTCTGTTTGTGGGCTCTGCGGGAAACAACGTGATCTCCAGTAGCACGCTCTACCCGGAGGGGAAGTTTAAAGTACCTGGAGATTAGCTTACAACAGGACTCACGGAAGAAGTTTGTTTGCAGTCCTCGGGATTTCATTCGCCGTTGCCAAAGTACACATCTCGTGATTAAACCTGATACACACTCGGCCATTAGCAGTGTGCAAATCTGTTTTGAAGTTATAAGTTTGTCTAAGGATAGAGAACAGATGTCTTCAAATATCCACACGTGATAGGCAGTGTTTGCATTAAGCCCCTATTAGCAAAACACAAATGATGCAAGGGGTCCTTTAGCCTATTTTAGGAGCTAAAATGCTCCACAGTGTAATGTTTGTGACGCCTCGTCAGGGTTAGTAAGTGCTATATAAATACTATCAATACATATGCATTAGGGAGAGCATGTGGCCTATACCAGCCAGAGCTCTCGACTTTGGAACTGGGTCACCGGGGTCTAGTCTCCGCGTTGGTTCACCATCCTGTTAGAGCACAGATTTTGCTGTTTCATTTTTAGGGGTGCACTATAATCATGGGTAGTTCGCACCTACATATAATTCTTTATTGTGTTAACTTAGGTCAGTAGAACGTAACCTTAATACCTTGAAAAGTGATGTGTTGGGGATATTTTCAATGTAAACGTGAAAAAAATTAAGGTTGCTAGTATGTGATTAGTCGAAAACATTAGCGTGCAGAATTTGTACTTGTGCTAACTAGTATTCACACAATTGGTATGCCTATGTAACATGTTAACTCAGATGCGTTCAGTAATAATGTTCATTTATACTTGCATCTCCATAAGGTCTTTGTGCCATTTCTTGTGTTGACCGATTTCTGTAGGCCTGAATTCTATGGCAGGACAGGAGGCCTCAGATTATGCTTTCTCTATTTCTTTACTACCAACAGCAGCCAATAGGAACATAGTAAAGAAAACAAAAAACTACAACTCCCATGAGCCCTTAGGCAACCATAGAGAGTACATGCTATATAAGTCACCATAGAGGACAACACTTCCTCTTTCTTTGCTGCTTCGCAGCCAGTTAAGTGCTTTTCTATGTTTCATGCTTAATTGAATGTTTCATTGCACTGCTACCTTGTTGTCCTGTTGTATTGCCTGTACGCCGCTTTCGCTTTGTAGTTTGCTTGCAGCCGCTTTGCGCGTTGTGCTGCCACTGGCGTTTTTTCTTCTGGTTTGCACAGGACGTTGTTGTGTGATTGTGAGAGCGCGCGTTCGCCTCTCTGGCCTTGCGGGCGCCTTGTGCCCGCGTTGGTGTTTCAGTGGAGTGGGACCGGAGCTCGGGGACTTGCACGCGCGTGTCGCGCGTCGCTCCTCTTCCGGGTAGCAGACACGCCACCGCGCATGCGCGTTGGTGACTTTTGACGCTCCGTGTGACAGGAGCTTGAAAACGCTACGAGGCGGCGTTTTTTCCTCATTGCCTCTGCCCACTTGTCTGCCGGAGAGCTCCTCTGACGCCCTCTACCTCTCGGAAGGTTTTGGGCTGCATAATCATTAGAGGCGGTGCCTAGGGTGTACTTTACACGCAAGCTGGTCCCTCCACATTTAATCCTGATTGTTTTGGTCGAGTTATTGCTCTACCTCCTTAGCTTGCGTGGGGCTGTCACCCCCGCTGTCAGAGTCGCTTGATTGTGACCTATTACTTATAATTTGTTTTGCTGTGGGCTTCTAGATATACTTCGGTATATTTATATTTATAGTTATATTTATATTTTCTGCCTGTTTTTTCCTCAGTGGTGTGCATTGTTTTTTCCAACACCATGGCAGACTACGTCGATGCTGAGGAATATTTTTATGAGGAGGAGCAGGAGGAATCATTTGAGTATGATTTAGTCGATGCCCTTGGCCAGGGCGTTCAACATTCCGTCAATACTGCATTGGTCCGTGCCATTGGGCCACTGAAACGTCATTTGACTGACTATGCCCAGCAACAGGGTTGGATTCCATCCTCTGCTTCCAAGCATTCCTCTAAGTCACCAAGTAACCCTCACAGGTCTGACTTTGCACGTTTGGCCAGGTCTTTGTCTGCTCTTGCTCCGGACACTGAGGATACCTCTTCTTCATCATCTTCTGGTCCCTCTGGTCCCCCTCCGGCAAAAAAGTCCTGAAAGGAACATTTTGTTGACGCTTCTCCACATCCCCCAGTCTTGACCTTTGAGCCTACGGATATCATACACCCTAATTCCAAGGTTTGGTGCCCTGCTCCAGAAGTCGTGGACTATATCCAAGCCCATATCCGTGATTCTTTTGATCAGGAGGTGCGTGCTCGGTTACGTTCCGAGTGCCCTCGTCCGGAGTTGGCGGACAAATTGGCTGATGCTCCGGAGGTCGACCCCACAATTTTGAATTATCTTAAAAAATTTAATAAGGATCCCAAGAAGGGTATTGACAGTTCTTGGCGCCTGTGCCAAGACAAGTTACTAGATCTACTTGGTCCATTGACGAAAATCCTGGATCTGGGGTATCGAGCCCAAGGGGAGGCGTCTGGCATTGACCCCGATGTCCTGATTGGCTGGGCCCAAAGGGCTATCTGTCTCCTGGGGAACGCAAACTGTGCCCTTTCAACGGAACGTAGGCGTTCCATCTTGCTGAAAATGGATCCGCGCTTGTCTGAGCTGGCTACATCCGAATCCGGTGCTCTGGCTCAAGGTCTGTTATTTGGTCAGCCATTTTTGAAGGAGCTGACTAAATTTGTAGTGAGTTTACAATGGGGTATACCCTAAGAACTCTCTGACCTGGGTCAGTTAACATAGGTACGTATATGATGGTCAGGTTCTATAGATTCTGGTCAAGAGTTAATCATGAATAAATTTACAAAAGAATTATTTAACGAAGATTTTCCAATATGTAGTACACAAAAGCATTTATTTCAACATTACTGTGACATTGTGATTCACACTAATGAAATGGAAACCACAAGCAATAAAGAAAGAAAAATACCAATTACTTCATTGGATCAAGTGAGGACAGCAGGACATAAGTCTCAGATATTTTCTTATAAAGCAATGTTCTTGTGGAAACAATTCTTAAGATTATAATACACGTTAAATATTTACAAAATGCGCTCGAAGTGACAAGGAAAAGGAGACAGTTAGGTGGGTTGGGTGTGATTGGGTGGAGGTGAGGACTGGGTAAAGGGTGTTGTGACCTTATTACAATCACAGTGTTTTCAAGTGCAACCTTTACAGACTAATATAGTTCATTAGTTCCGTTCTATTCTTTAACATAGGATCCGTATTACTCGATGGGTTGCTTCCTATGTTAAGAAAGTACTAAGCAATCCGGTCTACGTTTCGACCCCCTGGGTTAGGGGTTGATTGAAGCCTCAAGCTGGGGTCTTCTTCAGGACAAAGAGGTGCAGGAGCGCCTAAAAAATGATATGTTTGTAATGAGGACTATATCAAAAATGTACTTAGATAAGGTACTATGTTACTACAAGGGGCTCAATTGGAAAGTGGGCTTCTTACTTCATGTAGGGCCGTCCAGTGGCCTATTGAGGATGGACCTGCGTCGGTTCCATAGTGTTGTAAGAAAGCCTGAAAGTGTATTAAAAATGAAAATTGAGGTACTGGGTTACTTAGGATGAAACTATGAGCATGCGTGCTCGAAGAGATAACATCCGGGGACACTTACTAGGGCATCAATGGTTTTCCAATCAACTGGTTCATAGTCTCAGGTCTGGGTGCGTCTGGATAATATGGATCAATCTGGAGATTAAAAGAAAATGGTTGTGTAGGTATTAGCCTGTCTTAATACATGGAGGGGTAGTCTGACCGTAGTCGATATTTAAAACCCTTATTAAAAAAAAACGATTAGACATCTTAATGTGAAAAGATGTCGTTTTTAACAGGACCTAGTTAAACTAAGACTCCCCACATATCGGCATAATAATCAAGATTTGTGCGTTAAAAAACGCAAAGCACAGTCTAGTCGAATACTACACCTTTGTGAAAGAATGCAGTTCGACATACTTATTGCGGGTAAAAAGATGTCGTTATTGTCAAAACATTTGTAAAAGAATGCAGTTCGACATACTTATTGCGGGTAAATTGTCAAAACACAGTCTGGCTAAAGATCCATATCGGATCGGCTTGATTGTCAAGCAGGGTGGAGTCAGAGCGTGAAAATTACCTTGTTTCAAAGTGAAGCACAACGGGTCCTCAGGACTCAATCCGACTCAGTGCTAGTCTCAGCGCTGCCCGATCGCGAGTGAACCGCGAGGTGCAGGCGCTGAATACTTCCTGGAGGCTCGGCGAAACCCACCAATCAGGTGGCAGCGAGAGCCTTCTAGCAAGGGAGTGTCTCACAAGTTCGAGATCGGAAGGGTCGGGCGGTCTCCATCGCATCAAGGCACCATGCCGGCGCGAGTGCGTTTTTCAGGCAGATTATATTCAGGAATTACAGCCCTTATCTGACGAAGGGGGTAAAGCGTCCAGCGCTTGTTAACCTCCTATCTGTGACTACATGCCTAAGGAGTGGAAGCTGTTCTTATATAAGATTATTGCCCAAACATGGTTATCATTAGTCTAAGGTTGGATTGAATAAGTATGTAGTACATATACAAACGTTAAACACTCTCTGTAACATGCAGACATGAGTTAGAAAGCTGTTACAGTAGAATATAATAGACATATGATAACTCTCACACAAAAATGTTGTAACTTGAGCATTAAGTAGCTGTATGGTCTACATGGTCTCATCAGTGTATATTCAGTATTCCATCATGCAGAAGCCTTAGGAGTATTATGAGAAAACAGTATACATGTTCACATGATGAATCAGGATCATAGGGCTATTCACAATCAATCAAAGCCATTTGGGAGAATGTTGCATCAGTTTCATTTAGTCCATTTTGTACGGAGTCAAATCGCTGCATCCATTTACATTCTCTTACATTTAAGACAGAGTCTAAGTCCCCACCCCTGGGTCCAAGCGTGATTTTTTCTATAACCACCCATTTGAGAGATTCAGGTGTGTGGTTTTGTGACTGAAAGTGTTCCACTAGGGGCGCCCCCACAGTTTGACATCTTATTCTGCTACAGTGTTGTAGTATCCTGTTTTTAATCTTCTGCTTGGTTTGGCCAATGTAAATAAGGCCACATGGGCACAGAATGGCATATATCACACTGTTACTATTGCAGTTCGTCAATGTTTTCAAATCAATGGTAATGTTGTTGTGGGTAATGCTCTTAGTTTCAATGCATAGTGCACATGCCTTGCAATTGCTGCATTTATAATTCCCAATGATGTTGGGGAGATTCCACATTGATTGTATGGTAGGGGCTGATGGGGTGTCTAACAAAGAGCGAACCACCACGTCTCTGATACTTTTGGCCTTTTTGAATGCATGCATGGGTGGTTCTGGGACTTCAATCACGTCTGATATAATACTCCAATGGTTGTTGATTATCTTGCGGATCTGATTGCTTTTGCTACAAAAGGTTGTGACACAGATCATTCTGTTGGCTGGGGTCTGGCGATTTCTTGGTACAAGTAATGCCTCTCTATTGTTAAACCAAGCTCTTTTACGTGCTCTTTTGACCAATCTTTTGGGGTATCCTCTTTCCAGCAATCTGCAGATCAGTTCATCTGATTCAGCAAAATAATCCTCCTTCATGGTGCAGTTCCGCCTTATGCGGAGGAATTGCCCAAAGGGCAAGTTATCACGGAGGGCCCGAGTATGGTGGCTCGTATACCTGAGTAAGGTGTTCCTCTCGCTGGGTTTCCTGTACAAAGTGGTGTTCAGTATACCCTCTCGTTCTTTAATCGTAATGTCTAGAAAGTCAATATATTCATTACTGTACTTTGAGGTGAATTTAATGTCTTCCGATTGGGTGTTTAGCCATTGAGTGAATGCATCCAGGTCTTGATCCCGTCCCGTCCAGATCATAAAGATGTCATCTATGTATCTGTGGTATTCAGATATACTGCTGACAAAGGGATTGTTAGGTGATAAGATGGTGTGCTGTTCAAAATCACTCATATAGAGGATCGCCAGATCAGGAGCAAAGGCTGCCCCCATGGCTACCCCCTTCCTTTGCATGTAAAATTTGTTTTGAAAAATGAAAAAGTTTTTTGTCATTGCAATCTCCAGGAGGTCTACCAGGAATTCAGTGGGTACCCCCACAGGTTGAGGTCTAGTGGCTAAGGCTCTTTGTATAGTTGTTAGAGCCCTACATGAAGTAAGAAGCCCACTTTCCAATTGAGCCCCTTGTAGTAACATAGTACCTTATCTAAGTACATTTTTGATATAGTCCTCATTACAAACATATCATTTTTTAGGCGCTCCTGCACCTCTTTGTCCTGAAGAAGACCCCAGCTTGAGGCTTCAATCAACCCCTAACCCAGGGGGTCGAAACGTAGACCGGATTGCTTAGTACTTTCTTAACATAGGAAGCAACCCATCGAGTAATACGGATCCTATGTTAAAGAATAGAACGGAACTAATGAACTATATTAGTCTGTAAAGGTTGCACTTGAAAACACTGTGATTGTAATAAGGTCACAACACCCTTTACCCAGTCCTCACCTCCACCCAATCACACCCAACCCACCTAACTGTCTCCTTTTCCTTGTCACTTCGAGCGCATTTTGTAAATATTTAACGTGTATTATAATCTTAAGAATTGTTTCCACAAGAACATTGCTTTATAAGAAAATATCTGAGACTTATGTCCTGCTGTCCTCACTTGATCCAATGAAGTAATTGGTATTTTTCTTTCTTTATTGCTTGTGGTTTCCATTTCATTAGTGTGAATCACAATGTCACAGTAATGTTGAAATAAATGCTTTTGTGTACTACATATTGGAAAATCTTCGTTAAATAATTCTTTTGTAAATTTATTCATGATTAACTCTTGACCAGAATCTATAGAACCTGACTAAATTTGTGGCGACCTTTAGTGGCCTGGACAAGGCGCAATCTTCCTTGCGCAGGGCGTTCCGCCCGGTTTTTGCCAAGGCCGGACGTTCAGGGGGACGTTCGTTCGGCCGAGGTTCTGGTCAACAACGTGGCCAACAGTCCCACCAGGGTGGAGGCGGACAGCGTCAGCAACAGCAACAGTCCTATTCCGGATCTAAAACCACCTTCTACCCCTCCCGAAAAGGTCGAGGCCAAGGCAACAAGGGAGGCTACGGTGGAAACCAGGGAGGACGACAGGATTACTCCTCTGCAGGTGAGCCTGATTCATTTCGACAGTGTTGTTTTGGGGGGCAGGATTCAGTATTTTCTAGAGAATTGGCGCTCGATCTCCAGCGATGCTTGGATATTGCAAACAGTGCAGGGGTACCACATCGAGTTCTACCACCCTCCCCTTCAGGGTCCCGTCCCTTCTCCCCTTGTTTTTTCCCAACGAGATCGCGAGGTGATTTCCAAGGAAATCGATTCTCTTCTTCTCAAAGGGGCCATTGTGCGAACGACCCTCCATCCACAGGGGTTCGTCAGCAATGTGTTTCTGGTGGAGAAGAAAGGGGGAGGGTCTCGCCTTGTACTCAACCTCAAAGAATTCAACAACGGGGTGATCTATCGTCACTTCAAGATGGAGGGCATCCATCTTCTCAGGGATCTTCTTCGCAAGGGCGACTGGATGGTTCGCCTGGATTTGAAGGACGCATACTTGTCCATTCCCATCTTTCCACCTCACCGCCGTTTTCTGCAGTTCCAATGGCTGGGGGACTGGTTCGAATACACGGTTCTCCCTCTCGGTCTCTCGTCCGCCCCATGGTGCTTCACGAAGCTCCTGCGACCAGTCATGGAATCACTGCGTGCGCGGGGGGTGCGACTTATAGTGTATCTGGACGACATTCTTTTGATGGCTCAGTGCCCTCTACAACTGCGCTCCCATTTATCTTGGACAATCGATCTACTTCAGTCTCTCGGATTTCTAGTGAATCCGCAGAAGTCTCATTTACTGCCCTCTCAATCGATAGAGTTTCTGGGTTTCCTTGTGGATTCGGTCTCTTGCCAACTTCTTTTACCTGCCCAGAAAGTCAGGTCTATCAAGAGGGAGTTGAAGTCACTGTTGTCTGCACCGAACGTATTGTTGCGGTCGATCGCTCGGATTGTCGGGCTGTTGGCTTCTTCCATTCAGGCGATATTTCCGGGGCCCCTGCATTATCGGGCCTTGCAACGTCTCAAAATCAGGCACTTGCAGAAGGGTCTTCGGTATTCCGACCTGGTTCCTCTGTCCCAAGATGCGAAATCGGAAATGATGTGGTGGCTCCATCACATGGAGGCTTGGAACGGGAAAGCTCTGTTCGGCTCGACTCCGGACTTGGTTTTGGAATCGGATGCGAGTCTTTGGGGCTGGGGAGCCCGTTGCGGAGACTTGACGACGGGCGGCCGTTGGTCTCAGGACGAATTAGCCCTTCATATCAACTGCCTGGAACTTCTGGCGGGATCGTTTGCGATCCGCAGTCTTGCTCCACAAGCCACCAGCTGTTGCATTTTGCTCCGCATGGACAACATCTCAGCGGTGCGATATGTGAACAAATTGGGGGGAACTCGGTCGAAGTTGCTAGCAGAGATTGCGAAGGATTTCTGGCACTTCTGCCTCCAGAGGAAGATCACTCTTATTGCAGAATATCTCCCAGGTCGCCAGAATCAAGTGGCCGACTGGAATTCTCGCCATCTGCTGGACTTCAGCGACTGGCGTCTGCACCCTCGGGTCTTTCGATCCCTGTCTCGCCTTTGGGGTCGCCTGGCTTATCTGGAGACGCTGAGAGATTTATCAGTGAAGCTTGGGTCGGTGGTGTGATTGGTGTTCTGAACGGAATCTGGATCCCGCTTCTGCAGATGTCTCTCTAGTGGTTAATTTTCTTGCTTCCATCGCTTCTGCTGGTTCTGCTTACAGGACCGTCAATTCTTTCCGCTCCGCTCTCTCTGCAGGCCATGATTTGGTCGACGGAAAGCCTGTTGGGGAACATCCTCTCATCTCTGCATTGTTACGTGGTGTGCGAATGGCTAAACCACCATGTCCGAAATATGTTGCTCTATGGGATGTCTCCATTGTGTTGCATTTTCTAGAGGCTTGGCCTCCCAACGCTTCTCTGTCTCGTAAGCAGTTGTCTGCGAAATTGACAATGCTTTTGTGCTTAATATCTTGTAAGCGTGTTTCGGATGTCCGCGCGTTGGACCTCGCGGGTCGTTCCTTTTCCCCAGAGGGCGTTACTTTTACGGTTTCCAGACGTACCAAGACTAATCTGTCTACTGTCACTTACCCAGCGTTTCCCCACAATCCACAATTGTGTGTGGTACGCTGCATAAAGGATTATGAGGTGAGTACTGCTCCTTTTCGTCAAGATATGTCTGGACAGTTATTGATTGCTTTGTTAAAGCCTTTTAAGCCTGTGGCGTCAGCTACTCTGGCTCGGTGGGTGCGCTGGCTTATGTCTGAGGCAGGAATTGATACCTCCATCTTTGGAGCTCACTCCGCGAGGGGTGCCATGGCCTCTAAGGCTTTTCGTGTTGGTGTGAGTTTGCATGACATTGTGAAGACAGCTGATTGGTCTTCTGATACTGTGTTTAAGACATTTTATTTCAAACCCATTGTAGATATTGCCTCTGTTGTGGTGGAACAGCTTTGAACAAGCATAATCTGAAGTCTCCTGTCCTGCCATAGAATTAAAAATTTGCAAACATTCGTGACAAGAATTTTCAATTCTATTAAGGACACGGAGGCGAGGATTATCCCACCCATTGGCATTCTACTGCATTGTTTATGTTGCATCTTGGCTTTACTATGATCTGCATTGTTTTGCATTGATTTTTTCCCCACCCTATGTGATGCGACCTTCAAAGGTTTTGGGGATATATGTTACGGCTCTGTTTTTCTTGCAGGTTCGGACCAGAAGTGATCTATCATCTTGGTCTTTCCGGCACCGTTTTCCGCGCCTTGGAGCTTGGATTTGCTGTGTTTCCTGATGCACCTTCGGCGCTTTTGGAGTGGTTGCCTGTTTTTCCTGTTGGATTTTCTTTGCGGTTCTGCCTTCGGCCTTTCCTTTCTGGATGGTTGGCGGTACTTTTCTTCAAATGACTTTAGACTGTTTATGGTTCCTGGACAAAGAAAGAGGAAGTGTTGTCCTCTATGGTGACTTATATAGCATGTACTCTCTATGGTTGCCTAAGGGCTCATGGGAGTTGTAGTTTTTTGTTTTCTTTACTATGTTCCTATTGGCTGCTGTTGGTAGTAAAGAAATAGAGAAAGCATAATCCTCGCCTCCGTGTCCTTAATAGAATTGAAAATTCTTGTCACAAATGTTTGCAAATTTTTAATTGTACTTTTCCCCTGGAAGCTCATGTGCATGTTGAAGTTGTTCTTTCCCACGTTTCTGTTGCAGGTGGAGAAATTTGTCCTTGTTAGTTAGAATAATGTCTTTGTTTTAAGAGTTAGGCTTAGGGAGGAGAGGATACTGTAAAGATCCACTTCCAAGCAGTTGAAGAGAAAAAGTAACTTTTATTGTAGAGTAAACATAGGTACCTCCAGCTCAACTTTACAGCTGCAAGTACTGAATGCTTTTCAAGGCATAACATTCTAGCCTAGCAACAAGCGTGACAGAGAGTATCTTACAACGAGCTCTGTAGCTTCATGCTACTTGACCCATCCAAGGTGAGTGGACTTCTTAGAAAGCATTCATGTGCTGACACCTTTAAAGATCTTGCCTTCCGAAATGCTTAGTAGGGATGTCACATTAATGGGAGTGTAGTGACAGACTAATGCTTTACACCTACAAACCTCCAATAAAGGGACATCTTGATGTGGCTGCCATCATTTTCGGTCTCCTGATTGTGGAACAGGTTATCCTGTGTATGCTGCACCATCTCAATTTCAACTGTAGATTTGGCTTTGTATTAGTTCAAATGTATCTTTAGACCCTCATTATGAGGTGCCGATATGTCCAGCTGTTTTTGGTGTTGTAATAAACTCTACTCAGGAGACTGTGATTCTTTAGAGTCATAGTTCATTAGAACTATAAGGATTGATTGGCTAACTATTTCTCTTCCCTCCACACTTTCATGCTACTAAAAAGAGACATCGGCCTGGTGTTCCAGAGGAGAGCTAGAATGTTGAACCCAGCTCCTTCAATCCTGTGGTTCTGGGCAAATCACTTAATCTCCCTGTGCCTAAAAATGAATGTATTATGGTGTAATGTAACTAGTGCTCATCTCCAAAACTTTCGGGTCGAGTTTGCTACATAAATCTGCAAAAAAAAGAACTGCTCAAGGAAATGTCATGCAAATCAAAACTTGCGTTTTCAACCTTTTTGGTTTCTGTAAATATTTTCCCTGTGTTAGAATCCCTTAAACCTACACTCTCCTAAATTTGGGGACAGATCCCCCACAAGTTGCAATCCTGAAAATATATTTTCTTCTTTTGACAGTAGTAAATGCGATATTCCAGGTGGGAAATTGCCTGCAAAAGTTTGTTAAATAGGCTGAGAGTGCTGTAGAGATCAGTTGTTCAGCAGGTGTGGCATTAACTTTCATGTAAAAATGGAACTTAACCAGCACTAAAGCCTCTACTTTTTTACCCATTAAGAGTACCACCAGTCTTTTACTGGTGGTGATGCATACTAATGTCCATCATTATGCAGTCTGCTTCCACCCCAGCTCTGGAGCACGCAAATGACCACGCCACACAAGGAGCTCTATAACACACGTCTTTATTTTTCGGCATGCAACCATTAACTGAATGCACTACGTCATAAACTTTATTGACCACACCCAGATACCTCCCAAATGATGACATAACTTTGCAAGTAGTCCGGCAAGGACTATAAGGGTCCTACTGCACATGAGCACTAGATCTCCCCCTTTGTTCAATAAAACTACGACAACATATATGCATTAGAGTTCCTCAATGAGTCGTCGAGTTGCTCGCACCAATCTTCCAGATTGAGTCATTCGAGGTGAAGGAGTTGCACTGTCATCTGGCATCATAGACGGGCGTAGTGAACACCCCGCTTTAGCAGCTACAGCAGAAATAGGGTTCGTTAAGGACCTCTTCTCTCTGGAACTCAGCAGATAAAAATACCCCACTAATGCTGAAATAGAACATCAATAGAAGAGCAAGCAGTAGCAAGAAAACCAGACAGCTGGGAAAATAGAACAAGGGAAGAAAGAAGAAATATAGGAAAGACGGGTGAAAAGAAGGAAGTAGTGATTAATGTGTGGGGGATGAATGAGTATGTGTTTGCGATCAAACGGTTTTTCCTATATAAAAACATGAAGTTTCTCTTGTACATGATTTGCTCTGTCAAAAATATCGCACTTATGTACACATTTGTTGTATTTATGTGAATATCTCCTGTTTTAGCTATTTATTGTGTATTTTAACATATTTATGCTCACTTTTATGGCCTTTGTCAAAATAAAGTTATTCTTGAATGAGCATGTGGATGAATGAGTGGATGAATGGATGAGTGAATGATAGGTGGATAGACAGGTGAAAGGATGGCAAAGAAAAGGGATGGGTGAATGAGTAAATGGACAGGTGGATGACCAGGTAAAAGATTCGCAGAGTAAAAGGATGGATGGGAAGATGGATGGGCAGGTAGAGCAATGCCAGAATAAAGGGGTGGGTGGATAAGTGGATGGAGAGGTCAAAGGATGGCAGAGTAAAGGGATGACACTGATTCCAGTCCCCGTTCCACCGCGGTGTGTGCCGATTGAGCGGAGGGACAAGGAATCTAGTAAAAGCCAATCTGTGTTCTGATTGGCCAGTGTCATCACCACAAGTCAAGTCAAGTCAAGTTGAAATTTGTATAGCACACTACTCACCCAGAGGGTCTCAAGACGCTTGAGGGAGGGGGAGTATGCTATTTGTCGAATATCCAGGTTTTGAGTTGTTTTCAGAAGGAGAGGTGATTCTGTGTGAGGCGGAGGTGGGTGGGGAGAAAATTCCAGGTTTTGGCCGCTAAGTAAGAGAAGGATCTTCCTCCCATGGTGGATCTTTGGATGCGAGGAATCGCAGCAAGGGCTTGGTTGGACGATCGTAGTTGGTGGGTGGGGGTGTAGAAGGTCAGGCGCGTGTTGAGGTATTTGGGTCCTAGGTCATAGAGGGCTTTGTGTGCGTGGGTGAGGAGACGGAACGTTATTCTCTTGTTGACGGGGAGCCAGTGGAGGTCTCTCAGGTGACCGGATATGTGATTGTGGCAGGGGATGTCTAGGATGAGTCTGGCGGAGGCGTTCTGAATGTGTTGGAGTTTTTTCTGTAGTTTGGCTGTGGTTCTGGCGTAGAGGGTGTTACCATAGTCTTGTCGGCTTGTGACAAGTGCTTGGGTGACCCTCTTTCTTGTTTCGGTGGGGATCCAGCGGAAGATCTTTTTGAGCATACGTAAGATGTCAAAACATGAAGATGAGATGGCGTTGACTTGTCTGGTAATCGAGAGGGAGGAGTCTAGGATGAAGCCCAGGTTACGTGAGTGGTCAGTAGGTTTGGGTGCGCTGCCCAAGGCTGGTGGCCACCATGAGTCGTCCCAAGCAGAGGGGGATGTTCCTAGGATGAGGACTTCCGTCTTGTCTGAATTCAGTTTTAAACGGCTGTTCTTCATCCACTCGGCTACGTCTTTCATCCCTTCGTGTAGGTTGGTTTTGGCGGTGTTTGGGTCTTTGGTGAGGGAGAGGATCAGCTGGGTGTCGTCTGCGTAGGAGATGATGTTGAGGTTGTGCTGGCGCGCGATGGATGTGAGGGGGCTCATGTATACGTTGAAGAGGGTGGGGCTGAGTGATGATCCTTGTGGTACGCCGCAGATGACTTCAGTGGCCTCTGATCTGAACGGGGGGAGATGGACTCTCTGGGTTCTTCCGGAGAGGAACGAGATGATCCAGTCCAATGCTTTTCCTTGTATCCCGACGTTGCTGAGGCGTTGGATAAGGGTGCTATGACAGACCGTGTCGAAGGCTGCGGAGAGGTCCAGTAGGATGAGGGCAGCTGTTTCTCCGTTGTCAAGTAGTGTTCAAATGTCGTCTGTGGCTGCGATGAGGGTGGTCTCGGTGCTGTGTTTGGCTCGGAAGCCGGACTGTGATGGGTCGAGGGAGCTGTTTGATTCGAGGAAGGTGGCGAGCTGACTGTTGACGGTTTTCTCAATGGCTTTGGCAGGGACTGGGAGGAGTGAAATGGGGCGGTAGTTCTTAAGTTTGGTGGGGTCTGCTGTGGGTTTCTTCGGGAGGGCGCTGAGTTTGGCATGTTTCCAACTTTCCGGGAAGGTGGCTGTGTTGAGGGAGCAGTTGATGGCGTCTCGGAGATAGGGTGCGATGATGGAGTCGGCTTTGTTGAAGATGTGGTGGGGGCATGGGTCGGTTGGCGATCCGGAGTGGATGGAGTTCATTAAGAGGATGGTGTCTTCAGTGCTGATTGGGTTCCAGGCGTATAGGTTGGTGGTGGGGGGCTTCGGTTCGGAGGTAAGGGGGTGGACTGGTTGCTGAAGCTGTTATGTATGTCCGTGATTTTGTTATGGAAGAACGAGGCTAGAGAGTCGCAGAGGTCTTGAGAGGGGGTGATGTCGTTGGTGCTGGAGGTGGGGTTGGTAAATTCTTTGACGATGTTGAAGAGTTCCTTGCTGTTGTGGGCGTTGTTGTCGAGTCGATCTTTAAATGCTGATTTCTTGGTGGATCAGATCAGCTGGTGGTGTTTGCGGGTGGCGTTCTTGAGGGCGGTCATGTTGTCTGTGGTTGGGTTTTTACGCCAGGCTTTCTCGAGGGTGCGGCAGGTCTTTTTGGATTTTTTAAGGTCGTCATTGAACTAGGGGGCTTTTTTGCTACCTGGCTTGTTTTGAAGGTTTTTCAAGGGTGCTAATTCATCAGCGCTGTGGGTGATCCATTGTGTGAGGTTGATGGCTGCTTGATTTCGGTCCAATGATTTGGCGGGAGGGTTTTGGTATAGCGATGTGGCGAGCTGATCGGTCTTAATTTTGTTCCAGTTTCTACGGGGGATTTGTTGTGGCTGGTGATGGGTCGTCCAATGGAGTTCTGTGGCGTGATTGAAGGAGATGTGCTTGCTGGAGGAGAAGATTGGGTCGAGCGTGTGTCCGGCGTGGTGGGTGGGGGTGTCTACCAGTTGTTTGAGTCCTAGATTGGCGAGGTTGTCCAGAAGGGTGGTGGTGTTGCTGTCGTTGTTCTTTTCCAGGTGGAAGTTGAGGTCTCCTAGTAGAATGTAGTCCTCGGAGGGGAGGGCCTGTGGGCTGATGAAGTCGGTGATGTCTTCGCTGAATTGTGTGCGGGGTCCAGGTGGTCTGTAGATGAGGGTGCCTCTGAGTGTGGTCTGATGGTCAGTGTGAATCTGGAAGTGAAGGTGTTCGGCGGCTGCAAGGTTGTCGTCGGTACTGGTCGTGATGCGGATGGTGTTCTTATGGACGATGGCGATGCCTCCTCCTGTTTGGTTGATGCGGTCCTTTCGGATGATTTTGTAGCCGTCTTGGATGGCTATGGCGATGTCGGGCGCTGATGAGGCGTTCATCCAGGTTTCTGTAAGGAAGGCGACGTCCGGCGTTGTGGTATCTACTAGGTTCCATAGTTCAGTGGCGTGTTTGTGTACCGAGCGGGTGTTGAGTAGGATGCACTTAAGGTGGTTAGTATCGGAGCTCTGTTTGGCGTTTGTGGATTTGGTGTTGGTCTTGATGCAGTCAAACTTGCAGGATTGGCAGGTGAAAGGTCCATGGGTGTGTCCTGGGGCGGCTTGGTGGCAGTTTGGGAGACGGCCGGAGTTGAGTGCTGAGAGGGTAGCGGTGTCGTACGTAATGCGGGTGGAGTGGATTTTACGGGGACCAGGGGTTTGGCGATTTAAAGCCTATCTCAGCGCAGACGTGCGCAGCGGCACACCAAAGGCAAGCCCGTCTGCGCCCGTCCGCGCCTGACCGCTGCCCCTTGCCAGGACCCCTGCCCTTTTTAGTGTGAATAATGCTGTCATATACAAGTGCCGAACTGAGACTCCTGAACACCGGTTGTAACTCAGACGCAGATTCAATCCCGCAGTCGACCCAGCTGCAAGTATTTCCCTTCGTGGCCCCCAGAGCGAGACATCTAAAGGTTCTGTCTGAGATACCGCTAAGGGCAGTGCAAACCTGATTCTCCCACCAAGTCCAATCATCATACCGGCCACAGAAAGTCTAGTAAAAGAGAAGGTCATTACCGCACTCTACCTTAATGCACGGTCAATACCAAAACAGGTGGGTGAGTGCAGGATGTATAGTCCCACAGGTGCATCAGTAGTACAAAAGTGGGGATCGTCGAGGTGGTGTAGGTACAGTGTGCAAAGTCAAACAGGTGCGTCAACAATATAACAATATACAAGGTCAAACAGGTGCGTCAACAATATAACAATATACAAAGAGGGAACGTATACAATCAAGTAAGTCGATAATATAAGTAATACAAATAGGCCAAGGGGGTCAGGCAGGTCTTACAGAGCAGATTCATGAGAAATACAGAATAGTAGATCATGTGTATTTAGCCATGAGGATCGCTTTTACTTCTTTCTTAAAAAGTTTGTTGGAGGAGATGAGCCTGGTTTCAGGTGGGAGTGAGTTCCAGTTCCTGGGTGCCATTCCTGAAAAGGAGCGTTTATAGGTTGCTATCTCCAAAAATGTTAAACAAGCTTAAGCAAGTATATGCTCCTTATTTTTTGTACTTTATATTATTGGCGCAACTGTTTGACTATGCACCGTGTACCGACACTACCTCACCTATGACCTACCTCATGTTTTTGACCTACCTATGTAACTAAGCACCTTGTATCTAACTACCTCAATTATTACATTATATTACTCTATCACCCCCGAGTCCTTGTAAAGCGCTCTGAAATCTGCAAAGATCTTGTTCGCGCTATATAAAACTTTCAAAATAAAATAAATAAAATGCTATTGAGGTTTGGAGTCTACTTGAAGCAGAAACGCCTGACATCTGTTTCTTTACTGAAACTTGGTTTCACAGTCAGGCATCATCAGATATAGCATCCGCCTTTCCCCCTGAATACCTCCTAATGAGGGTGGACATGGAAATGCGGAGGGGCGGAGGCATAGCCATTGCGGCTAAAGCCCCATTTGAGGTTAAGCTATTAGAATCCTCTTCCAGTCCCACAGCAGAAATCATGATAGTTAATATTAAAATCTCTTGCTGTGAGAATTGGCGAGCAGCACTAGTCTATAGGCCTCCGGGCCTCAAGACAGGTTTCGGCAACCAACTACTAGAAACAATAGTCGCCCATGCGCTGGCTACGGAAAACTTTATTTTGCTTGGGAATTTTAACTATTATACTAAGCTCTCTTCTGACCCTGATACCTGTCTCCTAATTAGAACGATGGACAGCCTTGGTTCAACTCAAAGAGTAACGGGTCCGACTCATCGCGCGGGTTAAACCCTGGACTTAATTTTCACCAGCTCCCCTAAATTTAGCAAGGGAGACTCTCTTCCTATGATTTGGACTGATCATTATCTATTAAAATTGAGTTTCTTTAGCCAGGCCTCCACTAAACATTGAGTGGGAAAAGAGTGCCGATTCGCCCTAAACTTACATCTGAAGCCTTCCTGATCCACTTTAAACATCTAAATAATCTGGCTCTTCCATTGGAACAAATGGTAACTGATCTGGAATCTTCCATCACACATACTCTAGACTTAATCATTCCTGAAACCACTGTCAAAGCTAAATCAGTGGCCTCGTCATGGTTTACGACCTCCCTAAAAAAAGACAAACAAGCCAGCAGGGTAGCGGAACGTAGCTGGCGAAAAACAAAAACAAAAACGAAAGAGGACAGAGCCAAGTATAAATTACTACATTCATGTTATGTAAAGAATGTTAGAATGGCCAAGAAGGCATACTTGACTCAGCGCATAAACACCTCAACTAGCTCCAGTAAAGAATTATATAAAATACTAGCAGCCCGTCCCGACGTTGTCCGGGTATGAATTGCTGCCGGCCAGTAGTATATTGTTTTGTAGGATTTCGTTTTGATAGCATTTCTTATCTGTGACAGGCCTGTGAAACGCTCCGATTCACAGTGCACTGCTGATGCACTTAAGAGTGCACGTTCAGTAGTGTGTGAACTCGAGTTTCCCTACTTTATTTTTCCTTGCAATATTATATAGCGCAAACTCGACAACATGGCATGAGCACAATTTACATTACAGAAGAACACATTCATTTGTGGTAGGCACGGGATACAAAGAGATTTGCCTGGAATCACAGGATGTTGAGATGTGCCGAGATTCGAACGTAGCTCCCCAGCTCTAAAGTTTGCAATTCTAGAACTTGTGGCGGGAGGTGTGTCTAAAAGTGTATGTCGGTGCTGGCCATCAATGAGAGAGACCTGTGCATTTTTCAAATCGGTGGTGAAAAAATATGAGTATGTTGCTGGAGATGTGGGCCGCCGTGCCACCAATGTACTTACCGGGGGAGGGTAAACACCCATTATTCCGCAACTTTCTTTCCGCATACCATCACCCCTCATACTTTCATTACGAAAGTACCATGACTCCGCAATGCCATTATAACGCATGGCATTACATTTTATATGCTTTTGCCACGCATACATTTACAACGAAATTCGTTGTAAATGCATGAATGGTAAAAGCATGTTTTTTTTAATGTTTGGATAAGGTAAGTATGGGTATAGGGGTATATGTTTTGGGGTACTGAGGTATATGTTTTGGGGTGTTTGGGTATTTTAAGGGTTCAGATATGGTTTTGGGTTATGGGGTGCAGGGGTATTTTTAGGGTTTAGGGATAGGTATGGGGTTTGGGGTACAGAGGTATTTTTAGGGTTCAGGGCTAGGTTTGGGTTTTGGGGTACAGGGGTATTTTTAGGGTTCGGGGTAGGTTTGGGTTTTGGGGTACAGGGTAATTTTAGACTTCAGGTTAGGTTTGGGGTACAGGGGTATTTTAGGGTTCAGGGGTAGGTTTGGGTTTTGGGGTACAGGGTTATTTTTATGGTTCAGGGCTAAGGTTTGGGTTTGGGGTACAGGGGTATTTTTAGGGTTCAGGGGTAGGTTTGGGTTTTGGGGTACATGGGTATTTTAAGGTTGCTTGGCTAAGTTTGGGTTTTGGGGTACAGTGGTATTTTAGGGTTCATGGGTAGGTTTGTGTTTTGGGGTACAGGGGTATTTTTAGGGTTCAGGGCTATTTTGGGGTTTTAGGGTACAGGGGTATTTTTAGGGTTCAGGGCTAGGTTTGGGTTTTGGAGTACAGGGGTATTTTTAGGGTTTAGGGATAGGTTTGGGTTTTGGGGTACAGGGTATATTTATAGGGTTAAGATGGGTTAGTGTTTAAGGGTGTTGGGGTATTTTAAGGAGTAAGGGTGGGTTATGATTATGGGGTGCCGGGGTATTTCCCCTTAGTACTTCGCTGCACTTTAGATTACTTAAAATTGCACCTTTACTTTGAGGGACTATTACGCTAGCATACCCACCTGGTTAGACTGTTGCTGACCCCGTGCCCAGCTTCTGACAGCTGGCTTCCCGGTTGCTCGGCCGATTAGGCGCTGAGTCACACGGACCCAGAGAACTGCGGGCGCCATCTTGGGGGAAGTCTAACGATCACAACGCTCTAGTCCACAGCACATAAAAGAAACAGCTATGTCTCCGCGTAGCGGCCGCGCCGGACCTGCGCCGGAGTCGCGCCAGAGTCCAGCCCGTCTGCGCCCGTCTGCGCCAGGACGTCGCCCCTCGCCCAAGCCCAAGGAGACACTAAAAAAGGTTACTATAGATACTCTAAGAACGAACTATTGTCTCTCAACCACAGACATGAAAACTGTACTAAATTCAGCCTAAACCACAACAACTCCCTTGCCGTGTGCCCCTGTGGATTCCCTGTGCCTATACTCTCATTTCCACCGTCTTGCATCAAAACCCCCTCTTCAACCCTCAGTCTAGGTCTTTTGAATGTCAGGTCCCTTCCAAAACACCATTTAGAAATCTTCGAGTTGCTATCCAACCAAACCTTTGACGTTCTATTTGTAACAGAAACTTGGTTGAAGGATGATATGGACTCTATTATAAACGTAGCAACCCCCAAGGGATACACCGCGTACACCTTAAACAGACATTCCAGAGGAGGTGGGATAGCGATGATTGCCAAAACCCATCTTACCTGTACCTTCACCAACCTAGTGATAGAGGACTGCGAAAGTGCTCGGTTTCACATTAAAGTTAACCCCCAACTCACCCTTACGGGTCTTCTGATCTACAGACCCCCGGGCGCGGACGCCAACTTTATAAAATCTCTCCTGGAGAATGTCTGCTCCTTGGTCATTAAAACTGCCAATTTCTCCATCATTGGAGACCTAAACATCCACTTTGATTCTACCACAGACAATAAGATCAACTCCCTTATTGCTGACCTCGCTGCCTTACAGCTCTGCCAACTCGTGAGGGGTCCTACACACAGTGGTCTGCACCTTCTCGACCCAGTTTTCTCTAACTTGGCTAACTTGAAAGTCCATTCTCCCATCCCCATGACCTGGACAGATCACTACCTAGTAACCATGGACTTACCCGCCAATAGTGACCCTTTCATCAGCCCCACTCACCAGGTCTTGAAAAGACAATGGAAAAAACGTCGCTTGGAAGATCTTCACGCCCTCCTTACTGCAGACCCCTCCATCTCCAGCGACGATCCTCACCTAGACTATGATTGTCTCTGTAACCGGATAACAAAAGTTCTAGACTCATTGATCCCAGCTAAACTAACTAAACCACGAACCCATGAATCTAGCCCCTGGTTTAATAATGAGCTCACTTTACTTAGAAAAGAGGTAAAAAAAGCAGAACGCAGATGGAGAAAGGACTATGACCCCGCGTCAAAAAGCATATATTCTCAGCTTCAAAAAAGCTATCATCGCAATATATGTAGGACTAGGGCGGCATACTATGCATCAGAAATTCAGAACAGCCACAACGCCTCTAAAACTATCTTTCGCATTCTGAAAGAACTCAGTGCTAAAAAAACTGTAAAAGACCTCAACACCCCCCCAGACCTTTGCGAAAACCTGGCCACCTTCTTTATGGACAAAATTAAAAAAAATCTACAATACGTTTACGACAATGCCCCATCATTTACCCATAGCCGATTCTCATGGACCCAAACTTTCCTCTATTCCAGCCATTAGCCATGACAACTATCTGAAAATCTGCGCCAAAATTAAATCCGGCTCTCCCGCTGATCCTTTAAAGCCTGAACTCTTCAGAGAAGCCGGCGAGCTCGTTCTGGGCCCACTCAGAGACATTACCAACTCGTCCTTCCTTACGGCCAACATCCCTACCACCTGGAAACAAGCATGGGTCTCACCAATTATAAAAAAACCCTCACTTGACCCCAGCCTCCCGGAGAACTTTAGGCCCATCTCCCTGCTCCCTTGGCCAGCCAAGGTGGCAGAAGCCCATGTTAACTCCACCCTGACCAACTTCTTAGTGTCTAATTCCATTCTAGACAGGTCTCAACATGGATTCCGAGCTGGGCACAGTACCGAAACTGCACTCCTAAGCGTCATTGAACATCTTCGGACCATACTGGACGCAGGAGGAAAGGCAGCACTGATTCTTTTAGATCTCAGTGCTGCCTTCGATACAGTTTCACATAAGGTACTGTTGTCCAGACTTGAGGAAGTAGGAGTCGTTGACCAGGCCCTTAACTGGTTTAAGGCCTTCCTTGCCGACAGATCCTTCAGGGTCTCCACCCCACCCTTCACTTCGAAGGAATGTCCCGTTGAACAAGGAGTCCCTCAAGGGTCGGCTCTCAGCCCGACCCTGTTCAATGTTTATGTCCTCCCGCTGGCAGAGGTAGCTAGGAAACATGGGCTCACATTGGTGTCCTACGCTGACGACACCAGCTGGTGGTGGCTCTAAAAGACGATAATGGCCTGAGTGCTATGAACTTCAGACAAACCCTCAGTGACATCACCAGCTGGATGTCGGCAAACTATCTCCAATTAAATGCCGGCAAAACTGAGGTCCTGCTTCTAGGCAAAGATACAACGGCCTGGGGCAATAACTGGTGGCCTGAAACCTTGGCCCAGCCACCTGTCCCCAAGAATGTGGTAAAAAACCTAGGAGTCTGGGTGGACTCTGCTTTGAACTTTACCCACCACACTAAAAAGGTTGCTGCCACATGTTTCGGGATCCTTCGAAACCTTCGGCCCATTCTAAAATTTTTCGACCATCAAACACGCCAAGTGATAATACAGTCGGCAATTTTATCACGGCTGGACTACGCTAGCTCACTACTGCTGGGAACTAACGTAGCCGAGAAAGTTAGACTACAAAGAGTCCAAAACGCCGCTGCAAGAGCTCTTACAGGTTTACCCCGGCACAAAGCGGTTTCCTCCACCCTCAGGAACCTACACTGGCTCCCTGTTGAAAAGAGGATCCATTTTAAATCTCTTTGCCTTGCTTTTAAAATTCTGAAACTCTCCTCCCCACCGATGTTATGTCCACTGCTCTCACCCTACGTCCCTCGGCGCTCTCTCCGGTCAGAAGGTCAGAACTTGGTCACTATCCCACGCGCCAAGTTAAGCCGAATGGGCGGTCGCTCGTTTGGATACTTAGCTGCCAAACTTTGGAACGGACTCCCAGCTCAAATCCGCGAAATGAACAACCTTTTATCCTTCCGTAAAGCCATTAAAACCCACCTTTTTAACTAGTTATGTTATGTACACTTGTGGACCTCCCCATAATTCCATCTTGCTGTCCCCTGGACATTGGCAGCTAGCGCCGGGACGCCCCTTGGCTGGGGCAGCCGTGCGCTATATAAGCACCTCTAACATAACATAACATAACATTTAAAGGGAGCAGGGTGGACACCCGGAGCTGGAATGTACAGAACCTGGGAAGAAAAAAACAATGAAATATTAGGCACAACGCTCGTTTTTTTTTTTACCACAATCCCGCGCCCTGCACAAGCCCACGCCCCCAGCACACGCCCACAGCACATGATATGAGACATGGCATGAAGGGCGGAACGTACCACACGCCCCCAGCGTTTGTCATGCTCCCAGCACATGCCCACAGCACAATGCAGACACGCCCACAAGGGACTACTTTGCTGGCACGGTTTTTTTACCTTTTAAATGTATATGGTGGGCGTCTGCATAGCCTATGTCCTTCTGCTGCAACTGCCCTTTCCAACGCTGTATTGGGTGTTGTGATTGGTGCTGTGGTTCCTGAGATTACCCGCCTCAAAGGTTTGGGCTCTCTATTATATTAGTGTAGACTGAAAGAATTTACCTCCCCTCGAGCTGAACAGTCTTTGTTTAGTCCTTCTCAAAAATGGGTTGAATCGATGTCTGAGTTCTTTGATAGTAAAATTAAATCAATATACTACTCCTTTCCCAACACAGACCTAGCCCAGCCTCTGCAGGACAAGAATCTGATGCCCTCACCTTCGTTGGCGGACTGTAGTAAGCCCTCTTATCTAATGGAATTTGACCCGATTACAGTCACAGAAACTCTGGAGGGCTTAAGCAAAATAAAATCTGGATCCCCCATGGAACCATTTTTACAGCGCCAATGTGCCGTAATTATGCCTTTGCTAGTCAATTCCCTTACGGCCATATTCAACACCTCTCTTGAACAAGCCACTGTTCCATCTAAGTGGAAACATGCCCTAGTAAAGCCTATTCTTAAGAAACCTTCCGATGACCCTACTGCACCATCTCATTACCGGCCTATATCTCTGTTACCTTTCTTTGGGAAAGTGTTGGAACATCTTGTAAACAAGCGGCTGACAGTTTTCAGAGAGGCGCACGGAGTCCTTGACCCTTCCAAGTCCGGTTTTTGGGCTGCCCACAGTACAGAGACAGCTGTGGTTGAGATTGTAGATAACATCAGACTCGCGGTGGACAGAGGCGAATCAGCTATTCTCATCCTCTTGTACCTCTCCGCCGCATTTGACACCATATCTCAAAGCATTTTGAAACAGCGTCTGTGGGAGATAGGGTTCAGAGGAGGGGCCCTGGGTTGGATTGAAAACTATCTCATTGATCGCCTAACCACCGTTCGAGTCGACACTTTGGTCACTAGCAGTCGTCCGGTAAAGGTGGGGGTACCTCAAGGGTCGATCTTGAGCCCGTTAATTTTTAATCTGTACCTTACTCCTTTGGCTAAATTTATTAATTCCCATGGCTTTGACACTGTGTTGTATGCCGACGATACCCAGCTGCTGATTACTTGCGGCGTGGATCTCGTCGGCACTCGTTCACATTTAAAAAATGTATGGTAGAGATCAGCAGTTGGATGAGGAACAACAAGCTCCAGTTGAACGCCAGCAAGACTGAGATCATTCTGTTTGGTAAGGCAGAAAAGTGCTGGACGCAAGACTGGTGGCCTCCGGAATTGGGAGTATGTCCTTCTCCCAAATCTGTTGTCCGGATCTTGGGAATAATAATTGACAGTACATTGTCTATGAAAAATCATATTGCCAAAGTGACAGGGACTTGCTATGGTATAATGCGCAGTCTCAGGAAGATTTTCAGATGGCTTCCTATAGAAGCTAGAAAACCCCTGGTTCAGGCCCTGATCATTAGCCATCTTGATTATGGCAATGCCATGTACTCTGGTCTGCATGAGGATCTGCTAGGAAAGCTGCAAACCCTTCAGAATGCGGCGGCCAGACTAGTTCTGGATCTACCCCCCAGAACTGCATCTGCGCCATGTTTGAAAAAGCTCCACTGGCTTCCCAATCGTCAGAGAAGCCATTTCAAGATCTTGTGTTAACGCACAATTCTTTGTATAATAATGGGCCTAAATACCTCCGAAATAAACGTAGTTGGTATGCCCCCAAGAGATCCCTAAGGTCCAGTAATAAATCTCTTTTGACTCAATCTCGCACCCGGACCTCCAGGTACGGTCAGAGGCCCTTTTCTTATCTTGCTCCTTTTCTCTGCAATAAGCTGCCTCCCCGCCTTTTATCCATTGCTGAGCACAGGCAATTTCGTAAAGAGCTGAAAACCTGGCTCTTCCCCAAGTAGTTTCCCCTTTTTGGTTCTGTTTCAGCAGTTTCCGTTAATCGGGTCTAGCCTCCCCTCTGATCAAGTCAGTTTTTATGCTGCCATCGCCTTGAGACCTTGCGGTGATAAGATGCGCTATATAAAAACTTTTGACATGACATGACATGACATGGATAGGTTGATAGATAGGTAAAAGGAATAAAGGGTAAAAGGATGGATGAGTGGGTGAAAAGATGAGTGAATAGATGGCAGCATGAATTGTTGGACCACAGAGTGACTAGCTGAATGGCAGAGTGGATGGATAGATGCAAAGTGAGTGGATGGATGGATGCTGAGCGGATGGGTGAATGTAGAGTGGATGGATTGATGACAGAGTAAATAGATTGATGGATGATTAATGGCAGAGTGGATTGATTGATGACAGAGTGGATGAATGGATGGCAGAGTTAATGGATGAATGGCAGAGGGGATGATGCATGGCAGCATGTATGTATGTATGGATGACAGAGTGGATGCATGGATGGATGGCAGAGTGGATGGATAGATGGATGGATGAATGGCAGAATAGATGGATGGATCGCAAGGTGGATACATGGATGGCAGAGCAGATGGATGGCAGACTGCATTGATAGAGGAATGAATGGATGGTATGGGAAAAGATTTAATGATAGATGACAAAATGTAAAGGTGAAATAGTAGATATCGGAAGGTCGATGGAGGGGTTGATCAATTAATGGCTAGATGCATAGATGGAAGAGAAAAGGAATCTGTTCAAGGGAGAGTTTGGCTCACCTACTTTGCTTGCTTGGAGGCATCAGCTCTTTAGTTAAAAGTGGGAGCTAATTTAATTTTCTGAATACTACCTTGATGGTAGATGTAGGCTAAATATGCTTGACTTGGGCACTCAAGTGGACTTGTCTCACTGGTGTGTCTGGAGCCAAAGAACATCAAGGCAAATGCTTGAAATCTGATGAGTCTCTTGTACTGGACTTTCCTGGACAGTGATCGGTCACCATATGCCCCTTACTTGCCACAACTCTTAATGGATCAGCATCAGTCTTGCATTTTCATTTTTGTCTGACTAGGACCTGGTCTCCTTGTTAGAAAACCATGTCTCAGGCGCATCTGTGGTTATCTGCTTAAGCCTTTATTGTGCTTTTGCAAGAAGTGTCTGATGCACGAATCTCATCCGTATCTAGTACTCGTCTTGTGGTCCATTGTGGTAGTTTTGTCCCAGTGGCTCTTCTAAACTGCAAGTTGGCAGGGCTATCACCTGTTGTAGAATGGGGAGTTGACCGATAGGCATGAAGGGCAGGACATAAGTGTGACCTGAGATCGATTCCTTCAAGTGCAGCACGCTGAACTACTTTCTCCAGGATACCCATAAATCATTTATCAACGCCATTTGCCTGTGGCCAGAGAGGTGTGCTTTTCTGATGCTTGATGTTCAAGTGACTAAGAAAGTCCTTAAACTCTCTCCTATTGAAGGGTGGACCATTGTTAGATTTGAAAACGGAGGGAACACCCCACGCTGCAAAAATACCACCTAGCCTCTCAATGACTTTGTCATGGGTGGTTGATGACAAATCTTCAACTGAGCAAAAGCATGAGTACTCATCAATAACTACCATGAGATGATGTCCATTGTTTAAGGGTCCAAAGAAATTGTTCTCCCATACTTGCCTAGGAAGGTCAGACATGTTAAGCCAGATGCAGGGTTGTCTTGGGTGATAAGTAGTTAAGTTACACAAGTGACATGCTTTCAGTTCCTTCTCGACTCTTTCATCAAAGTGATGAAAGCACACTCGGTCTCTGAGGGCTCTCTTGGTGACTACAATGCCACGAAGTCCTTTGTGTGCCAGTTCAATCACTTGTTTTCTCAAGCTCTCAGGTATGACAATACTCGAACCTCTTAGTATAATACCTTATTGAGTGACAGAATGCTCTTTTTGCATATTTTCGAATTTTACATATTAAATGTAATCTGTGAGAAGTTGAGTATGCTTTTTCCATAATTCTGTTGCAATGATATCCGGAAGTGTGAGCATGTCTCCGTCGGTGTTGGTAGCAGCAATGATCTGCACAATGGATAGAGCTGCAGGGTTGATGGAGTTTACTATGAAGTTGATATACTCTTTAGCCGTTTTAGACATTGCACTGTGACGCTATAACAACACCTGTGAAAAGTCAACTGCGGAGTGTGGATCCTTCCCCGGCTTCTCACAATAGTGTAATCACTGTCTTGGAATCTCAAACCTTCACCTCTCGATGTGAAGGGGCATCTTGGCTTTCGGATTTCCAAAAATGATGAGCAGCACCTGGTGGTCAATGACAAGGGTGACATGATTTCTATACAGAAACACATAAAAATGTCCACTAGCCCATTTTCCAGCCAGGCTCTCTTTTTCTGGCTGATATAGACTTCTGCTAGCATAGGCCACAATATGTCTCTGAGCATTTGGATGTCCATTGTGTTGAGCAAGGATTGCACCCAACTCCACTGGGCTTGCATCTACTATGATCTCAGTATGCAACTTTGGATCAAAATAAGCCATTTCAGTTGCAATTTCAATTGTGTGTTAGATTTTCTTGACACTTCGGTCACATTCAGAGGGTCACTAGAATTTTATGAGGCACTCACCATGGCAAAATCCCAAATGTATCTGTAGCAATTGCTGGCCATGGCTAAGAAAGATCCCAGCATGATTACATCTTGTGGGGGGCAAGGGGATGACATTGCTTGTACTTTTTCACAGTCAGGAGTCATTCCCCTTTCAGAGTAAATATGCCCAAAGAAAAGAATTTGAATTTGGTTTTGTGAAACCCATAATTTTCTGCATTTAACATGAAACTTGCATCAGCGAGCAGAAGGCATACTTTTGTAAGAGCTTTGCCATGCTCCTTTCGTGTGGCCCCAAACACTGGTGTATCATCATTATAGTTAAAAGCATGAGTGACAGGTTGAATTACTTGGTGAAGGAGATCCTGAAAGATTTCTGCAGCCGATGACCCATCAAAGCTGAGTCTTTTGCATCTGAATAGACCTACATGAGATGAAAAAGTAGTGATGTACCTACAGTTCTCTTCCAGCTCGAGTTGATGGTATCCTTTGTCCAAATAAAGATGAGGAAAGACTTTGAAGCCATTCAGCTGTGTAATCATGTCTGCTATGTGTGTAACTGGATGTCTTTCTTGCTCGATTGCTTTGTTGGCCTGGCGCACATCAACATAAATGTGCACTGCACCTCCACTGTCCTTTCTTTGCACTACCACTATGGGTGAAGCCCATGAAGTCGGACCAGTAGAGCTCTCAATTACTTCATGCATTAATAATGTTTCTAGTTCTTTCTCATTGGCCCCACTAAATGAAAAACAATCCGATGGTATCGCTGAGCAACAGGAAGAATGTCCTCATTAATGTGAAGTTGCACCTTCATTATCTTGACTTTCCCTAGTCCATGAAACAACAACAGGGATTGAGTTACTATTTCAGAATGTGCATCGAGGTTACGGTTGATGGATGTCAGTCCCATGTCAGCAGCAGTGCTGAAACTGAGTAGACATTCATGTCACAAAGTACCTTAGACAACATGAATTGGTGCTTGTACTGATGTTTTTTTATGCCCCATGGCCAGTATCAATCAATCAATCAATCAATCAATCAATCAATCAGAGTACTGTAGAGTACGCTACTTACCAGCGAGGGTCTCAAGGCGCTAAGGGGAGGGGGTGCTGCTACTTGAGGAGTCTTCTGAAGGTGAGTAGGTCTTGGGTCTGCCGTATGTGGGTAGGGAGGGTGTTCCAGGTCTTGAGGTGAGGTAGGAGAAGGATCTGCCACTGGAGGTCATTCGTTGGATGGGGGGGACAGCGGCGAGGGCGAGGCTGGCGGAACGGAGCTGGCGGGTAGGGGTGTGGAAGCTGAGTCTGCTGTTAATGTAGGCTGGTCCGGCATTGTGGAGTGCTTTGTGCGCGTGGGTGAGGAGCTTGAAGGTGATCCTCTTGTCAACGGGGAGCAAGTGTAGGTCTCTCAGGTGGGGGGTGATGTGGCTGTGGCGGGGGACGTTGGCGATCAGTCGGGTGGAGGCGTTTTGGATGCTAGTAGTCGTCGTAGGTGTTTGGCTGGGATTCCTGCATAGAGTGCGTTGCCGTAGTCCAGTCTGCTGCTGACGAGGGCCTGTGTCACAGTTCTTCTTGTTTCGGTCGGGATCCACATGTAGATCCTGCGAAGCAAGCGGAGGGTGTTGCAGCAGGAGGAGGAGACGGCGCTGACCTGCTTAGCCATGGAGAGGGAGGAGTCGAGGATGAATCCTAGTCCGAGACCAGGAACACTGACCCGGGATGTCTGACATTACTGCGCACTTCGCGGTATAATCTTTTTGCGCCTCATTTGTCATTACGGGAGAGTGCCATTGATTGAATGAACCTGACCCACGACCTCGGTTTGTAGATCTACTTCGAATACTCACGACATCCCGGTCTCTGGTACACAATCCCTTTCTTATGCCACATTATTGGAGGTGACCTTCCATATATTTTTTCAACTTCCATTACATTGGTCAAGGGCCCCACCGGGTCAGAAGTATTACCAGCAGAGCGACCTAATCAGTATTTTTCAGTAGCGTCCGAGCCCTGAAGAATCGCGTGAGCGATGAAACACGTCTCGGTTGGCTGCTGTATCACTATGATGAAAATAAAGAATTGAAGATCTCAACATATACAAGACTTCTTCGTCTTTCTGCTACTTTACCTTGAGTTACTTCGCTTTAATCCTACGATATATCTTCACTTGTACTCTATAGGTGTGTGCATAGGGTTTTTGTTTCATGACTAGTGTCTCACCAGCTTGCTGGATAGACTATTAAATGGTTTCACAGGTTTTCCATTCACCCAGTTGCACCACCTAATGACATTGTTTGTTGTCTACACATGCGCTTAAACCCATAGCAGTGCGCCCATTCCTCTGACATCTCAAACCTTTTGCTTGCTCTCAGGGTGGCGGAGTTGGCGTCATTGTTGTTCTCGAGGTGGAAGTTCAGGTCCCCAGGAGGATGTAGTCCGTGGAAGGGAGTGCATGGGTGCTGGTGAGGTCGGCGATGGAGTCGCTGAACAGAGACCGGGGTTCGGGGGTTTGTAGATGAGTGTTCCTCTGACGGTGGTGTTGGTGTCGATGTGGATCCGGAAGTGCAGGTGTTCGGTGGTGTGGAGGGTGTCGTCTGCGTGGGTGGCGACTTTGAGGGTGGACTTGTGGATGATAGCTATTCCTCCTCGGGTTCCATTGGTGCGATCCCTGCGGGTGATCTTGTAGCCGTCCGGGATGGCTATGGTGATGTCAGGCGCCAAGGAGTCGTTCCACCAGGTTTCGGTCAGGAAGGCCACATCTGGGGCGGAGGTGTCGAGCAGATCCCAGAGCTCGACGGTGTGTTTGCGTGCAGAGCGGGTGTTGATGAGTATGCAGCGGAGATGGTTGGGTCCAGTCTTTGGAGGTTTGGTGGTTCTGTCGCAGGTGAAGCTGCAGGAGTGGCATGAGAAGGGTCCGTGGGTCAGTTTCGGGGTGGCCTAGAAGCATGTGTGGTTTTGGCCGGCGTTGAGTGCGTGGAGGCTGCTGGCATCGTAGTGGAGTTTGGTGTTGTGGCGTTTGTGGGGTCCAGGGGTTCTGGCACCGGGTGCGGTCCAGGCGCGGACAGGCGCAGACGGGCATGCCTTAGGCGCGCCTTTGGTGCGTCCGCTGCGCGGCTGCGCAGCTGGCACCATTTGAAGGGGAGCTAGGAGGGAGGATCAGCTGGGTAGCGGGAGGTGGGAGGCAGAGGACGGCGAATGGGCGCAGAGTCGTAGGGGCAGCAGAGGTGGGAAATTGAGCAGTGGACGGGGGGGTTAAGGGAAAAAACAGCACCTAGGAGTGCAGAACAGAAATATGCTGGCACAAGCGCTGGAGGAGCTGCAGCGGGGGGGGGAGCGACCTACCTGGCAAGGTCATGGGTCGCTCTCCTCACCGCAGCTGGCGCCTTTTGAAGGGGAGCTGGGAGGCAGGAGGCGGGAGGCAGGGGATGGCGAATGAGCGTGGGGGGTGGGGCTGCAGGGGCAGCAGCGGCAGGAAATTGAGCAGTGGGGAAGGGGGCAAGGGAAAAAACAGCGCCCAGGAGGGAAGAACAGAAGGTTGCTGGCACAAGTGCTGGAGGAGCTGCAGCGGGGTGGTAGCGACCTACTTGGCAAATGACCCTTGACTTTATAACGGTGTAGAAGCAGCCCACGTGTACACCTTTGTTTTCGATGGTGTTAGACATGATACCGGAAACAGTTTTATGTATTGTTCTGCCAACATGATTTTGATCAATGCACCACTATTTGGAATAAAAGTTGTAGGGCAACCATTCACCTTTAGTGGGATCTTGGGGCAGTGTCCAAATGAGTTTGGTCCCTTAACGTGGCTATCTCTCTTTGGCTTGTAATCTTTTTTTTTTTTATTTATATAACGCAAACTATACCCAAGAAATCGGGTATCAGAGCATTTTACATGAGTACCGGTTTCGTTACAGATGGGCACATTCATTTTTGTTAGGTACGGGAGATTAAATGATTTGACCAGAAGCATAGGATGTTGAGCATTGTTGCCCAGACTCGCACGTGGTTCCCCAGCTTCGAGGTTAACTGCTCTAGCTGTAAGGCTACATTCTCTGCCAAGCAGCCAATCCTACACATACACGTCTTTCTGCAGTCAACATCACCATTGCACATCCATCTTCTTCACTGTCGCTCAATTGTGAAGTTGATGAGTATTCGGAAGATGGATTCGATGACGATTGACTTAGTTTAATCTCTACTTGCTGCACTTAATGTTGCTCTTTCTACGTGTGGGTATGGCTAGAATGCTTCAGGAACTTTCTGGTGTCCATTTTCTCTTCTCACACTTAGTTTCGCTTTTGTTTTGCACACCATTATGTAATGGTTTTCTTTCTCATTGCCTTTGCATATCTGTTCAAAGGTGTGGTATTTACCTTCGTGTAGAAACAAGAATCCACATTAAAAACAAACATTTTCTTTGGGGACATCGCCTTAAGGGCCACCACTTTGTGTTTTTGCTTACTTTACATTATGAACACTTATTCATTCATTCAGCGTCCATATCAGAAGCCTGTTGATCTGCACATTCCTCAGCTGTCGCAGCCATGAGTATTTTAATGTATTGTGTAATTGCATTTATATAGTGCTTACTACCCCTAACAAGGCGTCAAATCACTTTATTGGCGATTAGCATGCTACTTGGAAACCCAATAGGATTAGTGGTGAATTAGTATAGGGCACTATGAAATGAATTTGAGCGGTGGACATGTTAGTCTGTTATTTGGATTGAAAGACATAGTGAGGGAATAGAAGAGGGAAGGGTCTAGGAAGTTGTCTTTTTTCAGAGTTCATAGCAGTAGGAGGGGGTTATGGATGAGTGAAAAGGAGGTGGAGGGGAAGAGTCATAGGGGAGGGTTTAGAAAGGATTATTTGGAAGATCTGAATTGTAAAAGAGGTATGAGATGATGTAAGGAGGGATAGAGTAGGGAAGAGTCTGGAAATGAGTTTTTGGGATCATAGTAGTGGTATGAGGTTTGGGATAAGATAGAGAGAGAGTCGAAGTAGAGGATATATTGATAGAGGTATCGGGTGAGAAATAGGTTGGTGCATTGGAAAGAGTAGCAGAACGAGGTTTGAGATGAGTCAAAGTGGAGGTAGAGGATATATTACAAAACTCACTTCATAAACCTGTAGAAGATGGAAGAAAGTAAAGGAGAACAAGGCACAGGCAGCCATTTTAGAGAGCACACAATAGCAGAAATCAGAGCTGTAGGAAGGAGTATGTGCGACACAAACCTTGCCCGTCAGGATAACTACAACCGAACACAGTGTACACTCAAGCTCTGTACCACCAGCGCATGTTAACAGATTAGCTACACTCTAAAAAGCGCAAGCACTAACGCCACCCCAACAAACACCTCTGTGCACAAACCTAAACCACCAGGGAGCTTTCATTTAAAGCCATATCCACCTAACCCTGCTTAGCACCCTGCGACTCTGCTGGCCTGTGTACATTAGGTGACCCCAACACCATCACTCATACTATTATCCATACACTGCACAAAATGGCTACAGGTTTCTGGTTGTTTTAAAGTATTAAACCTTAAACGTAACAATGAAATAGCAGTATAAATGCCCAGTATAGTTTGGAGAAATACCCTGCATACTCCTTTCTAAGAGCACAGGCCTCAGTGACCCGAACCTGCTCACCATTTGAGCAACAAAAATGCATATTCAGGTTTATGCATACAAGCCCAAAATAGTTGGTCCCAACAACCACCTGATTACATGTATGCATAAACAACCACCCGGACAGCATGCCTGAAGGACCGGCCCCTTGATGACCATGATTCTCCTACATACCAGGCTGCAGATTTGCAATACATTCCTGGAATTGTCAGCTATTGCCCGTCTTTTCGTTATAATCACTACCTGGTGCCAAGAATAGTACCCTTTCAAGCCTCGATACCGGTGACTTCTTGTCACTTTGTTCCATACCCCTCCCCACTCAGGTTCCCCTTGCCAGTCATACCTTACCTGGGAGGCACATGGCTCTAAAATCACATTTTCTTTTTAGTTTTGCCCCATTACTCCAGCCCCCTTACCTTCGGAGTCCTGGGCAAGAGTTGCCTGCTGCTGCCGGGACTGGCTGGTCCGTGGTGTCCCCTCTATTGCGCGATGATTAAATTGATTGGTTAGTTGGTTAAATGGCAGACTTATTAGTGAATCGTGGCACTACAAAAGCATGGGGCCTCATTTATGAAAAGGGAGGCATCGCTGCGTGAAGACAGCGATGCGTCACTTTTCACTGCGCACTCCTTACGACATTCCTGATGCGTCATATTTAATGTATGACGCATCATGTCGCAAGGAGTTACAGATACGTCAGTATTTCTGACGTATCTGTAAGCGCAAAAGTGACGCATTGCTGGAGTGTGTCACAAAAGTGACGCAACTCCAGCAATGCGTCCTTTCACATGGGGAAAGCCCCATGTGAAAGGGCTTGCGTCAGTCTTACGCCTGCTGTGAGGCAGGCACAGGATTTTGACGCAACAGCATCCTAAAAGTGACGCAGTAAAATCTCATAGATTTCACTGCGTCACTATTACGAGGCTTTTTGCGGGGGAACGCCCCCTCTGCATACATTATACCTGACGCAGGTATAATGTGGCGCAGGGGTTGAAAAAGTGACGCATCTACCTAGATGCGTCACTTTTTAAATATGGCGCAACGAGGCGCATTTTTTACACTGCTGGTGCGTCACAAAAAGTGCCGCACCGGCGGCGCAAAACTGACGCAAGGCCTTCATAAATAAGGCCCCATGTATTTAACGCAATCTTGAATCAAGGAAGCCCAGGAAAAGCGCAGACACAGTACAAAGTCCTCAGGCGAGAACATGTAAAAGAAAAATTAAATGGAGGTTGGATCACTTGTCCTGAGTTACCAGGGTTTTTTCAATTTTCGTTTAGTATACCGATAATAAACCCTCATTCATACAGAGTAACCTCTGTACCTGAATGAGGGGTTTTTATCAGTATACTGCACGAAAATTGAAAAAACCCTGGTAACTCAGGACAAGTGATCCATTCCCCATTTGATTTTTCTGTTATATGAATAAGGAAGCTGAATTGTGTAGCATCCTGCTACAAATAACCACAGACACAATTTCTTATTATACTGGAGCTTTATTGTGTTGCATCCAGTCTGTCTCCTGTCCCTACTCTAACTGTCCTCATCCTGTACTGACCCCTCAGCCCACCTAGCTCCGCCCACCCCAGCTACTAGACTGTCAACTTTATTACATCTGCCCCTTTCTTAACAAAATGAGCTTAATGTCTGCAGTGTTCGCAATTCTTCAATCCACCACACCGGTCGGCGGACAGTCTGTTCTTCAAACCTCAGTAGTGTCGAATCAGTGGTGGGCTTGGCTTTGGTCAATCTTTCTGTTGTCTGGATCAGGGCATTCTTGACCACGTTGCGTTTGAACTGTTTACTCTCACACTCCGCAGTCATCATGTTTCCTTCCTGCGGTGTAACTGTTGGTTCAGATGCTCGATCTCTTTCATGAGTGGATAATGTTCTGGTCCTCTTCTGAGCACCAGCATCTACTTTTACTTCCTTTTGTCTTGTCCGGTCGAGGGCAACACTGCTCTCCGATCCAGGGTCATGATACCAGACAGTACGGTGCTATCTGATGAGACTGTCTTGGTTTGGTTTGGTAACTCATTTGCCGCATTGACTTTTACTTTCTTTTGTCTGGTCCGGTCGAGGGCAACATTGCCCTCCAATTCAGGGTCATGTATACCAGACAGTACGGTGTGGTTCGATAACTCATTCACGGCCTCGGGTTGTCTGGCGAGCTCGTGGGCTATCTGTGCATAGGCATGTTTCTCTCTCATCTGATGATCTCTCTCTGCTGACATGTCCGGTTTTCCTTGCGGAGTGGATGGCTGGTCCCTTCCCGTCTGGTGATTAAGGTCCACTGTCTCTGTTTTCCTTTTGTAGGTCCTTTGAGTCAGCCTCGCGGACCCCTTCAGGGGTGACGGTGTCTGATCTATGTCCAGATATACTTGTGACTGACATGACAGGTTGTCTTGTGGCGTGACTGAGTATTCAGAGTCCTTAGTGTGTGACGTGTTACTCTTGACGGGAAGGATGCCCTTTGGTTCCATGGTGCGTTCGGGTGGTTGACGCCATGGCTGTTGTCGGGCCCATGACTCGGTCAACTCACGGGATTGAACAGACGAGCCCTCTGGGTCAGAGAAGTCTCTTGTCGACTTCCAGGATCGGACAGACGTGCTCTCTGAACCAGAGGAGTTCCTGGCCATAGACGTGCTTTCTGGGTCAGAGAAGTCTTTTGTCGACTTCCAGGATCGGACGGACGCGCTCTCTGAATCAGAGGAGTTCCTGGCCATACTCCTTTTGAAGCGTTCCTTTGAGGGTGTATCGGTTAATGGATGTCTGAAATGAGTGGGCCGTGACACGTTGTTGTTCCTGCGCCAACGTCCAGTTTTGACCATTTTGATTTCTTCTTCTATGGTTTGTCTTCCTTACTCTCTTGTTGTGCAGGTTGCCTTCTTGTCCAGGAGTGCGGTCTGTCCCACTTGATGCTCCCTCCTCGTCAGACATTGAATGACACCTTGAGGGTGAAGAACTCCTTGAGGTTGTCCTTTGACTGATTGACTCAGAGTGCTCCTTATCACTTTGTCTCTCTCGTTGTCTTTTCACTGGTCTGCCTTCCCTCTCTCTCCTTTTTGTTTTGTGCATTTTCCGAGTTTCATCCGTCCAGGCATCTTGATATGTTGCTTTCAGAGGCAGGTTCTTTGATCTGTCTTTTGCCTTGACGTGTATTCCAATTTCAGCCTTCCTAATGATTTCTTCTAATGACCAATTTCCTCGCAGGATCTTGAGCTTTGTGTTGGGGTTTGCGCAGCCTTCAATTATCCAGAGTCGAACTGCGTCTTCATTCGTAAAGGTGTTAAAGTTGCAGCCTTGTACCAGGTTTTGCAACCGAATGATGAAACTTGGCAATGGTTCACCTGGTTCCTGCCGAGCTGTGTTGAAAGCGATGCGCTCATGATCCACTTCCGCTTGTGCGGAGAGACGGGCACCTAGCTTCTCTTGGAGTCTTTTATAGATTTCTGTGTCTTCTTTGGAAGATGTTTTGATTGGGCACCGGCCCTCAGGACCAACCAAATGGAGGAGCAGCATTAAACATTTCCTCTCTCTTTGTTCACCATTGGCGTCCAGGAAGTCACTCAATGTTGCCAGCCAATGGTTCCGTTTGAGACACAGACTCCAGGTATCTGTCTGCACCCCTGGGGGTGGTACTTCAATTCAGGGATTGAACTGTTGTGCTACTTCTTCCCCCGCCATGAGAGGAGGATTTTGATGGATTATATTTGCAGGGCACTGGCTGTTCACTTATCTTCTCGTCTTCTTAGCTGATCCTCTTTAGTCGAAACCTGTGGTCTGGTCATGTGCTGGGACGTTGATAATCTTTGCAGTCATCACAGTATGTGCCTTGAATCACTTAGATTTCGTGCGTTCCGAAGTGTCCACCACCCAGCTGCACTGTGCTAGACACAAGGTTTCTTTTCTTTCGAGTTGCATGCTAGTGGCAGGTGTTTACCAACTCTTCCGCGGTGATGCTGGGCACGTTTGACATCTTTGTTCGTTCGGGCGTTCCCTGTGCACTAGCGCAAGTCCTCCAGTCACTTCAGTGTGTGTTGTGCTTGTTCCTGGGACTCTCTTTCGCAGTCTTGCCCTCTTCTGAACCTCGTGTGGTTCTGTCCAGCAACTCCTCCCTTCGGCGCTCTTCAGTTTGTGTTCAGCGTCGTCTTTATCTGTCTCTTGAATTTGCTTATGCTTGTTCCATTGTGCTGTTGTCTTTGCTTGGTCCTTGTGTTCGCTTGTGCTTCTTTTATTTTACAGACACGTGTTACTTCATTACATTCGCCACTGCGCATTCGCTTGCGTTTCTCGGTGTTCGCGTTTCCACCCGTGCTGATATTTGTTTTTGTCAATGCTTGTTTGTTAAGTCACTCTTGTGGTTGCTCGTGCTTGTTCTGTTTTGGTTGCCAAGACTTGTTCATTGTTGTTCACGCGCCGTTATCCACGCTTATTTATTTGCCTTACCAATGCCTATTTCTTTGCATTTACCAGTGCTTGTTTATTTGCACATACCAAGGCTTGTTGACTTGCATGTACCAATGCTTGTCTATTTGCATTTACCAGTGCTTGTTTATTTGCACGTGCCAAGGCTTGTTGACTTGCATGTACCAATGCTTGTCTATTTGCATGCACCAATGCTTGTTTATTTGCATGTACCAATGCTTGCTTGTTTGTCTCTGCCAATGTTTGTTTGGTCTTCGCCAATGCTTGTTTATTTGCATCTACCAATGTTTGTCTATTTGCACGTACCAATGCTTGCTTGCTTTTGCCAATGTTTGTTTGGTCTTCGCCAATGCTTGTTTGTTTCCTTACAGTTATCAATGCTTGTTGACTTTCTTTTGCCAATGCTTGTTTCTTTGTTCTTGCCAGTGCTTGTTTGTTCACTTTTGCCAATGCTTGGTGATTTCTTGACGTTGCCTGACTTCTAGATGGCCGCCTATGGACCACACAGGGTATGTCCTTAAAACCTGCCTGACTCAAAGATGGCCGCCGTAGTTGTCTGCAGGCACTACTTTCTCTCTGCACTCGACCCGATTCTTCACACAGGACTCACCGTCAGTTGCTTCCAGGGTCAGCATACTCCAGGTTGGGGTCCCTGTGGTTACTGCTACAATCAGGTGAGGTTGGGGTGGGCTCCCGCCTTACTTTGCAGGGTCCTTAGGCGGCGGCGTGCCAAAACCCACGCATCCGGAGTGAGGTTTTCCGACGTCGGAGCTCACTCGGCTCCAATTTCACCGCGCTCAGCAGCGCTTGGCAGGAGACCTTCTTGGGGGCAGTAGACCTTCGTGGGGGCGATGTCCTTCACCCTAGGGCACTTTCCTTCGACCTTTGGGGCTTGGCAGAGTCGGAGTGGGCTCCCGACTTCTGTTTCATTGGGGCATGCCAAATCACACGCATCGGGTGTGAGGTTTTTTTCCGATCGCGGGCATTTGAGCCCCGGTTTTCAGGCGCTCGGTCGCGCTCCCCAGCCAGTCCTTCAGGGACAGATTCCCCCACCTCTGGGCACTTCTTCAGTTCTCTGGGGCACAGCAGGGTCTGAGTGGGCTCCCGACTCCTGTCTTCATGAGGGTCACTCACTCTGCACGCTTCCGGCGTGATCCGCGTTTTAAGCGCGAAGGGCTCTTTTTTTTTTTTTGGCACTGAGCGTTTCAGCGCTCCTCTCGGCCACTCTTCTCAGTTCCCTCGCGGTCTGCAGAGGGGCAGGGTCACTGGGTGTTGACCTCTTCGGTTTAGGTGGCAGCTCAGTCGTCTTCACCAGCTCGATCTCGACTGCTGCTTGGGACAGGGTGTTTTCACGAGGTGCTGTGGGTTTGTGGGTTTTGCTTATCCCACCCTCGTCGCCAGTTGTAGCATCCTGCTACAAATAACCACAGACACAATTTCTTATTATACTGGAGCTTTATTGTGTTGCATCCAGTCTGTCTCCTGTCCCTACTCTAACTGTCCTCATCCTGTACTGACCCCTCCTTTTCCCCTCAGCCCACCTAGCTCCGCCCACCCCAGCTACTAGACTGTCAACTATATTACAAATGGCTCACAGTTCCTTCTTTATCCCCCCTCTTGATTTGTTAGAGAACATGTAAAAGACATGAGTTAACTCTGAGACAAGCACCAACATGTTCCACAGGATGCCATTGTCGCCGAGCCATTTGATCAAAATGCAGACCACTCCAACAAGACTCAATGCGCACCATGGCACACCAAATTTAATTAGAAAACACGGCTGCAAATTAAGTCACTTCTGAGAGCAGACTAAAATGGTAAATATGTCGAAATACAACATACTAAATGTAAACGGCAGCACCTTCCCAGTGATGGCAACAATAGCTTAAGTACACGTTTAGTAATATAAATAGCATTGAAACATTTTAGTAATCATATCATCAATCACTAAGAATTTGTGATCGAACGCACAAACTACCAACCAAGAAGAAAACGTACAAAAACGAAATTAAGAAATATAAACCTAATGAAGTTGGATAGGTGTGGCTTTGCAAGCGCTCTCGCTCGCACACCAGATTCGCAGACAGTCATAAGACGAAAAATTAAGAAAAAATAAAGAGAAGGCGATTGTGAGGAAAGAGAGGTTACCTTCTCAAACCACTCTCACGCTCCAAGATTGCAGACAGAAACATGCTTGAGTTGCTGGTGTTACTATTGGGCTACTGCTAATGACTATATTATGAGTTACCCTAACTTTACTTGTATAATAATCATGTGGTTATGAATTTTAACCTTTTGAAGAACTTTTATATTAGGGTGCATTTCACGTATTGTTTAATGCTTTTTTAATATTATTTATTTGTTTTAATGTTCACTCTATATGAGAATGTGTCTTTTTGTTCATTGTATGTCGTTTCAAGGATCTCTGAATCCGAAATAAACATTTTAGAATGAATCTGGAATTCAAATCATGCTCTTAGGCGTTCTCAAACCTGTATCTCCTGCAAAATGTTCTATTTGTATTGTAGCATTAATATAGCACTTCTATCACCTCACGAGGCAAAGGAGCACTCTCATTTGTTCTCATGGCTTTAATGGAACTTAGTAAGTGTGGGGTCGGATGTACTGTGCTGTTTAGGGATATCATACAACTCCCCCCCCAACCTGCTCACAAGCACATAGAGCCAACTGAGTTGGTTATGAGTTGTTTGGTGGCACAAATTGCATACTAAGGAGTAGCTATGTGCCACTTGATGCCTATCAATAAAACAATTTCAGGCGAATTGAGAGTTCAAGCTACTTATTGGAAACTGTTAGACCTGGCATCTTTGGTGTGTTTCCCCATGTGTTTTTGATTTCTGACCGCCTTGTTTTGATCTGTCTTTGCTGGTTTAGTGTCTCTGCGGACTTTCTCAATGCTGTCCAGTGTTAAAAGTGCAAGTCCTCCTATTGTAAATTGGATTATAGATTGGTGGATCTATGATTGGGATATTTGATTTACTGGTAAGTCCCTAGTAAAGTGCACTGAGAGTACCAGGGCCTGTAAGTCAAATGCTGCTATTGGGCTTGATGCACTGATTGTGGCACCCACACGAGCAGGCGTTCTAAGGGTTCTCAGACCTGCCACTGCAGTGTCTCTGTGCAGTTTTTACTGCCATGTTGACTTAGCAAGTGCACCCACTTGCCAAGCTCTAACCTTCCCTTTTATTACATGAGTCACCTCTAAGGTAGGCCCATGGTACCCTTGTGGTCAGTGTGCAGTGTATGTGAGATGCAGGACATGTACTGGTGCGTGTAACATGTTCTGACAGTGAAATACAGTGTAATTCGTTTTTCACTATTGAAAGGCTATCTGTCCCATAGGATAGAATGGGGAATACTCTGGGCCCGATTCACAGAACTAACTTAAGACAAAATCCTAAACTTACTACTTTTGGTATTCACAGAAGTTAGGATTTTGTCTTAAGTTTGTCTTAAGACAGACTTATGACAAACTTAAGTTAGGATTTTGTCTTAAGTCTGTCTTAAGCCAAACTTAAGACAAAATCCTAACTTCTGTGAATACCAAAAGTAGTAAGTTCAGGATTTTGTCTTAAGTTAGTTCTGTGAATCGGGCCCTATATAACATTTTACAAGTATATCTTCCCATTGGGACAAGATAGAGAAACAGAGTTTAGTATGCCAGAACTCAGAATGTTAAAATACATCTTTTAGTAAAGATGATTTTTGGGTTCTGTGTTTGAAAATACCACTTTTAGAAAGTAGGTATTTTCTTGCTTTGACATCTTGTGTGCCTCTGCTGGGTTGTGGATTGACTGTCTGACTTTGGAGTGACAGGGGCTGAGGATGTGTATTTTCTTCAGACAGCCACTTTGGGTGGGGGGGGGGGTCGAGGTGTGTCCTGCCTTTTCTGGATGGGTCAGGCTAGGCTGAATAGACCTAGGCTGCATTTAGAGTAGTGGGAGGAGATTTCCTTGCACCTGAATGGGACTGGTCTGCCTTGGAGAATGCTGTCTCCACCTCCTGCTGGGAAGCTGGATCAGAGAGGACCAAACTGGTTTGGACTAAGCACAGACACACTCTGCCCAAGAGAATGGAGAAAAATGCAGTATAAATATTTGGGTCCAGAACTTTAGAACTCTCTTGGATCAAGGAACCTGCAGTTGCGGCTTCTGCCTTGGGCAGTGAAAGGACTGGACTGAACTTTCATAATTTATTGAGCACAGTTGTTATAGTGGAAGGGTAGATTATGGTCTTTCCGAAAAGACCCTCAAAATACGTTCCATGTTTTCGCATCTTTACCAGTGTATAACTGAGATAAGATGGCTCACTAACTCCACCCAGAAATGTAAAATGCATCACAAAATAGTTTATACCTACAAGATAATCCAAGATTAGGTCAAAATCTTCCCCACAATTTGTTTGCTATTTTTCAGCAATGTTTTTTTTTAATTTAAATTTTTTATTTTACAATAATATAAACATATTATCAACACATTTTTCAGCAATGTTCAAATTCTATAATTAACTGACACCACCTAGCGTCATTTATTCTCTTTTATGGTGATTCTTTCCTCAAAAAGAAAGACCAGTATGTTTTGTTTCCCTTTCCTGGAAAAAATCAGAATGTTGCAATAAAAATGTTAGTAAACGGACATCACAACACTCTCCTTGAAGAAACGATGTCGATATTTCAGAACAAAATAATATATCCATTGATTCTGCAAATGACTTTAACTCAGAATTTTTTGGGGGGCAATGTTTAAAACCCAGGAACTGAACTCAAAAAACTGAACTGAATTAGTCACTAATCTTTCCCTAATTCAGTGGTTAATTTGATAGCACTAAGTTCCAGTGACCAGGGATTTCACAGAAGTCCACTGCTGTCGGCATCAACCACAGCTTTGTCGCTTCTGTGGAATACCAGTGACAGCATTATTTAATAATGTTGACACTTAAACTAGTGCCATTTTTTAGACTACTCCAGGGCCCCTCAAACCAGAAGGATAGCATGGAGCTTCTACTTTTTTTAGTATATTAAACAGCTAGACCCTTCACTGATGTGTTCTTCTAAAAATAAAAGCACACAGTGCTGCCATGTGGTAGACTAAAAAGTACATGCCACTGTTCAGAAATAAATGCAGGTGCCGAGCAGTGGAAACACCAGCAACATCCCCTTGAATATGAAAAATGTGGCACAGTGCATGAGTTCATACTGTAATTGTATCCTGTTTTAAATTCATCCTTAGTCCATTCTCTCATTCCTTTAGGATATTTTCCAATTACATTTTTATAATATTATATAGATCATGAGAAACACCCATGTGGAATCTCAAATGCACATGTAGACTCGGGAAGGAAAATGGACATTTATGGCTAATGGCAGGTCAGTTTACCCTTACAGGTCCAGTACAGCGCACTAGGCGAGAAGACTCGGAATCCGGTTCTGTGCAGGCAGTAAACTCTCAAAAAGGTGAAAACAATCTATTTGAACATATCTTATGTGACAAAATACTCACAAAGGGCTTCAGACTAAGTAAGAAACAGCGTTCTTTTGTAAACTTGATCTCCTCAAAATTTGTCATGTTACAAATGAGGTCTTTGATAAAAACCGCTGTTGTGAAGTGAGGCAATTATGTCAGCCTGTTTGGGATCCTGGTTAGCCCTGGAGAATGATGTCAGACACATGTTAACTTCATACTGACGGCATAAAGACAGGAATGCTTAGTGACAGTCAATGGACATTCTTCTAGCATTTGTAAATCCAGAAGTGACACAACCTGTAACATCAGTCTGCACAATCTCTTCTAAGATTGACGGAAATAGAAGGATCATAATCCTTGAATGATACTTGTAAGTTTCGCTTTGATGGGGAAATTTACTAACCCTTGGCGGAGTTAGTGTAGTCGCGCTACGCACATTTCTGTGAAGTAAAAAATCCCCACGAGCTACGGGGAATTCCACGAGCTCGCGGAGTTGCTTGGTCCACCCGTTTGCAATGCATTTTTCCTGTTCGGGAAAGTGTATTGCGTGTTCAGGACACTGTTTCTGTGCTTGGGAGAAATATCTTGCAAACTTGCCCATGCGGTTGCCAATGGGCGCAGCCATCTTGTTTTTTACTTGTCCCGCCTGTTCATGAAGCGTATTTCCTGTTCCGGAATGCATATTGTGTGTTTACGCCCGTTCGCGATACGTATTTCCTGTTCGCAAACGTGTTTGGCGTTTTCGTGACGGGTTTTGCGTGCTCGGGGAGAGAAATATCACGCAAACTTACACATGCGGTCACAACGGGTGCGGCCATCTTGTTTTTCACTTTTTTGCTATGGTTCTGGCCCTGCTTTTCTATCCTCTCTCTATCTTTTCAATCCTTTGTTTCTGGAAACTTTTTGGGGATATTTTTGATTTATTATCTATATCTCTATTTTCCTGATTCTATATTTTGAGCTTTTTACTACTTTATGTGTGTTTGTCACAATTTTTTCACTCTTTTTCTATGACTTGCTTTTTTCATTTCTTTTACTTACTTTTTTAATTCCTACAATTTCTTTTCCACCCCCGAGTATCTAGAACCATGGCAAAGGGCCAGGCGCGTCACCGCAGCCAGAGCTGTGGAAGGCAGCGCCCAATAGTGGTGCAGGCACGGGCCTTATGTGGAGAGGCAGAGGTGGCCGCACTTGTTTTTTTTGTGCAGCGCCACCTCCCCTTAACCCTGGCAGCAGGCGGCAGGCATGGGTCTGGGTACGGGCTCCGGGAGCGTCACGAGCGGTGGAGAAGGGTGCACCGGGCAGTGTTTCGCTGCTCTGGGGTCCTACGCACCTCTAACCAGCTTAATCACCGGTGGTCCGATATACTGGACCGGGAGCAGGATCTATTGGACCTGCTAGGAGTTTAGGTTCCCGGGCTTGGTGAGTAGCTATTTAATATTACTACTTTGTATTCTTCTGCTCTATGTTATATAGTGCAAATATATTTTTTTCTGAATAGCAAGAATGCTGCTGCTTACATTGCAGGTAAATTATGTTTAAAAATCTTCTGTGATTGTTATGCCACAGGTGCTTAGCGCTACTACTTTTGTTTGCAACATTCCAGGCTCGCTTGGGCTGATTATGTAAGAGTTGACTTTAGAGAACTTAAGATAGGTAATGCTAGAGAGACTCTAGTCCTTCCCTTGTCCTCCTGTCACTAAGAGATAGTGGTGGATTGACAGGTTTAGTTACTCAGTATTAGTTAGGAATTATTTAGCTGTCTGAGTGACACATCCTCTGTTATGTCACATGCTGCTTACCCCAGTCCTTAGATGAACCTTTTGTAGTTTGTTTAGTGAGTGGTAAAAGGCTTAGCACTAGCAACACATCAGCAGCAACCAACCAACAATTTGGTGTATGCAAAAATGTATGCATGTGTCCTCCATCTATGCATTTTTGAGGACTAAAATAAATGGAAATGCAGACTTAGTGAACAATTGGCCCGTCTGCAATAGGTGGGCTAGGTCAGGTGGTACTGAGGCTTAGTTAGTATTCTGGAATCAGAATGGAAAACTGGATTAGTGTTCATAAATAAAAACTAGATGGTCCGCGAATCCCGCAATACCACTAGTCGACCAGTTTAGATAGGTCAATTTTATTGCAATTGTTGTTTCATAAATGTTTTTTTGAGCGTTTTTAAAAATATTTTTATTGTTTCACACCAATCATCAATGTTTGTCTCTTTCTTTCTTATATCTTTCATGATCAGCATCCAGGGGCAAGAAGATGGGGTCGTAGGAGTCGGCGGAAGCAGCTGCACAAGATGCCGGCCAGGACCGCTCTTCGACCGAGGGCTCTGCTGCTGGCCTCGGTGAGTCCTCCTGTTGTTAATATTAATAATTATACTAACCTAACTTTTACTGCAGCTTATTTTTTCGTAACTAATATTTCCATTTACTAATTCTATTTTATGCCAATTCTTCTTCGATCTAGACTATCTGTTTCTAAAGTCTTGTTATTCCTGCCTCTGCTATGACTCTCTGTACTACTACTATTAGTCTGTCTGTAGCTAAGCTTGTCCAGTTGGCCACTCTTTATTTAAAAGGTTTCAAAATTCAGATTCACCAATAGCTCTAGCCACTGAGTACAGTCCTTTGGGTTGTCCTCTTCTAGTCTTCTTAATCTTGAGGCTTTTCGACAATTGCCACCAACAAAATGCCCAACCAGATATTTTACTATTTTTGATAGGATAGGACATACTACTACTAGTCTACTCTACTCTAGTACCTGATTTGTACTAGTGATGTATGTTGTGTATGTATGTATTAACTTTTTTTTCAATCTTGCTAGTAAAAAAGAATAAATAGGGGGAGGTGTATATGCCATCTAAAAAATTAGTAATTTTTTTCTAGGCATAACGACCACTAGTGCCGGGTCCAGCGGCGAAGGCGATGCGGCCAGTAAGGAGGGAGCTGAAGATACGGCAGCTGCAGGGGGTGAGCCAGCAGCAGTGGTGGGCGGTGGTAAGTTATATTTAGGGGTGGGTGGAATTTGCGTAGCCACACTGTACAAAGCTCTGTGAAAAGCAAAAGTTCTGCAAACACGCGGAATTGCTTATTCCGCCCGTTCGAGATGCTTTTTTCCTGTTCAAGAACGCTGTTTGCATGCTCTGGGAGAAATATCTTGCAAACACGCATTTTGAAAGTGCAAACAAGCAAAAAATTCAGCGAAGCCACGGATCGCGGAATTTTTGGCAATTCCACGTTGTCTGCGGAACGCGAAATTACCAAAATTCCGCAATTTCCGCGAGCAGAACGGAATTTACTGCCCAGGCATAGTTATATTCCTTACTTATTGACATTACACTCGCTGCAAGGGTGTACACTGTACTGTTGAGAGAGACTAAGTTGAAGAAATATAGGCTGTGAATACAGCACTCTCCCCGGGCGTAGGTGTCTGCATGAGACGGACTTGAGGTATAAGCTGCAGGTACAGTAATCTAAGCAGGCATAATCAACAGCCTATATTTCATGATTGTCTTATGTAGTCCTCTACTGATAAACTTAGACCCGAGATGCCGCTTTGGTTTTACTTCACTTTTATCCAAGTCACTTTACAGGCATTGCCCCCCCCCCATCTAGAGCTTTATAAATACACAAACTCACACACGGCCAAACCTCCTTTTTCACCCCCCACCATGTTTAACCCCTTCGACGCTCATGACGAGCTCAGCTCATCATGTGTTACACCTCTCGTACGCTCATGACAAGCTGAGCTCGCCATGAACCGCGGGTTTTTAAAAAAGTCAGCGTACAGCGGGAAAATGTGCCGCAGGTATGGTGTTAAGTAAACCTCTACCCACGGCCATTAATGTCACTGGTTCCATTTTTGTTTCACCATTGCACATGTCACCGAAATTTTCTATGTAATTTCGGGGTTCTCTAGCCCTAAGATAACCTATTGTTTTTGTTTTCCCTGTTTCCCCTCCTTCTTCCTCCCCATTGTCTGGTTTGCACCATATGTAGCAACTTGCTACTGTTTACACTAAGACAAGAATTATGTATTGTCTTGGGCTGAAAGTAAACAGGCATGAATTTTTCATGTCCTGAAGATGATCCCTTTATTCTGACATAGGGATCGAAACGCCGTTGACGATTTGTACACCATATGCATGTTATTATAATGTATAGCTTTATTGGCAATGGTGTCTTCATATTACCCAAGTCTACTACAAGTATATGTTTTTAGACTTTTCCCTGTTGCCTGAACCGTTTCCCCAATTTTTGTGTTTTTCGTATTGTGGTTGTAGGACCCAGGTGGTGTCCCACTTGTATTGTGTGTGAATGTTTTTGCTCTATATATTTATTGGCTTTTAAAATTCTGCCGGGCTGGACAAAGAATATAGAAGCTAATTAGTCTATATTTATTATCTAGTAAATTCAGCAGCTGTCTAGGGACCACTGCCTTTATCAATTCTAGCTCCTTCAGCAGCATTCCCCAGTATATCTGTACCTGCGGACACCCCCAAACCGTTTGGAGAAATGTCCCATCCGTAGTTTTACATTTCAAGCAGTTGGGTGACTCAGCTCTACCTATCCGATGCAGTCGGGTTCTATTATAGAATTTTCTGTGTAGATACTTAAATTGAATCGCGACTTCCCTGGGATGCATCAGCACCATTTCCCAATCCAGGTCTTCTGTTTCCCCCAGTTCTTCCCTCCACCTTGACCTGAGCTTCCGTAAGGGGTCTGTTATATTGTTTATGATTGTCCTATACGTCCAGGATACCGTCCTTTCCTTTATTTCATCCATCAGCAAACGTCTTTCCAAAGGGGCATACTCAGGGAGACTTTCCATGTCGATATGTTGTGCCCGCCATGCTTGCGTCAGCTGCAGATATTTAAAGTGTTGCCTTTGATTCATGTCATATTCTTTCTGGAGGTATGAAAAAGTTACTAGCTCTTTACGATACACTATGTCTTTAAGTTGAGAAATGCCCACCAAATCCCACTTCCGAAAGCCTGTCAGCTTAGCAAATTCTTTAAGTCTTGTTCCCACCCAAAGCGAGGTTTCCCTGGTCACCCAGCCTTCCCAATTCATGCGTCTCTCTCTTTTCTTCCACGCGGCTATCACAATTTGCGTGGCTAGCAGCAGCTATGCGGTTCCCCTGCCCCCATAGCTGTAATGTGTGTAAGGTCTATTGACAAACTGTGTATGTTCAAGCGCATATGTGGGGTGGTCCCCCTCTCCGTATGCCCACTCATTCACTACAATCAGATGGGCACCCCCATTAATAAGCCCGAAGGTCTGGCAATGAAAGGACACCACTGTACTGGCTACATTGTAACTTCACCAGCGCTATCCTAGGGGGTTTCCCACCCCAGAGAAATTTTCTCGAAATATCATCAATCCAGGTGAACACCTCTTCTGTTATCAGGTGGTAGGTATTTTGCAAACCTCTCCACGATTTTGGGCGAGAAACTGGTCCTTTTCACTGTTACAATGGCACCGGCAGCACTGAAAACATGCTCAGAAGAGACACTTGTGGCAGGGCATTCCAAATAGTTCATCACCAGCCTGCTGAGCACTGGCCATGGCCCCTTTTCCCATACCAATACAGCAATGGGTTTTGATCAATGTAGACCTCTGTTTGGTCATCCAGATAGGCCTGGACCATCCGCTTAATGTTCAGGGGTGCTCCACTTTGCTGGGCTTTTTTTCTCTTTGCATCAGCTCTGGACCTAGTAAGCCCTTGCTGTAAATATCAATCCTGTGCGTGTATGTGTATAGTGTATGTGTGTGTATAGGCATTTATATAGCGCACTACTTACCCGGAGGGTCCCAAGGCGCTTCGACCGCTGCGAAACCCTTCCTGGCTTCCCTGAGAGATGGTCCCTTAATGGGTATCTCCAGGGTGAGACCAGGCATCCCCGGCGGTTTGGTGGGGCCGTTAGTGAAGATGAGGCAAGCTAATGCCCAGAGTTGCCGAGTGTGATCGCTGATCAGAGTGGGCACCGAGGCGAGAGAATTATCGAGTCCGCTGACCCTGGTCCAGAAACCTGCCGTGCCGGAAATCGAACCCTGGTCCCGGGCCATCCTCTGCTCTCGGGTCTGCTGCCTCTAACCAGTGAGCCACACTACTTCACTCTACTGGGGCTGATGATCCGGTTCTTGCTGTTGTCGATAATGTTGGTGACAGCTCTGGGCCAAACGCACTGCCCTCAGGCTCTAAAGTTGTACTTGATGCCGGATGCCCTGCTGCAGTACTTGTCGTGGTTTGAGTAGTGGGCCTTTAATAACCAGCCGTTTATTTTCCAATTTGCTGGTTGCCTCAGCTATCCAAGTTTTGTACTGGTCAACATCCCCTTCTGAAAAATTTGTGCAGTGGATCCAGAATTGTGGCACAAATGTAATGTTTTTCTGAAACAATGCAAATTTGCACCCTTGTATTTTCAGCTAAGCGACGGGATAAGCTCTCCACCAACTCATATGCTTCATTTTTTTCTTCCACTCCTATATATGTTTCAGACACCTCCTTAAGCTGTTGCTCTAGCATGTGTAGCAATGGGATGGCTTGGCCCATAGTACAGTCCTCCTTGCTGACTTCATGTGTGAAGAGCTCGAAAGGAAGAAGCATCCCTGTCAGGCTTTTACCTAGGCCCCATTGGTCCATCTGTCGTGCCATGCCTTTCATAGTCGCATCCCTTATTCTTTGCATGACATACTCATTGATTGGTCTGTACTGATCAAACAGACGATCAAGCATGTAATAAGTTGAGTTCCAACGTGTTGGCACCTCCTGGATGAGTGGTTTGACTGACATTCTATGCTCAAGTTGAATGATACTCAGCTGCTTCCGGGCATTAAAAGAATGGCTGAAATGTGTGCATATTATTCTGCAGGTGGTCAGTAAGTTGCTGACTTGGGCTTCTTTTTTCAGAAAGTCTTGAACAATAATGTTAATGCAGTGCGCCAAACACAGGACCCTGAAATAGCCACCATCGCCCATGGCCTTAACTATTTTACCGCCATTGTCTGTGGCAACAAAACCAATGTTAAGCCCTCTTGGGCTCAGCCATTCAAAAATCTTGCTGTTAAACTCTTGCAAAATGTTTGCAGCAGTTGAGATTTCTCCACAGCGAACATGGCTACAGTTGCATGTTTCAGAGTAGCATTAAAAATCTCAGCAGTGTCAACAACACCTGCTTCAGATATCTTTTCTCTAACCCCCACAAAAGAGATTTAGTATGCAGTGATGCACATGAAATCAGTGGCTTGGCAACTGGTCCACATGTCTGTTGTCAGGTGGATTTTGTGAACAACACTCTGCTGCAAAGCTTGTCCAAGCAATTCCAGCACATCATGATGTAGTGCTGGAACAACATGTCTGGCGAAATAGGACTTGCTGGGAACCTTTCATTTTGGGCAGATGGCTGTCACAAATACAAGGAAACCCACCCCTTCCACAAAAGAAAAAGGGAGAAGGTCCAGCGCTAACATTTTAGCCAGCTTCGCATTGTACAAACGTGCCGTTGGGTGGTTGTGTTAGTACTGCCCCTCCGACCTAAGCATGATGACAATGGTAGGCTGGATTATTTTCTTTTCTGGTGCAGCTGATGCAGGTGACTTCTTGAACCCAATTAGGCTCAACCATGCACTTTTTCTCATTTTTTCAGTGCAGTACTCTGTTGCCATGGGGCCTCAGCCTGACTCTTACTACGGTGCCACTGAGATGTTGCTGAGGAGGTGGGCGGCACCACTACACTGCTGGGGACAGGGCTACTTTGTGTACCAGAGAAAATGTCTCCCTATTGTTCACCTTCCACCTCAATCATATCTTCTTCTACTTCTTCATCCAGACCAACAGCAATGTGTGCAGTTTGACTTAGGCCTTTAAGGTGTTCCTCCCACTGGATCAAGTGGTGTTTTTTCAGATGGGTTGTTTGACCTCCGGTACCATAGTTTGTACCAAGCTTACCCGGACAAACACTATGTTGACAAATTGAGCATATAGCAACGTTCTCTTTCTTACTGCTAACCGAAAAGAAGTTCCAAACTGGGGAGCTGAACTTTCATGCGCTGCTTGAGGTGCCACTTGCAATGCCGGATGAACTGGAGGGTGTGCCTGGAATTTGACTCTGTGCAGTACCACTACTATCTACTGAGGTGGTGGATGTGCTGGATGTAGGTCCCTGCCGGGCCTTTGCAAATGCAAATATGGAAGCTGCAGGTGGTGTTAGTGTTATCTGTCTTGGTGGTATCCGTGCCACACCCCTCACAGCAATTTGGGATAGGGTAATAATGTCAGTCTCCATCTCTACTGGCTCGTCATCATCCCCCTCTTCTACATCTAGCTCCATAAGGCTAAGGCTTTCTGGAACCTTCCTTTTCCCTAACCTTGTCTTGTGGCGTGCCTCACTCTCAGAGTGAGCCGGTGGCTTCCAAGTGGCATCTAGATCATCAGAAGAGGGGCTTGAAGAAGAAGTTGATGGACTAACCCTCCTTGTCCTTGCTAGGGATCTGGAAGACAATGGATCTTCTGAAAGAGTGGCTTGCTCTTCTTCGTCTGCAGGAAACTCGATTTCCTGAACTGCCCCTACTTCAGGAGGAACAACTGTTGTTGCAGCTGTTGTTCTGGCTGTTGTTGCTGTTGTTGTTTCGGCTGTTGTTCCGGCTGTTTTTGCCCACTTATCTGCTGAGTTTCTGCCTACGTTGATTGGGTACTACTTTGCGATAATGACATTACAACATCACTGCTCGTTGGCGTTTGCAAAAGTTGACTGGCTACCCCTGCGACACTCATGGGCTTGGGCCTCGGTTGCTGGGGTGGGCCCGCTGATGAGGAGGTGCTGCTCCCAGCTTGGTTCCCAGATACCACTGATGCAGGCGTAATTTTTTGTTTCCCAAAAAACATATTGGCCGGCACACCAGTCTTCGTAAGAGGCAATGCCACTTCCTTCTTCTGTTCCTTCGTCTCACTGGCAACTTTCTTGATACTGGAGGACCTGTTACCTATCGTTGGGGCCATCTTCTTCCTTCCGGTGTCAGCAGGACGCAGGTGCACAAGTTGCCGAGATTTCTGTGGTCACACGTGGACGTGATGTGGTGCCTGTCTGGCAGTACAATGGGTGATGATGACACCTCCTCCTCTGTAGTAAAGTTAGGAGTCCTAACTTTACTACTACTAAATGCCTTCTGTGAATAACAAAAGTAGTACGTTTAGGATTTTATCTCAGATTAGTTCTGTGAATTGGCCCCTCTGTGCTTTATGCTGCTGTATTATGCTGCATAATATCAATCCACCAGTGTGTCTTACATGCTTGGTATTACATAATCTTACCAGGCGCATAGTATCAGCCGATCTGTGTCATTTTGATGTCTAACATTGAATAATGTTTTTGAATCTGGAATGTGATATCAGTTAATCTGAGCTGCACTGATGCCTATTATGGAATACTTGCCCAGAGTATATTTGATTCTGTGCCATATCAGTCTCAGGTATTCAATAATGTTGCTTTTCAGCATATAGTGCCTTCCTAGTCTACATGTCGATGATGTCTGATAATGAGAAATGTTGCTAACCAGAATAGCATATCAGTCATTATATGTCACCCTTTTCACTATGTATTATCAGGTACATGCTGTCTCTCAGCCAACGACGGCCGTGAAAGTTGTGATGACAGCAGACATCAGGTACCATCCATCATAGGACCATGGAGCCAACAAGGTGGAGCATTTAGCCAGTGCAATGCGGAGTTTGTATGTCATCAAAGTCTAAGTGGATTAGAGGATAGTCAGTGCAAATTGTGCATGAACTATTTTATATTCTAGAGGAAGAAGTCAGCTTGTCTCATTCCAGCGTTTAAAACAGTGACATTAATTACAAAGATGTGGTCTCAAGGCTAGACGATTTTGAAGCTGGGGAACCAGGTTTGAGCCTCGGCGTTAGCTCAACATCCTGTGATTCTGGACAAATCACTAAATCTCCTCGTGCCTACCAAAAAATTAATGTGTCCTTGTGTAACCTAACTGGTGTTCAGGTAAAGTGCTCCTATACCTTTGGGTCGAGTTTGCACTATATAAATCTGCAAACAAATGGAATATGGAAGCCAAGCTCCTGCATGATTCCCTAAACATGTAGACAACCGGCCCCACCCAAAATTTTAAAAAGTTCCAATTGGACACAAATACATATTACTTTAGTGCTGAATGTTCAAGGTTCTGCCTCGGGAAGACAATTGCAAAACTTTTAAAACGAACTGTATATATATATATATATATTTTTTACTGTATTTATGGATTTTCATACATGAACAATGGAAACATAGTTGTCCACTGTCCCTGTTCATACATGGAGCTATCCACAATCAAGGATGTACATATATTTTACATATATTAATAACTAAGAAGTCCAGCTGACAGCAAAAAAGCAAAGCCTAAAAATCACTGTCAGCCCCACAATGGGGGAGGTCCCACCAGCTGCTCAGGTATTGTATAGTCTACCCAGCATACCATAAATGGAAGGGCAGGAACTGCGCATAGCAAAGATCATTACTGAGAACATTTGTTTTACCAGACATCAATAATGTTGAAAAGCAACGGTCCAATCAACCCACCCCAGTCGGGACTATACCTTGCTCACGTTGTGTAGGGGAGGGCTTTTTATGTGACTCAACATATGTCCTGAATGGACCTCATATGTCCCTGAGGTGAGAGTAGATCTTGCTATTTGTGTTGCATGACGCTAAACTGCCCATCCAACTCTGTAATGTGGGGACTGGCCTGCGACCCCAATGGATTGCAATCTCTCTTTTGGTCAATAACAAACTTATTGCTGCAAATGTTTGCACTTTTTGGGGGAAATTGGCCACATAGCCCAGCAGTGCCACCTCACTAGTGGGAACCAGGGGCAAAGTGATCATTTCGCCTAGGGTCTTATGTACTGCCTCCCACTAGGGTTGCAGGAGTGGGCAGGTCCATGTGAGGTACGCAAAATCGGCATGGAGGCTGCGTATTTGTGGCAGGTGTGGGGTCTGAACTGATCTAGTCTGTGGGATTTGGCTGGTGTAATGCGCATTCTGCGTTAGAATTTGAAATGTAATAGCTTATGTCAACGGTAAAAAGAAATGTCCTTCGTAACCTCACAGTATTTAGCCCATTGATCATCGGTGATTGGGCGGCCAAGGTCTTCTTCCCAATGTCTGCAGAGCCTGTCATCATTTACTGTAATAATTCCTGAGCATGCTTTATAGAGTTTGTAGATGATGTGAACACATAGTTCGCTTTTTATGACCAGGGACAAAGGAACAAATGATTCGGGCTCTATTGGAAAACCAGCCAACGTGGCGCACAGAGCTGAACGTATCCAATTCAGCACAAAGCTTTCCTTGAATGTGACGTCTGGGAAGTGGTCAGCGTCTTGTACGGAGAAGATCTGACTATTCGGGTAAAGGTCCCCTATTTTTGTAGTATCAAATTTAGTTAATGTGAGCTGCACTATCCTTTCCCCAGTTATTGGTAGCCAACGGGCATAGGGGAGTGGATGAGAGGTAGAATACAGCTTGGCAGTGCTGGTGATTTGCCTCAGTTTTTCCCAAGCCCAGCTGGTGGTAGACCCAGTCTGAATGTCTCTTGGATCTGTGGGAATGCCCCTGGGTAGCACTGTGGATAATTTCTTGGGAAGGGCAAAATCAGATTCGGGACGGAGGAACGGGATTCTGAACACCACTCCAGAGAGAGTTTGCATTCCCATGGCTTGGTGCTGGAGGTTAAGGGGCAAATCACCGACTTGTGCCAGTTAATGCCAAGACCAGAATATAGACCAAAGCGGACAATTTCTTGTATGAGAGGCTCTAAACCGGCCTGAGTTTCCCTCACATAAAGAACAGTGTCGTCTGCATAAAGCAAAACGAGAAGAGGGTCTGTGTTGAATTGTGGGCCTTGTTGGAGATGCTTTTCTTGAAAATGGCGAATGAGAGGATCCAGCCGACTGATTATTCTGTCTGTATGCTTGGCAAAATTCCTGCACTCCGGTGGGACTATCGAATATGCAGGTCATACCATTTACATCTACTCTCATTCTAGCACTGTATAACATGCCATATTTTAATACAAGGTTCTTGAGGGTAGATTTGACTCCTGTGTACTTGTGTCGGGTGTCCTGCACCATAATCGTGAAGTCAGGATATAGCAAAATCTTAGAGCCCTGCCAGATGGGGTCTCCACGCTCCCTCGCCAGGTGCAGTGCGGTGTCGCTGTCCCGCTAGTTTATGACTCGTGCAATGATGGGCCTTGGAGGACATCCCGGATTGGGCCTTGGCCCTAGCGAGCGATGGGCGCGCTCTACCACAAAGCCCAGAGTGAAGGAGTGTCTGCCGAACAGGTCAGTCAAGAGCGATTCTACAAAGGTGTCTAGACAGCCAGTGGCGGTGGATTCCGCAACCCCCAAAATGTGAATATTATTGCGCCTAGTGCGCGCTTCGAGATCTTCATTTTCAATGGCCACATCTTTGAGAATACGTTCTTTTGCAGGATTGGGCAGTGCCATCCTCGATGTCAGATATGAGGGCCTCAGCCACATCTAGGCATCGATCGTGTACCTGAAGTTTAGCCCCCATGTCGGCTAGGCTCTTGTCAAGCGCGTCAAATTGGCCATCTAGAGTCCAAAGGCCTGCCCTCATCTCCTGCAACAGCATTGTGGAGTGGGCCGAGGAGTTGTCCTGTCGGTCTGCGCCGTGCCTGCCTTCTGCCATGCTGGTGCTGCTTTCTGGGGCTGTGTAGACGAATCTTTCAAAAGGAAGTGTCTTCTGTTTGGGTCTTTGTGACCGCAGCGCGATGACACTGGAGGGGGTAGTAATGGGGAGATCTAGCACATTCCACACAATGAGGGCCCAGCTTAGTGTGTCGCAGTTAATGGGAGTGAAAATTGCAAAAAACACAGTTGATGGACAGAATGTAGAACAATGTCATGCATTCACCCCAGTACAAGGGTCTGGGCCTAAATCCATCTTTTTTTGCACTCCACACCACCCTGGGTTAGACACTGGCTATATGCAAATCAGCTCTGACCCTGTGCCTCATGGGAACAGTCCAGTCCGAACTACCAAGCCATGTGAGTCCCAGGCTCTCCACATCACTGGAGTCAAGCTATCCAGGCTGAAGAAGGCTGATAGCCAGAAACCAGTCCTTGGATGCTTGATTCCGGTCTAGGAAAGACATGGCTTGGTAGTTCAGGCTGGACTGTTCCCATGAGGCACAGGGTCAAGGCTGATTTGCATATAGCCATTGTCTGACCTAGGGTGGTGTGGAGTGCAAAAAAACAATGGATTTAGGCCCAGATCTTTGTACTGGGGTGAATGTAAGACATTGTTCTGCATTCTGTCCATCAACTGTGTTTTTTGTAAGCATGGGTGAATTTTGCGAATCTGGCGTTCGCGAATTTGCGTATTTGAGAACTCGCAATCCGCAAAATCCACGAATTCTCGCAAATTTGCGGATTTTTTTGTGTTCACAAGGGTTTCTGCCAGTTTGCGAGGGTTTTGTACCAGTTCGCAATTGCGAACTTACTTGTTGGCTCGCAACGGTCGCAACTATGTTGTTTCTACGTCTGGTTCATCATCACAGGTTCACAGCAGCCTCTGTTTCACCACTGCCACCCTGTTTCACCCATGCCACCCTCTTGTACATCAATGCCACCCTCTGGTTCATCACTGTAGAATATGGGGGGGGGGAAGCAAGCACACCTGCCCTGCTTCAACTGACATGAATTAATTTGGGGTTGATTTATTAATTTGTCACTGTTTTAAACTTCCAGTCTGGCACCTGCTTCCTTATCTGTAATTTGCTTTCTGTTGCAGTGCAATTTATTTTCCCAGTACCTTTGTGGCCTACTTGTAGCTATTCTATGAGCCTGCTGTGAGGGTCAGAGCAGGGTCATAGAATTGTTGCAACTAGCAACTGAACTCTGGAGGGGCCCCAGTCAGGAAGCACTACAGGGAATGGTTACTAATGATGAGTTTGAACTTTTGCACCTGCTGAGTGCTTTCAGTTTTGCAAAACTCGTTTTTCTGCAGAACAGCAACTGTAATGCCCCAAACAAACATAGGCAACTGAACTCTGGAGGGGCCCCTGAGGAAGTACTAGAGGGAAAGGTTACTAATGATGAGTGAACTTTTGCACCTGCTGAGTGCTTTCAGATTTGCAAAACTCGTTTTTCTGCAGAACAGCAACTGTAATGCCCCAAACAAACTTACTTGTGAAAGTTGATTTCTAATCCAAAAGTGATCCAAAGAAAGTCAAAAGGCCTCAAATCCAAAAAAGTGCAGGCAAATGTCAACCTGAGGAGTTATTCTGATAAAAATCATCATTTTCAGAAGGTCTATGCTGCTTGCTAGTGGATTTCTTGTGCAGAATTGCAAATTTTGTAATTTCGCGAGTGCAAGATTGTTGCTGCCTGCCGCACCTACATGTTCGCAATTGCGAAATCTCGCGATGCGTCGCCAAACTCCCACGGGATCTCGCAGCAAGATCCAAAATGGCGCAGCACTCGCAAAATATCGAGAAAAACAACTCGGCAAACGCTGAATGACGGTAAGTGAACGCCGCACGCCGCAATATTGTATCACCAAGAAAAAAAATCCGCTGCGTGCGAATTTGCGGATAAATTTGCAAGAGTTTGCGGACTGCGAATTTACCGAAAATCCGCAAAATCCGCGAGCGGAACGGATTTTATGCCCATGCTTAGTTTTTGCAATTAAGTTAAGTAACAGCATCCCTGGTTACTTAGCAGCCCCCTCCCCCCGCCCCCCCAACAAGATTAGGTTGAGATCAGGGAGAGGTAAGGCAGATAGTCCCTTATATGCACTTCAATGCAAGGTTCTCAAGCCAGAAGTGGAAATGCTATCAATCAAAACACTGAGAACAAAATACTCCTTGGGCAGGATAACAATAAAAGGGTGTTATGAGGGTTACATTTAGTCTCCATTTCAGCTTTTCATTAACTTGCCATTTTTAGTGGCGGTTTGCATGCATTTCCCAATTGCAAGAATGTGCCCTGCACGCATTTATTCTCAATAGAAACTGTCACCTTGTTGTCTGTACATTTAGTTCCAGGGTCGCACAGCTCAGAACACGCTGCACTGATTTCGATTTCTGTACTAGTAGGAGATGACTCTACTGCCTCAGTCTAATCAAAATGTTGTTCTGTACCTCTGGCACAGTATGATGATAAGCTTGCAGTTTTATTATAGAAAGAATATCCACGCTGAAGTCGGTGAGAGGTGCACTTCCGGCTAGAATCATCACGGAATGCCAATTGTGAGCTGTGAGTGACAGGCAGTTGAGCTGTCACCGACTTTCATCCCAAGAAGGAAGATAGCAGTGCGAGAAGAAGCGTGCAGGGTTGCACACTCAATGCCAGAAACCGGTCCCCGGGAGCTTGTTTCCTTCCCAGTGTAAGAATTGGCTTTTGTAGTTTGGTTTGCCCTGTTCCCATCATGCACTGGGACAGGAACAGACTAATTTGCATACAGCCAGGTTCTGAAACTGGGATGGTGCAGTGAGCTAAAAAACGGTGTTGGATCTAGCCCTGATCTCTTGACGGGGTGAGAGCTTTCTGCTTAATTCAGAGACTCTGTCCCTCACCACCCCTTGTTGTAAATATTTTTGTCCACCCTAAGCGTGGAAGGGTATTCTCAGATGTGAGACCCTTGCTCATTGCACCATCAGGATTCAAGCAAACCGGGCCGAAGACGGCTGTAATGCCAGAAACCGGTCCCCGGGAGCTTGTTTCCTTCCCAGTGTAAGAATTGGCTTTTGTAGTTTGGTTTGCCCTGTTCCCATCATGCACTGGGACAGGAACAGACTAATTTGCATACAGCCAGGTTCTGAAACTGGGATGGTGCAGTGAGCTAAAAAACGGTGTTGGATCTAGCCCTGATCTCTTGACGGGGTGAGAGCTTTCTGCTTAATTCAGAGACTCTGTCCCTCACCACCCCTTGTTGTAAATATTTTTGTCCACCCTAAGCGTGGAAGGGTATTCTCAGATGTGAGACCCTTGCTCATTGCACCATCAGGATTCAAGCAAACCGGGCCGAAGACGGCTGTAATGCCAGAAACCGGTCCCAGGGAGCTTGTTTCCTTCCCAGTGTAAGAATTGGCTTTTGTAGTTTGGTTTGCCCTGTTCCCATCATGCACTGGGACAGGAACAGACTAATTTGCATACAGCCAGGTTCTGAAACTGGGATGGTGCAGTGAGCTAAAAAACGGTGTTGGATCTAGCCCTGATCTCTTGACGGGGTGAGAGCTTTCTGCTTAATTCAGAGACTCTGTCCCTCACCACCCCTTGTTGTAAACACTCAAGACAGAGTGCATTCCTTAATGCACTAAGGTCAGCTTCCTGAGAGTATCAAGGTATGGGGGCTGGGTCATTCCAAGAGGCCATGCTCTCTTTAACAAAGCGAGAATAGTAATAGATAGAAGTAATGTTTGTAAGATGAACAATTAACCAGGCTGAATTGTGTTTTTCACCATTCTAATGATGCTTATTACAATAATGTATCTCATCTTTGTAATAATGCAATACTATCTTTTCTTTGTGACTCTATGGGCATGAATAAGTGACTAATTAAAGGGTAGATCTGTTTCCACAAATTCCTTGGCAATTTTAAGAGTCATGTTCCAGGTTACTAACAACTATAACTGTGTGGGTTTAGGAGTTTAGATGCAGTACTGTGAGCTAGCCGAACAGACCAACATTCACTGATTGTATAATAGGACTCAATATCTGTATTATGAAGTTTTGTTCTATTTACACAGTCCTACTAGATCAGTAGGAACAGTATCACAAGAGGACTGTCACTGAATCAGAAATAAGGAACTAAGGAAAATGTCACTTACCCTATCAGCATCTGTTATAGCATGTAGTGCTGTAGATTCACATGCTGTGCATACTCTTGCCATCTAGTCATGGGATTGGATAGATGCAACGTATTAAGAAGTCTTTGAGTCACGAGGTGTACTGACCTACTGTAGTCAATCTGCATGGGGCATCAGCCCTATATTCTGATTGTTTTTCCCACCATGAGGGCACATATGTCCATGGAGCACAGAGATATAGAAGAGATGACCATGCGAAGTAAAGAATTTAGGTAAGAGTAGTTGGAATGAACTCCAGACGGCCGTGGAGGTGGGCGCATGTCAATCTACAGCACTACATGCACTAACAGATGCTTACAGGGTAAGTGACATTTTCCGCTCGAGGCATGTGAAGCTGTCGATATTTTTAAATATTTTTGATGACGAAGCATATTGTGACAACTTATCTGCATATATAGACGTCTTTTTGGCTTCCTAATACTCCTTACCAAGACACCGTTTGGACACGCTTACTCACAAAGAAATCTCCAACCTTTCACGACGACTGCTTACATCCAGATACATTTCGCTCTATATATATTGATCGAAGTACTAGGGGCGGGCGATGGTACTGAATAGTCTTAGGCGGTCGCCTCACTGTTTTAGTTTTGGACTTGATAAACACAAATTAGTAGGATACAGAAAAGACGGAGGGCTCTTCAACAGAAGAACTCATTGCTATGAAACTGGGGTATTATTCTTCTGCAAACAAGGGTGTACGTTTAGATGACCAGTGTTTGATGTACTCCAGTGAGTATGAGGTAACAGGCACCACTTGGTGGTGGCTCGCAGTTGATGTACCACTATCCATTATTTGGTGTTGGCTAAAGCTTGATGTACCCCAGCCCGCTTTAGGTGTTGCCATTGCTTGATATTCCACAATTTGAAGTTGGTGATAGACACTGCTTGATGTATTACAACCTGCTAATACTCTATGTACTACAACTTGATTTGGTGATAGCTGATGCTTGATGGACCACAACATGCATTTGGTAATGGCTAGGACTTTATGTACCACAACTTGTATTTGGTGATGACCAATGCTTGATGTGTTATACCTACATCTGATATTGGCTAATGCTTGATGTACTACAAATTGTGTGTGCTAATGGCCGCTGCTTGATGTACTAGAAACTGAAGATGGCAATGGCAAACCCTTGGAGAATTATAGACTTCATGTAGTAAGGGCTAACAATATGGTAAAACATTCATGTATCGATGGCTAACAGTGATGTGCTACATCCTACGTATGGTGATGGCCAACATTTAAAGTTCCTGCATTTAGTGATCAATTATGCTGAATGTGAACTCGGGGAGGTACCAGTCACAGATACCATCTCACTTCACAGAGCATTTTTGCAAAATCATTTACCTTTCGTTCAAAAAAGTTCGGATTTGGTATTTTTACAAATTGCACCTCATTTCAAAATGTACAAGTAGGGGGGGGGGGGTTGCACAGCTCCCCCCCCCCCCCCCCCCCCCCTACCTCCTCATACCCTCATGGCTACAACAGCACACAGTCAGTGCAGTAAAGTTGAAAATGCTTTCCTCGATTGTCTGCCAACCTGCAGTGAGATACTGTCTTTGTTCAAAAGTTCTCTTCTCAGGGCGACCATACATGCAGCTTCCCAATCCTCATGCCTCACTTTAAAACACACCGCGCTTAACAAAGCAAACCCCCATCCGAGGCCTTTTAGCAAAAACTATTTCTACTACCGCCTAATAGATGCTAAAAATACTCACAGTTTTGGTCGCGTAAAAAAGATTTTGGCGTCAGTGCTTCTTGTATTGAATAATCCATGCTGTGCAGCATGGCTGAAAGTACAAAAAAAAGTGCGATGACACTGTCAACGCTCGCCGTTTTATATTGCTTTTTTACTTTCAGCCGCGCTGTACAGCAGCCACGCAGATGAAAAACATGGCAAAGAAAGCAGCAACAAAGCCAAATAGCTCTTGAAAAAGCCAAATAGCAGTGCTATTTGGCTTTGTCAATGTTTTATTTGCCATGTTGTACAGCTGTGTGGCTGCTGTGCAGCATGATTGTAAGTAAAAAAAAAAAATCACTACCAAGCGACCAGTTTTACTTCATCATAGAACTTTTTGTTGTACTTTTCGCCATGCTTTACAACATGGCTAAAAAGAAATTGACAAAGCCAATAGATCTCACATAGGCGAAGCTTATTGGCTTTGCCAATGTTTGTTTAAAATATGTGTACAAGGTGATCAAGTTACATATAAGTGTTAATCAATTTTTAGATTTAATTTAGCCAAAAATATGTCTAAAGCACTTTTTTTCCTCAGAGTCTATATTGCTTTCTCTGTATTTCTTTCGTAGGCAGGCTCCCACCTGCACCCACACTCATTTCTACCACTACTGATGTGATATGATTGTCCCAGAAGGAGGGCTTCTGGGACAAATCAAGAGAGGAAAGATCTGAATCATGGTCAGAGGGAGGATCGCAAGACAGGATCATCAATTAGGGGCTTATTTATGAGAGGGTTGCGTCACTTTTGCAACAAACAAACATGGTACAGGCATGACGCAAACCTCGAAGTCAGATTGTTTTGCAGTCACGCAAAATCACTTTGCGTGCCTGAGTGCCTTAAAAAAAATGGAGCAATGCAGCGCAAATCTCTGCCTTGCCTTACCCTGCGCTGGGTAGGCATTCCATGGATGTTGCATGGGTGTTCCTATGCAACTCCCCTAGATTTTAAAGCATCCTCAGATTTACAAGAACTTGCAAACCTGTGAATGCACCAACATCTTACACCTTCTCAGGGGAGGCGTAACGTGGAGAAATATCTATATTCTCCTTGTTTCTTCCTCTTTCTTTCTCATTCTGCAGCACACAATGAAAGAGGAATATGCCTCCCAGGATTGTTTTTGCGCAGAATGGTGCCCCTTCCTGCACAAAACAATCCTGAATACAAGGGCACCCTTGTGCCATGGTGCAAGGTGCATGCATTGGTGCTGGGCTGCCAAAAAGGCGTCAGCACTGGGGAAATGAAAGGAATGTGCTGTATTGACTTAAATTTGACACATTCTTTCCCTTTCCCTGCGACACAGTGCAGCACAGCAAGGTGACTTTCAGCGCTGCACTGCGTCACTTGCTCATAAATGAACCCCCAGTTTGGATCTGTTCTGAAAGGTCTTTCTTGTTGTGAACTTTACCAGTGATGGGCTTGAGGTCATGTGAACCCAATAGCAAAGTTTCACTATGTGTTGCCAACTCCTGTGTGGTCTAGCAAGGGCGGCTTTTTAGTTGATTCCAGGAAAATGCAGTCTGTGTCACTGTTCTTCTACTTGATGTTCTGGTTGGCTTGGGCAACTCTGTTGCTGCCCTATTGCATCAGTTTCTTTTTCTGTAATTTACCACAGAAGATTTCCCTGAACCAGACATGTGGTAAGACAATGAAACGTGCACTTGTGTAGTCATAATATTTCTATGTTTTACTTACGGCCTGGTTTCGTCCCTGCTTTTATTTTAAGTAAAACTGTTAACAATGGAACTAAAGATGTACTGGATTTTTATAGAAATTCTCCTTTTGTTTTAAAATGTACATTTTTATTTTTGTGTTTATTTATTTTTCTGCATATGTATGTGTTTATTTATCTATTTTGCGAGCCACTTATTCCACAAATGGTACAGAAACATTGCTGCAAAGCCTGCATGTGTATCAGAATTGTGTATGTGATGTGTATTACAAATATTGGCAGAGACAATAGGTTTTGACTTTATAATGCCAGTGCCGAGCTGTTGGCTTTGCTAATGTTAGTCTGTAAAGTATTGTTTAAAAAAAAGTAAATGTAACAACTTTTCAAAATACTGGAGGAAAAGCAAATATATATCTTACAATATCTTAAAACTGGACAGTGAATTCAAAGGTTTCAATCTTTATGATGTCATGGGCTATTTTTCAAATGCTTTTCACTCTGGAAACCAGAACAGAATTGGAAAAGAATATAGGGGCATATTACCAAGGGGGCGATAGAATTATCGCTAATTTAGCGGCTGGCGATAATTCTATCGCCCTATTAGCAAGTTGTCGCTAACTGATGTTAGCGATAGCTTGTAGGCAATAACGAGCGGTTTGGGGCCCGCTTTGCATGTCAGCGATATTTATCGCTAATGACATGCAAAGTGGGCGTACCCTACCAGTTAGCGACTGAAAGCAGTCACTAATGTCGCTATCGCCTATTAGCAAGGCAGGCGTAGCGTTGGAAATATTCGCGCTAAGCGCGAATATCTCCAAATACTAACACCTGCCCAGACCAGTTCTTAGCCATGTTATTCAATGGGAGGTGCATAACATGGCTAAGAGCATTTTGTCGCTAATGCGTGAATATCGCTGTATTCTCAGCGATATTCACGCATTTCGCTGCTATCGCTGGATATTTTAGCACAATGGAGAAAAACGTTGCTAATAGCATGTTTTCTCTGCTTACATATCCAGCGATAGGCAGCGATAAAAAAATCGTCGCTAAGCCTATTTAGCGATAAGTATCGCTACTTGTTGGTAATATGCCCCATAGTATCCAAATATAAAGCAGGATGTTTGCCAAAGCCTAATTCACTTTCCACAGTTTTCAGCCATTTGCTCCTCTCTGGTGCCCACAGGGCAGATTTATGGACTCTAGGACAAGTGTGATGCTAATATGCCAGCAAACTGAGTGTAGCCCTCCCTCTGGCACCTGAAAAGCCTTTGGGCGTCAAAGGTTGCTCTTTCATGCAATATGTGTAATGAAGCAGATAACAAAAGCAACCCTTAAAGTCTGATCTTCAGCCATGCTGTAGCAAAAATATACCTGTTGCTGTTCTTTTACAGTTAAGCTCATGGGGGGTGGGGGGGGGGGAACACAGCAAGGGAGATAAGCAGAATACAAGGAAGAGTGCTAGAACACACATGGATTCTCATATGGTGCTGAATGAAAAAGAAAAAAGTAGTTCCCATCATGTAAGCAGAGGACGGATACAAGTCAGTCAATCAAAAGGATCATAATGAGACTATCCCAGAGAGGAGAGAACATCACTAGGAGAGGAAAGTAAGCATCAAATTAAAAGCAAACAAATAAGAGTGACAAATAAAGCCAGCCAATTGTAAGCAAAGGGCGGGCTGCACGCTCACTGAAAGTTCACAATAGTTCTTTTGCACGCAAGACCTAAAAACGTGTGTTCTGGGGATCAGCAAATGTCATCAGCATTTCCTCAAACTTTATTTATCACAATGTTCCCCATTAATGCTATTTATTTGTGATTGAGTCGTAACGCAAGCAACAACCTCAGATATGGAGAGCCTCATTTATGAAAAGTGACGCAACGCTGCGTGAAAACAGCGATGCGTCACTTTTCACTGCACCCTCCTTGCGACACCAATGATGCGTCATATTTACAGTATGACGTATCATGGCGCAAGGAGTTACTGATACGTCAGTATTTCTGACATATCTGTATGGCGCAAAAGTGACGCATTGCTGGAGTGTGTCACAAAAGTGACGCAACTCCAGCAATGTGTCCTTTCACATGGGGCAAGCCTCATGTGAAAGGGCCTGCATCAGTCTTACGCCTGCTGTGAGGCAGGCATAAGAAATTGACGCATTTGTGTACTAGAAGTGGCGAAGTGAAATCTTATAGATTTCACTCCTTCACTTCTATGACCCTTTCTTGCGTCAGAACGCCCCCCCTGCATACATTATACCTGGCGTAGGTATAATGTAGCGCAGGGGTTTACAAAGTGACACATCTACCTAGATGCGTCACTTTGTAAATATGGTGCAACAAGGCACATTTTTTACGCTGCTGGCCCGTCACAAAAAGTGATGCACCGGCGGAGTAAAAGTGATGCACGGCCTCATAAATGAGGCCCGGAATGTTTTACATTTAAATTATCTGTATTCCTCTGAATGTTTATGATTAAAAAATGAAAATTAATATTTGTTTTTATTTAGATCAGAATTCTTTTCAGAAGGCCACAGGAAAAGTAGGAGCTACTGGGGCCAACCGTGGGGGTTGAGACCTTTTACTCCTGGCGTCCCAGGTACTGACCAAATATGGATCCTGAGCAAGTGGGTCAGGAACTACCATTTTCAGCATTTGACCATCAGTGGGAGTGCAGGTCAAGTGATGAAAATCTCTTTGAGAGGGAGGTGGGTGTGTGGCATACAAAGGCTGAAGACTCAAAATACACACAGTAACAACATTTAGATGATTGTCCAGCCAAATACTCACTTTCCTGAAATAAGCATTGGCAAAGCCAATAGATCTCGCCTACACAAGAGCTATTTGCCTTGCCAATGTGTTTTCATCCAGCGTGACAGCTGTTCAGCATGGCTAAAAGTTTGCGGTAAAGAGGAGAGTGACATAAAGTGGAGTGGCGTAGAGGGTTGCACCATCGTAGAAGGCAGTGGCGTAGAGTAGAGTAGTGCAGAGTACACTAGTGTGGCCTAGAGTCCAGTGGCACAGAGTAGACTAAAGTGTCATAGAATGCAGTGGTGTAGAGTAGAGTGATGCAGAGTAATGTGCAGTAGCGTTGAGTCTAGTGGCATAGAGTGCATTGGCATAGAGTGCATTAGAGTGGGCTAGAGTGGTGCAGAGTAGAGTGCAGTGGCATGGAGCACATTGGTGCAGAGCAGAGTGGAGTAGAATTCGGTAGCATAGAGTGCAGTGTTGCAGAGTAGTGTGTCATGGAGTGCAGTGGTGTGCAGTAGAGTGGCATAGAGTGTATTGGTGAAGAGTGCAGTGGCATAGAGCAGAGTAGTTCAGAGTAGAGTGGCATAAAGAGCAGTGGCGTAGAGTACAGTGGTGCAGAGTAGAATACAGAGGTGTAGAGTGCAGTGACCTAGACTGCAATGATGTAGAATAGAGTACTCTAGAGTGCAGTGGCATAGATTAGAGTTCTGCAGAGTACAATATAGTGGCATGGAGAGCAGTGGTGGAGAATAGATTGGCGTAGAGTGCAGTGGCATAGAGTGGATTGGTTTTGAGTAGAGTGGTGTAGCGTGCACAGGTGTAGAGTGCAATAGCATGGAGTGCAATGTTTAGAGTAGAATGGCATGGAGTGCAGTGGTGTAGAGCAGAGTGGTATAGAATAGAATAGCTTGGAGTGACACAGAGTGGCATTGACTGAAGTAGAGTGGCATATAATGGATTGTTTAAGATTAGAGTGAAGTGGCATGGCATAGATTTTAGTGGCGTAGAGTGCAGTGGTGCAGAGTAGATTAGAGTGGCGTAGAGTGGACTGGTGAAGAGTAGAGTGTTAGAAAGTAGAGTCTATTGGCATAGAGTGTATTTGCGTAGAGTGCAATAGTGTCTAGTGCAATGGTGTACAGTGAAGTATTGCAGTGTGGAGTGGTGTAGAGTAGAGTGCAGTGGCGTGGAGTGGAGTATAATGTTGTAGAGTGCAGTGACATAGAGAGAGTGGTGCATCGTTAAGTGGATTGGTGTAAGATAGAGTGGATTAGTGCAGGCTAAAGTGCAATGGCATAGGCTAAAGTGGCGTAGGGCCCGATTCACAGAATGAACTTAAGACTAAATCCTAAACTTACTACTATTTGGTATTCACAGTATGCACTTACTACTTACGGGATTCACAGAGTGAACTTACTACTTTCGGGATTCACAAAGTGAACTTACTACTTTCAGTATTCACAGAATAGATTTAAGACTACTAACTTTACGTCCGCATTCGGGCCGAAAATTCCAGCCCGGAGGTGGAGTTTCCGGCGTTGGGGCGGAGCTTATGGCCTGGAGGCGGAGCTTGCGGCTTGGAGGCGGAGCTTCCAGCCCAGAGGTGGAGATTTCAGCCATGGCTAAATACCCACCTCTGAACCGGAAGCTCCGCCTCCAAACCGCAAGCTCCGCCTCCAAACCGCAAGCTCCTCTGGGCCGTACGCTCCACCCCCAAGCCGGAAACTCCGCCTCCGGGCCAGAATTTCCGGCCCGAGTGCGGACATAAAGTTAGTAGTCTTAAATCTATTCTGTGAATACCGAAAGTAGTAAGTTCACTTTGTGAATCCCGAAAGTAGTAAGTTCACTCTGTGAATCCCGAAAGTTGTAAGTGCATTCTGTGAATACCAAATAGTAGTAAGTTTGGGATTTAGTCTTAAATTCATTCTGTGAATCGGGCCCGTAGAGTACAGTGATGTAGAGCAGCACATAGTGCAGTGGGATCAGGTGCAGTGGTGCAGAGTAGATTAGAGTGGCATAGAGTGGATTGCCATAGAGTGCAGTGGTGTAGAGTGCAGTGTTGCAGAGTAGAGTGACATAGAGTGGGGGTGCATAGAGTGGAGTGACGAAGAGTGCAGTGGTGCAGAGTAGAGTGGCAAAGAGTGCACTGGTATTGAGTGTAGTGGTGCACAGTACAGAACAGAAGCGTACAGTAAAGTTGCATGGAGTGCAATGGCAAAGAGTGGAGTGGTCCAGAGTAAAGTAGAGGAAAGCTACACAGAGTGGAGTGGCATAGAGTAGAGTGTCGCAGAGTAGAGTGCAGTGATGTGGGGTTGGAGTATGCATGGTGTGGTAACACACTACCGTTACAGACAACATATTTTCAATTTCAATGATCATTACATTGGTGCAGACTTACAGTTTTACTGACAAACGTATCAAGAGCACAAACGACAATGTGTGAACATTTCTTCATCTAGTGCTTTATTGTATTAAAATATTTGTTTTCACCACACTTCAGAATTACAAAAAAAGTGCTTCTTTTATGCTTTCCTATTTCTGATATATTTTGAAACATCTGCACAGTTCATTTACAGACATTTAACTTTTGTTGTGTCCTACAAGAAAAAAAGCATTTCTTTCACAGCAAGATAGTCACATAAGTCCTCTCTCTTTGAAGTCAGATAGAAAAGTAAACACCAACCTCCCTTGGAAGACAGAGCTTGACTTTTTGACCTCTGTCTTCGAATGCACAGCAAATGTGCCAAAATAAGAACAAGATTTAAAGTCCTATTTACAGAAAGCCAGCACTTCGTGGAAGAATACAGTAACTAGGGTCTGTTCCACAGAAGGGACGAACTCAATCTGGACAGACTAAAACAAATAAAGCCAACAAATAGAAAGCAATCAACTGTGAGTTACAAACCACAAAGCCAAAGGTAAGCAATGGGCGGAATGCTTTCCCAGGGAAACTTTAAAGATGTCACCAAGATGTCTTTTAAAACCAGACAGCTACACTGTCTGGTAGGCTTTGGCCTTAAAAAGGGGATTTTATTATGAGTACAAAAACATAGAGTCATCGCACTGAATAAAATCCAAAGTCTCTTAAGGTTGGCATGCCAGTGTTGTCCTGAGCAGTCTCTCTGAGTATCTCCATCCATCTCTAGGGAGGATTGTTATTCCTCATTCGAAACTTCAGGTGACATCCAGATGTTGCCTATTTTAGTTCCCAAGTGACAAAACCAACGTTTGGCCTGGTGGCCTTGAACAGTCGTACCTGATGTGATGGCAGCTGGCAAGTGTGGGAAGACAGGTACACATCTCGACGGGCATAGGGTCTCCTGATGCAGAGGGTCCGTGACCTATCATGGTCTTTCCCTGATGAAGCGTTAGGCCTCCCATAGTTTCCGGACAGCCTGGTCAGGGTCAGATGTCCTCCTCTGTGGCTTCTTGTGATGGGTAAATGTTCCGAATAGCTGTCTAAGCATGACGGGCCAGGGCATTGGTCCTACTTTCACTGCAAACCCCCTACCTTGCACACAGTGGTTGCCAACTAGCGCTGCACATGTACTTCATGGTGGCCCCCACCTGGAATACGCTGCTCACAGAGTGGCGCTGCACAAGGGCAACAGGACTTTACTGCACAGTAGCTCCACCTGGCACATAGGGGTTGCTGACTGGCAGTCCTGATTGGACGACTCATACTTCACTCACTGGGATCCACTCATCAGGATCTCCACTGGGGCTTGGTCTCTCCAGGCCCTTTCCTTCTTCTCACAGCGTCCACTGGACCTGGAATGCAGAAATGCAGAAAGAAGGCTGATGCTGCAGGCTCATGGAGTGTGGTCTTGACTCCTGGGTGGTGGCCCCTCGCCCTAAATGGTGATTAGCAGACCTTGGTCCCTAGTCCTGGTTCAAGCATCTAGAAGACGTGGTGATCTTTTTGTTGAATAAACAGTGCTGTTGAACAAAGTGTGGGACTTATGTATCCACATTTTACTCCAGATCCAGACACCAATGTGATTTAGTATCTGATCCTTTGAAATTCGGGTTATGGGTGTCAACTCCTGTGAAGTGCTCCTTAAACTGTGCTGCCCTTTGTCAAAGGGACAGTCTGCCACAGCAGGAGTGGTCCATTTCTAACAGACCCGCAACTCAGGCCAAGTGTATCTGGAGATCACATCTGCCTGTAAGCCGCCACTGGAATATGCCCCATGAAGCTTCAAAGGCCTGATCCTCTCTCTCTACCAGGAAACCCTGGTCCACCCGCATCAGTCTCACCCTCTCCCTACAAATGAGCCCAGGCCTCACAAGAGTAACTCTTTTAGAAACAAAGAGAACTTTGATATGCACAGAAGATGCTCTGCTCCTCTAGTGTATGGCTTCCCACTGCCCCCACTCCCCCCCAGCCCTCAGGAATATCAACAATCCACTTCTCCTGCCTTGGAGTCGCAGTCCTCACCTCCCCTTGCCTTTCCAGGCCCTGTGTTTCCAAAATGAACCCACAGGCCTCCAGGCAGACTCATACATCCAGGCATGCACACCCAAGGATCAGGCACTGTCTGGCACTACACACAATCCATGCAGATCAAGAGTGAGTCAAGTATACGGCCACAGAAATTTACACAGATGGGCTACTATGCCCCACTCCAGTCACACAGGTAAGAAGGCCTGTTCACACTACTCATTACTACTATACGTAAAATGGGTCAGCTGTCACCACTGTGCTTATGTCACTTAGCTCCAGGTAAGGGCAGTAACCCTCTATCACTCCAAGTGTAGTGTTTTTGTGCTCTCCTCCCGGGCTAACAAGACCGCATTACCTTGCAACAGGCCTAGGTCATGGTGTAGACGCATAATTTGTGTTTACCCATAACCAAAAATACTTATCAGGGATCCAGATAGCCATGTACCTGGGGCATTCAAGGCAGAGGTGCACGTCCATCATGATGCATGGAACTTTTCTGTCTCAACAATTTAGAAGACATTTTAACTCACTATTTATTTATTTGGCAGACTTAAATAGAACACACAAAAACCAGAGAGCTTTACAGAGGGAAAACTTTCCTAGAGATCTGAGGGGTTCAGTGCTTAATTTGAGCCTGTGGTTTCCGGTGCTCAGCACCTGCACTTAATCATCAACACCAGTGATTTTCATGAGCACCAGCTAAAGACACATTTATGTATGGTAGGCACAGGGAGATTAAGTGATTTGCCCAGAATCATAGGATGTTAATTGGACGCCAAGACTCGAACCTGGTTCACCAGCTCCAAAGTCGGAAGCTCTAGCCATTACACCAGATCAACTTCCCGCGTTCAAGGTTAGCAGTTGGTTCTGTTCTAGGTGGAAATAACAGGAGATATTGAATGGTGCAAGCTGGAGGGGTTACAGTAGTAAAAAAACATTCCATTATAATTTTGCAACAAATAAACTGCTTACTGCTTATAACAATACTGAGTAAAATGATTCTAGTAAGGAGCAGTGATTACTGAAAAGGATTAATAATAAAATATTCAATCAGATCAATGAACACATATTTACAGGTGTGATCTTTACAGCTCTTAGCCAGAGACAGTTTCCATCGATTTGAGTTGTCTAAGTGAGGGTGTGGCGCTGAAGTGACATTATTTTGATATTAACAATCCATCGGAAGAGATTGTTCTAATGTCAGGAGAAATTGAGGTCCAGATTCTGGGGTCTCTTTCAGGGAATGATTACTCAGTGTGCTTCTTAGATATCTCTGTCACCCTAGAGGTCAAAAGTGTCAGGTTGAGTTAGTTCAGGGTACTTTTATGTACAACCTTATCATGATGCATGTCAGTTGAAAAGTGATCTTTGCTTCCTTGCTGAGCCATTTAATTGAAATCAGGATAGGGGGGATACATTTAAACATTTTAAAACCAGCGACCATCTGACCGCTGTGTATAGGGCTGCTTTGTGAGAAGCCGAAGGATTCGCAAGGTTCATACTAGTACGCAGTTGTGATAGTCCATTTGTGATTGAACTAAGGCTTGGATGACTTGTCTGAAGTCAGGGACCGGTAGGAGACATTTGATACTTCAGAGCATGCAACGTTAGATTTGTGTTCCTTTTGGTGAAGGTGTTAATGTGTTGTTGTATGTTCAGGCATTTGTTTCAATTAAAGCAGAGCCTTTTTGCATAGTGCCAGATATTTTGCTTACTGTGGAGTACTGTGGAGTGACCACTCCTTCAGCAGATTCTTAAATGGTTTGTTGCAAGTAAGAGGGGAGATGAGAATACATTCTGTTTGTATTGGGCTTAAATGGGTTTGTTTTCAGGTTGTGGTATGACATACAACATTACATATTTTTTAGAATTTGGGAGAGAAATGAAATATCTTTTTGCAAGGAGATTTAAAAATAGGGCTGAGCATTGTCTGCATACAAGTGAAAATTATGTTTAATTGTACTAAAAAGATCACAGGTGTTTCTGTGTAGATATTGAACAGTGTGATTGACATTATTGAGCCAGGAGGTATGCCTTGGTGTAATAAGTCTATGATGGAGATTTAATTTGCTCTTTTAACACACTTTACTGGTGTTTGAGGAATGACAAGAACCAGGTCAGGTCTAACTTATTTATCCCCATTCTTTTCAGGCGTGAGGGAGTTATTCACTGTGTTGAAGGCTGCCAACAAGTCCAATAGGATTAGGAGGCTCACAATTCTCCCTTGTCTAAGATGTGCCCTGTATCATCATAATTTTAGGGTTGCAGTTTGGGTGCTGCACCCAGTTCTAAATCCTAATTGTAGATCATCTAGAAGGGTGTTTTACTTCTCGAAAGCCAATGAAGTGGTTTTCTATGCAGGTCTAAAGAACATTAGCCACAAATGGTAGCTTAGCTATTGGGCTGAATTTTTTTAGGTACCTCTGGATCACACCCCTTCTTTTTAAGAAACAAGCGACTTGTCCTATTTGTAGGCATCCAGGGAATATACCTTGAGATAGGTATGTGTTTAAAAGGTTCTAATAGTAAAGTATAGTCGATTGACTCATCTACTTTGAGTAGAGAGGATCATTGGGTTGCGAAAAGAGCTAAAACCATCTGTTTTTTGCCATAGTCTTCACAAGTTTGTCTTGAGAAATGTCTTTAAAGGTGTCCTAGTAGGGATGGAAGATTGCTGGAGGGTTGCCATGATGACAAGAACTTTTACAATATGTTTTATTGCCGGGTGGAAGCAGACCAACGGGTCTCCCTGATGTCGCAAATTTAAGAAACGTTTGTCTGAAAAGGTTTCAAAGCTGGGAAAGAGTGTCAGAGTTTGCAAAAAGAACCCTATTTTCAAGTGACGCTTCCTTGTGAAAAATTCTGCACACTGTACCTGAAGCCAATACAGCTGAATAGATAACATGATGCTACAAGGTAATGGGCAACAGGTTCCAAGGGAAGGCCAGTTGCACCTTTAAGGAGACTAGACACTCTCTTGGAGTGTGAGGAGGATATTTTCTGCAGTCTAAGACAGACTGGAGTGACCTACAACATGTGGGGTGGAATCCAAGCAGAACTCTGCAGTCCCCCATACTTGCAATGTTACTATCACTAACATGGGTTTTTCTCAACCCTGTATAAAAGCTTTGTATGGCAGGTGACTGAGGCTGGACTCAACAGTGAGAATTAAGTGGAATAGAAACAGTGAAACTTGCTTAACTGACATGGAATAAGGTACATCTATGGAATACACCAAAGAGGCAAAAAGTGTTGACAGGTTTCGTCTCACACAATCTAAATTGTTACATGGACCGTACCTTACTCCGGATATTTTAAGTATGATACACTACACAGTACAAGTACACCGTCCAAAATGTCAATATGAAAATGCAGTGTGGCTACATAATATTTGATCATGCAGGAAAATACAGTTTTTGGCGTCAAGCAGTAGTACAACTGCAACGGAGAAAATGGTGGAATCAAACTGTGTATCCTGGAGCTGCAACTGAGGCAAAGGAATATTGTTTGCACTACTTTTTGGACAACCTGAGTTTCCGTTCGGCCAGTAGGAACATTGCTATTCTCTGTGTGCAAACAAAGGGAGCCAAATTTGGACTATGGGCAGAAACACATGAGATGGGCTGGTAGTGGAACGTATGCTGGCGATAGTGTACACCAATCTCAAATTGGAAGACTTGGGACACTGGAGTGAAATTACCAGAATGCAGGCACACGTTAAGGTACCAGATCAGTCTAAAGTAACCTGAACTATACCTGCCACATCCTAGTGTCAATGCTATTGGTACAATATTGATTGCAGTCCTCCATGCCATAGAAAATGCAGATGTTCATTGAATGCCGACTGCTGTTTGTTTTTGTACTCTTGAATATTGGGATACGCTGGAAAACCCTCAATAAATGTTTTAAAAAGGTGGTCCAAGAGGCTCTAGTCTTTTGGCCTACAATTGTGGGTCTTTCTGTATTTTGGCTAACAGAGAGCGAGAGTTCAATCTTTTCCACAATTAAGGTGGATAATTCTTCCCACTTTTTTCAGGGGCGCGTGTGACTGATTTTTGCATTGTCACATTGTATTGTTTAACAATTGTGAATAGTTTTTAGTCAATTTATGGCGTGGTCCATCTGTCTTGATGAAGGATGCTTTCATTTTTAGGGTCAGTTTTTTTGTATTTATACCTTCCGAGATGAAGTTGAAGTAGCGTTAGCTCAAATAAAATTTTTTTGTGTCAAATTCATTCTTTGGTTCTGACGTTTCTCAAAGAGTTCATTTGAGAACCAAGGTGGTGATTTTTTAACTTCTTGACTTATCCACGATTTTGGGGTTATTCTGCTAAGCTCTTATACATTTGCTCCTGGTATTGGTTTATGAAGTTGTGAACCTCAAGAGATGTCTATGTCTATGTCTATGTAGGGGTATTTATAAAGTGAAGCTCCTACTCCAAGGAGTGTCCTGGTGCTGGATGCTGAAAAGTAACGGTAGAAGCAGGAAGAAGTTATGGGACGGAAAAAAGCCACGTTTTCAGCTCCTTTCAAAACACAGGCATTGACTTAATGCTTCTAAGGGTCAGAGGCAGGTTGTTTCAAAAGGATGGGCCCAGGAAGAAAAGGGCCTTTCCCCCAAACCTAGCCTTTTTGATACGTGGAGTACTGGCTAAAAAAAGTTTCACGGAGTGGAGATTGCTCTGTGGGGCATAGAACGAGATCCTGTGTCCTAGATAGCCAGGGCCCATTCCGTATAAGGCTTTCTGAATCCCAAGTAGTGTCTTAAAGATAATTCTTTTCCTTACTGGAAGCCAGTGAAGACTCCTCAAAAGGCTTGACACGTGAGCATCACGGGGAGCAAGAAGATAGTTTGAGCTGCTGCATCCTGGACCAGCTGAAGCCTGTCCGTTAGATACTTAGGCATGCTTAAGTAAAGATACTGCACGCCCGGTGATTTATCTAGTGGAGTGATGGTGCTCTAAGGCAGTACGCACATATTATAGGGTAAACTTAGGCGTAAGTGCAGTGCAAAAGGGGAGGGAGAACCACCTCTCTCCCTGGATTGAAGTAAACCACAGACAAAGAACTCCAAGGTCCCCTGCACACGCTAGTGGTACATAGAATTAAGTTAGACAGTAATGAGTATAGGAAAGAAAAACACTGTTCATCCACTGCTCTGTGTGGTTCCAGGATTTATTGCCCTAGTTGTGCGTTCCTTGGTACAGAGTCTTAGCCTAGCCAACACGTGTTTTGTTGCTACCATGAAGTACACAGCGACTTCTATAGGGCTAAATTCCTATGATTACGGTCCTTTTTGTCGATTGTACTTCCACCCGATGGTAAATAGTAGTAGATAGTTTCAAGGGTAACAGAGACCAGAATTCCATTTAATTAAAGTTCCCGCATGATGCGGATTCTATATTCTGTGATGCAGACGAGTATTTAGAATAAGCAGCTACTAATTGTCGGCCCTCTCACATGCGGGAAACTTCACCAGCCGGATTGGGTGACAAGCGGCAACACAATCAAAACTGTCTGACAGCCATAAACCTACGAATAGGGTCTCACAATAATTAGTAGCTGCATACTCTGAATAGTTGTATGCATTATAGAATATAGGTGCTTACTTATGAGCCTGTGTGTCACTTTTGCACCACCGGGGCGCCACTTTTTGTGACGCACCAGCAGGGTAAAAAATGCGCCATTTTGCGTCATATTTACAAAGTGGCGCATCTAGGTAGATGCATCACTTTGTAAACCCCTGCGCCACATTATACCTGCACCAGGTATAATGTATGCAGGGTGGGCGTTCTGACGCAAGTAAGCCTCATAGAAGTGACGCAGTGAAATTTATGATATTTCACTGCGTCACTTCTAGGACACAAATGCATCAATAGCTTGCGCCTGCCTCACATGCGTAAGACAGATGCAGGCACATTTTAAATGGGACTTGCCCATTTGAAATGACCCATTGATGGAGTTCCGTCACTTTCATGAAATACTCCAGCAATGCGTCATTTTTGTGCTTACAGATACGTCAGAAATACTCTATGTATCTGTAACTCCTTGCGACATGATGCATCATACTGTAAATATGACGCATCCAGCATGTCGCAAGGAGGGCGCAATGAAAAGTGACTCATCGCTGTTTTCTCACAGGAATGCGTCACTTTTCATAAATGAGGCCCATAGAATCTGCTTCATGAGGAAACTTTAATTAAATGGAATTCTGGTCTCTGTTGCCCTTAAGACCATCTACTACTATTTACCTTCGGCACAGAAATACAACCGACAATAAGGACCGCAATCATTGGAATTTAGCCCTGAAGAAGTCGCTGTATACTTCATGGTAGCGACGAAACACGTGCTGACTAGGCTAAGACTCTGTACCAAGGAACGCACAACACGGACAATAAATCCTGGAACCACACAGAGCAGTGGATGAACAGTGTTTTTCTTTCCTATACTCATTACTGTACCAGCTTAATTCTATGTACCACTAGCGTGTGAAGGGGACCTTGGAGTTCAATGCTTAAGTAAAGGTCGTTCCCACAATCAAGACGAGATATGATTAGGGCTTGAATCACTTGTTGTCTGGCCACCAAAGGCAAAAGCATCAGAAACTTCAGAAGAAGTCGCAAGAGGGCAAAGCAGATGACCACTACAGAGTTTACTTGGGTATGGAATAGTAGTTGATTATCAAATTTAAAGCCCAAGTTTTTCACCACCTGATTTTTGATAATGGAGGTGGGAGCATCTGGTGGCCAGAAAGCATGCAAGGGTGTTTCTGCATACGAAGCAAGAGATGACAGTATACCTTGAAGTAAGATGGCCAGCTCGGATGATACAGCTTTTTTATCAATGTTTCTAGGGCTCTGGTCCATTGTTTTGGACTTTTCGGTGGTCCGTATGTTCTAGTCTTCGTGGAATTGAGAGAGAAGAATACGAGGACTTGAACAGACCAGATTCTAGGAGTCAACTGTCAACGTTTTGATTTTTGCAATAAATAGGTTAATTGTGGATGGAACCTTTTGAGGAAGTGGACCTCTCACATAGTTGTATGAGCCTATTTTTGCATCAGTAGGAGGAGAGGAGAGGAGAGACTCCGTTGGGTCCTTCAAGTCACCCAATATGAGTGGAGGTGTTTGAAAAATACGTTGCTATCTGCGATAACCATGTTAACAGTAAACAACAGCACGTGATACAGTGAATCCATCAGGTCAGTGTACCGATCTCCTTTTGCCTTCTGATACTCTGGCCTCCTCATTTTGTACAAAACATTCAACCACAAATTTCTTATTTTCATATAATCTGTATTATTTGAGTTATCAAATTGATCGACCACACCTGGCCCCTCTGCTATACTCACCCTACAATGGCTCGAAATAAGATACAGCACAACTCTGACACTGCACCTTTAGATAACTGCACTAGGGACATGCTAGCAATCACCCCAACTTGTCAGCCTTGAAGATAGTGACAATGAAAGTCCATAGGGCAACCAACTGACTCAGTGAACCCAGGAGGCACCGTATACCTAAAGTCTGCAAGTTAAAGCCTTTAGATAACACCAGAATACATTAATTCATTAATTAGCAAATAGTGTATAATATTCTATTAAAGTGTTCTTTAAGTGAGAAGTCCACAGCAAAGTGCTGCTAACAGCATTAGGAGTATCCAACCTTTTCTGTAATGAGAGCTACTTCTGATCAGTGAAAATCATTGTGAGCTACTAAAGGCCGAGCAACGTGTGCATTGCTCCTATACACCCCACATCTAGCTTCCCTGACTTTAACACACATTTTTACAGAGCCAGTACAGTGGTTTGAACACAATACATGGAGTGCCCTTGAAACACTGATAAGAATGACTTTGGAGTTGTGTTGTCACCATGCTTTCTGTATGGAGAGAGGAGAGTGAGTTTGCAACAAAATTATCGCTGGTTTGAACTCAATACTCAATGGAAACTGATGAGATGGAAAAAAATGTTATTTATTGAAATGCCCACATGAAACTCAGTTCCTCTCTTCTGTGCATGTTTAAGAGTGAACTCCCTGTTCAACTTCAGAGCTTATCAATCATTATTTAATTCACAGTTACAATAACGTTGCCTTGAAAGGTCTGACTTTACTTTCTCGATTCAGCTTATACTTCCAGAGTGGGAAAAAAGTTGAATCAAGAAAGACAATTCAGCTCTTGCACGGCTACTTCAATACAACTGTGAATTTTATAATAATAAATAAGCTCTCACGTTGCAGAGGAAGTTACTCTTAAACATGCACAGTGGATGATCATAAGACCGAAGTTTCATGTGGGCATTTCAACAAATAAAAATGTATTCATCCTATCAACTTCCAGTGAATCACTAACAGCAATAGTTTTATTGAAAGCTCACTCCTCTCTCTCTCTCTCTCTCTCATTTTAGGCAAGAATTAGCACATGCCAGAAATAAGCCACATATCCGTTTACACTTCCAGCCTGGAAAAAAAGCTGAATCAAGACAGAATTGGCAGCTTGTTTAATACAACATAAATGTGCTTTTCAACTGGACCTGGTAACAATGATTAAATTAATTCAGTTTCTTGTTTTTTTAAACTACGGTTCCTTTCATATTTCTCACTACGTATCGATCAAGTTAAAAAAAATGATAGCAGCCTAGGGCCTTTCACTGATTGTGCTCTGCGCCGTGTGCCACACCACTTGCACAAGTGTTTGATGAGGTACAAAAGCTGCAAAGAGGCCTAAATTAAACAAAAAACTGAAGACTGGTTACACAATGGTAAAAGGAGCTACTGGGTCTCAAACTATTCACAGGGTGTCTGCGAGCTACCCGTAGCTCACGATCGGCTGGTTGAAGCCCCCTGATGAGGCGATGAGAGCCCCTACGGAAAGCAATGGTAAACTGAATGCTACACTATTGCACTCCTAAAACACATCAAGATAGAGTACACAATGCTTTTAACAAATATATGGGGATTATTGGAAGAAGGGAACTAGAACGTGTACTATGGAAAGAGGAAGTTACATTAGTCATGTTACTATTTCAGTTTTCCGAAACTGGCGTGGTACGACAACTGCACAATTAAAAGTTAGGAAATTGTAGGGCGCATAATAGTATTATCTAAACCAACATGTTCTGAAGCAATACTTCATCCTTATTATCCACCTCAATTATAAATATCCTAAAGCCAATCATATGGAAGAACAGAACAGAGGGTGACATCCTCAGTCTACGCAGTTACAGAAACACAGAAGAATGCTTAACTACCTCGGTCACCGTGATACACAAGGCAACACTAGCTCACCCGAATACAGAGCAGGCCCGGACTGGCCGTTGAGGGCACCGGGCAATCCACCGGTGGGCCGCATGGTTGGGGGCCGGTTTTGGGCCCCTGGGGGCCGTTTTTGTTACAGGGCTGTTATGCTGCAAAAACGGCCCTGTAACAAAAACGTCCGAAAACCGGCCCTGTCACAGAGCACGGTCGCACCTCTCCCCCCTCCCTCCGGGAGGAGAGGGGGGCCGGCCGAGCACTTTGCCAGGGCCGGATCTGGTTCCCAGTCCGGCCCTGATACAGAGTGCTTAAAAGTAAAATTGCTGTTAAACACAGTATCATTATATGGGACCACACTCCGTTTGTTGGTGAGTTTCCACAAATCTATTTTTAGACCTTGTTACAGCATGTTTCAGTAAACTTCTTATAGTGCTAATACAGAACTGCACTTACAGACACAGGGGCAGATTTACAAGCCCCTTGCGGCACTTTTGAGCCGCCGTTGCTTCACTTTTTGTGGAGCGGCATAAACAATGTGGAGATGCATCACGTTGTAAAGCCCTGCATCACATTATACCTGCGTCATAATGTATGCATGGTGGAGGTTCCCACGCAAAAAGCCACGTAGAATTGACACCGGGAAATTTACAATAGTTCACTACGTCACTCTACGCCTTCACTGCATCAAAATCCCTACGCCTGCTCAGACCAGGCATGAGGAATCATACAACTTTTTAAAATGGGACTCAGAGATCTGTTGTGGCGCACCGCTGTAGTTGCGTCATTTTCATGAGCAACTTCAGCAATGCGTCACTTTTGGGTCAACAGATGGGTCAGAATTTCGGACACATCTGTCAATCCTTGTGCCATGGTGCGCCATACTGGTTTCTCCAAGGAATCTCTGGCTCACCCTTTGTAGCTTGGTTCAATCATCTAAGCCTTCCTCAGAGAAAATGTTTGTGTTACGCAAGCAACAGCTAGCCAAACAACAGTACATTAAGAACTAAACAACTTAAAACAGCCAAACCAAGTAAATGACTTTGTAGCTAAAATTAAGAAAATTGGCTATCGGAATCAAAAAAGTTATAAAGACTACAAACGGCCCATAAAAAAAGTATTGGAAAAGGGTAATCAATGATATTCTAAAAGAAAGGGGAAAATAATATGCAGAATAACAAAGTGACACATATGTGGGTGACCGAGACTTAGGGATGCTCTGCAGCAGCTATTAAAAACCTTTTTTTGAACTTTCACAAAGGGGACGACAGATCCTCCCCCTTTGTGAATGAATTAACACCTCCTTTGAGGTGTTGGTAAAATGTCAATAGTTTCTAAATGGATAGCGGCCATTAAACATTGGCGTATAGTCTGACAGATCATTGTTTGGAAGGGATGCCTTAAACATGCACATTCCTAACAGCAATTGTTTCAGCGTTTCCAAACCAATTTTGCTATTCGGTAATGTTAATGGGTTTAGTACATAACAAAAATCCATTTTATGGTCGCAAACCATGTGCATTTTTTAATGACAGGCTTTACGACTGCAAAAATGCCTTTGTAAACCTGGCCCCTAGGTAGGAAAGGATACAAAATATTCTTGGATAGCTCAAGCAGGTTCTTTACTGAAAACATAGCACCCAAATTACAGCATCTAACCAGATTCTTGTTCAGAAGATTTCAGTATGCCTATACAAGATTGCCCAAACTTACTTACTATTTACTTATGCCTACAACCCCTCCTAGGGCACAGGCCGAGAACCAGGACTCTCTAACCATCTCTGTCTTGGGCTTTACTTTCAATCTGACCCCAGGTGTAGATTTTCTCCTGACAGTCAGCCTTGAGTCTTCGGCAGCAGCTGTTTCTTGGCCTTTCCCTTTTCCTTTTACCTTAAGTGTTCAAAGTCAGGGCTTGCCTGGTGGTTTTTGATGTGGGCTTGCAGAGAGTATGAACTATCCAGCTCAGTGTCTTTTATTGATTTATTCATGGGCAAGGAGTTTGGAAGTCTGCTGCCATAGGTCATTGTTGTCTGTGGTGTTTGGCCAGCGGATTTGGAGTATTTTTCTCAGACAGGTGTTGATAGAGGTCTGGACTTTGTTGGTGGTCACTGTTATCCTCCAAGCTCCATACAGAAGGACCAATTTTATGTTGGTGTTAAAAAGCCTGAACTTGGTTTGCCACATTAGTACCTTGGAACTCCAGATTTTCTTTAGCTGAATGAAGACCGCCCTTGCTTCGCCGAGTCTTGCCTTGACAACAGAACCTGTGCCGCCCTCCTTGTCTATATCATCTCACAGGGTTTGCCCACATAACTGCTTGCTTCCTGGTTGTAAAGACTCAAAAATATAAATTGGAAAAAGAGGGGTTTGATAAAAAAAAAAATTCAACAATGACACCACAAAGTGTCACTGGATGTCAGTTTTTTAATTGCTTGTAAATTATTAGCATTAATATTATATACAGATTCTGTACTGTTACAGCTCATCACGTTAAAAATTCAAAAACAATATACAAAAACAGACAAACAAATCGTATTGTTTTACAATAATTTCCATGTGGCTTCCCGTGCTTTACAAGTAAGGGTAAGGTAATTGTCCCAAAGAATTCAGTATGCAATCCACCAGACGGGGAAGCAAGGCCAAAAACAAGCAAATCCTCCTAATTTAGCCCTAGTCTATTACTAATACATGTTGTTGGACATCTTCCAAGAATGTCGACATATTTCGGCCTACAAAGAAACCAGGCCTTCTCAGGGCCAGGGAAGTCAAGGAAATAAACCTGTGATGAGAGGGACACTTTGTCCAATTTTGTCTACCATTTGAACTAAGGTGAGCTAAATAGTAAAAAAACAGAAGAGCGAGGCAGATCGAACTCACACTACAGAGACCACCAGAAACAATAAGGCCAACAGCTTGTGATTCTAATTGCCGAGGGGTGGAGTAGTGAATTCCTTGTGCTCATATCAAACGTCCACATGCATCCAGTCGATTAAATTAAGACATCGTGCTTGGAAGCTTCACCCTGAAACTCTAGTGAAACCTTAGAGACTAACATGCATTGTATCTGCCACACCTCCTTATTTTATGGCAGTGAAGCTGGTATTCCACATCAGTTGTCGCATTGACATGCTGTTAGAGGGGCTAAAAACAGTGAATTAACCTAACGTGCACATCACAACCCCACTGTGACCATATCCCCAGAGAGACTATGGCTGCACAATAAATCATACCTCAGTATCATCTTAATAGTGCCCTTTGTGCACCAATCTTTGGTTTGTATGGCTCCAAACAAACAAAGCAACATCAATTGCACTCGGCTGGTGTTCTTAAAATAGAAAGAGGAGATCAAGGCAGCTACATTAGGTTGAAATTACAGTTGCCTCATATGCTAAAAGGGAAATTACTTGCTCATGCAGAGGTAAGGGACACCCGGTGCTGTTAACGAGGTTGGAGCAATCCTCCTCTTCATGTGGTTCATGTGGTCTTGCGGCCACTTGGGTGTCAGCCCACTTTGGGAATTCATCTAGATGCATATGCAACTGCGACTGCAATACGGCAGGTTGAGTTTTCAAAGTTAGGTCATATCACGTGGTACGACCGGCCCGTGGCTCATTGCCTCTATGTTTGAGGGTGAGTAAATACTGGCGACCATATTGGAACTGGATGTCCTCAAAGGTATAGATGCTTATTTGTGAGCCATTGCTGTACCCAATTGGGGTGAGAAAACTAAGGAATGGCTAATGCATGGTTGTGAATTCTCAAAAATCAATTGTAAACATATGAGGGCCATGTATGGTGCACTCAGGCATTAACTCATTAGTAAAAAAATGCCCACTAGCGACATGTTGGATGTATTCTAGTGCACCTGGCTGGTGGCTAAATCCCTTTGTATTAGGAAGTGAGTTTTTACTGGCGGCCATGTTGAAACATGGTGTCCTCAATAAACTGCAGGCTTTCTGTAAGCCTTCACTGCACATGATAACAAAGTCATGATATCTTCCAAGTTGTTAAATTACAAAACGAATTACAAACATACGGGGTCAGATATAATGCACCCTAAAACCACATTGTTAGTGAAAAATGCAAGCCTTTTAGTGCTCTAGTACTACGTATTCTTTATGAACACATCATGGCTAAACTCCTTTTGCAAGCAGGTCTATATTACCTTGTAAAAATACACGCTAGGGGCCTCACGCCACCACTACCATTTTGTTATCTTAAAACCAAATCATTATATACATAAAAATATTAAACAATTATATTCATACAAATCTGACATTAAAAAGGTTCATAACTAACATAGGTATATACATTATTTGATACCCAATTACCTTCTTCAGAAAAATATGTTATATCAGTTGGGCACGGTTTTGTGGTATATTAATGGAAGATAAAAAACAGCAAGTAGAAAACCTGCATTAAAACGTCCATCCTAGATCAATTACTATATTTCGGCAGAGTCATTTAAACGTTTGGTTTGAGTGTGAAATTTTTCTGTCATTTTTGCCTCTACTCTGGACAACATTGTGGACAAAGAATCACCTCTCAGATTACGTTGTACCACATAGATGACTGACCAGGTAAGGACGTCCTCTGAATAGCCCATTTGTTTGAAATGGTCCGCAATGGGGACTATTTGTGTCCGACACCTGATCCGAGACCGGTGTTGGAGGATTTTAGCTTTTACATGTTGGGTAGTCTGGTCTATGTATATCAAGTCACAGTCCTCCTTGTTTATGGCACTGCCCATGTAGGTGAAAGTTTCAGCCTCTTTAAGTGTGAATGTTAAGTTCAAGTTGTGCTGATGTGGCTACCATATTGTCTGTCTTCTCTTGCATCTGTTGATGGGTATGGGAGAGTAGATCAAGGTTGTCTGCAAAGTCTAGGTCATTGAGCTGTGCCCACTGGATCCCAGTTCTTCTCCCTGCTGTGGATGTTTTCATGATCCAATCTATGGCCAGCAGGAAGAGAAAGGCAGAGAGCAAACAACCCTAGTGGACTTGGAAGGCTTCCATGGGTTGTCCTCTATGGACTATCGTAAAGGTCATTCCCTCATAAGAGTTCCTAATGATCCATAGGAGATTGCCCAAAGAATATAGGAAAAACCCTGAGCTTTTTGCACCAAAGGTTATGGTGATTCTTAGGTGCTGTAATGCATTGATGACATACACATTACAAATAATGACTAACAGAGCACCTACAGCAGGTGGTCAAAATATTGATTATTTTGGCACAGCACACATATGAAAAACATTTTTGAAAATCTAAGATTCCGTATCTTAATGTGATCTTTCTTGGATATGAATAACCCAGTGAGGGTACCAAAGTGCCACTGGACTTACAGTGGAAGTGTGCTAATTTCCAGCCACAAAATATACAAAGAAAATTGCAAGACCTGATGGGGTTCTTGAACACTGGTAGATTTTACCTGTCACACTATGCTCAGTGTGTAAAGCCCAATTAAGAATCAATTACTCTAAAAATAAAACGGAGAAAAATTGGATAACACACACATTGCTATCTTATGTGGACTACAGGCAGACATGTTGGAACCAAAATACTTACAGATGCGGAACAGCATGACAAACCCAGTGAATAGGGTTGTCCTTAGTACTTCAGGCTACACATACATGGTTTACAATGAGGGAGGGAGAAAACCTCTAGAGCTTACAGATCAAACTTATACTCTACTGCAGAGAAACAATTTACTGTTACCAGAATTCTGACGGCAGTTCATATGGCCAAGAGAGTCCTCTAGCAGCCAAAAATCAGATAGCTGTAGTTTCCCCTATACTTACGCTTGAGGTGGCTACTGAAGGAAGCATCCCTAATACATGAGCTCTACACCTTTGTTTAGTGATGTGGGTCGCAACACAGAATTCGAATGACAGAAAGTTTGGGTATCATTCTACACGCAAATGTCTACAGTATCAACAAACAATCTTGCAGACCTCAAACATTTTAACCATCTATGAGCGTAAGAGTGTATTTTGTAAAGATGGAACCTGCGGTTAATGTTAATGTTATCGCTACTTATAAAGCGCACTGTAACCCAACAGGCATCCTGGCGCTGAGAGACGTGTGTCCTGCCAACATGAATACAGAATAGAAAACCATGGTGCAGTTAGGAGCAGAATAAAGACAGGTATTATACTCTGGGGTAGAGCCCGGTCTGTATTTTCTTTCTGAACTGTTACAGGTCTTCCATCTGTCTCAGGTCAAAGGGAAGGCTATTCCAAAGACGTGCACCTGCAACGCTAAAAGCTCATCCCCCCAGTTTTTCTCTTCTAGTCCTCGGTACTTTCACCCAATTGGCCGAGGACGAGCGGAGATTACGAATGGGAGCATAGCAACCAAACTTGTTCTGCAACGTTTGGGCCCCATACCGTGCGGAGCCTTAAGCACAATACAGAGCTATTTAAATTGTATCCTCTGCAATATTGGGAGCCAGTGGAGCTAAGCAAGGGCCTGAGATGCAGAGGCTCGTTGTGGTCCCATCAGAGAAAGCTTGGCCGCCACAGTCTGAATTCTCTTTAGTCTCCCAATCAAATACTTGGGGGACTCCAGCAGCAGGGCATTACAGTAATCCAGCCTGCTCATAATGACACTCCTTACCACCAATGCGCGTGCCTGTGTTATTAGCATCGGAAGGATCTTCCGGAGTACTCTAATAAGGGAGAAACCGCTCTCAACCATTTTATTGACTTGAGTTTCTAAACTCATCTTGTCTTTGAAACAGAGTCTCAAGTTGCGAACCGTCTCAGGGGGTACCGGTGGTGTATCCGAGGGAATAGATCAATTGGGAGCGGAAGTGGCACTCTTCCAGCGGCACAGCATAGGATCTCCGTTTTGTCAGCATTAACTTGCAGGGGGTTATTTTTCAGCCTGTGCACCGTGTCCTGCATACAGGCATGGAATTTACCTAGTGTGGTCGACTGATCTCCCTCCAATGACAGGATAAGCTGTGTATCGTCAGCATAATTCACAAGGCTGATATTGTTGGACTTTATAACGGCAATCGGAGGGTGCATATACGCGTTGAATAATATGGGGCTAGTCGCGGATCCCTGAAGGGCCCCATGCCACATATCAATGAACTTTGATTGATAGGGGGCAGAGCTACTGCATGTCGTCTATTGAACAGGTAGGATTGAAGCCATTTCAACACCACGTCCACCATCCCAGCTCCGTCTAGCTCCACCAGAAGGTGGACCGTGTTGAATGTGGCAAACTGGTCCAGCAAGATCAATATAGCTGATTGTCCCCTGTCCGCTTGCATTCGAAGATCATCCAAAACAGTCACCAAAGCAGTCTCTGTCCCATGTCCTGGGCGGAAGCTGAATTGCACGTCCTCCAGCTTATTATTAGCCTCCAGAAACTGGGAGAGGCCTTTGCTTACAAAATGCTCTGTGATCTTCACTGGATAAGGTAGGAGAGAGATGGGCCTATAGCTTTTAAGATAGGCTTGATCAAGTGTAGGTTTTTTCAAAAATGGAGATATAACTGCTTGTTTCCAGCAGGTCGGTATAGACCCGCTGCACAAAGCTTGACTGCACAGCTGTCTTAGAAGTGGAAATAGTTCTGAACCTAGCTCTTTCCAAATCTTATGGGGAAGAGGGTCCAGGGGTGACCCTGAGGAGACACCTAGAGCTATTTTGTTAAAGTCCTCCTCAGAAGGCGTCTCAAAATAATCTAAAAAAACACTCTGATCCAGTGGCTTGTTCACACCAACCCAACCCTCCTGCATATCTGATGGTGGTCTGCTATTCATACCAACAGAGCTATCCACTTCCAGCCCTTCGATAATTTTGCTGATCTTGTCCTCAAAAAAATCGACCAATCTATCACATAACTCTTGTGTGGGAAGAACCTTATTTTTTTGCATTCAGGACTAGCAATGTCATTCATAATTTTAAAAATACTCTTTGTACTGTTCGGTGCCTTCAGAATGATGTCTGCAAAGTGTTCTGCTTTAGCAGAAGGAATTTTTTTCTTATAGCTTAACATTTTCTCCTTCCAGGTGGCCTTATCTTTATCTGCATACCCCTTCCTCCACTTCCGTTCTGCCTGTTTACAGCCCAATTTTAAATTTCTCAGTTTTTCACTGTACCATGGGGCGGAAGGTTTACCTACTTTTTTAACCATTTTTAAAGGGGCAGTCTGATCAAGTTTTTCACTTATATGTCCACAGAGGGCCGCATAGTTCTCCTCCACCTGTTTTCCAGAATCAAAGGACCCTGCAAAGTGGAATACAGGGGATACTGTTGCCTTCTTCAAAAGACTATTCCAATCCCTGCTTAAAAAGCTCCTACCCACCCTGGTGTTAGGACCACTCATCCTAGGATTATGCAGACAAAAAGTAACCAGGTGGTGGTCGGACCACCCTACCGACAGAATTTTCTCCACTCTGATGGAGTCTTTACCAGTGAAGATCAAATCCAATACATGGCCTCCCCTATGTGTGGGTTCTGTGATCCATTGTAACAGATCTAGGTTCACACAGGATTGTAAGAGATTTTTGTACCCGGAGTCCAAGCTCCCATTGGTGCACATATTAAAATCTCCCAGAATGAGGAGTCTGACATGAGAATGTGCCATATTGCTAAAGACATCAATTAAATCCTGATGTCGGAATCTAGCTACCCCAGGGGGCCGATAACAAAGAATGCCAGTCAGCACGTGTCTCTTTTGATCTTTTAGTGAAAAGCCCAGTAATTCAGTACCTTCCACCTCAACAATATCCATGGGAGAAATATCCCATGTCTCCTTGAAGATAATCCGGATCTCGCCACCTCTGCCACTGGATTGTGGCTTATGAAATGCTTTGAACCCCAGTGGACATGCCAGGCTCAACTCCAGGTCTGACCCGGGTGCATCCAGGTCTCTAAGTTGTGTAACTCTATCATTAGTTGAGTCTCCACATAGTGCCTAGGTAGAGACCTGACATTAAGCAGGCCATACTTAAGGGTACCCCTTTTGACAAAGTCGGACCCCAGCCCAGCAGTTTCTGCCAATCTGACCTCCCCAGCACCACCTCCCCGCTCACCTATGGCCCGTAGTGATTTACTCGTGTAACGAAGGCCTGACTTTTCAACAGAATTCCTCCCCAAACCGGCAGCATGGCTGGCGCTGTGAGCGGACGGTGCGTGGGTGGGCACAGACGGGCTTTTCTTTGGCGCGGCGGTGGGGCGGTCGCGCCAGTGTTGACTATTAATGGCCAGCAACTCAAATAGACAAGAAGGCTGACCCAAAAAGCACAGCGGGCCCGCTCTATCAGGCGGACACCGCTGAATCAGGCAAATAAAAGAAGGAACAATACGACGGTTAAAAACACATGTAAAAATTATTTTATATTTTAAAATGGAGTAAGTTTAAAAATGCAGAGTGAAATGAGCGAATAGCAGCAACAGACACTGAGTACACTCACGATCAGGATCACACCACGTCTCACATTTTAGGGGATTCCATTCTGCAGAGAGCAGACATTTATGATCTCCTATTTGAACCTTCATAATGTCGATCCAACAGAGCCCACACTAATCATGCCAGATTCATAATTTGTGTACAAGGTTATAATGTGGGTTGGATTCAGAGATTCAATAGGTATATTTATGAAAGCAAAACAGGTTTTGTTGCAAGGTAACTATTCTACAGTGCAGGCTTCCCTTGGTCCAAGTACAACACATCACGGCCCATGCATTAAAAAGAATTCACAATAAAGGGAACTGTAAGACTGATTTAGCTATGAAGACAGCAGCGCAAACCCTTAAGGTTGCTGCTGTAACTCGATCAGAAACAAAGATCGATGCAGGCACAGTGCTGGCAGTACACAAAACACTGACAAGCCAACTGCAGGTTTCCCGTCCAAATACTCTTATATTATCACCAAGGTAATATTCTGATGATTGTTATACCTGGGGTTGGGGAACAGCATATACCTAAATGGCAAGCTAGATTAAAACTAATTAGGGCCACTCATGAAGGGTTAGCTTTGGCTATAGCTGGCATCAGTGCTGCTTTTTTGTTGCAAACAATACTGGTGGTTTTATTCACAGACGAATGCAAAGAAATGTGTGCAGCAATGTAATGTTTGTCAGCAGATGAAGCATTCTGCTGCTGCACAAACAGTGTCTACTCCCCTCACGATATCTGATACACTTTTCCATGTCTGTTTCCTTGATCATACTTGCCCACTTCCAGTAGTTACTCTATAAAAGTACATATTGGTTTGGGTCAATTCCTGGTCTATATTCCATTGGGCATAGCCACTTCTTGACTACTCCAGCAGCTATAAAAGACTTTTGGTGCCTAGGAGCGATGGAACCAGTCCATATTTTTCATTCAGACTATGGTCCTGCATGCGCCGCTAAGCCATTTAATGGTTTATATGCTCGCTCTGGGAATATGACTACTAAACTCACACCCTTCCCATCCAGAATTGAACAGTGTGGTCCAGCAAGCCATATGTATGCTAAAGCAAGCCTTGACTGCAAGGGTATTGGACTCATGGTATCACAACCTTTATAGGGTTTAGTGAGTACTCAAAAACTTGCCTATAGGAGCTTTAGGTGATCAAACCAACTATTAAATGATCTTTGGTGGTCCAAATAATGTACCTGATCTCAATCTGCCTGGAACAATGGTGGAGTCTAAAATGGATTCATCTGACTTAGTTTCACAATTTGATTTATTGAAGAATTTCAAGAAGTTAGTGAACCCTCTCCAATAAAAAGACTCCAACTCCACCATCAAGATGAAGCTGTTAATGGTTGGCTTGTGGGGAGAGCTGGTTCAGGAATGCATCCCAGACAAACAATTCTTTAGAGTATCTTAAAGATCACCTGTTCCCGTTCTTGGAAAGGAAGGCACAATGTAATCCTGCCACCACTTCCTGTGCGAAGAAAAACAGATTGATCACTGTCCAGTGGCCTTAAGCCGATGCCAACGTGCCACCAGAATAGCCTATTATGTCCTCGCCCTATTCTAGAAATACTCCTATAAGGGTACTGCCTCGTTTAAATTCCTGGCCCCTTTCTGAGAGCCTGCTGTGTCTCCAGCTTTACACCAATCACCAAGTGCTGGCTCGGAATGGTGTAAGCATCACCTTCAACAAGTGAACATGCTACAGCCTCAGCTGTGATTGCTGAAAGCTGAAAGAAATTACATCCATTGAAATGATACAGCTGCAGGAAATTGTGCAGTCTCGAAAGCAGCCCAATCCAGATCCTGAAACAGGAGCTGTTTTCCTTCCATATTTCCAAGAAACTCAAGAAACATCTTTGTCTGTAATTAGTCAACACTAAGGTGACTTCTTACCTGTTGCTTAAGCTGTGAGAGGTATATACGCCCGCCCTGGCCCTAGATTTTAATGATATGATATAATAAGCAATTTATAATGCGCGCAGCTACTCCCAAGAATGTCCTGGCACAAGCGTAGAGAGGTTGGTCGGGTGGACATTAGACTTGCACAAAGGGCCAGGTTTTCAGTTTCTTACTGAACAGCAATGAGCTACTAACAGAGAATAGCTCCAAAGGGAGATGGTTCCATGCTGAGGCACCCAGAAATATTAGTGATCTGAATTATGGAAGCCGATAGGGAAAGTCATTGCTTTCAAATTGTATTTGATCATACGTATACTATGTCCACTATCACATCTTCTACTTTAAATATTTTCCACAAAGATTTAAATGTTTTGCAAAATGGGCAAGCTCAAGAACATAAACTGACACAGTTAAGTTGGGCTTTACAAATACTTAACACCACTGCTTAGGTTGTAAATAATAAAGTGCCAGGGCCTTGTCAAGAAGCCATTGCGGCTTGCACCACCCTTTTCCATGACCCCCACAGCTATAATAATAGCTTGGGCGGTAGTTATTAGTCATTTTTAATGTATATTAGTTTGACTTGACATCCTTGGTGTGATTGTTCCCCAACTTTTTTCCTTCAATTCTCCTGTTTTTGCTAACTTTGTTTTTGCTGCCCTTAGGACTCTGTGCACTAGACCACTGCTAACCAGTGCTAAAGTGCCTGTGCTCTCTCCCTAAAATATGGTACAAAAGAGGGTGGTGATGGACGGAGCATCTGAATCAATCAAACACTCACACCCAGTCAAAAGATCTGGGTTTAATCCATCACCTTTCTTTAGCCCACTCTGCCACCCCAGTTCAGACATGGCTATATGCAAATCAGTCTGACCCTGTGCCTCATGGGAACAGTCCAGCCCGAACTGCCAAGCCATGTCTTCCCTGGACCGGAAACAAGGTTCCGAGGACCGGTTTCTGGCATCCAAGCCGTCTTCAGCCCAGCTTGCTTGAATCCAGTGGCAAAGTGAGCAAGGGACTCACGTCTGAGCATACCCTGCCACACTTATGGCGGCCAGAAGCGGTACAAAAGGGGGTGGTGATGGACGGAGCATCTGAATCAATCAAACACTCACACCCAGTCAAAAGATCTGGGTTTAATCCATCACCGTTCTTTAGCCCACTCTGCCACCCCAGTTCAGACATGGCTATATACAAATCAGTCTGACCCTGTGCCTCATGGGAACAGTCCATCCCGAACTGCCAAGCCATGTCTTCCCTGGACCGGAAACAAGCTTCAGAGGACTGGTTTCTAGCATTCCGGCCGTCTTCAGCCCGGCTTACTTGAATCCAGTGGCAAAGTGAGCAAGGGACTCACGTCTGAGCATACCCTGCCACACTTATGGCAGCCAAAAGCGGTACAAAAGGGGTTGGTGATGGACGGAGCATCTGAATCAATCAAACACTCACACCCAGTCAAAAGATCTGGGTTTAATCCATCACCGTTCTTTAGCCCACTCTGCCACCCCAGTTCAGACATGGCTATATGCAAATCAGTCTGACCCTGTGCCTCATGGGAACAGTCCATCCCGAACTGCCAAGCCATGTCTTCCCTGGACCGGAAACAAGATTCTGAGGACCGGTTTCTGGCATTCCAGCCGTCTTCAGCCCCGCTTGCTTGAATCCAGTGGCAAAGTGAGCAAGGGACTCATGTCTGAGCATACCCTGCCACACTTATGGCGGCCAAAAGCGGTACAAAAGTGGGTGGTGATGGAGAGAGCATCTGAATCAATCAAACACTCACACCCAGTCAAAAGATCTGGGTTTAATCCATCACCGTTCTTTAGCCCACTCTGCCACACCAGTTCAGACATGGCTACATTCAAATCAGTCTGACCCTGTGCCTCATGGGAACAGTCCAGCCCGAACTGCCAAGCCATGTCTTCCCTGGACCGGAAACAAGCTTCCGAGGACCAGTTTCTGGCATTCCAGCCGTCTTCAGCCCGGCTTGCTTGAATCCAGTGGCAAAGTGAGCAAGGGACTCACGTCTGAGCATACCCTGCCACACTTATGGCGGCCAAAAGCAGTACAAAAGGGGTGGTAATGGACGGAGCATCTGAATCAATCAAACACTCACACCCAGTCAAGAGATCTGGGTTTAATCCATCACCGTTCTTTAGCTCACTCTGCCACCCCAGTTCAGACATGGCTATATGCAAATCAGTCTGACCCTGTGCCTCCTGGGAACAGTCCAGTCCGAACTGCCAAGCCATGTCTTCCCTGGACCGGAAACAAGCTTCCGAGGACCGGTTTCTGGCATTCCAGCCGTCTTCAGCCCGGCTTGCTTGAATCCAGTGGCAAAGTGAGCAAGGGACTCACGTCTGAGCATACCCTGCCACACTTATGGCGGCCAAAAGCGGTGCAAAAGGGGGTGGTGATGGACGGAGCATCTGAATCAATCAAACATTCACACCCAGTCAAAAGATCTGGGTTTAATCCATCACCGTTCTTTAGCCCACTCTGCCACCCCAGTTCAGACATGGCTATATGCTATGTATATATATGGTATAGTGATATACCGAGTCACGTTCCATCCATCATATGCTCTCTTCTCATCCTTGGGAATTTTAACAATATCAGCTATTTTTGCCATGGTCACTATTCCGTTTATCAAAGATCTGTGACTGTAATCCACTCCACCATTATAGGACCCACCAGGAGGATATCGGAGTATGTTCTGGTATGTATTAGAAAACATAGCCAGATAAGCCCAAGCAGAACCTTCATATGTAAATGGAAGGACTAAATACGGCATCCCTCTCTCTGTATTATGTGGTATGAGCCCACAAACCCAACAATCAGTAGTATTTACTACCAATTAATGCTGATGTAACAATTGGATAAATGAATTGTTGAGATATTCCATTCTTCTCATCTGCTCATGGTCTGGGAGTGAGTAAAATTTGTGCGGAGAAATAGTAGTAGAGGAAATCAAAGAAGTAGAGGTAGGGACAGGTGTCAGCTGCATACTGTGTACGATCCAACCTACACATGCTAATAAACTACATAAACATACTGAAATACATAATGCTACGCCACAACGACTGAATAATAATTTCTTATAATGATTTCTTTTCATTATCTTAATATCATTCTCTTTTCCTGCGCTATCCATTACTCTAAAGACGTTGCTCACGATAATCTTCCTTAATCACTTGGCTGTGATTGTTAGCCGTCCTATGACACTGCAAATCCTGTTGACCTAGTCACTATTCAGGTCACAGCCTAAGACTCCTACCGTGACCCTGCAACTTGATGGATACTGGAAAAGGAATGTTTCTCTTTTTAACAAAGACAAAATTATAAAACACAGAATTTAATTGTCTTTAGGCAACCTTTTTCTCAGGTTGTACCGTGTCTTGCCAGGTATCGTTTGGTCCTTAAACAAAGTCTCTGGATCCGATGTGTTTAGTCGTAGGTGTGGAGGTACAGCTTCCTGTAAAACGTTGTTGTCCTCTTTCTCAGAACTAGTCCAATCCAGGCGTGCACTGCTGAATGGTACGAATGTGGGTACTTTATCACAGTCACTATCACCAACACCTTCTGGGACCCACTGGTCATAAGGTAAAGGTAATGGTACCCTTTTGCAGTGTACGCCGTGGATCCAGTTTTTCTTTCCGACGACCTTCACTGCTGTACGGGTTGTTAGTAGAACTTGTCTCGGCGGCCCCCAACGAGGTTCCAGATTCTTTTTCCTCTGGAAATTCTTCAGACAAACCCAGTCGCCAGGTTGTATGGAGTGTCCTGGATCTGAGGAGGCCTCCGGCAAAGCGTTTTGGACCTGTTGACGAATAACACGCAATGTAGTGGTGAGGTCGTGCAAATAATCAACCAACCATGGATATGGATGTCTGAATACTTCTTGGGTCGAGGGACTCCCCAGACATTGGCTGGGCGTCCAAAAACAATCTCGTATGGGCTAAGCCACAAACGAGAATGGACAGTCGTTCTTGTTGAGAGAAGTGCCAAAGGCAAGGCATCAGGCCAGGAAAGGCCTGTGCTGGTCTGGATCTTTGCTAACTTAAGTTTGAGAGTGCCATTGTAACACTCTAACAAACCCGCTGACTGAGGGTGGATTGCCGCATGGAATTTTTGTCTAATACCAAGACCCACACACACCTTCTGCATAATTTGACCTACAAATTCACTCCCATTGTCACTCCAGACAATGCGCGGCAAACCAAACCTCGGGAAGAATTCCTTCAGAAGGACTTTGGCAGTAGACAAAGCAGTATTGTATTTTAGGGGGTAAGCCTCTATCCATCTGGAAAAGGCACAAACCACCACCAGGACATACTTGAGATTGTTGAAAGGTTCCATATGGATGTAATCTATTTGCAGTACCTCAAAAGGCTACGTAGGGGGAGCAAAGTGACCTGCTGGAGTTGGAGTTCCCTTTCCTGGATTATGCATCAAGCAAACAATACAATGCTTCACTAAATTTTCTGCACATTTAGGAATACTTTCATTCTGCCATACTGGAGCTAGGAGTTTACATATACCCCTTGCATTAATATGGGCTGGTCCACGAGCCATAGTAACCACAGGTAATACATACGCATCTGGTAACAACCATCGCTGATGTTCTGACAATTCCGTCCAACATCCCATTGTCTCCAACATTCCTGTACTCTCTTTCCACTTACTCAATACTTTCTCAGTTGCCTCCTTCTGAATCATTTTCACGCTTTCTACTGTGTCTTCACACGTACCAGCATCTGGGACCCAACTTGCCAGTCCTGCAACGTACATGCGACTTTCCACATTCTGAGCCGTTTCCCTCGCTATTTCATCCGCAAATGCATTTCCTCGACCCACGTCATCAGTGATCTTTTTATGCGCACTACACTTCACAATCGCTATTTGAGTAGGCAAAGCAAGTGATTCAAGAAGGTCAGTCACTAACTGACCATGCTGCATTTTAGTGCCGTGGGAGGTAAAGAATCCTCTTTCTCTCCACAAACGGCCAAAGCTATGGGCAACGCCAAACACGTATTGACTATCTGTATAAACAGTCACTCTCTTTCCTTTTGCCAACACACATGCTCTCGTCAAAGCAATCAACTCTGCAGCTTGCGCTGAATTCTGTGAAATGCGTGCAGTTTCTACTATTGTATGTAGAGTTGTAACAGCATAAGCTGCTGTCGTCTCGCCAGTGGGAAGCTTGAAACAAGACCCATCTGCCCACAGGATCCCATCCGGATCCGTAAGTGGTGTATCTTTCAAATCAATTCGACCTTTAGTTTCTTCTTCCGTACGAAGAAAACAATCATACTGATCTTGTACATTTTTCTCATCCAAAATAGGCAACAATGCTGCTGGATTCAGAACATTACATCTCCTGATATGTATGTGACTAGCTAAAAGCGTCAACTCATATCCAGACAAACGGGCACTCGTTAAGTGCTGGGTTTTTGTCCTGTTCAAGAGAGTATCTACTGCGTGTGGCACCATAACATTAAGAGTATGATCCAACACCAATCCGGCAGATTGACGAATGGAAATCGCTGCTGCCGCTGTTGCTCTAAGACAACTGGGTAATGCTTTAGCAACTGGATCTAATGTAGCCGTGAAATAGGCACATGGCCTTTGTTTATCTCCAAATTGTTGTGTCAAGACTGATAAAGCACAACCTTCTCTTTCATGAACATAGAGTGTAAAAGGCTTACTGTAATCTGGAGTACCCAACACAGGAGCCGAACACAAAGCAGTACGTAAGTCAGAAAAACTCTTTTGACATTCATCAATCCAAGGAAGAGGTTGGGGCATATCTTTCAGAGTGAGTGCCAACAAGGGTTTAGCTAGTAAGGAAAAGTTCGGAATCCACTGTCTACAATAAGAGGTAATGCGTAAGAAAGCACGCACCTCTCTTTGTGTGGATGGTACAGACATGCGCTGAATTCTGTGAAATGCGTGCAGTTTCTACTATCGTATGGAGAGTTGTAACAGCATAGCTGCTGTCATCTCGCCATTAGGAAGCTTGAAACAAGAGCCATCTACCCACAGGATCCCATCCGGATCTGTAAGTGGTGTATCTTTCAAATCAATTCGACCTTTAGTTTCTTCTTCCGTACGAAGAAAACAATCATGCTGATCTTGTACATTTTTCTCATCCAAAATAGGCAACAATGTTGCTGGATTCAGAACATTACATCTCCTGATATGTATGTGACTAGCTAAAAGCGTCAACTCATATCCAGACAAATGGGCACTCGTTAAGTGCTGTGTTTTTGTCCTGTTCAAGAGAGTATCTACTGCGTGTGGCACCATAACATTAAGAGTATGATCCAACACCAATCCGGCAGATTGACGAATGGAAATCGCTGCTGCCGCTGTTGCTCTAAGACAACTGGGTAATGCTTTAGCAACTGGATCTAATGTAGCCGAGAAATAGGCACATGGCCTTTGTTTATCTCCAAATTGTTGTGTCAAGACTGATAAAGCACCACAACCTTCTCTTTCATGAACATAGAGTGTAAAAGGCTTACTGTAATCTGGAGTACCCAACACAGGAGCCGAACACAAAGCAGTACGTAAGTCAGAAAAACTCTTTTGACATTCATCAATCCAAGGAAGAGGTTGGGGAATTTCTTTCAGAGTGAGTGCCAACAAGGGTTTAGCTAGTAAGGAAAAGTTCGGAATCCACTGTCTACAATAAGAGGTATTGCCTAAGAAAGCTCGCACCTCTCTTTGTGTGGATGGTACAGACATTTGTGCAATTGTATGGATACGTTCTGGGGTCAATCGCCTTCCCTCCTTCGACAAGAGATGGCCTAAATAGGTAACCTCTTGCGACAATATTGCAACTTAGAAAGTGACACTTTGTGGTGTAGATCAGACAAATGTCGCAAAAGTGACACAGTCGCATTCTTACAGACATCTTCCGAATCTGCAGCCACTAACAAATCATCCACATATTGGATAAGAGTAGCTCCTGATGGCAAAGCAAAGGTGTCAAGCTGAGACTTCAAAGCTTGACTATAGATGGAGGGACTCTAACAATAGCCTTGAGGTGCACGCTTAAATCGGAAACTTCGGCCTCCGAGAGAGAAACCAAAGAGATCCCTACTTTCCTCAGCAATGGGAATGCTAAAGAAAGCATTTTTAAGATCAATAACTTAAAACCAAGCTGCCGAAGCAGGAATCATAGTAAGCAAGCAGTAATATCTGGAATACCAGGAAACTGAGGGACAACAATTTTGTTGACCTCTTGGAGATCTATCACAAAATGATACACAGGTGGCTGAGAAGGATCAGTACGCTTAAGAACAGACAGAACAGTACTATTACAAACATTTCCTCTGGTCTCCTCGACCACTCCCTTCTGAACCAAGTCATGAACAATAGCCAACCACGCTCTCTCACCATTGTTAGAGATTTTATATTGTGGAATACGTGGTAACTTAACATCAGGCTTAACAGTAATCACGTAAGATGGAATTTGAAGCAAACCAACATCATTCGGACCCGTAGCCCAAAGTGTAAAAGGAAGCGAACGCAGTTCGAGTGGCAGTTGGTCTTTAGATACATACATCGGGGAAGCCAATTTATCACCCAAAGTAAGATGTACACCAGAGGGTGAGCAATACAATGTAGCATGTAGACGCTTCAATAAGTCCAAACCCAATAAATTCTCTCCGCAACCCGTCGTCAAAAGAAGTGGAGCTTCTAAATCATACGGACCAATGGAAATAGGCAAAGGACAAGAAACAGGGTTGCTAACTGGGGCGCCAGAGTATCCCACAGAAACATTTGTTAAGCCAGACATAGGTGCCCCAGGGAGTTTGGAATGCATAATAGAACTTCTCATTGCACCAGTATCCAAAAGAAATGGTTCTGTAACACCCAATGCTACAACATTAACATAAGGTTCATCCTGATCCACTGGAACTGATACGACTCCCTTACTCTGTCTATGGCTGTCCTAGCAAGTGAGGAAATCAGCATTCTCACTATCTGTGCAATAATCGTCATTGTAATATTGTGCAGACTGAGAATTCCGCTGGTCAAAATAATTTGCAGAGTCCTGAGGGGGAGAGGGACGTCGTTCCTGAGACAACGCACCACGCCCTCTACCTCTGGACACTGACCGAGAAGCTCCACGACCCCGTGGCACTAATGATCCACCATAACGCTGCAACAAAATCGGACAACTATTCTTAAAATGACCTTCCTCTTTACAATAGGCACATTGATTAGGACCCAACGGAAATCGCAGAGCAGAAGATGCAGGTTTTTGCAACAGCTTCTGAAACTGTGGAGGCTGTTGAAATTGCGACTGAGCAGAACGAGGAGGTTAAGCCTGTTGCAGAAGAACCTTCATTTTTAATTCTTAAGTCTTCTTCTCCGCTTTTTCCTTATCTTCCTTATCTCTATTCTCATAATATTGAGCAGTAGCTAATATCTGGGCAGTTGAAGAAACAGCCCATGCACTCTCAGATTGTTTCAATTTATGCGATAATTCTGGAAGTAAATTAAAAACGAATTTATCTACAAATAATCGCTGTCCACCTTCAGTACTCATACCTTGACCACTATGGTCGATGAAAGTCTCTTCCAAACGAGTAAAGAAATCAGAGATGCTTTCATCAATCTTTTGTTTGCACGCTGCTAACTTATCCCAGTTAATGCGTACAGCAGGCATCATCGTTTTCATAAGATCTATTATTCTACCGGGCAACTCCGTAATCAGATCATCAGGTTTGGCACCACCTATTTGTCCTGCATCTACGGCTGTAATAGCAGCCCAATTACCACCTAACGCTTGATCATGGTCTTGCCTACGAATTTTAGCCCATAAAGCTGGTGGGACTACATTTCCCATAAGTAAATCAATATCTGCCAAATTCATAATACACACATTAACAGTCTGAGACAATTCTTTATAATACCCAGCAGGATTCTTACAAGGGTCCGGTAAGGACTGCTTAAGTGCCAACACTTCTGATCTTTTCCAAGGATCATGTACCCATATGCGCTGAAAATGAGCGGGACAGCTGGATTAGCGTTTGGGTCTGCCTCTCTCCATATTGGAGGAACTTCTCGCATAGGATATTGTACCATTTTACGACGAACCGCAGGATCAGGCACAAGAGAATTTTGAGAGAAGAAGGAAGATCGGAAAGTAACAAGCTTCTGAACAGCAGACTCTACATCAGGACCCACGATAAGTCCCTTATCAAATTGATCTTGTAATTCGAATAAATCCTGAGGAGATGAATCCAAATCCATATCTTCCCACCCTTTGATAAGAGTGTTGCACATAGTATTAAAGACATACCACTGCGTAGGCGCGTTCCATTGCAGAAAGGTGTCTAAAATATCACAGACACTATATTGTACACTACTCGTGATCCAATTACGAGCAAGAGAATCTAACTTAGTCCGTTCTTCCAAATCTTGACTCTGGCTACGAGATTGTCTTCGAGATGAAGTAGGAGAAAAGAAAAGAGGTCCAAGAAAAGGTGACAAAAGACCAGAAGCAGTTTAAACTAAACGGTTTCGAGTCGTAGGGGAATCTGACACTAGAACAGGAGACAACGTATTCTGCAAAACAGGAGAAGAACCAGTAGCAAAAGAAGGTAAAGATAAAGGAGGCTGAGGCACAGGAGTTTGGGGTACAGAAGTCGATGGCAAAAGGGGTGGAGGAGGAATCACAGGAAGAGGCAACTGTGCAGGAACCAGAACAGCTGGATTAGCAACAGGTTGTAATGGAGGTGCACTAGCGCCTAACACATAAGGTGGAGGTAATGTCAAGAGATGGGACACGAAAGAATCTTCGTCAGAACCCTTACTCTTTGAGACAGTAGGTAACACAGGATAACATCTTACTATTGCCATACGATGCTGTCTTTCCGAAACCTCAACCATCTGATCAGCTTCATCATTTTTCAACTGTTGGGCAGCCTGTAAAATCGTCATATTCTGCTATTTCTTATCTTTCTTTATTTGCTTAATTTCTTTCTGTTTGGCTTCTTTACGCCAGAGGCGGAAAGAGTCAAACATTGCCGGCCGGGCTTTTCTCTTAAATTAAATCGCTTCTAAATAATCTAGTATATCAGGCTCAAAGGTGCCATTTTGTGGCCACCGTAAGACACCATCTTTCCTGGTATATCGAATCCATGTTTCGTTAAAAATAATAGGACCAAGACCATGTTTTGAATAGAGCTCGTAAGTGGGAGTTCCAACCGGAGGAATCAGACAAGAATCCTCTAGCCGGGAATCGCTAATACAACCAAAACAACAACATTTCCTAAACTTACTAAATCCAGGCATTTTGTAACAAACTGGACTACTTACCAACGTCAAGGGATTTTAGACAATATAGTCACAGCACAAACGTACTTACCCCTTGGCTTTGGTTAGTGCACTAATCGAATAACAAAAACAAAAACAAAAAGTGGGCGCTACCCACGAATACTTAACTAAATGTTTTCTCACGCCAACAGATGTCCGTCTAACGTCTCGCGATACAAATCATCACCAGGGGCCAAAGCAGGGCGATAGTCAGGGCAGCAGTCGTCAGCAGCAGTCGGGAAGGAGTAGCCGCGCTTCAAAAGACCTTCGGTCCACTTCAACATACAGGGGTCGCTCACGTAGTTTTGACCCTCGGGCAAAACTACAACCACTGAAGTCACCCACACGTTGGGCCGCCAATTGGAGAACCTGACCTTATGGGCAAGGTGGCGCAGGGTACGCCTAAAATCTCCGGGTTCACCTGCTTTGGCAGACAGAGACACGTGACACTCTGTTAGGCGTAGAAAAGCAGATTTATTAGCTGCAGCTAAGCACAGTTATCCTGTAAGTACACCAATGGTAGGTTCTCAGGAGACTGCCACTTCATTCCGTGGCGCACAATCTATTATACTACACAGGTTTACAATGCCAACTCTCAAAACATACAAAACTGACAAATAGGAATAGTTTGAAAACAAGCTATCGAATGTCTAAAACACACCCTTCTTTCAGACCCTGTGTGCTCTCCTCCCCTCAAGTTAATCAACACTAGTGCCCGTAATTCAATTTGCAGCTGGTAGAACATGTTTGAATGCTTCAAAAGACAGTTTATGTAACTGGAGAACACACGGAGAGAATAGCGAAGGTCAGTTAAACAAGATAAAGTCAAGAAGAATGGTGGGACCCAAACAGTGGAGTAAGACATGGATTAATCAGTCTAGACATGGATTTACAAACTCGGGAAACCCTGACATCGGTTTTGTAAACATGGGCAGGAGTTACTCTTTAACGGGAGAGACACATAGCAGCTGAAGAAGCAAAAACATTGCATTCACCACGTCCGCCGTGCTGCCTGAGTGAGGCAACACAAAATGGCGGTTAAACACAAAATGGCGGCTAGATACGAAGCGAAGTCGAAAACCACGTAACCTCAGTGTGCAAGTAACAAAAGCGTACAAAGTACAAGTAGAGGTATAATACTGCAATAAATGGCAGACACTCAAACACAAGAACAAACGTTACGTAGGCAATGGTGGCACTTGTGCAAGTATCAAAAGAAAACAAAATGCAAGAGGTAGCAAACAATACGTTACAAGAGAAAAGTCACGTGTGCATGTTACAAAAGAGTACAAAATACAAGTTGAAGGATAAAACTGCAACAAATGGCAGACACTCAAACCACAAGAACACACTGGGAAGGCACTTCCATAGTCATGGAGAATAGAATTCCCTATAATGGAAGGACTTCCTTCAGATAATAGAGAGGGTGTGAATTAAATTTGGAAGTGTCTTTGAAGGAGGAGAACTTTGAGGTCAGTTTTGAAGGCCTGGGAAGAGGTGGTGGTCCGGAGCTGAGGCGGAAGTGAGTTACAGATTCTCACCGCGTTGCCTGAAAAGGATTGGGCCATCGATCTTTCTTTCTTGAAAGTGGGGTTTTAAGCAGTAAATTTTCTGCATTACGTGATGGTCTATTCGCTAGGTAGCGAGGAGAAGAGGAGTGCAAGGCTTTGTGGGCTCCTCCATACCTCCTTCATGTGGCTTACCCCCACTCTTCCCTGCCTTCCACTGGTTGCTGCTCCCTGCCTACTGCCCTACACATCCCTCGTGAAGCTTGAACCCCCACATTACCCACGCCCTCCATGGTGGTGCTGCGACCTCCCACCCCACACTTCCCTTGTGTTGTTTGAGCCCCTGCACTCCCCCCACCCTCTTTTGTGTTGCTGCTCCTTTCCTCCTCCCACACAACCCCTGTTTGATACTTGACCCCCTCGTACTCCTCCTGCCCTCATGCAAGTGGCGGATGCAAGTGTTATTTGACTTTGTTTAATGTTTTTTAGACATATTGCACAGCAACGTGGGCAGCTGTGCAACATGACTTGAAGAAAAAAGTGCTATGACACAGTCAACAATTGTACAGCAGGCCGCGCTAATGTACAACATGTCTAGGAGAGGCACAACGAGGAGAAATGCCTTCCTTTCTCCTCGTTTTTCCTTTTCCCATGTGTTCTGCACAGCACACATAGAAAGAAGATAACACCTCTCGTGATTGTTTTTGTGAAGGAAGTTGTCCCTTCCTGCACAAAAACACCACCCCTACAACACAGACCCCTTGCACCATGGCACAAGGGTGCCTACGCTGGGGCATGGCAGCCCGTTGGGCGCCAGCGCAAGGAAAAAGGACAAAAATGCACCTTATTTTGTAGATACGGCCAGGGCCGGAGTGGGAACCGAAACTAGCCCTGGCAAACTGCTCGACCAGGATGGCCCTGGATACGGCGCATTCCCGCCCTTTCCTTTTGAGGCACGGCAGCGCAGAAGCCTTGCTGCACTGTCCTGTGTCAAATTATTGTAAACGAGGTCCTCGAAGTTTAATCTACAATTGGAGAATGAGCATTAGCAGCCGTTTGCGACGGGTTAAGCGGAACCCCCTCTCTTCTTCATCATTAAAGCGTCTTTGTATCATTATTCCATAATGCGCCCAAACTGAAGAAACGCGCACACATCCGCAGGGGTATTTCCAAGAATAAAACACGGTCCAGCTGCACCTTTTTCAACCCCGATCGCATTCAGTTCATGAAGGAGCGATCAACCTTCCTGACATCAACCTTGAAGCAGGCAAGCTCGGCCATTAATCATCTGCCGATAAACTCTCCCGTTACAAAGCAGTGAGGCCTTAAATTAAAGTCTCGCGCTTGACTGCAGTCACCGCCACGGGGGAGCGGAGACGCCAATGCTAGAAATAATTACACGGGCGCACACTCAGCAGTGTGACTCACGTACAGTGAGGACAGACGTCATTGGGAGCCCGCCTTCAGGCGACGGCATCTGGAGGCCCTGCCGCAATAGCATCAGGGCTGAGCCTGGCTGCCGGGCCCAGCTGAAGCGGGCAAGCTGGGCCCATCTACCAGCTGCAGAAGCAGGCATTCCTTCCGCCTGACCCGTCCAATTTCCAGAGTCAGGCAGTAGACCGGTTTCTTAGAATCAAGCGCTCTTAGAGTTTGGTAGATGGAGTTAAGCAGGCAGTCAAGGTAGTGGAGAACGTTCTGTCCACCACGCTGGTGGAGGAGGAGTTTATGTCCCCCACCCTGCCTTTACCTCAGGAGCAAAATTTAAATTTCACCACCGCCCATACAATAAACTCTATACATTTGTATGAACCAATCACGGTGGCCCAATCTCGTTCCTTGCCCTGGACAGGGATGCACCAAAATATGAGGGCTAGTGGGACTGACTGACATCACACACCATTTGAACACAGATGACATCACCATACGTGCTAACATATGATTAAGGAGACTACTGTTTTTTAAGGTAAAAAAAATACCTTTATTTCAGCTCCCTTCCATTTAAAATTGCCTCCAAATCAAGTAAGTCAATTGGGAAAATAAAATACCACCATTTATTTTGGAAAATCTGCCTCTTTCCATCTCCCAAATGATGAAATGTATGCATCACTTGTTCCATACTTATTTGGTAATTGTCTTCAATTTGCTTCTCTGACGTAAGGAAAGATCAATGGGCCTCATGTACAATGCCTGTTTGTGATTGCATACGCTGCAATTTCCAAACTTGCAGGATTTGCAAATTCAAATAGCCTTTTCTTCATGTACAAAACCCCTTTTGCGGGTAGGAACTTGTGAAAGGACCTCTGAAATCTTTTCTGAATGACAAATAGGAGGGGGCATAAAAGGGTGCCCCTTCCCTGCTATTTTCCATTTAGTAATTGATCAATGGTTTACAATCAAAATCTTCTTTGCAAAAAACAATGCCGAACAACTATGGTGGGAGGCAGTTGTCCAAGATACCTCCTGCTCCCCATAAAGTTTTTAATAACAGAAAACGTGTTTTTAGAGCAGCACTGGTTCATTTAAGGATGCAAAAAAAACAGTTTTGCGTTTTGGATGCAATCATAGCGATGGTAGTGTGCTGTGCCTTTTAGGCCACCATCACTGTGAATGTGCCCGATCACAGGGGGTCGCGAATTGTGATGTGCCTAATGAATATTAATAATGCAAGTCATTATGCGATTCGATATTTTGTGAACCAACCTGTTAGTACTTAGGTCGGTTCGTTAAAAACCATTCCATTCACAAAAAGTCAGTGTGCAGTTTACAAAAACGTTTTGCAAATGGAATAATAGAACTTCAGGCCCAAATGTACTAAGCCATTTAGCTCTTGCAACGCCTACAATTTACTAAATTAAAGGGTTTGCAAGTCCTAAATGTTTTTTGACCTTGTACTAAGCACAATCACGGACATGATGGTTAGCTGACTTCAGTGCCAAACCATGCCTGTGATTGCTTCCAATCGGAGTAAGTCACAATTTGTGACCTGCCTCATTAATATTCATGAGATATGTAGGACTGCATCCCACTCTGAATGGGGATTTTACGATCCAACCGTATAATACGTAGGTCGTTTGACAAAATCTCATCAGATTCACACAAAGTTGGTGCGCCGTTTGTGACCATTTTTTACGAATCAAATGTTAGAGCATCGGGCCCAGGGAGCAGAGACAACACAAAGTGAACGGAGAATGATAGAACACAATGAAAAGAGGGGATGAATAACAACTGATAAGCAATAATATTAATTAACCGCTTGGGATTTCTATGGAACCACGGTCTACTGTTGAGACACTTTTAGGACACAATGAATTTAGTAAGTAGCAGTTTCTATACTACAAACAATTCACTTTTATCTTCATAGGTTTTATGTTTATAGATGCTTTGCTTGTGTGAAAGTGTTTTTAATCATTAGAAAAATGATGCTTAATTTAGATGTGTTTAAGTTAGCCTGACTTGGCATCAAATATCGTACATTGATATAATTTAGATTTGCAGGAAGAAACTGTGCTTTTATTTTATGTGAACAAGCATTCTCCATGTGCATGTTTTTCTCTGTGTTTTTTTCCAGTTCCGAAAATCAGCAAAGTAGAAGCCTCGCTTGTGGTGGTGGTGACAGTATTAATGCATTGCATTCATATACCTTCCTCACAAGAAAGCCACATCCAGGATGTTAGTGTATGTGGCAATTTTCGAAATCCTTTTCCTAGATTTGAACGATAAAACCATCTCCTTAATTTCCTATGCATACCTCTTAATTAATATGCAGCAAAGTAGGTGTGTGCTAGATGCATCTTATTTGATGTGCTTTGTGTATTTGAAAAATGATTTGTTTAAATACATGTATTTTTGTAAATCCATCTCTATTAAGTCATGTTTGATCATACTAAGTGGGTGGTTTTTCTGCTAAAATCCGATAAGATATGATGCTTTTGATATAAGACTTTCTCTGCCTTTCAAATTGAGCAGACTCTGTGCTAGTCTTTTTACTTAATTTTTATTTTCACTTTGTCTTTTCAAAGACTCTGTACTAATCTGTCATTTGACTTATACTGAGAGCTTCTTGGTTTGCTTTTGATGCCGAATTTGTTGGTCCACTTGATGAACTATACTTTGGTTCTGGCTGCTACTTGCTTTATGAACCTCATGTTAATTCTCTTGCATTATTAGATTTTGATGAATTATGATTGCTGAATCACTGTTAATTAACCAATGACTTTTTGTCTTCTGTAATGATCTTAATTTTGAATAAACCTTTATGGTTTTGACAAGAACTATTGTCTTGTAGAGGTTTCATTTAATGGTATAGGGCTTGACTATGAGTACAGTGGTCCACAGGACCACTGTACTCGCGTGGCGTTCTGACTATCGCCACACTATGGGCCCTCATGCAGTATTCTGAGTGTGACGGTCAGACCGCCACAGAACCGCCATCTCTGCCGATGCCGAGGAGCAGAAATATGCTGGTGGTGCCGTTGCGGCACGCAAGCATATTATGATTTGCCTGTCCACCGCCCATTCCATGGCAGTGAACGCACCATGAAAAAGGTGTCGGAGAGGCAACAAGAGGACCCTAAGAGGGCCCTTTGCTGCTCCTGGGCCTGGGGTTGCATGTAGGGGGCACATATTGTGCCCACCTGGAATTGCACCCCGTTCCTGCACGGTATGGCATGTGTGACATGGTGCATGCTGCACCGTTCAGGAACGTGCTGCAGATGCCGTCACAGCAGCAGTTTGCTGTTAATGCTCTCGTATGAGCCTTAAACAGCCGCTGGTGTGAGACAGCCAAAGCACTGCCAGCCCAACCTGGATTCAACTCTGAATCCGGCAGGTGGGTGCACCATGGCCTTGGCGGTCCTCCTGTGGATGAAGCGGTGTTGGTGCCGCAGCAGGACCGCCAAAGTTGAAATAAGGCCCATAGTCTTATGAAGACTTAGACAGCCCCTATCCTACGCCTCTACCCTCTTAATAATTTTAATTAGAGCACTGTCACTTGTATAGCATGAATAATAAAGTTAATTATTTTGTGCCATTTGAACACCACATTAAAAGATGGACTGCAATTAAATTAAAAATTAGTCATCAGAATCCATGAAAAAAAGCACAAAAACACCACCTATATTCATGCTGTATAAGTCAAGAAACCAGAAGCTCAGTAAAATATAAACACAGTCTTTAAAATAATGAATAGGCCATTAGGCTCAGGAGAACGACCAGGTCTACAGATGTCTTCTCTTCAACCAGCACCGGAGGTCCTGACCAAAAGTGCACCCACCTATATGATAATATACTTTTGGCAAAAGTGAATGACAGGTGGACCACCATTTTGGTGAAGCCCACTCAGCTTTTAATTTTGTGTACAGGAACACGCCCCCTTATATCTGAAAAACAACAGGACAATGGCCCCAGTGCATAAAGAGTTGTCTCCTTGTGTTTGAGAACTTCAACCTTATTTTTCACCCTCTGGACCCCGGCAGGAAACATATACATCAGGACGACTTCTCTAAGAAGTGAGAACTCCTGGCACATGTAAGTTGTTGGCCCTATGGAGTTGGGCCACTGCCTTTGACTGACAGTCGGACGAACTCAGCAATGATTTCACTGACAGTTATGCAACAGTAAACCCGCCTTTAAAACAGAGGGGAACTGTAACTTTGGTACAGTTGGTGAACAGCTGATTCACACTGGTTATCTGATCCTGCCAAACACCAAATGATTCTCAAAGTGCTTAAGACTCAGTAGAGGACCCTTTGTAAAGGTACATATTCTAACGAACAGAGGCTAAACACTTGCATGCAGGCATTATTATCCATTTCTTTCACTGATATACCAATCAGGAGCACAAATGATGGCTTCTCACAAAATGGTTGCCATGCACTAAACAAAGTAGATGTTGTATGGTCCCGCTTCGGGATTTTCTTTTTGAAGAAAAAAAAGAAGATATTAAAAGTGTGCTGCACAGCACCGTCATGTTGACAACAAGAAGTAGAGGATTTTTTGCATACTTTGAAGGCAGCTCCTCGAGCTCCTTCCGGGGGCTGAGAACGTGTTGGCGGATAAGCTGAGTCACAATCTGCGAATCCTGACGAATGCTGAGCTGACTTTAGGCTCCAAAGCAGAAACATGTTGACCATCTTTGTTTACTTGTCACCACTGTGAGGACTTATTGGTTCAAACTAACCCAACCAATCACCAGTCCTTCCTTTTTTTCGTCGTTTTTAGGGCTCGGCCTACGTCAACCCTGCGTCAGCAGGGGAGGCGGAGCTTCGAGCTCTATTGTTATAAAAAAAAAAAAAGGTTTCTTTAGGGCTCTGGCCAGAAACATTCCAAACAATCTTTAGTGCGCGTGGTTGTTTTATGGCATCTGCATAGTGATTCGTCTTCGCTGTGTTGCCTTTGTAGTAGCCTTGACGCGATAGGCTATATGTGATTTGCGTCCGCCATTGTGGGGCATTTTCTCTGCGGTTTCGCGCACAGCAGTCCATAAATATCAATTAGGAGCTGTCAGGGTGCTTCGTTAAGTGAATCCAGATGGCGGGGCGCGTTCACCATTCAGCAGCGCTCGCAGCTGCTGCATGCCAGGCCGGGAAAGGGCTTCATTAGCCTCACTCATCCAGGGCTGAGACAGCAAGACACGGGGGCCCACGCCCCCCTCCCTCATCGGTATCTGCGAAGCTCGGGCCACCCTGCCTACCACCTGCCATGCAAGCAAGAAGCACCAGGAACGACAACCCTCCTGTGTGCATTTTTTTACAGATCAGGCTTCAGTGCCAGGCAGCGGCTGCTCGCAGACCCAAGAAGGATGAAGACACAGAGCAGCCCTGCAGATTAGATCAGCACAGATCAGGCTTCAGTGGCAGGCAGCGGCAGCTTGCAGAACTAAGAAGGATAAAGACACAGAGCAGCCCTGCAGAATAAATGAGCACAGATCAGGCTTCAGTGCCAGGCAGCGACTGCTTGCAGACCCAAGAAGGATGAAGACACAGAGCAGCCCTGCATAATACATCAGCACAGATCAGGCTTCAGTGCCAGGCAGCGGCTGCATGCAGACCCAAGAAGGATGAAGACACAGAGCAGCCCTGCATAGTACATCAGCAAAGATCAGCTTGCCACTTCCAGTACTACCACTACTACCACTACCAGTACCACCACCACCAGTATTACCAGTACCTCCACCACCAGTACTACCAGTACCACCAACACCAGTACTACCACTACCAGTACCACCACCATCACCAGTACTAACATTTCTACCATCATTAGTACTACCAGTACTACCACCACCAGTACTACCACCAACAGAACTAGCACTACCAGTACCACCACTTCCAGTACTACCACTACTACCACTACCAGTACTACCACCATCAGTACTACCAGTACTACCACCACCAGTACTACCACTACTACAGCCACCAGTACTACCACTACTACAGCCACCAGTACTACCACTACCAGTACCACCAACACCAGTACTACCACTACCAGTACCACCACCATCACCAGTACTTCCAGTACTACCACTACTACCACCACCAGTACTACCACTACTACAGCCACCAGTACTACCACTACCACCACCAACAGTACTACCACCACCACCAGTACTACCAGTACCAGTACTACCACAACCAGTACCACTACCACCACCAGTACTACCACCACCAGTACCACCACCACCAGTACTACCACTACCAGTACCACCACTTCCAGTACTACCACTACTACCACTACCAGTACCACCACCACCAGTATTAACAGTACCACCACCAGTACTACCACTACCAGTACCACCAACACCAGTACTACCACTACCAGTACCACAACCATCACCAGTACTACCAGTACTACCTACCACTACTACAGCCACCAGTACTAACACTACCACCACCAACAGTACTACCACCACCACCAGTACTACCAGTACCAGTACTACCACAACCAGTACCACTACCACCACCAGTACTACCACCACCAGTACCACCACCACCAGTACTACCACTACCAGTATTACGGGCAGAAGTACCACCACCACCAATGCTACTGCTACCAGTACCACCACCACCAGTACTCCCGCTACCAGTACCACCACCACCAGTACCACCTCTACCATTACTACCACCCCCAGTACTACCACCAACAGTACTACCACTACCAGTACCACCACCTACAGTACTACCACTACTACCACTACCAGTACCACCAACAACAGTACTACCAGTACCACCACCACCAGTACTACCAGTACCGCCACCACCAGTACTACCACTACCAGTACCACCACCACCAGTACTACCACTACCAGTACCACCACCATCACCAGTACTACCAGTACTACCACCATCAGTACTACCAGTACTACCACCACCAGTACTACCACTACTACAGCCACCAGTACTACCACTACTACAGCCACCAGTACTACCACTACCACCACCAACAGTACTACCACCACCACCAGTACTACCAATACCATTACTACCATAATCGGTACCACTACCATCACCAGTACTACCACCACCAGTACCACCACCACCAGTACTACCACTACCAGTATTACGGGCAGCAGTACCACCACCACCAATGCTACTGCTACCAGTACCACCACCACCAGTACTCCCACTACCAGTACCACCACCACCAGTACCACCGCTACCAGTACTACCACCAGCAGTACTACCACCAACAGTACTACCACTACCAGTACCACCACCTCCAGTACTACCACTACTACCACTACCAGTACCACCACCACCAGTACTACCAGTACCACCACCACCAGTACTACCACTACCAGTACCACCACCACCAGTACTACCACTACCAGTACTACCCCCATCACCAGTACTACCAGTAATACCACCATCAGTACTACTACCACCAGTACTACCACTACCAGTACCACCACCATCACCAGTACTACCAGTAATACCACCATCAGTACTACCAGTACTACCACCACCAGTACTGTACTACCACTACTACAGCCACCAGTACCACCACTACCACCAGCAACAGTACTACCACCACCACCAGTACTACCAGTACCAGTACTACCACAACCAGTACCACTACCACCACCAGTACTACCACCACCAGTACCACCACCACCAGTACTACCACTACCAGTATTACGGGCAGCAGTACCACCACCACCAATGCTACTGCTACCAGTACCACCACCACCAGTACCACCACTACCAGTACTACCACCAGCAGTACTACCACCAACAGTACTACCACTACCAGTACCACCACCTCCAGTACTACCACTACTACCACTACCAGTACCACCACCACCAGTACTACCAGTACCACCACCAGTACTACCACTACCAGTACCACCACCACCAGTACTACCACTACCAGTACCACCACCATCACCAGTACTACCAGTAATACCACCATCAGTACTACCAGTACTACTACCACCAGTACTACAACTACCAGTACCACCACCATCACCAGTATTACCAGTAATACCACCATCAGTACTACCAGTACTACCACCACCAGTACTACCACTACTACAGCCACCAGTACTACCACTACCACCACCAACAGTACTACCACCACCACCAGTACTACCAGTACCAGTACTACCACAACTAGTACCACTACCACCACCAGTACTACCACCACCAGTACCACCACCACCAGTACTACCACTACCAGTATTACGGGCAGCAGTACCACCACCACCAATGCTACTGCTACCAGTACCACCACCACCAGTACTCCCCCTACCAGTACCACCACCACCAGTACCACCACTACCATTACTACCACCCCCAGTACTACCACCAACAGTACTACCACTATCATTACCACCACCTCCAGTACTACTACTACTACCACTACCAGTACCACCACCAACAGTACTACCAGTACCACCAGTACTACCAGTACCGCCACCACCAGTACTACCACTACCACCACCACCAGTACTACCACTACCAGTACCACCACCATCACCAGTACTACCAGTACCACCACCATCAGTACTACCAGTACTACCACCACCAGTACTACCACTACTACAGCCACCAGTACTACCACTACTACAGCCACCAGTACTACCACTACCACCACCAACAGTACTACCACCACCACCAGTACTACCAATACCATTACTACCATAATCGGTACCACTACCACCACCAGTACTACCACCACCAGTACCACCACCACCAGTACTACCACTACCAGTATTACGGGCAGCAGTACCACCACCACCAATGCTACTGCTACCAGTACCACCACCACCAGTACTCCCGCTACCAGTAGCACCACCACCAGTACTACCACTACAAGTACTACCACCACCACAAGCAGTTCAAACTTCACTCATACATACATCAAACAGGTACAGCACAAGCAGCAGTGCAAGCTTCACGCATACATACATCAAACAGGTACAGCACAAGCAGCAGTGCAACCTTCACTCATACATACATCAAACAGGTACAGCACAAGCAGTTCAAGCTTCACTCATACATACATCAAACAGGTACAGCACAAGCAGTTCAAGCTTCACTCATACAAACATCAAACGGGTACAGCACAAGCAGCAGTGCAAGCTTCACTCATACATACATCAAACAGGTACAGCACAAGCAGCAGTGCAATCTTCACTCATACATACATCAAACAGGTACAGCACAGGTACAGCACAAGCAGCTGTGCAAGCTTCACTCATACATACATCAAACAGGTACAGCACAAGCAGCAGTGCAGGCTTCACTCATACATAAATCAAACAGGTACAGCACAAGCAGCAGTACAATCTTCACTCATACATACATCAAACAGGTACAGCACAGGTACAGCACAAGCAGCTGTGCAAGCTTCACTCATACATACATTAAACAGGTACAGCACAAGCAGCAGTGCAAGCTTCACTCAGACATATATCAAACAGGTACAGGACAAGCAGCAGTTCAAGCTTCACTCATTCATCGATCAAACAGGTACAGCACAAGCAGCAGTGCAGCTTCACTCATACATACATCAAACAGGTACAGCACAAGCAGTTCAAGCTTCACTCATACATACATCAAACAGGTACAGCACAAGCAGTTCAAGCTTCACTCATACATACATCAAACAGGTACAGCACAAGCAGCAGTGCAAGCTTCACTCATACATACATCAAACAGGTACAGCACAGGTACAGCACAAGCAGCTGTGCAAGCTTCACTCTTACATACATCAAACAGGTACAGCACAAGCAGCAGTTCAAGCTTCACTCATACATCGATCAAACAGGTACAGCACAAGCAGCAGTGCAGCTTCACTCATACATACATCAAAAAGGTACAGCACAAGCAGCAGTGCAAGCTTCACTCATACATACATCAAACAGGTACAGCACAAGCAGGTCAAGCTTCACTCATACATACATAAAACAGGTACAGCACAAGCAGCAGTGCAAGCTTCACTCATACATACATCAAACAGGTACAGCACATGCAGCAGTGCAACCTTCGCTCATACATACATCAAACAGGTACAGCACAAGCAGTTCAAGCTTCAGTCATACAAACATCAAACAGGTACAGCACAAGCAGCAGTGCAAGCTTCAGTCATACATACATCAAACAGGTACAGCACAAGCAGCAGTGTAGGCTTCACTCATACATAAATTAAACAGGTACAACACAAGCAGCAGTGCAAGCTTCACTCATACATACATCAAACAGGTACAGCACAAGCAGCAGTGCAAGCTTCACTTATACATAAATCAAACAGGTACAACACAAGCAGCAGTGCAATCTTCACTCATACATACATCAAACAGGTACAGCACAAGCAGCAGTGCAAGCTTCACTCAGACATACATCAAACAGGTACAGCACAAGCAGCAGTGCAGGCTTCACTCATACATAAATGAAACCGGTACAACACAAGCAGCAGTGCAAGCTTCATTCATACATACATCAAACAGGTACAGCACAAGCAGCAGTGCAAGCTTCACTTATACATAAATCAAACAGGTACAACACAAGCAGCAGTGCAAGCTTCACTCATACATACATCAAACAGGTACAGCACAAGCAGCAGTGCAAGCTTCACTCGTACATACATCAAACAAGTACAGCACAAGCAGCAGTTCAAGCTTCACTCATACATACATCAAACAGGTACAGCACAAGCAGCAGTGCAACCTTCACTCATACATACATCAAACAGGTACAGCACAAGCAGCAGTGCAAGCTTCACTCATACATACATCAAAGAGGTACAGCACAGGTACAGCACAAGCAGCAGTGCAAGCTTCACTCATACATACATCAAACAGGTACAGCACAAGCAGCAGTGCAAGCTTCACTCATACATAAATCAAACAGGTACAGCACAAGCAGCAGTGTAAGCTTCAGTCATACATACATCAAACAGGTACAGCACAGGTACAGCACAAGCAGCTGTGCAAGCTTCACTCATACATACATCAAACAGGTACAGCACAAGCAGCAGTGCAAGCTTCACTCAGACATATATCAAACAGGTACAGCACAAGCAGCAGTGCAAGCTTCACTCATACATACATCAAACAGCTACAACACAGGTACAGCACAAGCAGCAGTGCAAGCTTCACTCATACATACATCAAACAGGTACAGCACAAGAAGCAGTTCAAGCTTCACTCATACATACGTACATCGATCGAACAGGTACAGCATAAGCAGCAGTGCAATCTTCACTCATACATACATCAAACAGGTACAGCACAGGTACAGCACAAGCAGAAGTGCAAGCTTCACTCATACATACATCAAACAGGTACAGCATAAGCAGCAGTGCAATCTTCACTCATACATACATCAAACAGGTACAGCACAAGCAGCAGTGCAAGCTTCACTCAGACATACATCAAACAGAGACAGCACAAGCAGCAGCGCAAGCTTCACTCATAGAAACATCAAACAGGTACAGCACAAGCAGCAGTGCAAGCTTCACTCGTACATACATCAAACAAGTACAGCACAAGCAGCAGTTCAAGCTTCACTCATACATACATCAAACAGGTACAGCACAAGCAGCAGTGCAACCTTCACTCATACATACATAAAACAGGTACAGCATAAGCAGCAGTGCAAGCTTCACTCATACATACATTAAAGAGGTACAGCACAGGTACAGCACAAGCAGCAGTGCAAGCTTCACTCATATATACATCAAACAGGTACAGCACAAGCAGCAGTGCAAGCTTCACTCATACATGAATCAAACAGGTACAGCACAAGCAGCAGTGCAAGCTTCAGTCATACATACATCAAACAGGTACAGCACAGGTACAGCACAAGCAGCTGTGCAAGCTTCACTCATACATACATCAAACAGGTACAGCACAAGCAGCAGTGCAAGCTTCACTCATACATACATCAAACAGGTACAGCACAGGTACATCACAAGCAGCAGTGCAAGCTTCACTCATACATACATCAAACAGGTACAGCACAAGAAGCAGTTCAAGCTGCACTCATACATACGTACATTGATCGAACAGGTACAGCACAAGCAGCAGTGCAGCTTCACTCATACATACATCAAAAAGGTACAGCACAAGCAGCAGTGCAAGCTTCACTCATGCATACATCAAACAGGTACAGCACAAGCAGGTCAAGCTTCACTCATACATACATCAAACAGGTACAGCACACGCAGCAGTGCAAGCTTCACTCATACATACATCAAACAGGTACAGCACATGCAGCAGTGCAATCTTCACTCATACATACATCAAACAGGTACAGCACAAGCAGTTCAAGCTTCAGTCATACAAACATCAAACAGGTACAGCACAAGCAGCAGTGCAAGCTTCACTCATACATACATCAAACAGGTACAGCACAAGCAGCAGTGCAGGCTTCACTCATACATAAATTAAACAGGTACAACACAAGCAGCAGTGCAAGCTTCACTCATACATACATCAAACAGGTACAGCACAAGCAGCAGTGCAAGCTTCACTTATACATAAATCAAACAGGTACAACACAAGCAGCAGTGCAATCTTCACTCATACATACATCAAACAGGTACAGCACAAGCAGCAGTGCAAGCTTCACTCAGACATACATCAAACAGGTACAGCACAAGCAGCAGTGCAGGCTTCACTCATACATAAATGAAACCGGTACAACACAAGCAGCAGTGCAAGCTTCATTCATACATACATCAAACAGGTACAGCACAAGCAGCAGTGCAAGCTTCACTTATACATAAATCAAACAGGTACAACACAAGCAGCAGTGCAAGCTTCACTCATACATACATCAAACAGGTACAGCACAAGCAGCAGTGCAAGCTTCACTCGTACATACATCAAACAAGTACAGCACAAACAGCAGTTCAAACTTCACTCATACATACATCAAACAGGTACAGCACAAGCAGCAGTGCAACCTTCACTCATACATACATCAAACAGGTACAGCACAAGCAGCAGTGCAAGCTTCACTCATACATACATCAAAGAGGTACAGCACAGGTACAGCACAAGCAGCAGTGCAAGCTTCACTCATACATACATCAAACAGGTACAGCACAAGCAGCAGTGCACGCTTCACTCATACATAAATCAAACAGGTACAGCACAAGCAGCAGTGCAAGCTTCAGTCATACATACATCAAACAGGTACAGCACAGGTACAGCACAAGCAGCTGTGCAAGCTTCACTCATACATACATCAAACAGGTACAGCACAAGCAGCAGTGCAAGCTTCACTCAGACATATATCAAACAGGTACAGCACAAGCAGCAGTGCAAGCTTCACTCATACATACATCAAACAGCTACAACACAGGTACAGCACAAGCAGCAGTGCAAGCTTCAATCATACATACATCAAACAGGTACAGCACAATAAGCAGTTCAAGCTTAACTCATACATACGTACATCGATCGAACAGGTACAGCATAAGCAGCAGTGCAATCTTCACTCATACATACATCAAACAGGTACAGCACAGGTACAGCACAAGCAGCAGTGCAAGCTTCACTCATACATACATCAAACAGGTACAGCATAAGCAGCAGTGCAATCTTCACTCATACATACATCAAACAGGTACAGCACAAGCAGCAGTGCAAGCTTCACTCAGACATACATCAAACAGAGACAGCACAAGCAGCAGTGCAAGCTTCACTCATAGAAACATCAAACAGGTACAGCACAAGCAGCAGTGCAAGCTTCACTCGTACATACATCAAACAAGTACAGCACAAGCAGCAGTTCAAGCTTCACTCATACATACATCAAACAGGTACAGCACAAGCAGCAGTGCAACCTTCACTCATACATACATCAAACAGGTACAGCACAAGCAGCAGTGCAAGCTTCACTCATACATACATCAAAGAGGTACAGCACAGGTACAGCACAAGCAGCAGTGCAAGCTTCACTCATACATACATCAAACAGGTACAGCACAAGCAGCAGTGCAAGCTTCACTCATACATGAATCAAACAGGTACAGCACAAGCAGCAGTGCAAGCTTCAGTCATACATACATCAAACAGGTACAGCACAGGTACAGCACAAGCAGCTGTGCAAGCTTCACTCATACATACATCAAACAGGTACAGCACAAGCAGCAGTGCAAGCTTCACTCATACATACATCAAACAGGTACAGCACAGGTACATCACAAGCAGCAGTGCAAGCTTCACTCATACATACATCAAACAGGTACAGCACAAGAAGCAGTTCAAGCTGCACTCATACATACGTACATCGATCGAACAGGTACAGCATAAGCAGCAGTGCAATTTTCACTCATACATACATCAAACAGGTACAGCACAGGTACAGCACAAGCAGCAGTGCAAGCTTCACTCATACATACATCAAACAGGTACAGCACAGGTACAGCACAAGCAGCAGTGCAATCTTCACTCATACATACATCAAACAGGTACAGCACAAGCAGCAGTGCAAGCTTCACTCAGACATACATCAAACAGAGACAGCACAAGCAGTTCAAGCTTCACTCATACATACATCAAACAGGTACAGCACAAGCAGCAGTGCAAGCTTCACTCATACATACATCAAACAGGTACAGCACAAGCAGCAGTGCAAGCTTCACTCATAGAAACATCAAACAGGTACAGCACAAGCAGCAGTGCAACCTTCACTCACACATACATCAAACAGGTACAGCACAGGTACAGCACAAACAGCAGTGCAAGCTTCACTCATACATACATCAAACAGGTACAGCACAGGTACAGCACAAGCAGCAGTGCAATCTTCACTCATACATACATCAAACAGGTACAGCACAAGCAGCAGTGCAAGCTTCACTCAGACATACATCAAACAGAGACAGCACAAGCAGTTCAAGCTTCACTCATAAATACATCAAACAGGTACAGCACAAGCAGCAGTGCAAGCTTCACTCATAGAAACATCAAACAGGTACAGCACAAGCAGCAGTGCAAGCTTCACTCATACATACATCAAACAGGGACAGCACAAGCAGTTCAAGCTTCACTCCTACATACATAAAACAGGTACAGCACAAGCAGCAGTGCAAGCTTCACTCATACATACATCAAACAGGTACAGCACAAGCAGCAGTGCAAGCTTCACTCATAGATACATCAAAAACGTACAGCACAAGCAGCAGTGCAATCTTCACTCATACATACATCAAACAGGTACAGCACAGGTACAGCACAAGCAGCTGTGCAAGCTTCACTCATACATACATCAAACAGGTACAGCACAAGTAGCAGTGCAAGCTTTACTCAGATATACATAAAACAGATACAGCACAAGCAGCAGTGCAAGCTTCACTCATATATACATCAAACAGGTACAGCACAGGTACAGCACAAGCAGCAGTGCAAGCTTCACTCATAGATGCATCAAACAGGTACAACACAAGCAGTTCAAGCTTCACTCATACATACATCAAACAGGTACAGCACAAGCAGCAGTGCCTTTTTAAAGGCTCCACTGACAGGTGGTGGTGTGTGTAGACCATGGTGAAAGGGTGTACTGACAGTAGAAAATGCTTGTCGTTAATGTAGAAATAGAGCTCTCTCTAATAGCTTCTCTGATTCATTATTTGACATATTTAGCTCTTGGTGAAAAGGGGGGTGCCAGAGTAAAAGGCTCCACTCCAAAGGATAGAGCACTACAAGTGCGAGAGACAAAACATGTCTCATAATGTTTTTTTGAAAGGTGATTACAAATATCCTTCATATGTGTGAATGTGGTCTAAGTTATCTTCATTTACGTTTGCAGTATAGAAGTTACAAGCATCACATAATTTGAAACATTACATTTCCTATTAAACAAAAACTTTGAAGGGACTTATGTTTTAGAGAGTATGCTGCTGTTTTTTTTTTTTTATCCTTGCCTTAGTCGGAGAACAAAGCATCCAATCTATTGGACCCCTCTCTTTCAAGCATGAGGGAAGCGTAGGAATGTGACACTACTGTGAGAAGATGAACACTAAACAGATGTTCCCTTCAGTTTTATGAGGGCAGGAGGGCTTTGGTTTCTGTCAACATACTTTCGTCTCTGCACAAACAACAAACACCACCAGGCGTACAACACCATCTGTGCACGCTTTTACTAACTACACACAAAACAGCCGTCAGTGCACCCTTCCACAAGGCACACACACCTCCAGCTGGCAGTGCACAATTTCTACAGGCAGTCACGGCCATCAGTACATGCATCAATTGTTAACGCATCCACAATTAAGTATTGTAGCAATTTCAGTATGGTACACTTTAGTTTTAAACATATTCATGTAAAAGCACAGCATGCCACCATTGCTACAATTCCAATCTAACACACATAAATCCACTACACACCACATTAACACACTCCATAACACTTAGCAAAAATACATTACCATTTAAAATGCCATTAGCTCGAACTCAAATAAATCCGAGCCCGATTGCATTTCTAATGCTTGTTTAATAGAGTTAGAGCTACCTTCTCATTAAAATTAATTGCTTGATGAGTAGCCCACACTCTTTTTAAAGCACTTTATCCATCACAATTTCAGTTTCCTTTCCAAACTATCAGGGACCCAATGAAGACAACTGGCTACCAACTTTTAGTTGGGGCCTGAGGGTCCTTTTTTCACACCAAGCACGTGCACTCTATTTCTTTACTAACGTGAGAATTTTCAGTCGGTGTTAATCTCTACACTGACTACTTGCACATCTGACTTTATGTTCTCTGTTCTGATGTTCTGTTCTGTTTATCTGACACTCTTATGTTGATTAATACAATCTGCCAATCTTCATTTTTTTCAATGTCAATGCCATATCGTCTCAGCAGGGAAACCGTTCAGTTGAAGTTTTTCAAAGACATTGGTTGTACTTCTTTGCCTCTCCAAGCAATGCCTTAAATCCCATTTTATTTCTCAGATTTAGCATCAGAATGTGAGGGCGGTTGACAAAATGTCTTTTCAATGCCCATCTGAAATTATGTTTACATTTTTTTCAATAACTCTCCTTCTGAGGTATGCCTCATGGGCCAGACTAGACTACTGGGTGGTTTCCCGAGGCGCCGTCTCCTGGACTGAACGTGCCACCCACCTTGCTAGGACTTATTCGGACCATGGACTAGTGCTCATAACCATTGCCCCACCTGATATGCCACCCACTCCCCGACTGTGGCGGCTAGCTCCAGAGGCCCTACTTGACATAGTGTTCAGAGCAGAAATTGGAGAGGAAATCCCCTCCTTTTTCCAGACTAACATTGATTCCGTTTCCTCGGTGGGAGTGGTGTGGGAAGCTTTTAAGGTCACAATACCCTGTGCGTGTATGGCCAAAAGCTTTGGGGTTCTGCGTGATCTGCGTCGTACCCTTCATAAACTTGAGAACAAACTTAAACAGCTAGTGGTTGAACTCTGGGGACCTAACTCGGGCCGAAATCGCTCGACATTTAGGGATAAACCCACGGAATATAAAGAAATGGCTGCATCTGAGGCACGCTTTTGTGGCAAAAACTACACTGCGCGCAAATACGGTGAGGGCGAACGTCCAGACAAGCAGTTAGCACAATTGATACAGCACTCTAGATACGCCGATTATGTCCTTGAGATTAAGGACTCGGAGGGAATACAGTTCAGAGACACCCAGGACATTCTGTGCACCTTCACTGACTTATATGCCACTTTATACAGCACTTGCAGAAACGACCCCCCTGACTTTACCCCCTTCCTACAGCATATCACTTTGGGCTGGTTAGGCAACAAGCAGTGATAGTTCCTTGCTGCCCCATTTGAAAATGACAAAATACACGAGGCAATAATGACAATGCAGTCTGGAAAATCCCTGGGCTCTGATGGCCTTCCTGTAGATTTTTATCAAGCTTACATAACCCAATCGCTTCCCATTCTTAAAATAGTCTTTAATGAAGCGCTGGAAGTTGGTTGCCTGCCCCCCTCCATGAGGTTAGCATTGATCTTGTCCCTCCTCAAGCCTGGCAAAGCAGCAGAGTGCTGCGACTCATATAGACCTTTATCCTTAATTAATACAGACACTAAAATCCATGCAAAAAATTCTATCTAACCGCCTCAACCTATTAATGGACAAACTCGCCGACCAAGCTGGCTTTGTTCCTGGCCGATCGACCTCAAATAAGCTCCACACGCTCTTCTCCACTCTGCATATGATAGGCCCAAAGATACCCCTTGCCGCTGTATTCCTTGACGCCACAAAAGCGTTCGACTCGGTGGAATGGGACTACCGCTTCGTGATCTTATAAAACATGGGCTTCCTGCAGGGATTTATATCTTGGGTTAGCCTCCTCTACACTGAGCCCGTAGCCAAGGTCCTTATCAATGGCTATTCCTCATCTTCCATTCCAATATCTTGTGGGACCCGGCAGGGGTGCCCGCTGGTGCCACTCCTGTTCACCTTGGCGATCGAACCCCTTGCAGCCAAAGTCAGACAATACCAGATAAGGCCCTCCGCTGCCCTCTCCGACATAACCTGATTACTCTATACGCAGATGACATCACGCTATACATCAGAGAGCCCCAGATGAACCTCAACCCTCTGCTCCAAGACTTTGTGAGATTTGGGTGTCTCTCTGGGATCCATATAAACTGGTCCAAATCTCAACTCATCCCCCTCATCCCCTCAGTCACAGAATTTGCCCCGAACTTCCCAATTGAGTGGCGCCCTTGGTATATGGATATCTACAAATCACGACGAATTGATGCGCCTTAATTATGGTCGTACCCTAGATGGTATAAGGGACAATGTTATGCGCTGGATTGCTCTCCCGCTATCCATTGCAGGCCGCATAGCCTTAATTAAAATGGTTATCCTTCCTAAACTCCTTTATCTATTCATAAACATACCCTATAACCCAGGTAGGGTTTTTTTCCGATGCTCCGGACAGAGCTTATTCGCCTCACTTGGGGTGGTATACAGCCCAGAGTGCAGTGGAACACCCTCACCCGTCCTTACGTGCAAGGGGGAGTTCGATGTTCCCAATTTTGAACTCTATTATGTTTGCGCGCAGGCCCATTACGCACATTTCTGGTTTCACCCCCCCCAGAAACATGCCCCAAGTGGCGGCCGAACAATGGCTATCAGATCCTATTCCATCAGATGGCACTATCTTTGCTGCAGTGGCTAGCCGCTCGGATACTCGGACCCCGATCTCTACCACTGTTAAGGCCTGGCAAAATATTGTCACAAGAACCCGGGCCCCTATGCTGTACTCGCCCTTGCTTCCCTTGTCATACCACCCGAAGATGCGGTCCTACAGGTGGGAGTATTTAAGAAAACCCTAGCTAAACATGAATTTAAACTTGGGGGGATTTCTGCTTTCAGGGCAAATTCCAAACCTCGCAATAGCTCTTCGCCGCGCTACCCCCTCCCCATGGACCTTTTTTTATATATCCGTCTTCGGCATGTATTCAAGGAACACACTCCTTCCTTCCCCGTGAGCCACCAGAGGTCGCCACGCTTCGCCTTATACTAGCAGGGGATGGAGCACCTCATCTAGTTTCATCCCGTTATCACTCTCTGTACACCACTCAGAGCACTTCACTAAATACCTCCAAAGAAAAATGGTCTGTAGAATTGCAGCTAAATATAACCGAGGAGCAGTGGACCTATTGCTGCGGGCAGTCGGATCACAGCATATCCAGTAGCCGCCTCTGGATCCTCCACCATAAATATTTACACTGTACATATTGCACACTAGCTAAATGTTGCCGCTTTCAGCTGCGTGATGATGATAAGTGTGATTGATAGTGGACTACAGGGGCTGACTTCCTTCATCTGGCATGGGACTGCGCTGTTGTGCAGGGGTACTGTCTCCAGGTCTTGGAAGCCCTGAAACAAACAGATGACAATGCTACATCTCTCACATACTCCCCTTTTCGCTCTCCTAGGTTATACCGCAACTATAGCAGTGACATACAGAAAATTTGTATCATTCAGCCTCCTCCTTGCCAAACGGGGTATTGCATGCTGTTGGGGCCGAGGACAAGCACCTAAGTTTAAGGAAGGGATCCGAGATATGGTATTCTGGCAGGTCCAAATGTACACGTTTGCTGAACTGCTCCCACTGTCCTCCCGGCCCGAGGTAATTGGGGACCCCTCACAACATATCTGCTCACACACCCTGTTGCTGATTCTGATGGCACACAGCCTTACACGGTGACAACCACCTGTGCCCCCCAGACCTTTGACGGGTTGATGCGATTGAATGCTGCTATCATGTGTATTATTTGGTTTTTCTCATTGTGTTGCCTCTAATGCTCCAATGTATGGCTCATTTGCTCACCGTGTCTTACTGGCCCTCAGGCCTTTTTTGCTGGTTTACTGTACCTGTCTCATCTATGCACCTGCAATGATACCCTATCTGTATTTTTGTCTGCCTATCTTGTATTTTTTGAAAAAGTATTACGGAAGGTTCGGAGCGAAGAGGTACAGATGATTCTGGTGGCTGTGTTTTGGCCAAGGTGGCCTTGGTTCCCACTACCTAACCAGTTAGCAAAAGGACAACATCTCCAACTAACTCTTTAACCCTCACCTTTTCACTCTCCACTACTGTTGCTATCATAGTTGAGAACTTTTTTTCTAAAAGTGTTTATTGCATTTTTTATAATAAAACAACATACACTAACAGATGAAATACAACAATAGAGAAAAAATACAGCGATGTGCAAGGTACAAATAGCCGGCATGGTGAAATAAATTATGCAAGACATTAATGAATAGTGAGGCAGGATTGGTAAAGGAGGGGATGACAACAAAAGGAAACAAACATTGGCATAGCCAATAGGTTTAGCTTTTGGGACCTTATATGTATTGAGCCATGCAACACTGGATGTTGTTTAATCAAGGATATTGTGCTCGATAACTAAACACGTATAATGTTCGAAAGGCGAGACCTACTGCCTATGCATTGGGGGATCTTATAAGTGTTTAGGTAGAGCTATTGACTTTGCCACCAATGTTTCTAAGCTGTGCTGTAGAGAAGTGTGGCTGCTGTGCAGCATGCTGAGAAGTTGTTATTAAAAAGTGTAAGAAGCACTGAGTGATGCTGTGGTGTCCAGTGATGCTGTGCTAGCCCTGAGTTATGCTGTGGTGGTGCTGAGTGATGCTGTGGTAGCGCATAGTGATGCTGTAGTGGTACTTAGCGATGCTGTGGTGTTCCTGAGTGATGCTGTGGTGGCACTGAGTGATGCTGCGGTGCTGCTGAGTGATGCTGTGGTGACGCTGAGATACGCTGTGGTGTTGGTGCTGAGTGATGCTGTGGTGGTGCTGAGTGATCCTGTGGTGTTGTTGAGTGATGCAGTGTTGGCCCTGAGTAATGATGTGGTGTCGCTGAGTGAAGCTGTGGTGGTGCTGAGTGATGCTCTGGTGGTGCAGAGTGTTGCTGTGGTGGAGTAGAGTGATACTGTGGTGGCCTGAGTGATGCTGTTGTGGCCCTGAGTGATATTGTTGTGGCCTTGAGTGACGCTAAGGTGATGCTGTGTGTTGCTGTTGTTGCGCTGAGTGATGTTGTGCTGAGTGATGCTGTGTTGGTGCTGAGTGATGCAGTTGTGGCGCTGAGTGATGCTGTGGTTGTGCTGAGTAATGACGCATGTGTGTAGGAGGTCAGAAATTACTTGCAATTTATGTGACAATAACCACTGCTTTGATTTTTTTAATGTTTAGATTTCCTTTGTAACTTGCAACTCCCAGAAATACCTAAACTCCCAAACCTAACCTTAAATGTATGTATGTGATAATTCTGACATACTGGCAGAATTTGCACACTCGTGAGGGTACGTTATAAATCTAAAATGCACCTAAACCTGATTCTCTGATTTCAATTTGGAATTTTACATCGATACAACTCGTACTTGATGCATGAATTCGACTTTGTTTGGTAAAACAATGCATGGATCGGGCCCTCTTTCTTAAGAAATTGTGTAAATATGTTTGTACATGCTTTAAAAACTTATTGAGGGACTAAGTTTTAGTTAAAAATCTGCTGTCCGTATTAAAGTCTTTATAAGCAATAGATGTGTGATGCATTTTTTGCAATGGGTTCATAGTTTCCTACATTTATGCCCTGATGCAACAATTCTTGAGCAAAACGAGCTCGTACACAATCTAGCGGGCTGTCGAGCCTCCACCGCCTAGCCTGCCAGGAGTGGCCCGGACAGCGAGTTTGCTGGGGGGCGGAGGGCAGAAGAGCAGGAAGGAAGCCTATTATCGCTCACTGTCTGTCAGACGGAGATCCGTCACCCCGGCATAAATCCATGTACTGTAAATATTCCTTGTGAAAGGAGCCAGGACAAGGCCGAGGGGTCCAAGTGAAAGACAGCAGGCCAGATAAGGGAGGCGAGAAAAAAGGTGGAAAGAGGGAAGACAAGAGGGGAAGGATGGACGGGAAGAGGGGAGGAGGAAGAGGTGGAGCGAGGGAATATTGAACATAGGAAAGAATGTTGAGAAGAAGGTGGTATACGAAAGGGAAACAATTTGAAATAAGCAAGGTGGAGACACATTTCACTGATAAATTTGGCAGAATTTAAATCATCAGTAGAGAGTCAGCGCCTATTTCATGAAAATAGTTGCTTCCTACTGGTATCTAATTCCCAGACTTTCAAAAATATTAAATGTAGTACTATTCAAATGTGTCACACTAATAATCTCTACAGCGCTCAGAGGCAGCTAGAGTGCGGTATGAAAAGTTACATAAAACTGCACATTATCATTAATTAAATAAATCAGCAGATTTTGACTGGCAAGAAAGACAGCGTGCGTTTCCTGCAAGGTGAATACCATGGTGTCCCTGTTGCTGGATAACATGGGCCGTGCACATGTCAAAGGGGCGCAAAGCGCCCTGAAGGGTAAGTCTTAAGCGCCTGCCTGAGGATGGGCACAAGTACAGACAGCTGGCCCCTCCTGCTGAGACCCAAGGATACAGAAAGGGTTAAGAGCACACCCGGCTAGTGCCACCCTGCTGCTTCCGGACTTCAGGGCACCACCTTGAGGGGTACGCGCGACCTGTACTACACCTACAATGGAATAGCACAACACAACCCGGGTAACAGCTCTAAAGAGTCAAAAGGGAAGTTGAATGAACTGGTGATATTCGAAGTCTGTGACATAAGATGGGCACATGTCTCCCTCCTGCGCACCACACAGGCTCATCTTATCATTACTGGTTACCTGGCTGTCTCGGAAAAACTCTGCGCGGGTCAGCTAAGGACAGTTACCCGCATGTGGGAGAGTGAGAGGAAAGCCAGATGGCCCCTCTTCTCCTAAGCGCACGCCCACACGCGTAACCGCTAGCTTTGGGCCATTGTAGCATTTTCTGAAGCCCACTTACTAAAAGTCTCGCTGGCTCAGGCGAGACCTAAATAAGTCTCATAAAGTTATACAGAGTGAGGGTGTTGCAGACATAGTGAAGAAAATAATACCTAAGATAGAAGTATACATTGAAATAATAATGAGCTGTTCACTTGGGGGTCGTCGGATTCTAGATAAAGCAGGTAATCTCTCAGGTCCTGCCAAACATCTTTAGGCCTTGAAGTGTGCAGCTGTATTTGTGTGTAGTCTTTACTAATCTTGTTGCAATGTGACATACTCTGGAGCCAGACTGTCTCATTAGGGATCCTCCAACTGCCCCAGTGCAAAGTCAATTCACGTTTCGCAAGAAGTTCCTTTCAGAGAGAACAGTGTTAAGACCTGACCCTAAGTTCAGACCTAAGACTCAGAAGCAGTTTTACTAATGCTCAGAAGCAGCTGGCAGGAAATCGTCAGTGGTAGCTAACGGGGTAGACTTAGGGGTTTCTGAGTCATTGGATATCAGAGGGCATTTGTAGACTATTTACACACCACAAAGGAGTATTGTTCCTCATGTTAGACCTGGCATCTTTGGCGTTTTTTTCCTATGTCTTTTTTGCTTCTGACCTCCTGTTTTGACTGTGTGCGGCATTTCGTTTTTGCTGGCTTTTGACTCGGGGCACTTTACCACTGCTGATCAGTGCTAAAGTGCAAGTTCTCCCTGTGTAAATTGTGACTGTGATTGGTTATCCATGATTGGCATATTTGATCTACTGGTAAGACCCTACTAAAGTGCACTTCATGTGCACAGGGCTTGTAATTCAAATGCTACTACCGGGCCTGCAGCACTGATAGCGCCACCCACATGAGTAGCCCTACAACCATGTCTCAGACCTGCCATTGCAGTGTCTGTGAGTGGAGTTTTAAACTGCCATGTCGACCTGGCAGGTGCATCCACTTGCGAGGCCCAAACCATCCATTTTACATATGAGGTACCTATAAGGTAGACCAAAGGTAGCCCGATGGACAGGGTTTAGTGTACTTAAAAGGTAGGACATGTGCTGGTGTGTTTCACATGTACTGATGGTAAAATACTGCTAATTCCTCTTTTTTCTCTATTGCAATTGTAATTGATATTTATATAGCGCATTATCACCAACGGTCTCTAAGCGCTTGCTTTGGGAACCCGTCCTGGTTTTTCCCTGCGAAATAACCCGTACTGGGCACCCCCAAGGTGAAAGCCAGGCATCCCGCCACGGGGGGCCATAGTGGAGATTAAGCAAGCTATTGCCCAGAGTTGCAGAGTGTGAACCCGTGATTCGAGCAGGCACCAAAGCGAGAACTATTGAGTCCGTGGAAATTTTGGGCTCAAGACCCTGCCGCGTCGAGAATTGAACCCTGGTCCCGGGTCTGACCTCTGCTTCATGGTCTGCCTCTTCTAACCATTGAGCCACACTATCTCACCCACAGGTTATTATTGGAGCTGCCTTGTAACATCTTACAAATGTAACTATCAATTTGGACAAGATAGAGGTTTGGAGTTTGGGCTCCCTGAACTCAGAATTTAAAAATACATCTTTTAGTAAAGTTGTTTTTTAAATTATGTGTTTGAAAATGCCACTTTTAGAAAGGGGGCATTTTCTTGCTTTACCATTCTGTATCTCTGCCTGCCTGTGGAATCAATGCCTGGTTGAGGCTGAAAATTGGGCTGTTTGTGCATTCACTCCAGACAATCACATAAAGGGAGCTGAGGTGTGCCCTGCATATCCGGATGGCCCGTTACCAGGCTGATGGGTTTTGGGTTTTCCTGCGCTAGAGAGGCAGAGGAGTGGTCACTGACACCTGAATTGGGCTGTGCCTGTCCTAACACAAAACTGTCTCCACCTCCCGTAGTATGTCTGGAGCCATGTCAGGGAAAGGCATGGTCTTGTGCACTACAAAGACTTTCCTTTGAAGTGTGCCTACTTTAAAGGCAGAAACAGGTATAAGTATAGGAGCTGTGATACCATAACTTCAGAACACTTCTGGACTAAGTGGAGATTCTGCCAATAAGAAGAGCTGGAGAAGCTGTAGGAGGGGAACTGCTTGCTGCTTCTGTCTTGGACAGTGAAATAATTGCAGGTTGCTTTCTTGTATCCTGCTTGCCAAGGTTCTCCAGGGCTTGTGTGTGCTTTCCTCCTGTTAAGAAGTCTCATTGCCATCAAAGACTTTACCTGCAGCCCCTGAACTCCTCTTCTGAGAGGTCTGACTTGCCAATTAGTGCCAATTCCAGTCTGGGCCCTTGGAGGTGGCTTTCCTGCAAAGAAGAGAAGAAAATCCATGCATTGACCTTCAGCGTCTGTTTTTCCTGAGGCAGCACTGCCGTGTGGCTGAAAGCCCAAGACATTAATACGGTGCGGTTGAATGCCCAACACATTGCTGTGGTGTGTCCGAAGAATTGATGCAGTACCTGATGTCGGGCTGTAAAGATGGCTGCGGCCCGAGTCCTGTGAACCGTGTCTCCTATGTCAGAGACACCAGCTCCGACTCTGACGCAAGCCCTGCTGTACGGCTGAAGAAATTGACCCATCACCTGCTCGCGGCTGTGAAAATCGACACAGCACCTGTTTTCAAAGCCACTGCATCAACTACAACGGGCCTGGATTTTTAATCCATCACACCTGTGCACCAAGTTCTTTTTCGACGTAGCCCAGCGATAAGAAACCATAAGGAATTAGCGCAGCACCCCCCCCTTGACAGCAAGGAATCCATGCATCACCTCCTCTGTAGCCCAGCAAGGAATCGACGCAACACCTCCTCTAGCAGTAAGGAATCAACGCATCACCTCCCCTGCAACGAAGGAATTGACTCATCGCTTTGTTTTCTGCCACTTCATCGCTTCTGTGCCTGTTTTAGTCTTTGATTTTGATGCATCCAAGGTACTTCATGATAAAAGTGACGCATTCATAGTTTTCAACTAGACTGAACTGTTTCAACCTTTTAAAAGTGATATCTTTGGTTGTGTATGTTGGATTTTTGTTGTTTTAGTCAGATTGGCTATTTTTCTAAACTGGTGTGATGTCCATTTGTAGTGTTTTCACTGTGTTAATGTGTGTGTTAGTACAAATGCTTTACACATTGCCTCTGACATTAACCTGACTGCTCATGCCAAGCTACAGAGGGGGTGAGCAGGGGTTATGTCATGTTAATAAAATGTATTGAGCACACGAATACCCGGAGGTGTGTTGGCGCTAGGACAGTGGTAAGCCTGGCAGGGAAAAAATTCTGAAATAGCCAGGTAATAAGACCCTTTCTAAAAGAGGTGAGTGAGCTAGCATTTCTATTATCAATTGGAAGCGTGTTCCATCGTGTTCCATAGCCTTGCTGGACCATAGGAGATACTTCGACCTCCCCAGCATGTCTTTCAAATCCTTGGAACCCGCATCAGTTTAGCTTCAGTAGAGCATAACTGTCTGACAAGCTGGTACCAAGAATAAAGATTTCTACGAAACATTGGTCCGGGGTTGTTCAAGGCCTTGTAAGCTAAGCATAGTGTCTTGAACTTAATACGGCGCACTACCAGAAGCCAGTGGAGTCTAGGAATTCCCTTAGCAACTGACTTATATTTGGTGACATTCAGTATTAGTCTTACTGCAGCGTTTTTGTACCATCTGTAGCTTTTTAAGGCACTGTTTCTGCATATTCAAATAAAGTCAGTTGCAGTAGTCTAACTTAGACTGCACGGGTTATCTTAGCTGTGTAAATGCCTTAAGTGTGGCCCAAGGGGTAGCAAATAAAAGTAAGAAGGTTGCTATTGCAACGTTCAGTAGGAGGGTAAAACAGACCATCACTCAGGCATATGCATATATAAGGCAGTCACTTGGTCTGCCCCTAATACTTTTGTGGCACAATATAATTTGGTGAATAAGGATAACTCTGTACAGTGTGCAATGGGAGTATTGAAAGCTGCAGGTAAGTAATTGTGGTGAATACTGGAATGAATTGGGCCAGATGTATATTGATGAATAAAATATTTAGGAACGTTTTTCAGTGTAAAGAAGACTTCATATCTTCATTCATTTGGACTGGAACGAGTAGTGATGATGAGAAGGTAATGAACCTATTACTTACCAGTAATCTTCACTACTCCAAATCGGTACGTTCTTGTCCGAGTTAAAGTCACTGACCCACCCTCCCAGCACCAATAAAAATGACTTGGTAAATAAAGCAGAAAGTACTGGAGGGCATGCAGGGGTTTTATGGGTAGTGAAAATAAATAATGGACTACCTACGGGTGCTGGGCATGCAAGGGATCTGCATGTAGTGATCAGCCTCATTCATGCGTACTGGGACAAGGAGCTACAGATTCCAAGTAATGAAGATTATTAAGTTCATTACCTCTTAGAAGATCAAATCAGTTTCTATTTTACCGCATGCAGAAAGAGATACTTTACAGCTTCGATGACATGCTCCATTCTACTCAAAATAGCATGAAATTGCCTTTAGCTGCAGCATTGTTGTGTATTCTTTAAGACACGTGTTTTGGCTCCTTCTTCAATAGAAAAAGAGTTAGGTAACATTTCTTCCTGGAGCAAGATGGCTAGTGAAACAGGCAGAGAAGGCTTCTTCCTGAGCTGGCCTTGTAAGTCTTAAATTTGAGAATTGCAGACTTAACTTTTCCAAATCCGCCCATTAAATTAGGACCCATACGCTCTCAGCCTGGTGAATTTAAGATACTGGAGCAGAAAATCCATGTCAATAAGTTTCAACTGGCATTATACCCACCCAACTGTGATGCCAGTCATGCATGCATTATAGCTGTGGTTTACAAAGACGGCAGGTTAATATAATACACCCCCAAGCAATGGAAAATAATAGAATGACCCTCCTGAAAGTTGGCAAACTATAGAACTAAGCGGTACAAAAGGGGGTGACTGGGGGTGAGTGTTTGATTTGCTCAAGCGCTCCATCCATCATCCCCTTTTGTATCGCTTTGTTCGCCCTAAGTTGGCAGGGTATGCTCAGACGTGAGTCCCTTGCTCACTTTGCCACTGGATTCAAGCTAGCCTGGCTGATGACGGCTGAAATACCAGAAACCGGTCCCAGGATGCTTGTTTCCGGTCCAGGGAAGACATGGCTTTGGTAGTTTGGGCTGGACTGTTCCCATGAGGCACAGGGTCAGACTGATTTGCATATGGCTATGTCTGAACTGGGGTGGCGGAGTGATCTAAAGAATGGTGATGGATTAAACCCAGATTAGTTGACTGGGGGTGAGTGTTTGATTTGCTCAAGCACTCCGTCCATCATCCCCTTTTGTAAAACTATAGAACTAGTCCAGTACCACCATTAAAACACTTCTAGATCTCAGTCATATACTAACGAAATAAGGTGAAGTTCAAAAACCCTTTTATAAACAACATCTAAGAGCCACAGGGTTATCCAGTAATTCTTTGACACTACCAATGACTATACTATTCTTCACAGTAAGTTCAACGAATAAGAAAACATGTTGTAAACCCTGAGCTCTGTCATATTAGTGTGTCTTCACCAGTCCTGCGTAAGAAAAGTTCCTTCCCAATGCCCTTGCGTAGGAAGTCCCTAAAATTTGCAATCTGAGGGCAACCAGCACAGGATTTGCATTTTGCATTTTCAGTATTTAGAACATGTGTTAATAGTTTTTTATGTATTGGGGAAGGGAACCGTTCAACACGATGTGAAACAGTATGATCTCCGCAGACACCTCAGAAGCTAGCCAATGAGCTGCCAGACTGATGTGTGCAGGGACACCATTCCAGATAGATGGGGATACCGTGTTCCTGGTTTTCTCTTTTTGAATGTTTTGATATCGGTCTGGTGGTGTCACAGCTTTAGTTTTACGGTGCCGACCTGAGGAGTCCAGTTTTTAATCTTCTAGTGTGTGCCAACTATTGCTTCTTTATTGTTGATACATTAACAAAGAAAGGAAACAACTAAGAGCTTCAGAAAGACTATGGAGGAGCAACCCCTCCTCAAGCCTACTCGAAGAACTCAAAGCAACTCAAAGAAAATACAAAAACACATCAGCAATGTAAAATCAACCTTCTTCTGCGACGCCCTGGACAAAGCAAAAAACAGGCCCATTCGAACTGTTCAAAATCATCAAACACCAAACCTCCAAACCCCTGGAATCCTCCCAAGAGGCCTCCAAAGGCTTGTGTGAAAACTTCACCAACTTCTTCGAAGAAAAAATCACCAAAATTGAGCTCTCACTGGAAATCAAGGTCAACCCTGTCTGCAAAAACCTACCTCCAGTGACAGTAGATAGCTCGCCCAAGCACCCCTCTAAAACCTGGAAGTCCTTCATCCCCATCCGGGAAACCAAGACCCTCAAACCAATCTCTACCTCCAAACCAGCCACTCACGTCCTTGACCCAATTTCCACCGAACTGACCAAAAAGCTGAGTCTCTCCAAAGCCCCGTTCTGGTGCAAGTTCATTAACAGCTCCCTGAAAACCAGCACCATACATGAATGCCTCAAACTTGGCCAAGTCACACCACTACTAAAAAAAAACAGGCCATGACTCCATGGAACTGAACAACTTCAGACCCGTCTCCCATCTCCCCCTCCTATCCAAAATATTGGAAAAATGTGTCCTCCAACAACTGACTGAGCACATGGACAACATCAACCTTCTTGACCCCCACCAATCGGGTTTCAGAAAAGGCAAGAGCACCAAGACCGCGATCCTTAACATCACTGACGACATCCACAAATGCCTCAATACCGGCCAATGCTGCCTCCTCATTCTCCTAGACCTTTCGGCAGCCTTTGACATGGTTGATCACCAACTTCTCATTGAAGAAAGGGTAGGAGCTGATGAGGTGGTCCTACACTGATTCTCCTCCTTCCTACACAGCCGCTCACAAAGGATTAAATAAAAATGTTACCTCTGACCTACACCAGATCAACAGGGGCGTCCCCCAAAGTTCAGTGCTTTCTCCCCAACTGTTCAACGTATACATGGAACCGTTCACCACCATACTCAAAATGGCAAACATCCCTTTCCACCTCTATGCAGATGACACCCAAATCTATCTTGAGACCACCTCAATCGAGGACATCCACAGACTAAATGCCACTCTAAAAGAAATCCAACATTGGCTGTCATTTAACCACCTAAAACTCAACCAAGACAAAACCGAAATACTCCTCATCTCCAACAAAGAGGAGAACCCACATATTTCAGAATGGCTAAAAACTTTGGATGCTCTTAACGGCAATCACACTCTGACCCACTCCGTTAAGTCATTAGGAATTACCCTAGACTCAAAACTTGACATGGCCAATCACATCAAGAACTCCGCATGTGAGTGCCTTCATCAACTTGAAGTTACTTAACAAAATAAAACCATTCATTCATTAACCAATGACCTCAAAGAAGCCACCCAATCACTGGTGCTATCCAGACTCAACTATGGGAATGCCACCCTTACTGGTTCAGCAATGTCGCACCTCACCCCCCTCAAAATCACTCTCAATGCAGCAGCCAGAATAGTCATTGGAATCAGGAAATACGATCACATCTCACCAGCACTCAGAGAACTAAAAGGGCTCCCAATAGAACTGTGTGCCAGATACAGAACTGCCTGCCTGACACATAAAGCCCATCACACAGGTAAACCTGAGTACCTGGCTGCCAAACTCAAGAGGGCTGATCAGACAAGGACCCTCAGGAGCTCCAGTACCCTACTACTCATCCCCTTCAAAACACGCAAACAAAAAACTGCTGCACGATCCTTCACCGATAATGCACCCAAAATTTGGAACGCCATTCCAGCCGACATTAGGACCATCCCGTCCTTCACAAAATTAAAAAAAACAACTTAAAATCCTTTTCCTCAACCGCTCCCTCCCGAATGGATAGCCGCCATCAATACGCTTTTCCCTGCTCGTCATCTCTTCCTGACATTGTAGCTCTAAGACTTTCCTCCTCCCTGCTACTCCTATTGCTCCTCCCCCTTAATTGGTTTAACCCCAAGACAACGTGCTCTCTTTGAGGTTATCTCAGGACTCACGGACCGCCTCAATGCTGCTTAGCACACTTGGATTTTCGAACCTATCTTGTTGAACCCTGCTTTATTGTATCAACCCCAAGACAACATGCACACTAAGAGGTTATCTCAGGACTCGCGTACTACCTTAATACTGCTCATCTCTTCCTAACATAGTAGCTCTAAGACTCTTCTCCTCCCTGCTATTCCAATTGCTCTCCCGCCCTTAATTGGTTTAACCCCAAGACAAAGTGCTCTCTATGAGGTTATCTCAGGACTCACAGACGACTTTAATGCTACTCAGCACACTTGGATTTCTGAACCTATTTTTTTGAACTTTGCTTTATTGTATCAACCCCAAGACAACATGCACAATACGAGGTTATCCCAGGACTCACATACTACCTTAATGCTGCTCAGCACACTTGGACTACCTAACTTACATGTCCGGATACTGTTTATTGTATGGATCTTGCTCAGAAACTGTTGTGAAGTGCTCCGATACCCTCAGGTCAGGCTAGCGCTATATAAAACTCCTTAAATAAAATAAATAGGTTTGAAAAATGATGCAAGCTTGAATGAGTACTCTTTTTTAGTTCAAAATATTTTATTGAATTTTTATGATAAAACAACAAAGACAAACAACAAATACAAAAAAGAGCACCGAAATAGGTACATAGAAGAATACAGAATAATATTGAAATGAGAAACTTACCTATACAATGACAAATAAAAAATAAAATGTAAAGGAAAAGGTATAAACAAAAAGGCCTTTACAGGATAATCTTAAGAGAGCTACTCACTTCAATCTCAAAATTCTTACATATTAATTAATTATATAATATATTAGTGAAACGTATTTATAAATAATAAAGCAATATAGTCATCAATCTGTTTCTAAAATAAGTGATAAGTAGGTGTGTTACAGACTACACCTAACAGATTCAAATTAGCTCCTTTTCTAGTTAAAATTATTCATGACCGCCATGCATGAATTGATAGTAATGAAGCATTTTTCCAATGAGTACTAATTAATATTAAGGCAGCAGATATTAGAAAGTCTAGAAGTGTGTTATTTAAATCAAAAAAATTTGTTGAAAGCGAAATAGACTTACAAATCAGCATATCACACAAAATATTGTCTGAAATTTTCAAGATCTTTATGATAACATCCCAAACTTCTTTCCAATACTTAGGGCCTGATTGCGAATTTGGCGGTGCTTTCACAGAGCGCCACACTAGAGCTCCTCAGGAGGACTGCCAAACCCACCCACACACCGCCTGCCAGATAGAAGGACGTGATAATAATCGTTTTCTCCTCCAAAGGGAAAATAATTGGATGTACCTACTGAACTCCCATAAGCCATTCGGGCTTAATGATCGCACTGAATTTACATGCTATCTTTAAAGACACATGATAATTTTGAACTGTACAGACACTCTTTTTGGAACATGATAAAGCACCCAGGTGCTTCAGCCTTGCCTACGTGAATGGATGTTTGACATCCTTCTGGTTGATTATGCAAGTTAACATTCGGATTGTTTCGTTTGTTTATTTTCATTTATCTTTATATTTAATTAATCTATAAGCCACCGTGATAATCGCTATTCTATGACTTGAAACGTAGAAAACTTTATTGTGCACAGAGCAAGTGTCTCATTGATCAGCGTGAGTATAGCAGCCCTCTCATTGGCCAGTTTTCCGATCATGTGACCGGGATACGAGCCAATCAGAGTTAATCATCTTATTCGAGTTGACACTGATGCTAAGAAAAGTAATGCTATTGGTTAGACGCTTTGCTAATGCCGGCAACATTTGGAATGAGGAAATGAAGATTGCTAAAGGCATTTTTCGTCTGATATGTAAGTCAATTTTACTGTGAGCATATTGTTTTCTTATAAACTATAACTAATACCTAAAAAGAGTTTCATGTAAAGCGCGCCGTTTGCTTTCATCTTATTTTTCAGTTGTGCATTATTGAAGAACTTTTGAACATGAGCACATGTGAGTGCCTAGTTGGCATTATTATTATAATTTTTGTGATATTCACGTTACGTAACACCTATGCACTGGGGGAATCACGCATGAACACGAGTTTGAACACAATGTTGGCTTATAAGGTTTTTGTAAAACTGTATAGTGATTATGTTATTGAGATTTGATTGACGATTGATACGTGTATTACTATACCTTGTTTCAGCTGATTGTCCCTGATGAATGTCGACAACGACCGAAATGCATTGGACTAATGGATTTAAAGTGATTACAATCTCAAAGAAAACAATTACAAATGAAATATGAACTCTTGAAAAATTTATGAATGAAATACATTTCTAATAAGTGAAATATTATTTTTGGAGTGAATTTTGGAGGAGCTCTGGGATAGCCAGAAGTATCTATGAGCTATGTACCAGGGGAAGCTCTGACGCCTTGATGGGAAGCACTACATTGTGGTTATCTCAGGACTCACAGACGACTTTAATGCTACTCAGCACACTTGGATTTCTGAACCTATTTTGTTGAACCCTGCTTTATTGTATCAACCCCAAGACAACATGCACAATACGAGGTTATCCCAGGACTCACGTACTACCTTAATGCTGCTCAGCACACTTGGACTACCTAACTTACATGTCCGGATACTGCTTATTGTATGGATCTTGCTAAAAAACTGTTGTGAAGTGCTCCGATACCCCCGGGTCAGACTAGCGCTATATAAAACTCCTTAAATAAAATAAATAGGTTTGAAAGATGATGCAAGCTTGGATGAGCACTCTTTTTTAGTTCAAAATATTTTATTGAATTTTCATGATAAAACAACAAAGACAAACAACAAATACAAAAAAGAGCACCGAAATAGGTACATAGAAGAATACAGAATAATATTGAAATGAGAAACTTACCTATACAATGACAAGTAAAAAATAAAATGTAAAAGAAAAGGTATAAACAAAAAGGCCTTTACAGGATAATCTTAATAGAGCTACTCACTTCAATCTCAAAATTCTTACATATTAATTAATTATATAATATATTAGTGAAACTTATTTATAAATAATAAAGCAATATAGTCATCAATCTGTTTCTAAAATAAGTGATAAGTAGGTGTGTTACAGACTACACCTAACAGATTCAAATTAGCTCCTTTTCTAGTTAAAATTATTCATGACCGCCATGCATGAATTGATAGTAATGAAGCATTTTTCCAATGAGTAGTAATTAATATTAAAGCAGCAGATATTAGAAAGTCTAGAAGTGTGTTATTTAAATCAAAAAAAATTGTTGAAAGCGAAATAGACTTACAAATCAGCTTATCACAAAAAATATTGTCTGAAATTTTCAAGATTTTTATGATAACATCCCAAACTTCTTTCCAATACTTAGGGCCCGATTGCGAATTTGGCGGTGCTTTCACAGAGCGCCACACTAGAGCTCCTCAGGAGGACTGCCAAACCCACCCACACACCGCCTGCCAGATTAGGAGTTTAATACTGGTCAGGAGGTGCTGATACGGTCTGACAGGCCCATAGAGGATCCTAACAGGCAGACCGCCGCTGCCAGACCTCCGGCTGCACCTTTCTGCACACCGTAGAGGAACTGTGGGTGGAAAAGACAGAAGGGCACAAAATGTGCAACCCGGTATGCACCCCCAGACCTTGGAGCTGCAGGGGACGCTGTTAGGCCCCTTTGTTGCCTCCCCGCCAACCTTTTCTGCTTTGCCACTGCCACCCTCTGGATCATCACAGCCAACTCGTAATATGCTCGGCAGTGCCGCAGTGGCACTGCCAGCATATTGCGGCTCCCTGACTACTGTGCGACCGCCATGGGACCCCAGATCCCAGACGGTTTCAGCGGGTCTGTGTCTGTCCGACTGTCACACTTGTAATGCGCCGCACAGTGCCACAGTATGGCGTGGTAGACCCGCTACCATGGGTTCTGCGGTCTGATGGACTGCTGAACTCATAGTTAGGCCCTTAAGACAATGTAACATTCATAAAGCATATGTCTTAAGCCTGAGTTCAAATTACAATGCCAACAATTAGGAGAATTTAAAAGTTTGGCATTGCATACCCTTACATGAGTCCATAAAGAATTAAATGACAGAAAATCATTGTTTGGTATAAAGAAACAGGCAACCAGCCAGAAATATTAATCATCCATATTTTATTCCATAAATCTTGCGATATTTACTTAGTGCCAGATGTACGGCCGTTTTTTGGGGTCGCAAACAGTTAATTGGCCCGTTTGGAACCGCAAAATTGGTTTGCCCTATTTACAAACCCTATTTTGCGAGTCGGTAACCCATTGACTCGAAAAATAAGGTTTGCAACTCGCTATTAGGAAGAGGCGCGCCATGGGCGTCCCTTCCTAATAGCGGTACAAAAGGGGGTGGTGATGGATGTCTTTTTGTACCCCTTCCTAATAGCGACTCGCACTTCGATGTAAGATTGTTTTGCGGCTGCAAAACACTCGCAGTTTACCATCAATTTCAAATGGGTGGTAAGCCAGTCACAAACGGGAAGTGGCCCCCAGGGGACCCCTTCCCCTGTGTGACTGGCAGTGGAAATGTTTCTTAAAAACAGGCAGTGGTCAAACGGACCTCTGCCTACTCTTGAAAAATGAAACAGTAACATTTTATTTTTATTTTTTAAATGCATCCCATTTTCCTTTAAGGAAAATGGGCTGCATTTAAAAAGTAAAACTGCTTTATTTAAAAAGCGGCCACAGACACGGTGGTCTGCTGACCTCAGCAGGCCACCATCCCTGGGAGTGCTAGCCATTCAAAATGGGGTCGCAAATTGCAGTTGCCACATAAATATTAATGAGGCCGGCAATTTGTGACAGCATTAGGAATTGCAAACAGTGTCTGATACACTGTTGTAAATTCCAATTTGCGAGTCGCAAAACAACGCAATTTTTGACTCGCAAATTGGAAGGGTCATCCATCTGGCCCCTCTTCCAAAAAATAGAGAGTCAATATTATCCCCTGTAAAATGTTTCAATTTTTTATAAAACCATGACACAGCATGTGAAATGCTACTAAAAAGGTATTCTCATGCAGTGCTGGCAGTATTTAGTTGATTATTGCCAAAATGTAAAAGTAATGCGGACCCTAGAATCACATATTCTCGTCGGTAATCAGGACTTCGGAAGAGAACTAATGGTAGGCGACCATCTTGCTTCGCTCACTAATCCAGAGGAGCACTCTGAAGAAATGGTTGGTTTCATTAAATGTTCACCATTTTACAGCACATTTGATTGCCAGTTACAAGGGATGTATGACGTTACAACGCATACTTTTACAACGCATACCTGTACAACTCATTTTTTACAACGCAACGTCCATTACAACGCATTCCATTACAACGCATGCCATTACAACGAAATTTTTAAAACTACCTTTACAAAGCAATACATTACATCGCATACTACCTTTACAACACATACCATTACAACGCATAACATTACATTGCATGTAAGGTAAGTATTGGATAGTGTAGGGGTAACAATTACTATTCTAACTCCAGGGGGGTGCAACAGTACGGTAAGTGTTGGATAGTGTAGGGGTAAAAATAACTATTCTAATTCCAGGGGATAGGGTAAGTGCTGGATAGTGTAGGGGTAAAAATTACTATTCTAATTCCAGGGGGTGCAATAGTAGGGTAAGTGTTGGATAGTGTAAGGGTACTATGTGTTGTAATGCTATGCGTTGTAATGACTGCGTTGTAATGACATGCGTTGTAGTGGTATGCGTTGTAGTGTCATGCGCTGTAATGGTTGCGTTGTAATGGCATGCGTTGTAATGGATGTTGCGTTGTAAAAGTTTCGTTGTAATGGTAGTGCGTTGTAAAAGTTGCGTTGTAAAGGTTGTTTCCCGTTACAAGTCCATCCTTGCATCATAATTATCAATATACTTAGCTTCCATTTGTAATACAATGGGTGTGAGTTTGATGCTTACAGACTGCTCGTGCAAACCCATCTCTGACTTAGCTTAACACCTGAAGCAGGTTGTGTACCCTCTGAAGATTGTGAACGTCCCTTAGGAAACAAGTACATATCATGTACTTGACTTATCTTGCATATTTTTTGGGTTAGTGCCTAGTCCACAACTGCTTGGGCTTGGCGCTACTTTGTAAGTTTCATAAACAACAAATTAATAAAACACATATGTTTGTGGACCAGGCAAGAAGGGAATCTTAAAAATAGAAGCAGGCAGGGCTCCTCGAATAGCAAGTCTGGTTGGTATGGAATGGGTTTGGAGGACTGCCAGGGCTGGCCCTGCTTGCGGCATCCACACGTGATGTACAGTAAGCCATTCCTCACCCACCCAGTGCTCCCAGCCAGGACTTCACATTCTTCAGAATATCAGCTTCCAGTGCTCTGCCTGCAGCATCCAAGTCAGAGGAAAATGGGTCAACATCCCTTCCTAAATCCACCTCCTGGCAAGGCTGAAGGCACAGCAACATGAAACAGGCACCAATACCCCTGCTTGCCTACACCACAGATAAACATCCATCTGCTTTCTGCAGGTATATGGTTAAATAAAAATGACTGCACAACTGAAGTCCATGCATATGAAACCACACTCTTAGTACAGGTATATGAGGTCAGGGGAAGGTGGGAATTCCTGCCTCAGCATTTTGCCCCGTCAATCACCCTGCAGCCACTGAGGACTCGTGGTAGAAAGCATTGCAACTGTAAACAAAATGCTGATATCAGAATTCCCACAACCTGGAATGCAAGCACAGACTAAAATAAGTGCACTGGTAAATGAAACATGCTTAGCATGTTTACTATCTCTCTCATAAATTCATCTCCAGCTGCTGGAAGGACACACAAGCGAGACACTAAAATAGCCCAGTGGGTTCAAGCTGTTTTTGCATATGTTAGTGTGCAGCAGAGGTCTAGGGAATAGCTCCGAGTTTAACTATTGAGTTCTGAGTCTCTTTGAAAATAAAAATCCAGAGCCTGATGTACAATTTCATTTTGCAATCATAGATTCACAAAATAGGTGTACTTGCAACCGCAAAATAGGTTTTTACTATGTACTAATTTTTAGAAGTCAGTAAACTTTTATCAACTTCTAAAATACAGTAGGGAATTCTGTTAGAGATGTACCAATGTTTTGCGAACGAAATCTGTCAGCAAAACATTGAAAATGTAACTTCTCCCGAGTTGGAATGGTAATGCACTGTGGCGTCTCAAGCATGTCATGGAGCAAGCAGAGAAAATGCTGTTGGGGTAGAGGAATGCAGCAATAATCAGGGTCCAGTAGGCCCCTCAGAGCTCAGGGCCACAATGCCACTACGCCTGCTGCATCAATAGTAATGAAGCTAGGACCCTGGTAATGGTTTCGCAAAATGGTATGGTTACCCAGGGAAGCCTATTGGTAGTAGACAGTGGTACAGGAGACCACTCCCAACTCTCAAACAAACGTTTTTTGTTTTTTTAAAGTAAACTTTTTTTCTAAATTCAGCCAAATTTCTTCAAAGAAAACATGCTGCATTTCAAAAATGCCTTACTTTAAATGCGATCACATATATGGTGCTCTGCTACCCTCAGAAGGCTACCATACCTGTGGTGTTATCTAATCAGAGTAAGTCACAACTTGAAACCGACTTCATTAATATTCATGAGGTAAGTCCGATTGCAACACACACTGAATGGGAATTTTAGGAACTGGCCTATATGTGCTTAGGTCGTTTTGCAAAATTCCACGGTGGTCGTAAAAATATTTATCACAATTTAGAACCAATATACATTATGCCCCTATTTTTTTCTCTCTCTTGCTTCTGACACTTTAGCTATCTGACTATTATTTATCTGTTTAACAAACTTTCTCCTTACTTACCAATCTACGCATCTATATATCTATCTAAGGTCCTACCCATCTATATATCTACCTAGATCCAGTCGCTACTTAATCGCCTACTGACTAAACTTTCTATCTGTCTAGCTATCTTTCTTTGAGACATTGCCTTCTACTGGCACTTGTGTTATACCCTTCAATGGATGTGTCCTGTTTGAAAATGGAGGCTTCGCATTGTCTATATCCATTAGCGTATGTGCAGTCGGCACCTGAGCTGCGGATCTGTGTGTTGTCTGGGTTAAAAAGGCTTCCCTACTGACCAGTCCTTTCTGGGACTGACTGATTCCCTGAAGGAACAGAATCCTGGTTTCAGCCTTGGTAGAAAGAGCTTGGTGTCAGTGCCTCTGGGAGGGGGTGGATGTATGTGTGTGTGCCTCATTTGAAGGTTCGGAGATATTGGGGTGTGTGGACACAGAAACATAATTATGAAGAAAGCAGAGCGCCCTGAAGAAGGGAGATAAATGAACAAGCTTACCTCTGCACAGTAGAATTGGGTAAAACAGTGCAATCAATCAATCAATCAGAGTACTTGTAAAGCACGCTGCTAACCCGTGAGGGTCCCAAGGCGCTGAGGGGAGGGGGGGGTGCTGCTACTGCTCAAAGAGTAGTTGAGGATAAATCCTAGATTGCATGCATGGTCGGTGGGTGTTGGTGCTGTTCCCAGTGTGGTCGGCCACCAGGAGTCGTCCCAGGCTGAGGGGGTGGGTCCGAGGATGAGGACCTCCTTCTTGTCCGAGTTCAGCTTCAGACGGCTGCTCCTCATCCAATCGGCGACGGCCTTCATTTCCTCGTGGAGGTTGGGTTTGGCGGTATGTGGGTCCTTGGTGAGGGAGAGGATGAGCTGGGTGTCGTCAGCGGAGGAGATGATCTTGAGGTCGTGATGGCGGGGCACTTGTGCGAAGGGGGCCATGTAGACATTGAACTGTGTTGGGCTGAGGGATGAGCCCTGGGGGCGCCACAGATGATGTCGGTGGCTTCGGATCAGAAGGGTGGGAGGCGGACACTCTGGGTTCTGCCGGAGAGGAAGGACGTGGTCCAGTCAAGAGCCTTCTCTTGGATTCCGGCTTCTAGGAGGCGTGTCTTTAGAGTGCGATGGCAGACTAGGTCCAGGAGGATGAGGGCTGATGTTTCGCTGTTGTCAAGTTGGCGCCTGATGTCATCTGTGGTGGCGATGAGGGCTGTCTCAGTGCTGTTGTTTCGTCTGAATCCGGACTGGGACGAGTCCAAGATGTTGTTGCAGGCCAGTTGCCTGTTGGCGATTTTCTCGATGACCTTTGCCGGGAACGGGAGCAGGGAGATGGGCCGAAAGTTCTTGAGGTCCTTGGGGTCCGCTTTGGTCTTTTTGAGGAGGGCGCTGATTTCAGCGTGCTTCCAACTTTCCGGGAATGTCGCAGTTTCGAAGGAGATGTTGATGACCTTCTGTAGTTGGGGTGCGATGGCTGCGTCTGCTTTGTTGAATACGTGGTGTGGGCACGGGTCGGACGGAAATCCTGAGTGAATGGAGTTCATGACCTTGCGTGTCTCGTTGTCATTGACGTTGGACCAGGAGGTCAGAGGGTTGGAGCTGGTGGTGTTCACAGGGGAGGTGGAGTCTGGCGTAGTCGGGGCGGTCGTGGTGTTGAAGCTGTCGTGGATGTCAGCGATCTTGCGGTGGAAGAAGATGGCTAGTGAGTCGCACATTTCTTGTGAGGGCGGGATGTCGTTGGTGTTGGCGCTGCGGTTGGAGAGTTCCTTTACGATGCTGAAGAGCTCTTTGCTGTTTTGTGCACTGTTATCTTAGCGGTCTTTGAAGGAGGATCTCTTGACTAATCTGAAGAGGTGGTGGTGTCTGCGGGTGGCGTCCTTGTGGGCTGCTTGGTTGTCCGGTGTGCGTTCGTGGAGCCATGTCTTCTCCAGTTTCCGGCATGTGCGCTTAGAGGTCTGGAGCTCGTCGGTGAACCAGGTGGCTCTCTTGTTGGCATGGCTGTTGGAGGCTTTCTTAAGCGGGGCGAGGGTGTTGGCGCAGTCGTCGATCCACTGTCTGAGGTTTCGGGCTGCGGCGTCTGGGTTGGTGGGGTCGGTGGGTGGGTTCTTGGCGAGGGAGGTGATCCGCTGGTCTTCGGTGACTTTGCTCCAGCAGCGGCGAGGCAACTGTTGGGTGCGGTGGTGCATGGTTGGTTTCTTCAAGGTGAAATGGATGCAGCGGTGGTCGGTCCAGTGGAGTTCTGTGGTGTGGTTGAAGGCGACGTGGGAGCCTGTGGAGAAGACGGGATCCAGCGTGTGGCCGGCGATGTGGGTGGGTGCGGTGATGAGTTGTCTGAGGCCCAGGTTAACGATCAGGGTGACGGAGTTGGCGTCGTTGTCATTCTCGAGGTGGAACTTCAGGTGCCCGAGGAGGATGCAGTCCGTGGCGGAAAGTGCGTGGGTGCTGGCGAGGTCAGCGATGGAGTAGCTGAACTGAGCCCGGGGTATGGGGGTCTGTAGATGAGTGTTCCACTGAGGGTGGTGTTGGGGTCGTTGTGGATCCGGAAGTGCAGGTGTTCGGCGGTGTTGAGGGTGTCGTCTGCATGGGTGGCGACCTTCAGGATGGACTTGTGGACGATGGCTATTCCTCCTCCGATTCCGTTGGCGCAATCCCTGCGGCTGATCTTGTAGCCGTCCGGGATGGCTATGGCGATGTTGGGCGCCGAGGAGTCATTCCACCAGTTCTCAGTCAGGAAGGCCACGTCTGGGACGGAGGTGTCTAGCAGATCCCAGAGCTCAACGGCGTGTTTGCGTGCGGAGCGGGTGTTGAGGAGTATGCAGCGGAGGTGGTTGGGTCCAGTCCTTGGAGGTTTGCTGGTTCTGTCGCAGGTGAAGCTGCAGGTGTGGCAGAAGAAGGGTCCGTGGGTCCGTTTCGGGGTGGCCTGGAAGCAGGTGTGGTTTCGGCCGGCGTTGAGTGTGTGGAGGGTGCTGGCGTCGTAGTTGATTCTGGTGTCGTGGCGTTCGCGGGGTCCAGGGGTTCTGGCGCAATAATTTATAACCAACCAGCAGAGAACACATGCACACCCGGGTTAGACAACAAGTACTTCCACAGAGTTCCACTGTAGGCTGCAAGGAGAATGCCTGTCCTACTCACAAAATTAGGTCTGCTGTCAAGTCAAGTCAAAGAATTTATATAGCGCACTACATACCCAGAGGGTCTCAAGGCGCTTAGGGAGGGTAAGAGGATTACTTGTCAAATATCCACGTTTTAAGTTGCTTTCTGAATGCTAGGTGGTTCTGGGTAAGGCGAAGGTAGGTGGGGAGTGAGTTCCATGTTTTAGCAGCCAGGTATGAGAAGGATCTGCCTCCCATGGTTGTCTTGTTGATGCGAGGTACAGTGGCGAGGGCTTGGCTGGAAGAACGTAGTTGGCGGGAGGGGGTGTAGAAGGACAGTCGTGAGTTGAGGCATTCTGGTCCGATGTCGTAGAGTGATTTGTGTGCGTGGGTTAGCAGTCGGAACGTGATCCTCTTGTTGACGGGTAGCCAGTGGAGGTCTTTCAGGTGGCCAGAGATGTGTTTGTTACGCGGGATGTCTAATATGATTCTGGCTGAGGCGTTTTGGATTCGTTGGAGTTTCTTCTGGAGTTTAGCGGTAGTACCTGCGTAGAGGGTGTTTCCGTAGTCCAGTCGGCTCGTGACCAGAGCATGGGTGACTGTTTTTCAGGTTTCGGTGGGGATCCAGCGAAATGTTTTTTTGAGCATGCGAAGAATGTTGAAGCAGGATGAGGATACGGAGCTGACTTGTCTGTTCATTGAAAGTGAAGAATCCAGGATAACGCCTAGGTTCCGTGCGTGGTCTGTCGGGATGGGTGCTTTTCCAAGGGCTTCCGGCCACCAAGAGTCGTCCCATGCAGAGGGGGATGTACCTAAGATGAGGACTTCTGTTTTATCTGAGTTCAGTTTCAGACGGCTGTGTTTCATCCATTCGGCAACTTCTTTCATTCCTTCGTGTAGGTTAGTTTTGGCGGTGCTGGGGTCATTGGTGAGAGATAGGATCAGTTGAGTGTCATCCGCGTAAGAGATGATGTTGAGGTTGTGTTGGCGTGCGATGGCCGCGAGGGGGCTCATGTATACGTTGAAGAGGGTGGGACTGAGTGAGGATCCTTGTGGTACGCCACAGATGACTTCAGTGGCCTCGGACTTGAATGGTGGAAGGCGGACTCTCTGGGTTCTTCCGGTGAGGAACGAGGTGATCCATTCAAGTACTTTTCCTTGTATTCCGATGTTTCTGAGGCGTTGTAAGAGGGTGCTGTGGCAGACTGTGTCGAAGGCTGCAGAGAGGTCGAGGAGGATGAGGGCGACTGTGGCTCCATTGTCCAGTAGAGTTCGAATGTCGTCTGTTGCTGCGATGAGGGCGGTCTCAGTGCTGTGTTTTGCTCGGAAGCCAGATTGTGAGGAGTCGAGGGATTTGTTGGCTTCGAGGAAAGCGGCGAGCTGGTTGTTGACAGCTTTCTCGATGACTTTGGCCGGGAAAGAAAGGAGTGATATTGGGCGGTAATTTTTGAGTTCGGTGGGGTCCGCTGTGGGTTTTTTCAGAAGGGCGGTGAGTTCAGCGTGTTTTCAGCTTTCCGGGAAGGTGGCGGAGTTGAAGGAGCAGTTGATGACGTCTCGGAGGTGCGGTGCTATGACGGAGTCTGCTTTGTTGAAGATGTGGTGAGGACATGGGTCTGTGGGGGATCCTGAGTGGATGGAGTTCATCAGGCGGATGGTGTCCTCAGTGGAGATTGGGTTCCAGTCGTTAAGGGTGTTCAAGGGGGGAGAATGTTCATCATATGGTTGGGTGGGTTGGTCTCCGGGTTGGTTGTCGAAGCTGTTGTGGATGTCTGCAATTTTGTTGTGGAAGATTGAGGCTAGGGAGTCGCAGAGGGCTTGGGAGGGGGTGATGTCGTTGGAGTTGGCCGAGGGATTGGTAAATTCCTTGACGATGTTGAAAAGTTCCTTGCTGTTGTGGGCGTTGTTGTCTAGTCGATCCTTGAATGCTGTTTTCTTGGCCTTTCGGATTAGTTGGTGGTGTGAGCGGGTGGCGTTTTTGAAGGCGTCCTTGGTGCTAGTGGTTGGGTCTTTTTTCCAGGTCTTTTCAAGGGAGCGGCAGAGTTTCTTGGACTTCTTAAGATCATCGTTGAACCATGAGGCCTTCTTGCTGCCAGGTTTGCTTTGACGTTTTTTCAGTGGTGCTAAGGTGTCGGCGGTGTTGGATAACCATAGGGTGAAGTTGGCGGCGGCTTGGTCTGGGTTAGAAGAGTGGGCTGGGGTGTTTAGAAGGAGCGATGAGGAGATCTGGTCGATGGTGATTTTGTTCCAGTTTCTTTGTAGAGTTGGTTGGGGGTGGTTGATGGGTTTAGTCTTGTTGTAGGTGAAGTGAACGCAGCTGTGGTCAGTCCAGAGGAGATCCGTTGTATGGCTGAAGGAGACATGATTGCTGGAGGTGAAGATGGGGTCGAGTGTGTGACCTGCGATGTGTGTGGGGGAAGTGACCAGTTGTTTAAGTCCGAGGTTTGCGAGGTTGTCCAGGAGGGTGGCGGTGTTGCGGTCAAGGTGAAAGTTGAGGTCTCCCAGAAGGATGTAATCTTTGGAGGGGAGCGCGTGTGGAGTGATGAAGTCCGTGATGTCTTCACTGAATTTTGCGCGGGGTCCTGGTGGTCTGTTGAGGAGGGTGCCTCTGAGTGTGGTCTTGGGGTCGATGTGGATCTGGAAGTGAAGGTGTTCAGAGTTGGCGAGGTTGACGTCAGAGCTGGTAGAGATGTGGATTGATTTTTTATGGACGATAGCGATTCCTCCTCCTGTGTGGCCGGTACGGTCCTTGCGTGTGATCTTATAATCTTCCGGGATGGCAATGGTGATGTCTGGGGCGGAGGAAGCGTTCATCCATGTTTCTGTTAGGAAGGCGACGTCTGGAGAGATGGTGTCTAGTAGATTCCATAGGTCAATGGCGTGTCTGTGGACCGATCGAGTGTTGAGGAGGATGCATTGTAGGTGATTGGGGTCGGGAATCTGTGGAGTGGTCGTAGCGGAGATGTTGTCGGAGCCGATGAATTTGCAGGAGTAGCAAGAGAAAGGTCCATGGGTGTGTCCAGGAGCGGCTTGGACGCAGTTGGGGGCGCGACCGGGGTTAAGGGCTAGGAGGGTGGCGGCATCGTAGGTAATGCGAGAGGGCTGGGCAGCGCGAGGAGCAGGGGGTCTGGCGCTGGGCGCGGTCCAGGCGCGGACGGGCGTAGACGGGCTTACCTTTGGCGCACCTTCGGCGCGACCGCTGCGCGTAAATGCTGCGCGGAAGGCATCTGTCATATGTAGGTGTCGGGTGGGGAGGGGCGAGGCAGGGTCAGCTGGGAGGCGGGCGCGGGGTGGAGCTACGGCCTAGTAAGCACAAACAACAACAAAATGGCTACAGGTAGGGGGAAAACGAAGCTGGGTGAGCCTGGGGGGTAAATAGAGGCACAATCGACAAACGATAGAAATGCTTTCCTACCAACAGTGCGCAGCCCTAACAGCACAATACAAGAATGTCAACAATGCACAGGGCAACAATCACACGAAATGGGCAAAATAAACGCGCAGTGCAGGCAGCGTCAGTAGTGCGGGGGAAGGTCGCGCTGAGAATTCTGCTTCAAGGCGCTACAATACCGCTGTTCAGCAATCAGCTATCAGGCGCTCTGATATTTCGAAAGCCACCAAGCCTTGGGAGCGTGGGGGGGAGCGACCTCTTCCTAAGCAGGTCAGGAGAGTCACAGCGTGGGAATGGAGAGGCAGGTCTGTATCTATCTGTGGGAGGCAGGGTCAGCTGGGAGGCGGGCGCGGGGTGGAGCTACGGCCTAGTAAGCACAAACAACAACAAAATGGCTGCAGGTAGGGGGAAAACGAAGCTGGGTGAGCCTGGGGGGTAAATAGAGGCACAATCGACAAACGATAGAAATGCTTTCCTACCAACAGTGCGCAGCCCTAACAGCACAATACAAGAATGTCAACAATGCACAGGGCAACAATCACACGAAATGGGCAAAATAAACGCGCAGTGCAGGCAGCGTCAGTAGTGCGGGGGAAGGTTGCGCTGAGAATTCTGCTTCAAGGCGCTACAATACCGCTGTATCTATCTGTGGGAGGCAGGGTCAGCTGGGAGGCGGGCGCGGGGTGGAGCTACGGCCTAGTAAGCACAAACAACAACAAAATGGCATAAATAAGGTGAGGGGGCGGGAGATACTCCGTGGCTGCTAGAAATAGGTGACAAGGAAAGCTAATCACAAGGCCTAGTGGGCTGATAGGAGATGCAATTGAGAAGATTTTGGTAATTTTGTCCATAACCATAGCCACTGCTCTCAGTCCACTCTCAAAGATTCTGATGGCGATGGAGAGCCATTGCAAAAGGCTGGGACTGCAGCAACCCAATACAAACTTGGGGCCAGTATTAGCTAATGTGCTTGAAACCAAGACCTGTTGTCCAAACAACCTGCAATAATAAGTGTCCCTGTAGCAACAGGAGTGGGCGGGTCTGTACAAGGTGTCCTGGCCTTCAGTAGGTGACATGTACTCAACTGATTACTCAGAAGAATGTTCTGGAGTTCTACCTTAGGCAATGACCTACTGACTGTGTGAGTCAAAGGGAGTACCCAGCCCTGCTCAGCCAGGCCCAGTCATGTAGCCAGGCCCAGTCATGTACTTTTAATGATCCATAGGTCTGTAAAGCATCACTTTTTGTTGCAGCTTCAGTTTATATTGCATAAGGTGTAACTACTACTGTTTTCTCCTTTCCAGCCATCCTTAGTCACATCTAGAGTATTAGCCTTCATTTACCTGGTTGTCATGCAATTCATAGTTCTGGATCCAGTGCCATTCTATTTCCATCATCTGTCTCTTGGTTGCCAGCTGATGCATCAGACACTCCCATGTTTGTTCCTTTGCTTAAACCTGTCCCGCCTGTCGGTAAGACTGTCGGACATGGATCCTGGGGAAGGCAGGACTTACAACAGAGCAAAGTCACCTGTCACCCAAGATGGTGCCAGTGTCCTAAATACGTAACAAAGGGTTGACTTGATTTAGGAGCTAGGAGGCCAGAATCATATACTAGCAAATTTATAAACAAAATACCTCTAGCACCATAGATCACACTGTTTCCTTTTAGCCTCAAAAAGTCATTTTTATAGACTTAGGGCATCAATTCATTTTTATTATTTTTACTTTATACACTTTTTTTTACTTTCTTGAGAATTTCCTTCATCAGGTATATTTACACATCTCCTACACGTGAAGACATTTCCATACAAACACTTGTATGTGAAACATATACCGGCCTCGAGAGCGCTTCATAGAGTAACTCCTGATTTGCTCGAGCAGGCACTGCTGGAGCACCCCTGTCTTCTCTCGGGTGACCTGGATAGTGACACGGAGACTCTGCAGCGTTGGCTTACCGATCGGTTGGAAGATCTCGCTCCCAAGGTTGTCCCCCGGTCCACGGTGGCTCGGCATTCTGCCCCGTGGTTTACGGAGGCGCTCCGTGTGGCTCGTAGGCAGTGCAAGGTGGCCGAGAGGGCCTGGCGCCTTCTGTACGATGGGGAGGCTAAACTTGCCTACAAGGCGGTGTTGAAGGCTTACCATCGGGACATTCTCGGTGCCAAGAGGGTTTATCTGGCTAGGAGGATAGAGGCATCTGCAAACTCCTGCAAGGAGATCTTTAATATTGTGAAGGAGTTTACGATCCCCAGCTCCCATCCGCCCCCTCCAGCTTCGGCGGATGCTTGGGCCTGCGATCTCGCTGGTTTCTTCACAAATAAGATCAAGGCCATTCAGGCCACTTTTGTGGAGCAACCGGATGGAGGGAATGGCGCGAGGCTGGACCTTGGACTGCCGCAGACTTCGGCGGCAGTGTTGTCCGACTTCCCTACTGTTTCCAGCGAGGCCTCTCTTACGTTGTTGGCCAACCTCAAATCTGGCTCGCCACTTGACCCCTGCCCGGCCAAATTTTTGGCCAGGATGGCGGCAGTGGTGAACCCTTTGGTCAATCCTATCCTTAATGCCTCCCTGAGGGAGGGACGGGTCCCTAGCTCTTGGAAAAGAGCGATGGTGATTCCCCTCCTAAAAAAACCGGGCCTTGACACCGAAGTCTTGGCGAACTACAGGCCTATCTCGCTGTTACCAGCACTAGCGAAGCTTACGGAAAAACATGCTCATGGCGCTCTCTCTGGTTTTTTGGAAGCCAATAATCTGCTCCATCCATCTCAATCGGGCTTCCGACCTAATTTTAGTACGGAAACAGCTTTGATAGAGGTGACTGAGATCATCAGGGGGACTCTGGATGCCGGCGGCAGGGCCATGCTGGTCATGTTAGATCTCTTGGCGGCTTTCGACACCGTCCCCCACAAGGCGCTTCTAACCAGGCTTTATGACATCGGCCTGAGGGGGACGGTGCTGAGGTGGTTTACTTCTTTCCTGGAAGGCCGCCGCCAGATGGTCTGGGTTTCCCAGAGCTCCGCCGAGATGCCGCCATTGGGAGTTGGGGTTCCACAGGGCTCTGTGTTGAGCCCCACATTATTTAACATCTTTATGTCCCCTCTGGCGGCCTTGGTAGAGGCGTATGGGGCCCAGATCGTCTCCTATGCCGACGACACGCAACTCCTCTTCACATGCGGGAAAGATCAAGAGTTTGTGGGAGAGAGAATCCGGGACTGCCTTGCGCTGGTTTTCGACTGGTTCCAGCGGAACGGTTTGAGGGCCAACTCGGTAAAGTCTGAGATTCTTTTTTTTGGTTGCGTTGACGATCCTGAGTGGCAGCACTGGTGGCCGTCCGACATGAGTCTTCCTGCACAGTCCTCAGTGGTGGCCAAAAACTTGGGCGTCAAGCTAGACAATCAGCTGTCGCTCCGAACTCACATCCTTGGCCTGGCCGGCACCTGCTACGGATTACTGAAAATGCTCCGCAAATTTTTGCCTTTGTTATCTGAGGAGCATAGGAGGATTACAGTGCAGGCTCTGGTCGGTTCGAGGCTAGATTATGCCAATGCTCTTTTTCTCGGCCTTCCTGATTATCTGGTCCAGCGCCTTCAGGTGGTGCAGAACTCTGCTGCCCGGGCGATCTTTGGTCTAGGGAGACGAGCTTGAGCGTCTGGGTTGCTCCAGTCGCTTCATTGGCTCCCCATTAGGAAGAGGATCCAGTTTAAATCCTTGACCCTGATGCACAAAGCTTTGCATGGTTCAGGAGCGGGTTATCTGCAGCGGAGACTGACCTTTTATCGTCCAGCTCGTTCCCTCCGCTCGGAAGCTCTGTGCAGAGCGGTGGTTCCTCGGGTGCGGAAGGCCCGCGCGGGAGGGCGATCTTTTGGCTACAGAGCCCCCCAGCTTTGGAATCTGCTTCCATTTTCCCTTCGGAGTACTGCTAATTTGCTCCAATTTAGGAGGGGCCTGAAGACCTGGCTTTTTAACTCCTAGTCTGTTTTTATTGCCCATTGTTTTTGTTCCGTTCTGTTGTCTGTTTTTAGCTGTGTTGTGTTATTTCAATATGAGTTGAGGGTGGAAAGCGTCGGGACACTCCCTGTGAGTAGCTGTACGCTATACAAAAAACTCAATAACATAACATAACATAACATAACATATACACAGGTGTACTATTATAAACACTCAAAATTCATGAGACAACAATATATATACATCATTTTAGACAAAACACACTAGACAATTGTATATCAGGGGAATTTTTGATTCACAAACTGAATTGTCATGTATTTTTTGGTTGTCCTATATTCTTAGAAACATGGTGTCCTGGGACCAAATGTGTCTAAGTCCTCGTAATGTCCTGACTCCAGGGACTTGTATAGGGTCGGAGACTATTTTCACAAACTGGTATAGGGGAACACGTTGGTTCTCACTGGACTGCCCAAAAAGGGGATCAGTATCTCTTTTTCTAGTTTGCTCTGAACCGCTATCTGGTCAGTGCCGACTCGTTTCAACCTTATGAGGGTGGGACCGAACACTCTGTGTTCGTAAAGGTCTTCTTCAGGGCTGGACTTTATTTCTGGTAGGACATCTTTTACACCCTGTTGATAGTGCAGTATGCCGATGTGTCTGCTTCCTGCCAGGCTTCTGTAGGTTCAAGCCTTCCAATATTCATGCTTTTATTCTTTTTCTTCTGATATGGACTTAAGACAGCCAAGGTAAGTGGCATGCAACTGCGACCCTGTCCCCTAACAATAGCCATGACCCTATAGCCTCCCATAATCAACCCCAGTCATGCAACCCATGCACATTAGGATATGCCCAATTGCATTGTGGGAAATGTAGTCCGCCCACAATTCACTAAAACTCCCAAAGTACGCAATGCCACAGCCAGTCAGGGAATGTCAGCCAGCATGCATGTAGCAACTGCACATGTGAAAGATACATGCAATTAATCTACGTCCACTTTCCATCACAGGTGGCGCAGACAACAACAGCAGCGACAGCGATAGGCTGCAGATAGATGAGGCAGCAGAGGATGCAGAGGAGGTGCTTACATCCACACAACCACCTCCATCAGGCGCTGCTCCATTGCCAGCAGCAAGACCACCACCACCATCAGCGCCAGCTCCATCAGCGCTAGCTCCATCAGGCGCAGCTCCATTGCCAGCTGCCAGACCACCACCACCATCAGTGCCAGCTCCATCAGGCGCTGCACCATTGGCAGCTGCAACACCACCACCAGCGGCACCCTCAACATCAGGTGCTGCTAGACCGGCGACACTGCGTACACCCACTGTGGGCAGCCAGCACAGCAGGCATGGCAGGGAGCGGCAGCAGAGCACAGCACGCACCGGCAGGAGGGGGATGGCTGTGCGTGTGCCAGGGCTCAGTATTGAGCGCCGCATGCTGCGCATCCAACAGTTGCAGGCACGACGCCAAGGTGCAATCCAACTCCAGCTGCACAACATAGGCAGAAATGTTGCAAATGTGTTGGATAGAATTGAGCGGATGACAACTGCCATGAAGGCAAACACAGCGGCCATCATCTCGCAGCGCAACATCGCCCGCCGCCGCCACCGCCAGCTACTCACGCGCCTATCTGCCTACATGCGTTCCAACTACTTGATAGGTAATGCCACCTCCCAGCTGTCACGTCGGTATCTGGCAATGCAGCAGCAGATGGTGCAATGCTGCGAGGATGTGGCGCGTGTACTGGAGCAGGTGACCAGTGCTGTACTGGCATTACATCCAACTGGCCCAGCCAATGGTGGTGGGGACGACACTAGTGAGGGGACCTCGAGTGTCAGCAGCCTGTCTGCCTCACAGGTCGGTGTATTACACCGCAGCAGCAGGCCCAGTGCGGGGTCACGTGCCCTCCCTGAGGATGAGCCTGAGAGGCGATTGGGTGCCGCGCGCCGGAGGCGCACTTGACATTACTATCCATGGGCAGGGACATGCTGTTGTCAGAAGCATGTCGTGTTTATGACTTTGAGCAGTATGGCGCAATACTACTCACATGAAAATCATTTCATTATTTCATTATTATTGTGCCTTCAACAATAATATTTATTCAAGCATTGTACATCGGCCTCCTGTCATTATTTCCATTGGCATGCATTTGTGAATTGTTGGGTGAGGGGAGTGGGTGCACTAGAAACAGTTCATTGTGATGTGGTTGTGCCATCTGTGTCCTTTAGCAGGATGTTCCCCGCGAGCATGACGCACATGTGCAGGTGGCCGGTCGCCCCCTTCCGACTCACTGACAGAGATCTCTACAGGTATCCGGCGCTTGATAGCAATGTTGTGTAGTATTGCACACACAGCCACAATGCGGCAGCAGACATCAGGACTGTAGTAGATGGCCCCACCAGTCTTGTGCAGTATGCGGAATCTGCTCTTCAGTAGCCCAAATGTCCTCTCAATGCAATTCCTTGTGCGTATGTGTGCTACATTGTAACGCCGTTGCTGTGGTGTAGCAGGGTTGAGGTATGGGGTGAGGAGGTACTCACGGAGGGCGTAGCCACTGTCACCTGAATGAGAGGAGCAGAGGGTGAGTGCCTGTGCAGCGCAGCTACTTCATCACAGTGTAACATTGTGGGGCAAGTGTACTTACCAAGTAGGTGTCCTTCACCAAAGTCTCCCCTGGCCAGTCGTGTGTGAAGGCCGCAGTGCCGGAATATGAAGGAGTCATGTGTGCTCCCCGGGTACTGTGCAACTATGTCAGTGATGTATGTCTTAGCATTGCACACCATCTGGATGTTGAGGGAGTGGTAGGACTTGCAGTTGCGGTACATGTACTCCGTTTCAGCTGGTGGGCAGATGTGGATGTGGGTACAGTCAATGCATCCTATCACATGTGGGAATTGCGCAACATTTTAGAATTGGTGCTTGGTCTCATCCAAGTCCTGTTGGCTGGTGGGAAATTTGATGTGGAGGTGTAGCTGGGTCAGCATTGCATCTAGGAAACTCCTTAGGCAGCGGGACATGGTGGGCTGAGATATCCCCCCAGCAGCGGCAACTATCCCCTGGAAGCTCCCGGAGGCCAGAAGGTGCAGGCTGCACAATACCTGGACATGTGTGGGCACAGCATTGGTCCGCCTTGTTGGGTGCTGCATCAGGGGATCAAGGTCCTGAATTAGCTTGATGATCATTGGCCCATTCAGGCGGTACTTTGCGTATATTTGCTCTCTGGTTTGGCCCAGCAGGGTGACCCGCTGGCGGAATATCCTCTCCTGGATCCTATGTCTGATCCGTGCTGCTCGCTGTAGCCTTCGCCGCCTGACCACCATGTAGAGTCCTGGCATTATGAGACTCCTAATGCTGCTGCTGCATCTCCTTAAGTGTGTTTGATCAGGCCAGCACCTGTTACTGATTGGAAAACGTTTTTTTTTTAAAAAAAATCCTTTACTTTGATGGTTACCACCTGCTTAGGGTTGTCCTTAAATTGCGCCTCGCAAAAAGCGATTTACGGGTTTTTCGCAAATTGTGATTTTTCTTGAATAGCGATTGCGATTGTATTGCGATTTCGCAATTTTATTCACAGAATCCTTGGTTTCTCGCAATTTCAGAATCGCTATTGGGCTACTACCGGGATTCTGCAAATAAGTTTGCGATTTCTCTATTCTGTGTTTGCGAATTCGCTTTTTTTTACAAGAATACCCTGCCAGATTCATCAAAAACCCGTTTTGCGAGTCTTTAATAGCGATTCATAAGGAATCGCTATTACAGACTCGCAAAACAGGATTCATGTAGGAATCGCAAAATAAAATGCGATTCCTGCACATTCCTTATTTGCGATTAGCAAATTGCTAATCGTAAATAAGGAATAACTCCATATTCATTCCTATGGGCCTAAAGGCTATGCTTAAAGGCCCATAGGAATGAATGGGGAGTTATTCCTTATTTGCGATTAGCAATTTGCTAATCGCAAATAAGGATGCGAATTCAAGGGTAGTAGGGGTGTCCAAAGGACACCCTGTAGCACCCCTGAAATGTAATCTACATTGGTGTTGCGCACACACATGTCCAAAGGACATGTGTGTGTGCAACATGCAACTTAGAGAAATGCATTTAAAAGCATTTTTCTAAGTTTTCGCTATTTACCACGAGGTTCGACCTCGCAGTAAATAGCGGCCCGAAATTGCGAATTTGCAATTTATAAATGGTTGATGAATTGCATTTAAGGAATCTCAAATAGAGATTCCTTAAATGTAATTCCTTGCAATTTAGCGAAATTGCATTTACTGATTTTTGCATTTGGGATGATGAATCCCAAATGCAAAAATTGCGCTCGCAAAGGGCCAGATTCTCAGAATCTGGCCCTTTGCGAGTGCAATTAAGCTTCATGAATCTGGCTGACCATTTTTGACCATTGCGATCGCAATAGCTTTTTCGCAGGTATTGCGATCGCAATTTTGCGTCATGAATCTGGCTGTAAATGTGAACTTTTGCGACTTTCATATGGTGCCCGGAGGAAGGAAGGTCACTGCTCTGGTACTGCTTACCAGGCTGTCGTTTATTGTTTGACAGGTGCCCGTGAGGCAGGAGGTTTTGGTTGAGTGTGCCATTTATACAGCAGTAGAACAGAGGCAGTATTGGTATTATTAATGCCTAACTTTTAATGTACAGTGGTGTAACTGAGCCCCTGTTGCATGCGTCATCCTCTCTTGCGCACAGACCTGCATGTGCGCGCACTGCTGGGTAAAACCTGGCGAGACCTGCCCATGAAAACACAGGAATGAGCAAACTCTGTGCTATCTGGTGCTAACATGGGTGCCACATTTGCACTCAGTTTAACACCAGCGCCTCGTCTAGCTGCCTTTCCATGTATAAAGTTGCTCACACGGAGCAGTGATGTTGACTTCAGTGGTGCTGTCTCGTTTTTTTTTCAAGAACATGCATTTATCTAGACGTTTCTCATCAAAGAATCATCTTTATCTGCTAGATGGCTGTGCGGTGAATGCCGCATAATTGTATGGCGCCTGTGATGAAAGGGCCATACAGTGCAAATCAGTAATGAACCTGTGCCATATGTTATGGTTTTTATTAACTGAAATACAATTCCCTTTTACCTTCAGTAACGAACTCGTCTTCTTTACCTGGTCGTCCTAGTTAGGTTGCTTATGGAACGGGTACATGAAACCTCGTTAATTAACACATATATTTCAGGTACAAACGGGGTGTGGTGATGACAATTTTACTTGGATGAACGACTTCCTTTGCTGGTACCTACAGTTCAGAGAGAGCTTTTTGTACATGGGTGGGATCTGGAGTATGCTCCAGTGATGCTATACATTATTTGCGTGTTATACAATTCTCTTCCTGAGCAGTTACTAAAGCAATATCTTAGAATTTAATCAGCAGGAAACAATCAAATTATATCTAAGCAAATCAGAAGAAATGAGTCCAATATGTATCAAAAACTTCTTCTTTATTTTCTTCTTTCCATTCATTCAGTACTTTTCCTTTCTTTTTTCTTTGCCAACACGTGTTTCGTCCTAACTATATACAGTTAATGGACTTCGTCAGGGCGAATGAGTATCTGTTTAACTATTTTAGCTGATGAAGCTTCGGACAGTCAAACCTTGGATTATCCGGATGAAGCGTGAAAAGAACCTCGGTATATGGGGATCCTGGCGTACTCGGCGTCTAGCTAGTATAGGATCCCCATATACCGAGGTTCTTTTCACGCTTCATCCGGATAATCCAAGGTTTGACTGTCCGAAGCTTCATCAGCTAAAATAGTTAAACAGATACTCATTCGCCCTGACGAAGTCCATTAACTGTATATAGTTAGGACGAAACACGTGTTGGCAAAGAAAAAAGAAAGGAAAAGTACTGAATGAATGGAAAGAAGAAAATAAAGAAGAAGTTTTTGATACATATTGGACTCATTTCTTCTGATTTGCTTAGATATAATTTGATTGTTTCCTGCTGATTAAATTCTAAGATATTGCTTTAGTAACTGCTCAGGAAGAGAATTGTATAATGTTAATTATATAGACAGATCTATTTGTCTATTTTTACAGTGTGGCAGGGACTGTATCTCAACCTTTGAGCAATACTAAGCCTGATTGACTATCCGTATTTAATAATAACACTATAAGCGCAAAGTACCCCTCTTGCCATTCGATAAAATTATCTACATTATTTGCGTGGCCTGGACAGTCACCGACAGTTCAGGTGTGCCTGACTGCTTCATACATAATGTCATGCAGTTTCATTAGGAGAGACTCTGTGTTAGCCTTGGATATTATTTTTGCTTTCCACCAGCTGGCCCACGTATACGTTAGGTTGGGGATTTTTATAAAGGCTTTTTACAAGCGATCGTTACAGAATGAATTATTTTGCATGACTTGCATGACATGCGGTCCTGCACACTCACTCCTTTGCAAATGCAAGACTCAAATACAGTTCGGTCAGAACGGATTTATATACACTGCAGGCAGCTGTCGAGATTAAAATGCATTGTCAAATATTGCATGTTACTATTGAGTAATATAAATTACGAGGACGATCTGCCGTATATACTTGGACTATGTAATTATGTGTCATTAGGGCGCACACTGATGCTTTGGTTGGCAAAGCCTCAGCCTTGTTCAACCTGTTTTTTATGTTTCTAAAACAAGGCCTGTGGTAGGGCTTCCTCAGGAGATGCAGGGCCTGATTTAGGGTGGTGTGACCCGTGCGGCTGCCCTGGGCGCTGACCAAGAGGGGGGGGGGGGGGGGCACTGGCCTCAGGGGGGGGCGCTGTATTTAGCGACAAGTGACGATTTAAAAGCACCTGCTGCAGAGTTTTTTGTGTCCAATTTTCAGGCATCAATATAAATGTCAAGGGAACTCGCGATTCAGCAATAAAAAAAAGTCAAGGTAGCTCTTGTGATTAATGCTGGTGCTAGAGAGCAAGATCGGAGTTTTGTCTAGTGGCAGTTTTGACTCACTAGCACAAAGGGATAGTATGCCTGCTGCATAGAACTGACCTGTATTTTATGTGTGTAGGTGAGTGGATTAGTAAAGCCAGCCCTCACCAGGGCCTTAAAAGAAATTAAATGGTGTGAGAGAAGGGCTAAGGAGAGACGAGGGGCACTTCTGCCAGGTGATAGTGAGGGAATCCGAGGAGAGGCCATGGCGGGGGGGGGGGGGGGGGGTGGGGGGGGGGAGTGAGGGGAGGAGGGGTAAATAAGATTGTTTCACTAGGTGTCACCAGCACTAAAGCCGGCCCTAAGGAGATGGATAGATCCTGATAACGACGTGATCTCTAAACAGGAAGGCACAGACTTTTAAATTACTGTTCTTTCAACTCCATTGTGGATCCAAAAAATATAGAACTTCAGCAATTATCCTAAGGAATGCCTACTTATAAAAAGATACATTGCACGACATGCCTGGAAATACAGTCCTACACTTGTTGGCTTTTTTAATGAAGAAAATTGACTCTGATCATTTTTTTTATAACCAAGTTTATGAATACCAATACATGCATATACGAAATGGATGTTGTACACCTTGGATGTACCTTTAAAAGCACCTAAATCTGAAGATGATTATCGAATAATTTACTGGCAATATAATCAGGTAACACAATACAGTGCAATGTTTGCGTGGTCAATTTGGTACATCTTTTGCTTTTTACTGTTGGAAATGCTTCCTAAAACGTAAAAGTACTTTACAGTAAAATATCATTTAAAATTGCCTATATTTGAATATATATTGCTATATATTTTGTTCCCCATCCCAAATAAGTAAATGTGGGCCTAGATCAATGTCATGATCAATATGTAAATTCTGTTGTATGGCAATGTCGTACAACAAGTCACAGGCTACAATAATCTTGAACACAAATTCTGGTAAACAAAGCAGCACCTCCGCTTATGGCCAAGACATATAAACAGCAACATGAGGATCCCAAAAGCCTGTTCAGTAATGACTCATGTACGTATGGGTGTCTCTTATATTGTAGAGTGCGGCGCAAAACGATGGAAATGAAAGCTAAACCAAGGGATATTGTGGTCCACCTCACTAGCTTCCTCCTGAAAGAACGTGTAACACAAAATGAAGAAAACCCACTATGGAGATAGCGAGATTTCCCTGTTCCAAGATCTCTCCGCAACAACATTCAAGAGGCTAAGGGACTTCAAAATTGTGGCTACGGAACTGAATAAGAAACAAATTTGATACCAATAGATTTTGCCCGAAGGATTCAGTTAGTCTGTAAAGGCTCCGAAAAAATGGTGAGAACCCCAGAGGAGGGCGGCACGGTGTTGGGTCTCAAAGAAGAGGACACTGAGAGCCAATTAAGAGGGGACCAGCTCTCAAGGAGATGAGACCAAGTGGAAAATCAACACTGAAAGATGACAGGGGCCAGACCGTACGTCAAAATAATGACTGTGGAGACGCTGCAGAAGCACTAAACGCCCGGAGCCTTACCTTGGCTGACAGCGCCTGTGACAGGAGAGCGCACGGAGACCGGAGACCTACACACAGCCGAATTCCCGCCACCAGTCGCGCCGCCGCCTTGGGACTACGTTTCCCATCAGGCTCAGCGGCGGCGCGTTCCCCGACGCTGCAGAAGCGACGGGAGGGGCTCTAGAAAGGCAACAGGGGGAGACGCTGCAGAAGCACTAAACGCCCGGAGCCTTACCTTGGCTGACAGCGCCTGTGACAGGAGAGCGCACGGAGACCGGAGACCTACACACAGCCGAATTCCCGCCACCAGTCGCGCCGCCGCCTTGGGACTACGTTTCCCATCAGGCTCAGCGGCGGCGCGTTCCCCGACGCTGCAGAAGCGACGGGAGGGGCTCTAGAAAGGCAACAGCCCTCAGCGTCGCGGGACGCGAGCGGGACGCCCGGGGCTAAGCCCGGGCAAAGGGCGGGCCCTCTGTGGCCCTCAGAGGCACGAAAAGGCCAGGCTAGGCCATTTCCTTAACATCTCGGCGGATTACTAAGGTACTGTTTCTACCCTATTACTGTGTTAACTAAGCTATAGGTCTGCGAATGGACCGTACTCAACCAGATATTGATCCATTGTCAGCCATAATTACTCTTCCCTATTGGCACTTCTTTAGATCAAATCGGGGGCTAAGCGTTCTGTAGGCTGTTCAATAAACAGCTTTGACTATGGTGAAAAAACGGGTACCTGCGCCGGACGAGCCTGTGAATACCTTAGACTCTTATTTGGTACAAGTGGTTAATGACATTAATAACAAGCGAAGGCAATCCTTAGGCTTAAGTCAATCACCCATTATGCCTTCGGTAAGTCCTTCCACAAGCACACTTAGTACTGAGACAACTGACCCACCGCTGGTAAACCCCACAATACATCTCACAGAACAGAGCCTACACCACAATGGAGCCGAGGTCAATACCGATGTTGACTCTGATCCTCGATTTGACGGATCATATCCGATAAACTTATCAGTAAATACCAACAACGACTCTAACCATCAGATTTCCATCACGGAAGTAGCATCACAGTCCCCGCGGCCCATTACACGGGCGGTCAGAGCCTGCCGTAAATCCGTAGCCAAACGGGGGGGGAAACACCTAGGCAAAAAAAAGGCCACCGCCCTATCTTCTAGACGGCCAGAGAATTTGGCGGATCCTGACACTGAGAGCGAGCTTAGTAGTAATAATAATGACGACCTCTTTAATAGGATCCAAGAATTGATAGACATTAAAATCAAGACCATAATCAAACCCATGATAGGGAAGCTTGATAAATTAACATCGGAGGTCAAAAAGCTGGGCGCGGCCCATAGCAAGCTGGCCGAAGAGGTCGAAAACCTGTCCTCCCTTGTTACAAATCTAATTCCTACTAATGCAGAGGACACCCCTAGCACAAGTAACTCGCAACTCACTCAGCAGGGGCAACTCACTCAGCAGGGGCCTTCGCTCCCGCCGCCGCCATTACCACCAACCTTATTGCCTGTCCCTGGGCAGGATGCTGAAGCAGTAGATCACAGTGCTAACATAACCGCCGCCCCCGGGGGAACACAGCAGGAGGACCTTTCAGCCCAATTTATTCTGGAAGCCTCACCGGTAGTTCTGGTGTTGGCAAATGTCCCTGTCCTAGCACCAGGCAAAGCAAAGACCAATCAGGATCTGAAAGATAAAGCGCTGTATTGGCTCACTAACAACATGCTTATGACAGATCAAGGATACGATAAGCTGGCAGGGGACATCGTCATGTCTAGGAGGGTACCTTGGATAGGAAGCAAGCCCAAAAAGTTCCAAGGGGATTGCATTATTTTAAACTTCGCAAACGCGGAGGTCCTTCCAGATATTCTGAACAATGTCTTTCCACCTCAACGCCGTAGAGGCTCCATTGTCCCTCTCACCCTTAAGTTCTTTTTTGATGAGTCTAAGTTTCGCACTTTACCAAATTCCAGCGGCTACAACAGTCACACCAATAAGAGTAACTGGAGAGCTGCCACCAGACCTCGACATCCAAATGACTGGCTTCAGCCTATAGCTCATCAGGACCCAGGAAGATTTTATCGTCCGTTTGATCTGAACATCAGGCCTGTCTTGCAACAAGAGCCAAGAGTTAATGCCTGGGGAGGGGGCCCGCCGCGTGAGGATCGCAACGCCCGGGGCGTCAGGTCAGTACAATGGCCGAGAAACGACCAGTTTCCGCATTATCCAAACACACCTCAATTTATGTGGAACCCAGCACTATATGGCCACGGGCAAGTAGCTACTCCGCTTGAGTGGGGCTTTAGCACAGGCAATAGGTTTGCCCCTCTTTCTGACTTAAACTCCTGTGATTGACTTGAACAAGGAATCTCGCACGCCAGGGAGGAGCCGAATGACCCACCATTAGCAAGTGGCGCTTTGGTAGCACAACAATCAGTCAATTCAGCACCAGCTCGTGCTAACAACTTAAAGCAACCACCCTCCGATTCTTGTAAGATCATTAGCTGGAACGTAGCAGGCACAAATTCAAAACGCCAGGATAAAGCATGGTTGAGATTTGTTTCAGAATATCACATCATTGCCCTGCAAGAAACTTGGGACACATCTAACAGTTTCTGGCTGGACAGGTTCACCAGCTTTACTAAACCTGCAAGATCCAGCAGAGCGGGCAGAGCCAAAGGCGGATTGGTGTTACTGTTTTCATTAGCCCTAAAAGGCACTTATAGGCCGATCAGCGTTGACTCTGACAACATCCTTATAGTCGAGAGGGTGATTAATAAAGATAGCAGGACATTGTTTGTCAATTTCTATAATTCTGGGAACAGCGATTATAGTGGGCGCAATATCACTAACCTGGAAAACATTTTTAACACAGTATCACAGGATATCAATCTTACTTTTGAGTTCATTTTATTAGGTGATTTTAATATTCACCCATGTGGTTTAGCCTGTAAGGGTAGAGAACTCGATGCGGCTGATGATGCAGCCACACGGGGACCTCACTTTGAACATTCTGTAGAGGGGCAGGAATTAGAAGAGCTATTGGCCTACTACGACTTGCATGAACCTGACTGCGGGCTGAGAAGTCCAACCTTTACTGGGGCCCAACATGGCACAGTGATTGATTATATCTTTGTCTCTTTAGGCATCCTAAATCGGACAATGGCCTATCGCACAGTCCCCACGCACTACAGTGATCACAATCCGGTCCTACTTGAAGCAGCCTGGGGAGCTCACTTGGGTTTACCACCAGCAACGCCTAAACCTGCCCATCCCCTGAGGATCTCTGATCAAGACAGACGTGTAAAGTGGGCTAAAGTTATCCCTGAAAACTTTTATGGAAAATGCTACCCAAAAATTAAAGCCCAGGTGAAGTTATGTAGAGATCCGGGCACCCAAAGCCCTAAAATTATAGCCGCCTATGTGGCAATCTGTGACCAGGTCTCGAAGGATCTACTCGACAAACCTATCCGGGGAGCCCAGGGCCACAAGCGATGGTTTGACCCTACATGTTCTAAAGCCCACAGAGAACTATTGGCAGCACTTAAATCAGTGCCCAGGGTCAAAGAGGACATCGCGAGATTAAGAAAAGCCTATAAAGCAGCCATAAAGATCCGTAAAGACAACATCAAACGTGAAACATGGGACAATCTCCTTTCAGCGGCTGTACTGAAGGACAGTAGGAGATTTTGGGATATCATCAAACAGCCCTTATTTCGTGACGACAGCAACGATCCCATGGACTGCGTGATTACGGACGAGTCTTGGTTGTCTTTCTTTGAAAAAGTATACAGGGGCGTTGTTGAAGGTTCAAAGATAGGTAAACTGCATAACATAGATGCCCACCACATCAACTTTAACGTTCAAGAAGTGGAAAAAGCCTTGTTGGAAACCTCTAGACATAAGGCGCCTGGGCCAGACGGAGTACCCGCTGACTTTTTCATGTTTTCACCCAAACTTTGGGCTGAGGTTCTGCCAAACGTATTTAATGCAGTTACTGGAAACCCTGCTCCTGCTTCATGGGCCAAATCTATCATCGTCCCTATTTTTAAAAACAAAGGTCGGCGGGACGACCCCGCATTTTATAGACCAATATCCCTCCTGGACTCAACTGTAAAAATCTTGGGCAGAGTCCTCTTATCCAGACTGAAGGAGAACGTCGAAGGTTGCGGTGGGCTGTCCGAACTGCAATACGGTTTCAGAGAGAGGAAAGGCACCATCGAACAATGCAGTAATTTACATCTACTCATCTCTAAGTACACGGTTGCCAAGGAGGGTTCAGTGTTTCTTGCTTTTATGGACCTTTCATCGGCATTTGATCTCGTAAATAGGTCAAAATTGTGGGCGATCCTGTTAGAGATGGGCATTGACAAAGCTCTGGTCACATTTATGGCAGCGTTGCACCAGGAACTTTTCGCAGCGGTACGAGTGTCAAATAATGGCAGATGTACCCCTCCGTTTAAATCACTAAAGGGGGTACGGAAAGGGTGCATTTTAGCCCCTACGCTTTTCACCTTGTATATCAACGGCCTAGGGGAACACCTGCGCAGTCAGGCCGCGGACGTCCCGCGAGCAGGAGATGTGCTTATCCCGGCCCTCCTGTACGCGGATGACGCGGTGCTGATAGCCCGCACAGGTGTTGGACTGCAGCTCCTATTGGACGCCTTCGGCTCTTTTATGGAAAATTTGTACCTAAAGGTGAACGTATCAAAATCACATACGATGGTTACGGGGCGCGAGTGCATCAAAAAAAGTCATAAGTCATTCTTTTGTAGTGGGGTTCCTGTCTCGAATGTATCCACATTCCCCTATTTGGGCATTTTGTTTGACCAGAAGGGAACTTGGGGGCCACAGATAACAGCAAAAAGGTTGGCAGTAACCAGGTCCTCCTCAGCGATCCTAGGCTTTGCGGGCAAGTTGGGGGCAAGGCCTATGGAAGCACTTCTTAAGATCTACAAATGTAAGCCTGTGGCCATTGCACTCTATGGATCTTCAGTATGGGGTTATGTAAATCTTGATCCTATCCAGAGAGCAGAAAATAAATTTTTTAGATCTCTCCTCTCTCTACCTCAGTCAGCCCCAACTTATTCCATTCACCAGGAGGTGGGCTTGCCCTACCTGACGGATTTACTAAGCTTAGCACCTCTGATTCTTTGGCTGAAAATATGGCTGAACGAAGACCTACCACTGAACCACATAATATTAAAAGACGTTCTTTCCCTAGACAAACATAGGAGCATTCCATGGTTGGCCTATTTAAACAAATCATTTATTGATTTAGGCCGACCAGAACTCTTTCTAAGTCCAGAAAAAATCAAGGCCTCAGACATAGCCTATACAAAAAAAGCGTTCTTGGGAAAAAAGGCAGCGCGCCGTGAGGATGCTGAATTATTGAAGCCCTCAGTTAGGTCACATAACCTTTTGGTCAGCGCTCCCTCCCTTGCCCCTTATCTCAGCTTTGTTACATACCCCTATCACAGGTTTTTATTGACAAAATTCAGGTTTAACCTGATACATTTTTACTTAGGCTCTTTTAAGCGATGGCAGAAGCCAGAGCTAGCCCCACCCTGCAGGTGTGATGACTTTTCGGTACAGGACACAATGCATTGTGTTATGTTCTGTAGCTTATATCACGAGCAGAGGAAAAAATATCTGCTCCCCATTCTGAAAGAAGCAGGTTTCACACAGGTACGCCCGGCACTGCTCTACTTACAGCTTGCGTCAAATCCACGCACAACCTTCTGTATCGCTAATTTTTTAGTGGCCGCAGCCAGGGCGAAAGCTGTTGGTCAAATCTTGCCTTCTTAATAATAATAATGTATATAGCATTTTTAAAATGTACGTAGATTGTTTCTTTAAACATGTAATGTCATATATGTATTTTATGCTATGTTTTATTGTTTAAGTTTCTTTGTATGACTTGGAATAAGTCGAATAAAGATATCCTGACTGACTGACTGACTGACTGACTGTGGAGCACAGAGACAAGTATTGCATCACTGGTAGACCTGAATGAAAGGCTAGATGACTTACTCATGACTGCCCTGAATGGTGGGTCAAGGTGGGAAACTCTCAGATGGGCACGTAACCAGCAAAACTACACAAGGGGTACTGTCTACGCAACGGTGTTCGGAAACACTGCTATGCTCATTACCAGACCGACGTCAGGATACAAGCATGAGGTCTTAGAGATCAAGATTCAGATCACGTACACCTAGGGATCAAGGAATCCCTATAACACATTGGATACAGTTGTATCCCCTATTAATTGGGAATGACTACAGCACACATCACTCAGGAAGCTAGTCACAGGGGCCTAGAGCCTCCTTCGCCAATATAATCAAACCATCACCATTAAATATATCACCCTGAATGTTCAGGGTCTTAACTCGCCTTGAAAATTATGTCAGGTCTGGCGATATTTGATAGATTAGAAATAGACTGTCCCTTGGAGTGTAATTAGGACAAATAATACAATAATCCAAACATCCTATTCAATCATACAACTGTCCCTATATGAGACCCCCCACCATATTCTTGAAGGATATCTGTAATACAACTCCCAATTATTTCACAAAAGCTACTTTATTTTAAACAATTGTATACAATTATAACATTAAAAGTCACAAAATGTATGTGACACAGTCTTTTTTTAATAAAAACACAATGTTATGTAAAATACAATACAATTAGGACATCATACAATACAAGATTTCATAAACAAAGAGAGAAAAGAAATTTGACATTTCAAATTGTCATTCATACAGCATATCAAATGGGACATATTAATAGCTAGACCTTGATGTACTTAATCTTACACCATTTACAAGACCAAGTATTCCCGTCGATTATGTTACCAGTTGCGTTTTTTGCGTTTCGATGGTTTCTTGTTAATATTCCTTTTTTTTCAAGACCATAATTAATTCAAGTCTCTCTGTGTATCTCAATATATAGTCACTGTAAGCATCCTGATCCTTACAGGTACCAAGCCCCTACTGTTGTTCGGCACAAATTTTGGACCATATGTCAACCCTTCTTCTGACTGCAGTATTTACTTTCAGTTTAACCTCTTTAGGGAATCAAGGCTCGCGGCTGGCTTGCGCGGTTCACTTGATATTCTATATGTCTTAAAAATGTTGTAGACCCTTTATACTTTAATTGGATTTTTATTAAACAAACAGCAGAGATTCTCAATGTATTACTGCTCCCAACTCCTCCCTTCGGACAGCATGAGGTGCTAAATGTTACAAGCCTCCTCTCGCTTGTTGCCAAAATTAGCTTCAATCTCCACGGAGTAATGCCCTGGTTACTTACCGGTAAACTTCATTACTCCGAGTCCATGTCTTCCTCGCCACAGTAATTACATACGAGCCTCCGGCTCCACACAGAACTCCAAGTTTAGAAACATCGCTCTAGTCTCCCCTCCCTCCTCCAAGATGGCCCCCAGTGGCTTCAGCCAATCCCATAAAAGGACACAGAGAAACCAACCCGACCTGAAAAACCAACCCGTAGACATGAAGCCACCACCAGGGCCGGGAGGGAAGGGAAACTATACTGTGGCGAGGAAGACATGGACTCGGAGTAATGAAGATTACTGGTAAGTAACCGGGGCATTACCTCCTCGTCCTGTCTTCCTCGCCACAGTAATTACACACGAGCCGATACCAAAGCAATCAGCTTTATGTAAGGAAAACAGACCACACCATCAGTGCAGATAAAAACACAGTTTAATAAACAAAGGCATAGCATTCAAAGAACAACCTCTCAAGGTACCCCCGCAAACAAAACAGAAGAGGCAAATGAAACAGAACCCCCACCCCTAATCTGGAGGCGGTAATGGGACATGAAAGTATGGGGGGAAGACCACGTAGCAGCCCTACATACATCCTCCATGGACACCCCTTTGAAAGAAGCCCAGGACACCACAACAGATCTGGTGGAACGACCCTGAACAGGAAGGGAGGGGACCTCAAAAACCGAAGCATATGCCAACAAAATGGCCTCCTTAATCCAACGACTGATCGTGGAGATGGAGGGTTTCAGGCCCTGACGTGACAAACCAAAGTTGATAAACAAGTTGTCCACTTTACAAAAGGAAGAAGTGCGTGACAAATAAATCAATAAGGCACGACGAACATCCAAGAGGTGCAAAAGGGATTCCTCAGCCGAGGAAGGATCAGGACAAAGAACCGGAAGAACCACTTCAGCAGAACAGTGAAAATAAGAATCCACCTTAGGTACAAAAGTAGGATGAGGGCACAAGACCACACGGTCCGACAGAACCAACAAAAATGGTGCAGAACGAAGGCTTCCTTCGGCACTCCCATCAGCTGGGCTTTGGGTAAGTAGATAGCCGCTCTGCTCCAAACCACCGTGTGTTGCTTAAGGCAAATGCTGGTATATTTACACCTGGACGGTGCCGAGTTTGACGTAAGGTTGGACATAAGACGTCACTAAGAACTTTCAGTTCTTTCAGGACTCTCAGGAGTTCTAGGACAAATCAAAACAGAAGCAGGGGGAATTCCCGGGCTGCTGGAGGCTTGGTTTGTTTAAAGAACACGTTGTACTTTCTAGGAGTCTAGGGAAGTAGCCTTGCCATATTTGGACTGCATTGGCTATGACTAAATATGGATATGATTCTTATGCCTTTATAAGGATATGATTTGTTATAACCATATAAGGGCATGAATCAAGAATATTTAATTAGGGTCCTAGATACGTTCACAACACTATGTGTGGTCGTACAGGGATAAATGAGAGACCCTGGGAAATGTTTTGTATGTCCATCCGGGAAACAACCTTTACAACACAATTTTTACAACGCACTACCATTACAATGCAGTCATTACAACGCAACATCCCTTACAATGCATGCCATTACAACGCAACCATTACCATGCATGACACTACAACGCATACAATTACAACTCATGTCATTACAACGCAGTCATTACAACGCATGCCATTACAACGCATACCATTACAACGCATAGTACCCTTACACTCTCCAACACTTATCCTACTGTTGCACACTCTGGAGTTAGAATAGTAATTTTTACCCCTACACTATCCAACACTTACCCTACTGTTGCACCCCCTGGAGTTAGACTAGTAATTTTTACCCCTACACTATCCAACACTTACCCTACTGTTGCAGCCCCCTGGAGTTAGAATAGTAATTTTTACCCCTGCACTATCCAATACTTACTATACATGCAATGTAATGGTATGCGATGTAATGGTATGCGGTGTAAAGGTAGTATGCGTTGTAATGGAATGCGTTGTAAAGGTCGTTTTTAAAAATTAGTTGTAATGACATGCATTGTAATGGAATGTGTTGTAATGGATGTTGCATTGTACAAAATGCGTTGTAAAGGTATGTGTTGTAAAAGTATGTGTTATAACGTCATACATCCGTCAATCCACCAAGACATGGCTAGCTTCATCTGAAGGGAGATCGTGATGGAATCTAGAATCCACTGCTTGGCCAGCTCTTCCTGCACCTGTAGACAGCAGTTTGGGATCACTGGGAAGCAGGATGACATCATCCCCAACATTGATTTATATTTTCCTTCTGAAGTTGACTTTTTTGTTGACAAATCCTTTCCAAAGAAGGAAATGCCTTCCTGGTCTATGTGTCTGTAATTGATCCTAGAAAGACTGCTGATATTGAAGTAATTAGCAATGATTTCTCCTTGGTCAGTTTGAGGCCAAAGGATTGGAATAGCTTCAAACAGGAAAGAGTTGAATATCTGGCTGAGTGAAAGGTGGGTCCTTTTAGAAGCAAGTCGTCCAGGTATGGAATACTTAGTGCCCTGATATTCTCAGAAAGGCCATCACCAAAGCCATGCATTTCGTGAAGACCCTTGGGGTGGATGGAAGGCTAGAAGGAAGGACCTTGAACCGACAATGGCACCCTGCTATCTTGAATCATAGGTACTGTCTATGCGTGGAGTGGATGGTAATGTGGAAATACTTATCCAGCAGATTCAGGGATGTTGTGAAATCTCCTGGATCTACAAGTTGTAGGATTTCCTGTAGCACCCTGAAGGACTGCTTCTTGAAAAATTTGGTTAAAAGCCTTAAGTTCATCACCTGCCTCCACTAGTCTGTTTTCTTTCTGATGAGGAAAAACCTGGAATAGGACCCCTTGATAGGCTGATCCAGCTCGACTTCCTCTATTGCATCTTTGGAGAGAAGCATACTGATCACCTGTTTCAGCAAAACCAGATGCCGGTGTGATGTTTTGCATGGTGGAAAATGTGGAGGCTTTTGAACAAATTCCTGGGTGTGACAGTGCTGGATTACGTTTAACACCCATTTGTCAGAAAATATGTTTGGGTAAGTGGAACCTGCTGTGCCCTGTATGTTGTCTGTGAGGGATAAGCCAAACAAAATCCCTGCTGGGCACAAGGGTCGTACCTGGTCTGCTGGTAAAGAGGTTATGATGTAAACTGACCTCTGGCTTTTCCTCCTCGAAAGGAGAGGAACTGTTGAAGTGCGCCAAATTAGAGGGCAGTCTCAGTGTCCGACTTAATGGAATGTAGGGCATATTTAAAAGCCCCTTGCGTCGCCAGTGAGTCACTTTTTATGGCGCACGGAGGTGCATTTTGATGCCACGCAACACCCATGGCTTTTGCTGCATTCCCAGATGTACAACCTTTCATAAACCTGTGAATGCGTCTGAATGTTACACCTCACCAGGGGAGGCATAGCTAGACGCAACAAGGAGAAATGTTTTCATTTATCCACATTTTTGTCATCTTTCTATGCATTCTGCAGAATGCATAGAAAGAGGAAAGCACCTCTTGTGATTATTTTTGGGCAGGAAGGTGTCCCTTCCTGCACAAAAACAATCTCCCCTAAAACCAGACAGCCTTGTACCATGTTGCAAGGGTGCCTGGGTCGGGGCATGGCAGCCAATTATGCATCAGCACAAGGGAGAGCAAAGAGATCCGTCCTATTGTTGTAGATATAACGCATCCCTTTGCTACCAAAGTAACACAGTGTGGTGCAGCCAAATGGCTTGCAAAAAGATCAACTGATGGACAGAATGCTGCACAATGTCAAACATTCACCCCAGTACAGAGATCTGGACATAAATCCATCGTTATTTTGCTCCCCAAAGCTTTCCAGTTCAGACACAGCCATATGCAAATCAGTCTTGACCCTGTTCCTCATGGGAATGGTCCAGCCCATGTCAATGTGACCTGTCAAAATAACGCCTTCTGAGAGGTCTAAACTTTCCTTTGAAATAGCTGTAAGTCACGCCTAAGAAGGCTGTATTGCTCATAAGGCAGAGTGCATGGTATTTTAAAGTAGGACTTGTAAAAGTATAATGTTTTTTTTTTTTTTTTAACCTTTTTATTTATTAGTGGCATTCAACATAGAGGCATGAAAATCAAAGCAGTAATAATACAATACAGTACTGTTCATGGTACATACAATGAAAATAGCTCTTATACTCAAGGGCTGGCACAGTGCATACATCGCGTATATCATTTTAGACCGAGGGGTCTCATCCCACAAGGGCCCCCCCTCTGCCCAGTCAGGGGCGGGAGCATCGAGGACAGTAGTTCATACCATTACAGAAAGGCAACTTGGTAGATAGCATGGGCTGTAATCCCGGCAGCCATAGCCGTGCACGTGTAGGCACCAATTAGCAACCATCCAACCCCACCCTGTTTAAAACCGTGTGGCACGTGCAGTGAGTGCGGGCCACACCGTCCCATAGGGTGATGGCAGTCAGCGGGAGAGTATCCCGAATAGGGCGCATCCCAGAGCAGGGACCTACACTCCTAAGTACAGCAGCCATCCATAAGGACCGGCATCCGCAGGGTGAATGCGCCCAGTCGCCTCCATTGGCCCACGTGCCAAAGCAGCAGGAGATGAGGAGAGACCAACCATGTGAGCAATGCTATGTGTATCTTGTTCCCTCCGGATTTCCCAGTGTCGCCCCTACTGTATTCACCCCATCCCTCCCCGGGCTGGGCAGATCGTGCACATTTCTACGTGTGAAAAGTAATGCAGTGAGTGTGGTGTAGGGCTGCAGCACCCGCTCATGGGCCCGGCTCTGACCCGTCGTCTCCAGAGGGGTCACTGTGATTCGTCTGAGACAGCCAGTACACCTGTAAGGGGGACCAGAAGTCACAGGGTTTGCTACGGGCCGGCATCAGCTCTGCATAAACGCCATGCTGATCCTGGCAGTACTTGAGGTCGTCCAACCACTCCTTAAATTTCGGCGCCCTTCCCCTCCCCCATCTGCAGGCAATCCTCCTCTTAGCGAGTAGCAAAGCAACATCCACATATCGGCGGTCGGTCTTGGGCACATTCCTGGTGTAGCCCAACAGCATTACCACTGGGTCCATGGTTAGAGGGCCAGCTATCATTACCTGGAGCGCAGCGTGTACCTGTTCCCAGTATGCCTGAACCGCTCCACACCCCCAGGCCAAGTGGAGGAAATCCGCACCCTCCGCCCGGCATCGCGCACATCTATCATCCTCCGATAGTCGAAAACGCAGCTTGCGAACTGGAGTATAATAGTATCTCTGCACAAACTTATAATGAATAATTTTCAGTCGACAGCTGGGGGAGATTTTGGCAGTGACCGAGCAGCAATATGTCCATTGCTCATCAGTGAGGGCAGTAGGGAGCTCAGAGTCCCAGGCAGCTCGCGCCTTAACCTGAACAGGGGGACGCTGCTCCCGAATGGCAGCGTATAGTTTCGATACCAAGTGTCTGCCGTCTGACACCAGCATTACGTGCAGAGGCAGAACTGTGCCCGGTTCCTCCGGGAAGCTCGGGAGTATGTCCCTCATACCCTGGCGAAGCCGGATATAATAGAACACCTCCATCGGCGTTGGCTGGGTGCCCTGAAATAACTGGTCCTTGGTGCGAAATTGACCATTCTGGAAGAGATCGCCCCAGACATTAACATGTAAGCGGGTGCACATGGACCGGAATCCGCGTTCCGTCAAGAGCGACAGTTTCGGGTGATATGCAAGGGGCATGGCCGGCGAGTAGAGCATAGGAGCGTCCAGCAGTTTCGTCACCCTCCGCCATGTGTCTATAGTGCAGGTGACAGTGGTAGCCGGCGTTTCGATATCTCCCACCGATCCCATCAGCATGCCCCTGAGCGGCAGCGGGTGAACAACCCAGTCCTCCGCGGCGACCTGTGGCATGAAGGGAGCGGGGTTCACCCAATAGTAGGCATGTTGAGCCTGAGCGCTGAGGTATTACACCTCCAGGTCAGGCACGTCGAAACCCCCCCTGCTGTACGGCTGTGTGAGGAGCTTCCAACTAAGGCGCGATTGCTTGCCTCCCCAAAAAAGGCACAGCAATTCGGATCGAAGTCTTTTAAAGAAGTAGGCCCCTGGGTAGTAAGGTATATTCTGGAAGAGGTATAGAAACCGCGGGAGGACAACCATTTTGATCAGGGAGGCTCTGCCTGCCATCGACAGTGGCAGGGCCATCCAGCGAGTCACATTATCGGACAATTGCGAGATGGCCACCCCATAGTTCATACGAATCGTGTCTTCTTTGTTGAGGGATACTCCAATGCCCAAGTATTTTAGGTCAGAATCGCACCATTCTAAGGGGTAATCCAGCGGAAAGCGGGTCACTGAAGCCGTGAGGGGATAGAATTGCGATTTTTTCCAATTGATGTGCACCCCAGAGATGCCACCAAATAAAACAAATTCTCTCAGCAGTGTATTGAGATGGAGCTGCGGGTGCCGCACATACAAGGTGACATCGTCCGCGTAGAGGGATATGCCAATCTGGCGCTGATTGCAATTAAAGGCACTAGCCTTATGTAATTGCCGGATTCTGCAGGCCAGTGGTTCGATGGACAGGGCGAAAAGCAGAGGCGACAGGGGGCATCCCTGCCTAGTTCCCCTCGTGATCGGCATCTGTGCCGATAGCACGCCATTAACGATGACTCTGGCAACTGGAGAAGTGTACAGTAGTGTCACCCAGGCTATGAATATACGGGGGAATCCCATCCTGCCCAATATGGCCAAAAGATACCCCCACTCCACCGAATCGAAAGCCTTGGTGGCGTCCAGAAACACTGCCGCAACCGGGAGCTCGGGCGATATGGTGGGCACTAGGGAGAATAGCGTACGGAGGTTATGGGAAGTAGCCCTCCCCGGGATAAATCCCGACTGATCAGGCAGCACCAAAGTGTTCATGAGGAGGGACAGCCTAGTCGCAAGCACTTTCGCTAATATCTTCGCATCGCAGTTTAAAAGTGATAGGGGCCTATAAGCATCAGTATCCACTGGATCCTTCCCTGGTTTTAGTAACGAGGTGATCGCCACTTCCCTCATGGAGCCCGGTAGTATTCCTTCCTCTAATGACTCTTCGAATACCTCCTTCAGTACTGGTGCCATGATGTCTATATAGCACTTATAAAATTCAGCCGGTAGGCCGTCAAGCCCAGCAGCTTTACCATTACTGAGCGACATGATCGCCTCACGTACTTCATCCAGCTCGAAGGGACACCCTAAGAATGCTCGGTCACTGTCGCTTAGCCAACAGAGTGCTATATCATCCAGGAATGAGCCCAAATCCACCTCCCCAGTCTGTTGGGTAGTGTATAAACGTTGATAATGCCGAAGGAAGGTATCCTGTATCCCATTAGTGTCCCTGTGGCACCCGCCCTCTCCATCAGAGATTTCCAAAATATGCGTAGCAAATCGTTGACGTCTGGTAAGGGCTGCCAGGACTTTCCCCGGCCTATCCCCCTCACAATACCGTCTGGCTGTCCAGTATTTGCCCCGAAACTTCACTTCTCTGGCTGCTTCGTCCTCGTAGGCCGACAGTTTGGTTCTAAATGCCTTCTCCAGGTCAGGGCAGGGGTCGCGGACCATCTCCGCCTCTAGAGCCTTAAGTTCAGTTTCAAGGGTAGTCAAGGTACGCACAATCTCCCGCAGAATGCCACAGCTCTTGGATATCGTGACGCCTCTCACTGTGACCTTAAAGGCCTCCCATATCGTCTCGGCCTTGTCTACAGACCCCCTGTTCCTAGGGAAGAAGGCCTCAATCTCCTCGCCGAGTTCCTGCTTAAAGACAGGATCAAGTAGGGCCGACGGGAAGAGCCTCCACGGAGGACGCATCCTCGCATAGCCAGGCATCGCAATGACGGCCAGCACAGGGCAATGGTCCGAGTATGTGCGAGGCAGGTGTTTCACCTGGACGAGTCCTCCAGCTAGGCCTCGAGAGATAAGACAGTAGTCGATCCTTGCCCAGGAGCGCGCGTATGTGGTAAAGTGTGTACCCTCTCTAGTGCCCGGGTGTAAGTGCCTCCAGCTGTCTAGTAGACCCGCCTCCGTGAGTATTCCCTGCAAAGCGTCCCTGGCTTTCGTGTTATATTGTCCACTCCCGTCCGACCTGTCCATCCCCGGATGCAGTGAGAGATTGAAATCCCCCCCCCAGACTATGTGTGTGGCCTCGACCTCTAGCATGTGACCCCAGAGTGTTAGAAAAAATCCCGGTGAGTCGATGTTAGGTGCGTAACAGTTCACAAGCATTATCACATCGGTACCTAGCCGTCCCCACAGAATCACATACCTCCCCTCTCCATCCATCCGAACTCCCATCTTTTGGAACATCAACCGTTTATTTATAAGGATAGCAACCCCCCTAGAATAGGTGGAATAGGAAGAAAATTCTCTCACGGCTGCCCACCTGCTTGCGAGGCGGGGAGCACAACTCGGGCTCAGATGTGTTTCCTGGAGCATCGCTATCTGCACCTGATGCCTATCCAAATATGCAGTTACATTCCTACATTTCCGGGGGTTATTAAGTCCTCGTACATTCCAGGACAACATGGAAATAGTAGCTAATGCATTATCACCCGCCAGTATAATCACAATCTAAAAGCATGCAAGATGCCAGCGCCTCAGCCCTTTGCAGATGCGTAAGCAGTACCAGTCTCAACATATGCAGGGACCGATTTCGCAATTGATCATCCATGCTTACACCCCACACATCCCCCGCATCAGCCCTCACGCCATGCGTTTCAACCTCAACAGTTCTGCCACTTTCAACAACCCCCAACCCAACAATCATACTCCCCCCCCTCCACGCACAGCATCCCAACTCCCTTAGTACCATCCCACCCCCCACCCACTGAAGCAACCCAATCTTGCCAGTAACCGATTCCCACCCCCCACCCCAATCCCCAAACTCAAGAACCGTATCCAGATCATGTGGGGCATTCCCTCCTGGGGGCAAAAGAGGTACGCACCCATACACCCCTACACTCCCCTCCAATCCCACGCATGACATACGGGGACCACAGAGAAGAAGGGGTGGTGCCTGGCATATAGAACTCCTGCGGGCCGAAGCCGAGACACCGCACCATCATAACACCTACTCGCCTGTCCCCAAGCTTGGTCAATAATGAGAGCAGGGGGGTCAGTCACGGTCCCAACTGCGTCCCCCCTCCCTTCTGCACCCCCTACAACTTGCGCAGTTTTCTGATCCCAGCAATAGCGCACAGCGTGCAACACAGCCATCCCGCAGCAAAAAGTCTATACAGCTCCCAAATGTCTACTCGCGGCACCGCTGCCAGGCGAGGCCGATCTATTGGGAGTAGGGCAAACGTTCCAATGCGAGTCTCCACAGTTCTCCAGTGGGCCAGTGACCAAGCGTTCATGAGGGCCCCTTCCCTCCAATGCCCCTCACGTCAGACAGTGTGCAGTGTAAGAAAGTCCGCACCATACACACCTCCCACCTCCCACTTGTCTTTCCGCTGCGCCATACCTCTGTTCAAGTTCAGCACCACGCCAGCAGCGGGTCCAAACGCTCAGGAGCCAACAATCGCTCAGCAGCACACCAAGGATGTAAGGTAGCCCTCATCAGTGACTCCGCAGGTAGGGCAAGGTGGTCCTAGCCTCCAGGGCGTACAAGCTCCTAATCAAGCAGTAGTAGGTCAACAAGGAGTCGACGACCAGCCGCGGATCAACCCCCCATCATTATTCGTCCTGCTCGGCTTGATTGCCGCCTGCCTCATCCTCCTCATCGTTGCGCCTGTCCCTCCTGGCGGCGCGGATCCTTTTCACGTAGTCTTCAGCTTGCTGCGGGTTCGTAAAGAAGTGCTGTTTGCCCTGATGGGTCACCCTGAGGCGTGCCGGGTATAGAAGAGCGTAGTCCACCTGCATGTCTCTTAGTTTCTTTTTCACATCTAGAAACTTTCTCCGCTGCTCCTGTACCATGGGCGTGAAGTCCGGGTAAAGGGAAAACTGTACTCCATCGCAGGCTAGGTTCCGGCTCGTGCGAGCTGCTCTAAGTGCTACGTCCCTGTCGCGGTAGTTGAGCAGCCGGGCGATAATGGGACGCGGCTGCGCCCCCGGCTTAGGCACTGGGCCCAGAGAGCGGTGCGCCCGCTCAACAATGAATTGATTAGAGAAGGCCTCCTTGCCCACCGCAGTGAGTAGTATGCGTTCCACATAGTCCTCCATTCGGCCGGTGTTGGTGGATTCCGGAACCCCCGTGACGCGGATGTTATTGCGTCTACTCCTCGCCTCCAACTCCTCGTTCTTAGCTGCGATCACCCTAAGGATATTGTCCATACGGGTCAGGCGCGTTTCATGAGTGTTGGCGGTGTCTTCAGCAGTGGAGATACGCCGCTCCGCCTCCGTGAGGCGCTCCTCGTGGACCTCGATCTTCTGCGCAACTCTGTCCATCCTGGAAGACAAGCGGTCCACCTTGTCTACGATTGTTGCGAAGCCCTGTCGCATCTCATCGATGAGCAGCCTCAGCTCCGGAGCCACCGGGGCAGGGGACGTCTCAGCGCTCGACGGTCCTGGGGCGCCACTGGGTCCTGTGGTACCCCGCAGCGGTTTTCTGGTGGCGGGGGGTTCGAAGGATAGCTTGGGCTGCTTGGCGTCGTTTTTGCCCATGGCGCCCAATCAGTTGATTCCAAGCGGGGCTGACCCCTGGCGAGCAGCAGAGTATGGGTCCCCCCGCAGGCCAAGGCTTCCGAGCCGACAGCCCTCCACGTGGCAAGCACACCGTAGTCTGAGTTGGCAGGGGCACGGGGCAACAGATCACAGGGGCCCCCCTTCGCCTCCCCGCGCCGTAATCGTAATGTCCAGGGCGCTGTTAGTGCACGCGTCCCTGCAGGTGGGACTCAGCGTGCTCGGATATGCACAAGCAGTGTTCAGGGGCAGGAGTATTCAGGAGGCGGCGGTCAGCATGGCGAGGTGAGGCCCCATCCGCTCCCGCAGCGCCCGTAACTCCGGCACCAAAACCGGCTCACCGTCACAAACGCCGCAGCAGTGTCCAGCCGCGTCCCGTCGGAGGTCCAGGGGAGCCAGCGGGTGCGTGTGCAGCGGGGGCGGGAGCACCGCAGAGTCCGTCAGCCGGCCCAGGCGGGTCGCGCTGATGATACCGAGAGCACCAGCTGAGCACAGGTGCTGCGAGCCTGTCCGCCTCACTCCGCGGCACTGCAGCAGGTGTCCAGACTCACCGCAGTACGCCCCCGAAGTGTTGTCCGCCGGGTTCCCGCCTTCCAGGCCGTAGATGGTGATTCCGAGGCCCAGCTGCCTCGTGTGGAGCCGCGGCCTCGCGTAGGTCAGCGACCCGCGCACCGCAGCAGCCCTTCGCGATGCCTCCTCCCGGCGGTCACTTCCAGCTCCGTAACTCGGGAGGCGGACCACGAATCGTCTCCAAACTCGGGTGGGTGCTGCAGGATGGGTAGTCCCACACTCGGTGCGAGTCTCAGGCCTCTACCCCCAGGTCAAGCGGATGATTGCAGGATATTACTGGCCAGGCTGCCAGAGCCTCACAGAAGTGCGGCCATTAGCTCATGCGCCCTCTAGCGCCCATCTTGTAAAAGTATAATGTTACACATGTCCTTAAGTTAAAAGACCTCAAAACCTATTTTTACTGTAGCATGGCTGGCTGTTCCATTAGAAAACATTGGGATGCAATAATAAATTCTAATATTGTACCTCAGGAATGATACTAGCTAGAAAAATAATGAAACTATTTTAAATAGTGAAGGAGCCGGGTTCCATGTTTTAGATTTACTCTGTAACCCTGAGCTGATGTCTCTTTTTCTCTGCATGATAATTTGGAGGGGAGGAAAATCGTTAGCCAATCAATCATTATCGTTCCAATGAACTATGACTCCGAAGAATCATAGACTCCAGATTAAGTTTAGTTAATTTATTTCAAAGCCAAGAACAATTGGACATACAAGCACCTCAAATGAGGGTGTAGAAATATATTGGAACTGATACAAAACCAAACTTATGGGTGACATTAGGGCGGTGCGCAGGATACAGAAAATAATGGCTCCAACAGCTAGATTCTAGCAGAAACCTCTCAACTGACCTATATTTCTTTATAATCTGGCCTCTTAAGGCTCATTTACCGCAACCAACCCAATATCAGTGACATACAGCAACAATTATTAATTCAAAAATATAGTTTTTATATAATGATGGTACTGCCATTCAATAATGATCACAGAAGCTTTTTGTCATTATTTACACATACAACATATATTTGAACAGATATGCAGGCAGTTACCAGGATATCACCAGATCCTCCAACATATTAATATGCAAAACTACTACATTGTTTTGAACGTTTGACATTGACAATTGAACAATGAATAGATATTTGATCAGTAGATTAAATTATCATTGAATCTAATTTTGCCAATATCTTCATCTGTGGCTTTGTTGAAGGCAAGGTGATAACCATTTCAGCTCTAAAATCAAATAGAATAAATAAGTACACAGATAACCCCGCACTCAACCATTAACACATCAATCTCACCTATCATACTATCTTATTCTCTCTAGCACTCATACAAAAAAGAAGTACAGTCTTACCGGATAGATCATAATTATTTATTTGGAGAGTCCTTTCAGAGACATACACACCAGAGGGATCTGATGGGTGGGATCACATATAATTATATAATCTGTATCTGGTAAGCTGTTTATGATTTCTGCTAAGACTGTACTTCTTTTGTGTATGAGTGCTAGAGAAAATGATAGAGTATATAGGTGAGATTGAAATGTTGATGGTTGAGTTTGGGGTTATCTGTGCACTTACTCCTAAAACCAAGGCATTATTCAAACTAACAAGGATGAATTGCTCCAGCTGTAACAGAAATGTGAGAAAGAACAAATTCCACAACCACATGAAATCTACTAATGTTTCTAATTCAAGATTTTCCAAGGGAAAAATACAGGTTTGGCCTACAGAGTTCGGTCAACATAAGAAATGGCACATAGCGTCATGAAAGCACACATATAAATGAACATTATCACTGAGAACCCCCAAATCAAAACGTTACATAAGAATATTCATTGTGAGAATATTCATTAGCTACTTGTACGAATTCTACTTGGTAAAGTTTTCGTCTAACCACTTATAATTTCACCATTAATTTTTTCACGTATACATCGAAATATACTTCATACTTTACTTTTCATGTTACTGCAGTACACTTTCTAATGACCCACTGTTAACACAATAAAGGATTATATGCGGGCGCAAACTACCCATGAATATAAAGCACCACTACAAATGAAAGAGCAAAATCGGGCTCTAACAGTCTCCCCTTCTGATGACCAATGTGATCATATTCCTTTTCAACTCACTGTAGAAACAACCAACCTAAACAGAAGTTGTAGCCTGTCTTCCATGTCAAAACTTCTCTACATTCATGAGATTCTCATAGTGATTGCCCTGCAGTCTCTCCAATCCCCTCTCTCGCTGTCTAAGTGAATTCTCAAGTTGTCTTGACCTATGCTACTTGTAAGCTCTCAATGTTCCCATCAACAAGATGATACAAACCACAACTATTACTATTGGTTTTAAGATGTAACCAAAAATTCCTTTCCCAAGGCTTACAAACCAGCTTCCAACTTTACCAAATTCTTTACCAACCCTGCTACAAACTCCCTCAGTTGCCAAATCATGTACAGGTATCTCAGTGATATTACTTATATACTTCCTCGGATCTTTGCTATGGTCTAGAATATACACCGCTGAACCCTTAGCATTTTACAGACTCCACCCTCTTTTGCTAACAGCACGTCTAAAGCAAGACGGTTTTGCATCACCATAGCTCTTATCGAAACCATCTCTCCGTCTACGAGTAGCAATGACTGAGCTGTATTGTCTGACAACGTATCCACTATAGTTGACAACTTTTTAATTGTGACATAATTTAAAACCACTCCCAAACTTGGTATCATTGCTCCAAACACATCTCTTACAATCTCTCCTGCACTGGTACCACGTCTCTCTCTATGTGGTGGCTTTGCTGCTAAACTCTTCAAATCTTCCTCATGGTATATCTTAGGAAACACAACAGCCACATAACATGTGCCATACTAATTCAGTGGCAATCGGACGTACGCATATCTCCCACACACACAAAATACAATTTTAGCACCACCTGTACTGTCTCCTGTAAGAAATTCTTTGAGGAGACCTCAATTTTGAAGATATGATCACACACCCTGTCCCACAAATATCTTGTCATAGTATGTCTGCACTTGTCTGAAGCAAAACTTTCCCCGCTGCTTTCAGTCTCCAGCTATTAGACCATAACTTTCCATAGGTTTGTGAGCTAACTCTTCCTTAGTCCATTCAAAATGTCCTTTTCTACTATTAAGCTTAACTACTAATGATGTAGGTCTATCTTCTACTTGATCTACAAACTTCTTTTCTATGTAAGTTAGAAAGCATGTCAAATTATGTTTATGTGCCTAAGCTGTATCTAATGTAACAGTAGGTATGAAATACTTCCAATTCTCTCATATTGCTTGTAATAATCATAGTTATTAAGATGCCTGAAAGCTGGAACCTCTGAAAGCACTAAATAAGTGTTCGAAAATAGTACTTGTAATGACCCTTACTATAGAACACGTTAAGCAACAAACTACAAGTAATACCATACCCGATACCCTCATCAACAGACCCAGGTTATTGCATACACAAATAGCAATCTCTCACATCTATCGTATTTACATACCCATACAGCAACTTTGCATAAGCATTCAAAGTATAATTACCCTTAGACAAATCTATGTGCAACAAGCAACCAGTCTGTTCTATCAAGGAACTTTCAGCTCCTAATGTACCCTCTTTTGAGCTAGAAGAGGTAGGTGTGGATGTCCCATGTACTCTCACTCCCTTAACTTCAGCGTGTGATAATATAACAGATATAGTGACTACTACAGCTGTAACTATGATCACTCCTACTATAAGTGTACCTCTTATACACTTGTGACTATGGTGCGAATTTCCAGAGTTCATCTTCAACAGAGTTCAGATTGTGAATATAAGCGGATAAATGCAAGACTCCTTTTCTGCCTCTCACTGTTGCACAGAAAACGTCATACACAGTTGCTCAAAGTCGTGGAAATAGTTCTCACTCAGTTCGTGGCACTCTTATTTACACATCTGGAAGACTTCCCTAGCTCTCTTTCTTTTTCTATGGACAAGACCCTAATTTTAATGTTCTTCCACTCTGGCCTAGGTTACCTTCTTTTGAGCAATTTTTTTTACTTACAGCCCACACTTCAATTTACATCCCTTATGAGATCAAAGCCAATTTCTTCAATGACACGCTGCAAAAGTTCAATACGAAATGCTGCATTCTGCTGAGCTGGTTGCTGATACCCAAAAGTTAGAAACGTGAGATCTTCCAAAATAAAAGCTCCTTAAGCCACTAGGTCTTGGAGGATCTGGTACAGTCAGAGTCAGAACTCCATTAGCTTCTACTTCAGGGACAAACAGTTCAATTTCAATTATCAACACTGATGTTCCACACCTCACTCTTCCAGACCTCACTCTCCCCGACCGCACTGTTCCCAGCGTCTGTGATCCGGTAAGTCCACTCTGGGAAAGCATATCTCTGGCATGGTACTCTCACTCTCCTCTATCTCCTCAAGCGCTCCTGTGCTCGTTCTGTGTCACTTTGATCCCACTCAGCTGATTCAGATATGGGAGCAATATCTCTTTCCGGTGCAAGTCTCAGGTTCTGCCTTTCTCCTGCAACCTCAATTTTCTTCCGCAGCTGACCACTTTCCACACCAGTCTCTTCAGCTGAGTCTGACTCTATACCACTCACAACATTACCGTCTCTATCATAGTCTGTACGTGGGCCTTGTGTAGCGTGACCACCCTCAGCTCGACCTGGTGGGTATCCAGCCCCTTTAGGAACCCCCACTGATTGGCCAACCCTCTCCGTTGGTCTTGCAACCATGGCTGGATTCACTTCAGAGAGAGCAGCTGTTTCTTCCGAGGGTCCTGAAACTCTGCAGGTATGGGAGGCGTGAACCCAGTTTGGCAAACTTCTGCACTTCACAGCAGTATTCCTCACCAAGATCACCTGGTAAGGATCATGCCAACGTGCATCAAGATAGTACTTCCTCAGATGCTTCAGGACTAGGACCAAGTCCCCCCAGCCAGGGTCATGGCAGAGGTATTTTGAGTTGGTGCAGTCCCAGATTTAACCTCTATTGCAGTCAAATTGTGGCTCGGTCCTGTCCCATTATGACTGTTGACTCTCATTAGCACTTTTTGCTTCTTGGCACTATTTCTACTTAAAACTTTGAAACTCATATCTCTGGGTTCTCTTATTGGATTGTTGTCAATTTGATGTTCTTTGTTTATTACATTTCACTCTATATTTCCTAATTTGGGATTTCTATTGTTTTGCATTTCAACTTTATTGCTGTTTTGATTTTACATATATACTTAATACATTGCCTCTAAGTTAAAACTCTCTGCTCTATGCTATAGATGCTAAGGGTTTGAGCTCAGGTTAATTGAGTGATTTTGGTGATCCATCCTAACAAAGATTGGTGTTGTTGCTTGAGATAGGTACCTACCCCTCAAATAATAATCCAATGGCTTATATCATGATATTGGCACTTGTATAATGCATTTCTGCATTTGTATATACCTGTGGGTCTATCGAGAGAGAGATATAAACAATGTTTATTTAGATCATAGTCTTTAAAACCATACACAGCTTTTGGATCCTCATAGTGATAACATAATAAAAGACACATTTCATTTTAACACAATTTACAACAACAACAAATATATATATATATATATATGTATAAATCCATAAAATTCTCATCCATAAATTCTCATTTTTGGGAGAGCATTTTAAAAAGTTTTAAAATCAGCATCCCTCTTTTAATTTCTCCTTTATAAAGTCATGTATTGCTTTCAGGAACTTCCCCGAAGCGATTGCAATATCTGGGGATAGCATATCGATAAGAAGACAAGCCGCTTGAGCATGTGAATTCACCTTATATTTTAAAAATATTGGACATAAAAATACTTTCGGTATTGCTAAAATCAATGTGCAATCAAGCAGTATGTGTAAAATATCATTTTTTGCCCCTAGGCCACAATTACAAATATTATCCATTTGGATCAATGCTGCTTTTATTTTTTCTTCCGACTTCCAAGGATTAATCCCCACACGAACCCGTAGGATTTCGTGTCAGCCATTTGTTGGGCAATACATCCAGATATGGAAACCGGTACTCCCTTTCCTATGCGATCCTTACCCAGTTAACCGATCTTTTCTCCCTCAAATAGTCAAGGTCTTGTGATCTAGAGTATTGGAGCCCTTGTTCTCCAAGCATTCTCTTAGTAAAGACTATGTCCAGGGATGACTGCGAAAGGCTCAACTTTAGATGCGCCGCTATGGTCTGGAAGGTTTTCCTTACATCCCGTGCCCAACCAAGGCTGCTCGTTAGGATTTGCTCTCTGCACCATGTTCAGACCTTTTGCACGCCTTCTGGCTCCTGGCGTTTCCAGAATCTTAGTAGGGACATTTGGGTCTTTACATTCCAGGCTATAAGTCCTACCTCCATTCTGATTGCTTGAATCATGGTACTATTAGGTAAAGACAGCAGCATTTTTAAAATCTTTCCCTCTTACCGATCCCACACCCTTTTGCCACTCAAATACAGCACTTCTGCACCATACAAAACTTGCGTGGGGATCATTGCTTCAAATGCATTTAACATGGGTCTATGTGACATGTCGCCATATTCTTTGTTAAATTTTTTCAGACCGCAGACTGACGAAAAGGCTTTTACAGCTTGTGCCTCCAATTTATTTTCCCACTTCAGTGCACTATCATACCAAAGGCCTAGGTATTTATATTCGCTTACGATTTCTAATTTACCTTGTCCTAAGAACCAATTAAACATTTTATTTTTAACTCTCTTCCCAAATCGTGAGACCTTTGTTTTTTCCATGTTCACGGTTAAAAACTTTTTATCACAGTAATTTTTAAACACATTTAATCTTCTTTGGAGACCCATTTCGTTTTAGTCAAGGATCACAAGGTCGTCGGCGTAGACAAGACACTTTTGCCCAGATGCATCAAAGTACTGTTTTGCGATTCCTAATTTGCGAAAATTACCGAATCGCAAATTAGGAATCTCAAAATGGTATGCATCATTTTTTTCGCATTTTTTTTGTGATTCGGTAAAAATCACAATTTTTACCGAATCGCATAAAAAATGCGATTTTCAAATTGCGAATTCGCAATTCCCATTCATTCCTATGGGCTGAAATGCCCATAGGAATGAATGGGAATTGCGAATTCGCAATTTGAAATCGGAATTCAACAAAGCATTTCAAGGGTGGAGAGGGGGGTCCAAAGGACCCCCCCCTGCACCCATGAAATGCACTTTTACATGTAAGTTACATACACACATGTCCTAAGGACATGTGTGTCTGTAACTTAACAGTTTAAAAAATGCATTTTTGTGCATTTTTAAACAATTTTGCAAATTACCACGAGGTTCAAACTCGTGGTAATTTGCACTTGCAATTTTCAAATTCGCAAATTTTTTAACAATGATGCATTGCATTTAAGGAATAGCAAAATTGCGATTCCTTAAATGCAATCGCATTTAAGAAATTCGCAAAATTAGCGAATTTCTACAAAAACTAATGATGCATATCAAAAAGCATTTTTGGAGTCGCAAACGGCCGATTTTAAGGAATCGCACCGTTTGCGACTCCAAAAATGCTTGATGCATCTGGGCATTTATGTCTGTTAATACGAGGGCTTGCGCTTCTTTCAATTTCCAGCAATGCAGGGAGATCTGCTAGAAAAATTGAAAAAAGCAGGGGTGCCAACACGCACCCTTGTCTAAGACCGTTTTTTACAAGTATTTTGTGAGTAATGACCCCTTTGTATCTCTAATGACCTGGGCCCATTGGCAGCCCAGAGGCTACTGTTAGGAAAGATTCTTGGCTTTGTTGTGGGGTTTTTGTGTCTGGTCTGTGTAGAGATGGGTTTGTATTAGTAGGGCTTAATTATGATCCCTGCAAGGAGTCATTGTTGTAAGGGATTCTGAGTGTTAGAGGCTTTTTACCTTTACCTCGTTCAACATGAGTGAACTGTTTACCATTTCCTAGCTTGCACTGCTGTCTTGACATTGACTTTGGCACTGTTGTCTGCACCTAAAAGGGCAGAGTGAGAATAGGTCCCTACGCTCCCTCATATCTGGAAAGGCTGAATACCAGTTTTTTTAAAATTGAACTCAGACAAAACTGAGAATCTTTTTTGGTGCTAAATCTATCCCCGATCATGAAGTCTAGTAGACATCAGAGATGTGCTCTCCCCCCTGCCCCTCTATGGTGGTAGGATACTTGGGGCTAAATTTGAGTCTGAGCTTACCTTTGAACCTCAGATTAAAGCATTGTCTGGTTCTAGTTTTCTTACCCTGAGATCCTTGAGACGTATGCTGCACTTTATTCCCTTGGAACACCCAAAACAAAAATTGTGCATGCTTTGATCACCTCCAAACTGGATTACTCTAACAGTTTGTACTTTGGACTAACTATTTTTCTTATCAAGCATCTCCAAATTCTTCAAAACGCTGCTCCCCATTTGATCCTTAAAATCCCTCTCTGGGATTTGATATCAAGTCATTTGCGCTGGCTTCATTGGCTACCAATATACAGAAGGATCCAGTTCACGCCCTAACTCATGCATTTGGAATATTTAATCTAAAGGAACTTCATTATATTAAGCGCCGGTTTCATTTGTCCTTTCAGGTCCGCTCATTGCAATCTAACAACCTCAAACTGTTTCAAATTCCCCGCATATATAAGTCCAGAAGAGGCTGTTCCTTCGCCTACTTGACAGCCCGACTTCAGAATGCACTGGCTATAGCTTTGAGAAGTCGTCCTTCTGAAATTACTTTTTGAAAAGGACTGAAAACGCTTCTCTTCGACTCTGCTTTAATTACTTCCTAACTCTGGTTCTCGAATTCCGACCTGGTGGCGATCCTTCCGCTAGTGCCTGGACACCTTCTGAGGTAGCAGTGCGCGTTCGAAATGTTTTGCATTGTATTGTACTGTAGATTATCTGTCTAATCATGTGTTCTTTTGTAGCAATGACTATTGGTATGTGAGAGGAGAGTGTTGTTCTCTTTGGGAGTATCACTTTACCAACTGAATGGCTTTGATGCTGTATTATGTGTGCAAAGGTCGGTCTCGCGTGTTCTGTTGACTCAATGGCTGGGCAACCATGCGTTGGAAAGCGTGAGTCAGGTTGTACTATTGAGGAGCATTCTGAAGCCAACTATTTAGTCACCTTGCTGTACTGCTGTGATGGGCACGTGAGGGAGTAAACAGACTGTTCTGCCTTCTGTAGCCAGAAATTAAAAGGTGATTTATGTACTACAGGGCATTTATAATTTGTGCAATGGATGCGCCCAAAGTCTATCTACTTCATGTCTCAATTTCTTAAGGAAAGTAGAAAGAAGAAGATTTACCCTGTGATTCAAATCACTTAATCTCCCTGCACCTACCAAAATAAATAAATAAATGTGTCCTTGTGTAACGTCACTGGTGACGCTCATGTAAAGCGCTCCAATACCTTCGGGTCGAGTTTGCGTTATATAAATCTGCTAAAACAACAAAAAAGAGACGCAAGCACGCTAAAGGTAAAAAAAAGGGCCTTTGAATGTATTACTCGTGATATTTAATTGTGTAGGTACTAGTCCATCAAATCTAATGATTAAGCTTTATTTTTTATATTTTCAGTGTTATCAATGAAGAGCCCAATTATTTCATTAGTGATCGTCCAATTTGTGTTACTTTTTCAGAGAATACAGGAGAGCTCCATGCACATGAATTGGCCACTAATTAGAAATTGGATTATGCAGAATTTGTCATTCCCAGATTACACTTATGACTGCAAACTGTCTGCCAGGAGTCAGGAGTCTCTGGAGTAATACTTGTCTGAAACGAATGTGAAACTGCTGTTCCCACGGGAATGCCACGGGACCTAAGCGTGATTAGGGGTTAAGAAAGGAACATCAGGCACATGCATCAAGCGTTTTAGAATTCGTTAAAATTGCGAATCGCTAAAATATGGCATTTGCGATCGCAATTTGAAGAGTAGAAATGCATGAACCTTAATTTTGCGTAAATCTGTAAATTTTCGCAAAATTAAGGAATTGCTAAAAAATTCTGCGAAAACCATTGCGATTTCCCGTTTGCGATTCACAAGTAAAGAATCCCAAATGAGGAATCGCAATCCAAATGCATGAAAAATCGCAATTAGCGATTTTCTTGAAAATCGCTAATTTGCAATCGCAATTTAAGAAGGGACCCAACCAGGTGGTAAAAATGAGTGCAAATCAGAAACAGCTGAAGATCAACAGAAACATATATAAACACACCCACAATGAGGCCCCAGTTTCCAAAATGGCTGCTCTGTACCTGATGGCGAGGAGGATGAGGCTGCAAGCGGCTCAACAGAGAGGGAGGCAAATTAATGAGCGCATCTTCAGAATACGCGTCACTCTGCTTGGTCAGGAGGATGATGAAATATGAGTTGAGTTGAGTTGAGGAGGAATTTGTAGAGCGCTACTTTGCCCAAGGGCGTCAAGGCGCTAGAGATGGAATGAAGAGCTGTTTGGTGAAAGACGGGAGGGAAGATCAGTGGTAGGCCTGCCTGAAGAGCCAAGTCTTCAGAGCCTTTCGGAAGAGGGGGTGGGAGGTAAGTTCCTTAATCTCAGCCGGAAGTGTATTCCAAATTTTAGGAGCACAAGAGCTGAAGGCTCTGTCGCCCCATCTGGCTTTGCTGGTTTTTGGAACAAACAAAAGGTGTTTATTGGCTGAACGAAGTGCCCTGCTGGGGACATACGGAGTTACCAGGGGTTTTATGTCTTCAGAGCCAAGCCCGTGTAAGGCACGATGGGTGAGACATAAGACCTTGAACTCTATTCTGGCCTGGATAGGAAGCCAGTGAAGGTCCTTCCTAATAAGAGTGGCTGAGGCGAGTTTCGGGGCATCAATGACAAACCGAGCTGCTGCGTTTTGAACTGTTTGCAAACGCTGTATCTGGGATTTGTTAATTCCCAGGTACAGTGAATTACAATAGTCTAGCCTTGAGACTATATGACAAGTATAGGCTGAATGGCCAAATGATACATGATCTGATCCATGAACTGGACCCTATCCTGCAACGACAGACCCATAGGACCAAGCAATCCCAACGCATGTGCAGGTATTATGTTGCCTACATCTACTGGCATCAGGCACTTTTCAGGGAGTCATAGCAGTAGCAGGAGGTGTGTCTCAAAGTGCAATGTCACAAATATTGGCTGATTTTCTTGATGCTATGATGGTACAGATACACAACCACATAGGTTTTCCTACCACAGCCCATGAAATAGCTAGGACCAAGCAGGAGTTTTATCAAATTGCTGGCTTCCCCCAAGTACTGGGTTGTATTGATTGCACCCATGTGGCGATATGTCCCCCAGCAGCTCATGAATATATGTATCGCAATAGGAAAAGCTATCTTTCCCTGAATATTCAGGTGGTGTGCAATGCAAAGAACATTATAACGGACATCGTGTCACAATTCCCTGGCAGTGCACATGATTCGTATATCTTCAGGCAAAGTGGCATTCAGACCCGTCTAGCAAGGGGAGAGTTTGGAGAGGGACATTTGCTAGGTAATTATGTGCAAAACATCTTTCCGTTCCTTGTACAAATGTAAAACTCAAACAACCACTGACAGCCTTTCTACCCTCTCATGTAGGTGACAGCGCATACGCCTTGCGAAATTACCCGCTGACACCATATCTAAATCCAGCCACAGCCGCACAAAGGAGATACAATGCAGCACATATCTCTACGAGGAACGTGATTGAGCGCACATTTGGCCTACTCAAGAGCCGATTCAGACGCCTCCATAAGACCGGAGGTGCAATGAAATACATTCCCGTCAAATGCAGCCAGATAGTGGCAGCATGTGCCATGCTGCACAAAATTGCAAAAAAGGGAGGTTTGGAAGTGGAGCTGTCTGACAGTGACTCGGAGGACGGAAACCAACAGGTGCCACACCACCCTGCACAACAAGGCACAGGCGCAGCAGAAGGCCGCAGGCGCAGATTGGAGATTACACAGAATTACTTCTGAGGTGAGTACTGAAGACACAAACACATTCAATGAAATGCCAAGTATACTTTATGTAAATGTATTGTGACCGGTGAACATAAGCAAACAGCCAAAAGTGACTAATGTCACAATACTCATTGGAATTCGAAAACAAAGATAAATATTTAAATCAAATGTACTTGAAAGTCATTGATATGGTCACATCGTGTCAATGGTTAAATCACCATTTCCCTCAAAATGTCAGGATGGGAGACTAGCGTTTTTTCCCTCGAACACCCAGACGTCTGTCTTGCGCTGCATCTTCTTGCCTTTCGTTGGCAGTGGATGGGGTAGCGCTGCAAGTAGTGTGTCTCACAGCAATTGCAACAGGCCCTGTGGTACTGCTCATGCTTGAGGCACACTCACTACTGTCATCCTGTGCAGTCATGTGCACTTGCCTACCAGATACATTCATCAGGTCTACTGCATTAGTCACTTGATGCAGTGCTTTGGCAACATCTCCACTACAGTGACACATTTCCGTCTGCAAAGTCACTGATCTACGCGCCAGCAGTGTCGTGGTTGTGGCCAGTCTATTGTTGGTCTTTCCTTGGTGTTTGAGTTGCTGCATCAGTTGGCGGTGCTGTCTGTTGCGCGCTGCATCCCCCTCCTGCATGACCTTTGTGAGTTCCTGGACACTACTGGCCAGTACAACAATGTTGCCTGACATCTGTGCAATTTCCTCCTTGACTAACCGAGTGTTCTTGCTCTGCAGGCGATGTGAGCGGAGCATCTGTCCCTCCAAGCCACCCCAGACTGGATTTCTCGCCTCCACCTGCTGTGGTCTGCGTGCTCTGCGTCTTCTCCTTTGCGATCTACAAAAGCCTCTCCGGATCTGTGTTGGTGTGGGTGTTGCGATGTCTGTTTGCCGTACACGGACTGCAGGTGCAGCATTGCCCTCATCATCAGAAGCCATGGGACGCAGTGTTGGGACAGGTGCCCTACGGGAATGAGGCATACATGACTGCGTAGTTGGCAGAGCTGGTGTGTCCTCATGTTCTGATGCGCTGCTGTGTTGCATTTCCTGACCATCAATGTCCCCGGCCTCATTGAGTTCTGCATCTGTGAGGTGAAACAGTGCAAAACGGCATCAATGTATGCTTGTGAGCTCATGTCACAGTTCTAATTTAATAAAATTATACATATTCTGAACATCTGCTACAGTATTTCTTACCGTTTTGGGCATTTCTGTGTGTGTGTCATTTTCAGTACTTAGCCTGACTACAACTCCCATGATGCACTTTCCTCAGTAATCTAATAGGATACAGGCTTTACAGTGTGTGCTTATGCTGTGCTCTGCTGACATCCTGACTTATGTACTTGGGGCTATTGACACATGCATTTCTCTTACCTGCTGAGGTGTGTGCAGCTCCGGAGGTGTCCAGCTGCGTGACTCCAACAACTGCTTCAGGCTGGATGGTAGACTCCACCAAATCCTCAATGGGAATGTTTCCTGTGTGTGGTGGTGTGCCCCCTCCTGTCTTCTGTGCCTCTTTCATACGGTCTGCAATGCTCGCCTTGGCACGACTGCGTAAATCGTACCATCTCTTCTTAAGTTCCTCTGTTGAACGGTGAGTGACCCCAATGGCATTTACTTGGTTCTGAATCCGGATCCATATTTTGCATTTTTCCTGCTCTGGAACCTTCAGTGAGGCTTTCCCAAACAGCTTGTCATTGCTGTGCACTACACCCTCAATTAGAGTCTCTAGTTCTTTTTCAGAGAATTTCATTTTTCTCTTCCTTGAACTTTGGCTGTCCTGTACTTGGTTGTCAGCTTCCATTTTGCAGTTCTTTCCAGGTGTAAAACAGTCTCTCTCCCTCTCACTCTCCTCTGCTCCCAGAGCCAGCTCCCTCCTTCTCCCTGAGCCTCAGCAGTGAAAATGAGGCTTGGACAGCACATTTCCTGGTTGTGATGTCATCAACATGCATCAGTTTGCGAATTCGCTAATTGCGATTTCGCTATTTGCAATTTCGCAAATTGGGAAATCGCAATTTTTTCTGCGAATTTTACCGATTCCTTAAAAATTCGCTAATTTTTTCATGCATTCCATTTTGCGATTCCTTATTTGCGATTCCTTAAAAATCGCTAATAAGGAATCGCAAACCCATTCAATGATGCATGTACCTATTAGTATGGCAGGGAAAGGTCACTATGACCTAGCTGGCTTGGAATGTCAAGTATAATATAACATCACCTGAAAGTGTAAGGGTATTCTCTCAAGAAGCAAGACAGCTATTTGCTAAACTTCCCATGCTTTTTTCACTCGAGACTAGCCATTTAGGGCCATATGTATCAAGCAAAATTGCATTTGCAAACGCTGAAATTTGCAGAATTTCTGCGTTTGCGAATGCAATTTATTAAGGCAAAATAAGTAATCGCAAAATTTGCAATTCCTTATTTTGCGATTGCATTTAAGGAATCTCAAATTTTGCGATTCCTTAAATGCAATGTAAAAAGCACCCAAAAAGTGCAATTTAGCCTTAACCACATGCGTGCGGCGGTTATTTTTGCGCTGTGCGGCTTTTTTCTAAAAGCCGCGTTACACGACGAGCTCAGCTCGTCATCCGCACACGACCACCGTGGCTGATGACGAGCTGAGCTCGTCATCAGCAGCGAAGGGGTTAAGGAATCACAAATTACCACCAACTTCAAGTTGGTGGTATTCAATACATATCTTTGCTGAGCACTTCCAATGACTTCTACGTATGTACAACACTATTCCGTCAGTCCAAATGTATTTAGTAATTGTCCACAGTATTTAGATTCCAGAGTGTCCAAAATCAAATCCAAGTTAGTAGAGTCGCCTCTATTAAAACACCAAAGTATGTTGTTACAGCATCATTTCCATTTATTTCAATCCTGTTTTCCATCAATCAAAAAATAGCAGCCAACACGTGTTTCGTCTGGCATTAATGCCTTTCGACTTCTTCAGGGCTGTAAGCCAAGAAGATAGTGATATTTACAACTCAAGATTTATAACACTATTTGCATTTAATGATTAGGGTCGGGTGAACACCTACGTGTAGGGTCAAGTTCATAGGATCCATGTGATTTGTACAATAATCAAATTGTAGAACGCCCGAATATGATAGTGCATACCCTGGTGTAAAGATAATACAAGAAAAGACCCAAAGTCCCAAAGTTGTCAGTAATGGGTATATAGAAATTATTTACCAGATTAAGTACTCTTCATATAGGATTTCCAGTCAAATATATACAAAAGTCGGGCTCTGAAACAATAGGAGGCAATCCTTAGTTCCGCAACTTATAGGAGCTTCCACCATCGGAAACGATAGTTATACTAATAGAATACTCACTATAGTGAAAGTAAAGTAAAAAAGTAAAGAAGATCCTCAATTGTATAAATCCACTGTAGTAATCCAATCACTATACACGCGCCAAACACTTCCTGTAACAAAATAAGTACAGTAGTCTCACTAAAACATCCTAGTAATCAAGTGACAATTGAGGATCTTCTTTACTCCTATAAGTTGCGGAACTAAGGATTGCCTCCTATCATTTCAGAGCCCGACTTTTGGTTATATTATTGGAAATCCTATATGAAGAGTACTTAATAAATGGGGAGGTATTCCTTAATTGCAAATCGCAATTTGCGATTCGCAATTAAGGAATATGTAGGATTCGCAACATTTATTGCACATCCTACATACATAGTATTTTGCGATTCTCAAATAGCGATTCGCAAAAAATCGCTATTTGAGAATCTCAAAATTACTTTTTGATACATATGGCCCTTAATCTTTTCTGTCAGCTGAAAGTAATGAAGCAGTTGTCTGACATGGCTTAGTATGCCATTCAGAAGAACTAGAAGGAGGTTGTACATAAGGCTACGTGTAGGTATGCCCTAGGTAGGTAGCAACGGGGTGCTGAAAAGGGGATGTAGCCTCAGTGGATGGTTTAACATTGTCTAGAATGGGGCAGGCAAAAAACATTCTACCATGTGGGTGATAGTGGTCTTTAAAGATTAAAGATATGAGCCATCACAATCATTTTGTATTGTAGATGGTTGAAGCAGTTCTAAAGCCCAGGGGGATGTTCTAACTCCTAGATGCTAGGACAGCGAAGGCCTGCTTTCCAGCTGTGTCTTTAGTTTGTCCTGACTCCTAGTAAGCTGCTGGCCACATAGGATGAATAGTTTCTGAGACAGATAGTTGGGGTGTTGATATGAATGACCCGCTAAGTGATGTAACTCTTCCTGAAGATGATGCTGTCTTAAAAGAGGAATCACTATAGTTCCTTCAAGGTCAGGGTGGGCTGCAATGCATAAACTACTGCATTAGATCTAGACACCCCTTAGGGTGCATCTAGGGTGGACAGATATGTGATGCCAACTTTTTTCACCTTGGCTCCACTCTGTAGCATGCAGAGGGTCTCAGCAAAAGTTGACTGTGAACTAGTTGCAGCAAGCCGAGAGCAGTTATATAGCGAGTACATGGCCCAATAGACGTGCTTTAGACAGCTAGAAAACCTAGCATGAATTGGTGAAACAAAAAAACGTACATTGTTGAGATACAGTTACTGACACAGTACAACATAAATGATTACAAATAAAATAAAAAACTACTTGCATACATCATCATTATATATGTGTGTGCGTATTCAAGCTATGCAATGTTTACAGATGATGTTACTCAAAGACTTAGCCATGGGTGGAAAAAGTGCAGAAAACTTCATCAAGTGTCCAAAGGGCAGGGTAAGAGAGAAGTATCCAGAGCTGCTCTAAAAGAAATAGAGGAGACATTAGGAGGTGATTATGTGGTCATTGACCTTGAGACTGGAGAAGAAGAGGATGGTATGGATCAGGAGAGTGTATAGAGATACATATTTTGAACGCAAAAAAGAAAGATTGATGCAAAGACAATTGTTTATTGAAAGCAGAGGTCTTAAAGAGTAGCGTTTACATGGTGCCGAGGAAGCAAGGTACAGAATTTTCAGTTTTTATTAAACATTGTGAGAAGATCTGCAGGGTAGGATTTTGTGGATTAAGCAGGCTGTTTCATAGATACATCTCAGTGAGAAACTATTGTATAGAAATGAGCACGAGGCCATCAGTTGTGGTTGAGTCATTTGCGCCTAGAGACTAGTTGATCTGTCGCATGTACAGCTCCTTTGAGCCAGCCAATTGTCTTGGGATCCATATATGCACCCAACACTGCACAGGGCACCTTCCTATAGGACCTTTCAGGGGCACTACTTAGATGGAGGGAAGTTATGTGGCCACTCGGCGGTGATTTTAATGCTGTGTTAGACGTTGCCCTTGACAGCTCCTTTACCCCTCTTAATACCACTACAGCCACGTCTAATGCACACTCGCTTAAGTCTTGGATGGATAACTGGGCACTTTCAGATATCTGGTGAGAGCGACACCCTCACTCCAGGGTCTACTCCTTTTATTCATCGGTCCATAACTTACATGTACGCCTGGACAGAATCCTTTCCTCCGGGGCACTGCTTCCTTTGATCCAATCCGTTGACTATCTCGGGCAGACGCATTCGGATCATAACCCCTTGGTTCTGTGTTCAGCCAGGGAGGTGCAGCCCCTCCCAGCTTCTACCTGGCAACTACAAACAACTCCCTTGGAGGACCCCGCCTTCCGGGGTGCACTAGAGGCGACGGTGGCCTCTTACTTCGCACTTAATGAGGCTTTCACTGACTCACTCGTCACTGAATGGGAGGCCTTCAAGGTGGTGATCAGGGGACACTGCCTTGGGCTAACCTGGAACGTTCGCCGACAGCTAGACACTTTGCTCTCTGCCATCAAGAAGCGATTACTCCGGCTCGAAACACAGGTCCCCGGTGGCCTAGACCAGCAAGACCAATTAGAGTCGGCTCATTCGGAACGCGTGGTCCTACTTGAGGTATTGCGGTGCCACAACTTTCTAGCACACTCTGCCCGCACGCACTCCTTGGCGGACAAGGCGGGAGGACTAATGGCTTACCTGATCCGGCAGGAGCACCTGCAGCGCCCGTGCAGCTACTAGTGGATGATCTCCCTCGTGAGCGACACACCTAGAGAGACATTCATGCACTGATGACGGATCATTACGCCGCGTTGTATGGGGCCCGGAGGGGTGGAGACGCTCCGAGTGGGGAGTCCTTCTTGGACACCGTGGAGCTGCCTACTCTTACCATAGAGCAGTTCCTCGACTTAGACTGCCCTCTTGCCGAAGACGAGGTAAAGGAGGAGCTGCGCTCTCTGTCTTCCGGGAAAACGCCGTGCCCAGATGGCCACCCGGCTGAGTTTTTTAAAACCTACGCCGATCGCTGGACCCCGCATTTAGGGGCTGATTAGGATGGAGGATTTTCCGCATCCTCCGGGCCGGCGGAAGCCACCGCCGGCCCGGAGGATGCGGAAAATCCTCTGCGGACCCACCAAAGACCCACCGCCACATTAGGATGGCTGGTGGGTCCTGGTTTCAGTCCGCCGCTTTTCCGACGCGGTTGACTTACAACCACGGCGGAAAAGCTGTAACATGGCTGGCGGTGTCTGTCAGACACCGCCAGCCATATTAGGATAGAGTAAAAGAGATGCTTTTCCACAGCAGCTTTTCCGCCGTGGAAAAGCATACAGAATTTGACTTTGGGGGCCCGTTGCGGGCCCCCTGGGTGAAGGGGGGGGGGTGGGAGGTGCACATGGGGGGTACCCATGGTACCCCCCTGCATTTGTATGCAGAAATCGGCAGGCACCGCGCGGTGCCTGCCGCTTTCTGCATACAAATGCAATGTATGCATTTTTAACATTGCGGCAGGTGCAGCTTGAAGCTGCACCCACCGCAATGTTAAAGATATAGGATGTGACTGCCACCCTGGCGGTCACATCCTAATCTGCACGGAGGGAACGCCGCTGCCCATGCGGACGTTCCCTCCTACTCTGGGGTCGCGGACGGACTCAAGTCCGTCCGCGATCCTAATGAGCCCCTAACTTTCTCTTTTCGACACAGCGGTCTCTTAGGGGGCGCTGCCTCCAACCATGCGCACAGCCAACGCGGTCTCATTGCTGAAACCCGGCAAAGATCCAACGTCCCCGAGCTCCTATCGTCCGATCGCGATTCTAAACACAGATTACAAAATCCTCGTGAAAATATTGGCCAACCGTTTAGCTCCACTAGTCCCTGAGCTGGTGCACTCTGACCAGAACAACTTTGTCCCCAATGCAACACGGTCCTAAACCTTCGACATTACTTCCGGGTGGCGGAGTATGCCCGGCAGTCTGGCCCTGATCAGGTTGCATGATGTTAGACCTTGAAAAGGCTTTTGATTTGCTGGCCTGGAGTTTCTTGTTCGCTGTTCTATCCCGATTTGGGGTGGGGCCATATTTTCTTAGTATGGTGCAGTTGCTATATCACGGACCATCAGTTTGGGTCCGTACAGGGCCCTATCAATCAGACCCCATCCCGGTGCTTCGTGGGACCCGGCCGGGCTGCCCGCTCTCCCCACTTTTATTTGCGTTGGCCGTGGAGCTGCTGGCCGCTCACATACGCGCCCATGTAGACATGGGAATCCCGTTAGGGGACGACTAGCACACCATATCGCTCTACGCAGATGACCTGCTACTCTATGCGCGAGATCTACACGACATTCCTGACATGCTTGACCAGGCCCTGAGCCACTTTGCGCGTGCATCGGGACTTCGGGTCAATGCCTCAAAATCTTTTCCCTCCCCATTCATAAGGGAGACACCTCATCCGGGACAGGTTCTGGGGGGTACTCTGATCACCTGATATGTAGGTTCTTTCTGTATCTGGGAGTTAAAATATACAGAACTAAGGCTGATCTTTTTGATAGTAACATCTTCCGTGGTACCACGGCAATCCGGTCACAAATGAGTTTTTGGAAGACTCTCCCGCTGGCGATCTCTGGGAGGATTGCACTTGTAAAAATGGTGGCCCTTCCTCATCTACTTTACTATTTTACCACCTTACCTCTTATCATCCCTCCCTCTTTCTTCAGGCAGTGGGAAAGGACAGTGAGGGATTTTGTATGGGGCACGTCGCGCCACTGAGTATCCATGGGGAAACTCTGCCTCCCTGCCGCCCTGGGTGGTCTGGCAGTCCCTAATTTCTAACATTATTATATAGAATCCCAGCTGCAGTGGGTTGCCAGATGGATGTCACCTTGATACCTCATAGACACAGCTTCACTGCAACCCCCGCTGTCGCAGAGCTCCCTGTTAATGATTTTTCATCCTTGCTCCAAACTCAAACCCCTGACGTGCTCCTGCACAATGTAGCACACCGATGCTTCAGAACATTTCTTTTTATCACTAGGGCCACTATACCATACGGCCCTGCCATCCCACTGCTGGGAACTCCGCGGGGAGACAGCTACACCTAGACAGCGGAGCTACAACATTGGGCCTCTAAGGGTATTGGGGACATAGGTGACTTGTTTCAGGATGGCTCCCTTATCCCCTATCAGGAGCTCATATCGGAAGGGAACCTATGCCCTGGGAAGTTCCTAATACATCGAGCACTTATTGCTTCCCTGGTGTGGGGGACCCTTAAGCAAGAACAACCCAGGCACTGCATAATACAATACCTTCATGTGATGGGGACAGGGCAGCACCTGATACGTTGGTTCACATCTTCCATTAGACAGCACACAGAAACCGATCTCACCCGGCTTAGGCAACCCTGTAAGGAGGGTCTGGGTAGAACTTTCACAGATAAAGAATGGACCACTGTTAGGGGCAGCCCCACATACATCCCATGCAACCAACAATTTAAACAGATACAATTCTTTGTTTTGCACCGAGCTTACCTCACTCCCGTCTAAATCAACAGGTATTTCCGTCGAAATGACGTGAACTGCCTCCGTTGCCAACACATAGAAGCTGACATTCTCCATATGTTATGGTCTTGCCCTATCCTGCACGACTACTGGTCCCACGTAACCACTATCCTGGTGGCTTGCACCTCTCGGGTTATTCAACCCTGCTGGGAGTTCCACCTACTGCATCTATTCAGCGGAAACAAGAAACATCAGGCCATCACTAGATTTTTAGACCTGGGGCTAATAACAGCGAACCGTCTCATAACCAAGAGATGGAAGTCCCCTCTCTTGCCCCCCACAATTGCTTGGCAACAATCTCTGCTGAACTTGGCCAGGGTGGAGGGGAAGGAACTCCAAAGGGAATATCTCCTTGGCTTACACAAACTCCGCATAGCACATCAGTGGGATGCTATGGTACTGAACCTTCAGGAGATGGTCACTGGCGCAGGGGGTTCGTATGAGCTGACGGAGGCTGGCACTCAAGGTTCACCTCTGGCACTCGCATAGACTGAAGAGCACTGATTTCCAAGCGTCTTGAATCCTGTCCTTGCCACTGGGTTTGGCAAACTCTAGTCCTCTTCTCCCCCCCACCCCCTGGGTTCTATTAGGTGCAGAAACAGGTCACAGGCGTCTCCTCCCACGCCTCATTATCTTATGTTGTCCTTATTATGTTGTACCCTATGTCCACGGTTGACGCATAATGCGCCATGCTCTATCTGTGTTCATATACTCTGGCGATGCTGTCTTTGGGTCTAGATACCCCCTTCTATCAGGGGGTGTGGTTCTTGGACTCATGCAATGGACTACCATGTAACTCAAAAGTCATAAATTGATTGATGGCGTATTTGTATATGTTATATTGACTAACGCTGCCACATACACACTGTACGTTGTCAGGATTCTTTCCCTAAAAATGTGCAAAATGCTAAAAATGTTAATAAGCAGATTTAAACAAAATGTACAGCTACTTTGAGGGATCCAAGATGGATTTCAGAAATGGAATTTTTATAGTTAAGTCTAGACAAGACCATGGACTAAATCACTACTATGAGGTCCTGTTCAGGTGTTAAAGGATTTAAACCACAAATAAGATGATTTCATCCACCTTGAAATACCCCTCAAGCCTCCCTCGTTTGGAACATGCCACCATACTTGGAACCATTTTTACCCAAACCACAATCCACATTATTACCATAAAGGTGGGTAGAGGCAAGCATCCTGCAAAGTGTCCTTGCCTCTATAAACAATGTTCGCCTCTATTGACTACAATGGAATCGCCTGCCATAAACACCTCACTTGACCCTCCTTGTACACTATATAAATATCTTTATTCGGTATTTCATAATAGAAATCCATAAAAGCAATGTTATCCATATTATTACAAAAGTTAAAAAAAGAATCAATTATACAGTAAGACTGAAGAAGAATGGTTAAAAGTAAATCACTTCACATTACATTGAGTTCATTGTTCTGTGTTATGAGCATCTTCCTCACAGTTTTTTTCTGTGCTTAAAAATACATTTCAGAAAATTAACAACATGATAACAGGTAGATTCAGAGTCTAAAAGCTAAAGACGTAACATGGCAGGGCGACACTGTCTAAGACCCCACGATTTCAGCAATGGTAGCAGCCAAATTTTGCGATGAGCATAATAATACTTGCAGAACAGTACTGTATGTATAGTAGTCTGGACTGATGTGTCATCGCAGGGACAGAAACCTAAGGTTGGCTCCCAAGTGTTTCTCATGGGAAAGGCTACTAACCGGTGGAAAAGGTTTAATCTAAATCTGGTTAGTAAAAATCGGTCAAAAATACCAATTTCAAGCGTTAGATAAGGCTGGATTGTAGCGGTGGACTGAACCATAATTGCATGGTGGACAGAGGCTTTCCCTATTTCGCTGACGAGCCTTAGTCCATCTAAATGGCCCAGAGCCATTGCTTTCAGGTCCTTCTTAGATATCTCACTGATCTTTGCTGGTGTAGTGTAGTATATCTCTAAGCCTAAGTCAGTGAGAAAGTTTCTAATATAGACAAGCCATCTTATTTTTGCCGAATGATCTAGTGCCATTGAATCTGCCAGAATCCCTTTAGTTAGCATGTTTTTATCGGAGGTCCAAATACGCCGCCACAGTAGCAATGGTTGGATTTTTGCCAGGTCCTCTATATGTGGTATGCCTAATTCAATGTGGGAAGCGTATGTAGAAATTCGTCTTGGTGCCGCAAGGAGGAATCTTAAAAATGAGTTTTCTGCCACCTGTAGAGCACAGACATCCACATGCCCTCAGACGCCAGCCCCATACAGAGATGTTGTCTGGCATTTAGCATTGTACATTTTCAGTAGTTCCACAGGCGACCGTTTGCCCAGTTTTTGTGAAAAGGACATCAGGGCAGCTATTGCCCTCTTAAAACAATGCTTTCTGGCCTCGACTGCCGCTTTCCAGTTCAGTTTTTCGTCTATTGTAATGCCTAATAGGGATACTGGGCCGTCACTTCAAGTTTTTGGTTATTAAGGGATATATCCCTGGGCCGTTTTCTCCCTTTACCTGCCACCATTACAAAGGTCTTCTTGGTGTTAATGTAGAGGTCAAGACTGCCCATGAAATTTGCGTACCTGGACAGTACGGGCCAGAATGACGGCGTCGTCTGCGTAGAGCAGAGCAGGAATCAGGCGTTGTTTTACTTTCGGGAGGTCTGGGCCCCCCTTAAAAGCTCTGTCTCCAAGCTGTTTGTATACAAGGAGAATTAAAAGGGGGCCAGGACACATCCCTGCCTAACTCCACGCTCTACTCCAAAAGGTGCAGACAACTCGCCCCTCAAACCGGAACGGACTCTCGCCTTGGAATATAATTCGCTCAGAAAGTCTAAAATAAGGGGGGTCCACTCCCATTTGTGACAATACTGACCAGAGTTTTGAGTGGGACACGCAGTTAAAAGCTGCGGACAGGTCCACATACACCATATTGAGCTTATCTTGTTTTGCGTGAATGTATTTTCCCAAGATCATTGATAAATTTAGGGCCTGCTCTACTGTGCCGAAACCTTCCCGGAAGCCAAATTGTAAATCGGACAATACACCCCTTTCCTCTACCCACTGCTGGAGTCGCTCGAGGATGACCCTGCCAGCAACCTTGCCCAGCGAGTCCAACAGTGAGATGGGGCGATAACAAGTAGGCTCCTGGCGGTCTCCCTTTTTAAAAATTGGGACCATGATGGACTTTGTCCAGGATTCCAGGAGCCCCTCTTTTGCGGCTGCCGCACATACCCTGGTAAGTATGGGGGCCCAGATGTCCATGTTGTATTTAAAGATGTCCACCGGGACTCCATCGGGCCCCGGAGCTTTTCAATTTTTACTTAATTTTAGGGTCAAAAGGACCTCAGAGATATCAAATTCTATTGAAATGGGGTATACGACACTAGAGACTACACTAGAGATGTGTTAGGTGGCACTCCAGTGTGGACTTTTAGAACACCACTAAACTAGTGAAAAAAGACCCCTGAAAACATTCTGATAGCAATGATGTCTATCCACAACCAAGTGTGTTTTACAGCAGCAATCTACAGGTAAAAACTCTACTTCTCTTCAGAGCTGCCGTGCTTGCCTATTCAATTTTACTGAGTCACTGTTGTGAATATGTCTTATCTACAGTAAGCCTTATCTTTTCTGTTTGAAAGCTGATAACATACATTAGTGCAATAAAGATAATCTATGCCCAAAAGAAAGAGGTGGCCTATTCAAGGACATGAGTCTATAGGTTGGCCTGCTCAAACTTCTGTCGAAAGGACTAGTCACTCCCTTAAGTGCAAACACTGAACTACCCTTTTGTCTTGAGTGTGTCAGAGGGGCCTAAGAACATATGCAATATAATGTAGCGTGAGTGAAAGAGCTGCTGTAGAGATGGTGCAGCAAAATAGCATAAGAAACACTGACAAAGCCAATGGGCTATTCTAAGGCGCCTGATCATTGAGGAACACAACATAATGGAACACGTGCACACATTTCACAAATGTTAATGTTAATTAGGATTTGTAGCGCGCATAATCACCGGCAGGTCTCTAAGCACAACAAATATACAGAGAGTAACATTCACAGGCATTAATGCAAACAGGCCAACAGTAATGCATAGTTATGTGAAGTAAGGGCACAAAGGGATGTGCATTAGCGGAGCGGAGCACAGGATGGTCTGCATTAAGGTGCTCAAGGTGAGGTCCAGCAGGAAAGCACAGTGTGATGCATCAGTGGGTCAGCATTAGCTGGATCCATAGTGAACCAGGAAGCACCACTGATTCAGCTCAGGGGAACACCACAGGATGATGTGCATCTGGGGAGCATGGATGCCCTCAGAGGTGCACAGTGTGAAGTGGAGCACCAGATCATATACAGTGCAAAAGCATAAGGCACTCTGATGGGATTCTTGATGCGTCATGGTCCAAGTTCAAACTGGGATGTCTTACAGACAAGGCTCTACATCTCAACACACCATCTCCCCAAACCTACTAAAAATCTCCAATGTCCAACAAGGACTACCAAGCAAGGGTCCACGCTTCCTTAAAAGCCCCAGAATTACGCCAGCCTATGCTCATTCTCAAGGACTGCCATCACATGATAGAACTGCCCCCAAAGGACTTGAGGCTGAACACAAAGATGATGCCTTCCCATCAACAGATAAATCTCATCTTTTTAGGTGACATCTCCCTAATATGTAGCAAACTGAAACTTTCAGTCTTTTTGTTTATGCAACCTGTTTGTTTTGTTGCACCAAAAGGTGATGGTTCCTCTAATGTTACTTGTAAGAGACTGTTCAATTGTACAGCGCTTAAGAAAACGAATTTAAAAAGAAAGTGATGCTGTTGGACTTTGGGCAGAGATGTACACTTTTCACAAACAAAAGGTATTTGAATGGGAAAAACGACGAAAGTCATAAAACAAGGTATAAACAAGCAGGCACCGGCTATCAGACATTATTTATTATTTATCGTTAAACTATTTTAAGTAACACTCCTGGATCATAGAAAGCATCAGATGCTTTAAAGAGAACTCAGTGCATTACATCACCGTGTAAGATAAACAATGACGCAGCAGATTGCATAACAAAGAATAATCTGTGCCTTTCAGAGAAACTGCAGTTAACAAACATCGCATTTCAAAAAAGCAACGCAATGAGTGTGCATTAGGGTGGGGAATAAAAATACAAAAAAAACACATTAATTCAAGAACAGACGAGGAAAGTGAGTTTTCAGGAATTTCCTAAAGGTGAAAAGGTGGAGTTTGCCCAATGTCCAAATGCAGAATTTTTAGACCTTTAGCTGGGGTATGTTAGCTTTATATCGAGTCATTACATCGCTACAAATGTCTTTACTTGACTTCTCAGGTTAGTTTTCACCCTTTTACTTCACCGGTCTTCACTTTGTAGGTAAGAATTGTTTAAAGAGGTGGCTTAACACACCCACCATGTGCAAGGAAGTAATACACCTATCCCCAAACCAGGTAAAGACCCGACCAATCGTACATCTTGCCATCCGATAGCGCTCTTAAACATGGACACAAAACTCTGCATCAAAGGTTTTGCCCTACGATTAGACCCTCTTCTCTCCGGTCTGATAGACCCAGAACACTTTGGATTAATATGCCGCTGCCAGGGAGTAGATAACGTTAGGCGCATTGCCCACCTGGTTCAAAAAGTGCATATATATAATACCGTCTCTGCTACTAGCTTTGGATGCAAAGCAAGTGTTTGCCTGGGTTAGTTGGCCTTTTCACCACGTGTTCTTGAATGAAATACTTGGACCTGTAATGATTGATCAAATCATGGAGGCATACACTCCCTACAGCAGTTATTAGTATTAATGGCCAGCTCCATCATGCTTGCGAGAGGTACCAGAAAGGGTACCCTATCCATCCTTCAGTTTGCTTTGGTGGTAGAGCCCCTGGCAATAAGGATCAGGCACTCAGACAAGATAACGGGTGTTCTACTTTGGGGCAGATATTATATGGTGCACTTTTTCACTGGTGACCTGCCCCTTACATTAACCCATCCCTCAGTGTTCCTGCCGAATTAGTGAAGGTCCTGTTATGTTATGCAGATTTGCAGCGTGTACTATATCCGGGAGAGTATCCTAGTGCTGAACAGGTGTGAGTCTAGCAAAACTTAGGGCCTGGGGTCGTGGCCGGGCAAGATGGCTGATCGGACGTAGCTCGTCTCGGCTCCCGGTCCGCGCACTGTCTCGGTGGGGAAAGAAGCGACTGCGGCAAAATAGAAACGCCGCTAACGAAGCATGTCGGCATGCGATGATGTGAGGCAACAGCGGAGATAATTTGCGCGCATTGATCACCGCGAGAACAGCTGCATTTGGCTTTGCTGCCTCAGAGGGGGAAGGCACTGGAGGCTAAAATGGCGGCGTGAGACCTGCGGCGACGGGAGCCCTTCCCGAATCTATATTGGCAGTAAGGACACAGCACCCCCATATGTGGAGCGGAGCACAGTTCAAGGTAGCAGTTGACTCGGGGGCTATAACGGCGGCAAGATTAGTTATCTAACTCAGCTTTCACCTCCCCGCGTGTGCCTGATTCCAAAATGGCGGCCACGCTTCCCTAAATGGCGGTGATCTTTAGCGCTAGCAATTTGCTGCCCAGAGCCACCTGCTGTCTCCGCACCGGGGGGGGGGCTCATCAAGCGCTGCAATTCGTTTCTACACTTCATTAGTCGTTGTGGAGCTGGCGCATAGTTGCAAATACCCTGCTGGCTAGAGGGGTTGCTACTCACCACTGCTTGATGTCACCACGCTTGCAAACCTCCCCCTAACTGTGGGAACCACCAGCGCATGTAAACCACTGCTCACAAAACCTGCACTGGCAACCTTGACCGCCCTAGTCTGGCACCTTGCTGCTCCCACTGCAGTTCCTCATAACTGGCTCCTTCTGGCTGAAGGAGCAATACCTCAAGGCTTTCTTCATTTCCAAGGGCATTAACGCGCACCTGATCGTCGTGCTCCCACGTGGTGATGGTAGCCTCCCCTGTGCGCTGGAGGACTGCATAGCTGAATCCCTGAGAGGAGTCCTCCGTTAGTTCCAAAGTACGAGTCCTTACAGCACGGGGATCAACACTTCCAGCACCACCTCATGACGCTTCCCAGTCGGAACCTTGCACACTCCATTCTGGACACGCCTGCGCAACTCTGAAGGTTTAAGCCTTATGCCGCCTAAGAAGACAACGAGCAAGAAACCAAATAAGGTCTCAGACTTCTTCTCGACTGCAGAAAAACGATCTATGCTACAAAGAAACGCAAGCTCTGCAGCAATGGCTTTTACTAAGGCAGAACTCTCAACCATGTTCAAAGTCTTCCACGGACCAACTGCGATCAGACTTGACGGAACGTTTGTCCTTCTTGCAACAAGATGTGGACTCGAGACACACCACCAGGAACAAGAGCAACCCTTAACTGAGCTCTGGGATGATATGCGATTACTCAAGAATCAGCTCCATCAGTCGCAACTCAAGACAATAGACCTCGAGAACAGAGCTCGGAGGGAGAACATACAAATCAGGGACCTGGAAGAGGGCGCGCTGGGCCAGATTTGGAGGCCTTTGTGGTAGGTCTCTTCTCAGAGATTTTAACTCCACAGACTTAAAATAAAATTGGACAGAGTTCATCGAGTGGGGGCTCTTCAATACGGCGAGAAGAAACGGACACGCGACATCCTGGCAAAATTCCACTCCTATAAAGTCAAGGAGGCGGTTCTCCAGGCAGCCAGGATGAAAGACTCAGTCGCATTCCAAGGCCATTCCTGCACCATCTATCAGGATGTCGCCCGTGTACTCTGGCACTGAGACAACTGCTCAGACCCGTTACCACTAAGTTGCAAGATGACAAGATCAGGTACAGGTTTACCTACCCATTTGGGCTCAGCTTTGAAGTTCAGAACAAAGAACGCCCTATCACCGATCTACAGGAAGGCTTGGATCTTCTGGGCATTACCCCTGAAGAGGATGGCTCCTCCCAAGGAAAAAACGGAAGAATTTTCCTGAGGAGCTCCGTCAACCTCAGCATGGTCTGTTGGGTCACGCAGAGGGCGCCGTTGATCGCTTCCTGTGTGCGTCGTGGGCTGAACATCACAGTCTCCTGCATGCCCGCTATAATGGCTGACGTCTCTATTAGCACTCAATGATACACAACAGGGGCCAGCTTCTACCAGGAGTACCAGGAATGTTCTACTCCTGAGCCCCGCTGCTGCCCTTGTTCCGGAGGCTTCGGACACTTTCTCGGGAGGAGAGATCATGGACATTGTGGACTTTATACATAAGACTGATGTTGCTTCCTTTTTCTATAGTTAAGTGGGTTTAGCAGTAACCCTGGGTAAAGCACTACGCTGCGCTCGCGAACTTTCCGCTACTTCGCACTACGCGAATTGCACGTAGCACAGTGCAAAAACACGTAGCGTAGTGCCGCGGTCATTTTTTGCTTGCTTCTGGTCCTCAACGTCAAGTTGGCGACCGGGAGCAAGCAAACTGACATCCCGGCGAGACTTTTTCCTCGTTCGCGATCAGCAACATCAAGTTGCCGATCGTGAGCGTGCAAACTAAACCTCCCGGCGAGATTCTCAAAGCGGGGAGGTCAGGTTTCTCTTTGCGAGTGGTCGCGTATGCTGGGGACCGCTCGAGATGAGAAACTACCAGTCTGCGTTGAGAAATGCAGGAATACTACAGCTCGCACTGTGCAAGATGCCGTTTTGAATGATTGCACAGTGCAGGATGCTTTTCCGCACTGTGCAATCATTGAAAACGGCATCTTGCACAGTGCGAACAGGCTACTACGTAGTTCGCGTAGTGCTACATGTAGCTCGCGTTGTGCGAAGTGCACTTTGCGTAGCTTCGTGTAGCGCTACTTTGTGAACTACGCCCAGCCCTATTTAACAGTCGAGGATTTTATTGCTTTTAGATACTTGCTGTTGGTCCCCCTCACAGGGGGACCAACAGTAATGTTTGTATTATACGCTTGTTTTTGTTTGTTCTCATTTCTCTATGGGTATAGGGTGGGTTGGGGAGGAATGTGATGTTGGCTTTTTAACAGTTGTTTTTGAGAATATCTCTGATTTCTGGGAAGGCACAGTTGGCGTGATCTGGTATTACTCCACTGCAGGGGGACAGATAGGGATCGGGGACATGATGGGGCTTTCGAAGCTTTGGGAGAGCTGTAGTTCTTTCCCTGTGATATGATGCTGATTACTATTGGAACTTGGTATGTTAAAGGTCTTAACTCCCCTCAAAACACCACAAAGTATGGAAATACATTATTGACCCTCACCTAGACATAGTAGCTTTACAAGAGACACACTTAGCTAGAGCCGAAGACACGCGTCTCAAACACAAACATTTTCCACTAATTTATAGGTCCTCGGCCCACCCGAAACCCAGGGGGTGGCTATTATGTTTCGCTCTTCCATACAATTTCAACCACTGCGAATTCAGAGTGATAGAAATGGTCGCTGGGTTATGATCAAAGGGCGCCTAAGGGGGAAAATCTGCACTTTTGTGGCAATATACGCTCCCAACACTGGTCAGACGGTTTCCTACACACATTGTTGAGGAAATTAGCAGACTTCGTAGAGTGTCCACTGATCCTCATGGGTGATTTTAACTTGATATGGCAAAAAGACTTGGACAGTACGCACACACAGTGGTTGGACATGGGTGTGGAGACACAACAGCGCATACATGACTTGGGCCTTCTAGACGCATGGCGCACTCTTTTCCCGCAAACCCGAGACTACACGTTTTATTCACATGTCCATCGTACATACTCTCGGCTAGATTACATCTTTATTAGTCAGTCCTTGCAAGGCGCATTACAGGACGCCAAGATCTTCCCCCATCGGTATCCGACCATAGGCTACTCTCTGTTTGTCTCACTTGGTTTGGGAACACCCTGACTACCCCCAGTTGGTACTTTCCGCCGTCGCTTATCCAAGACAAGGATTACTGTACCAAATTAAGAGAAACCGTTAATGAATTCTTCGCTACTAACAGGCCGGAAGACACCTTGTATTTACAACCTGGGATACACTTAAGGCTGTTATTAGGGGGGAGTGTATTGCCCTCAACGCGGCGCTGAATAGGCAGCGCGCTAGCGAGAGAGAGCTATTGGAAACCGAGCTGACTTCTCTTGAATGCACCCATAAAGCGAACCCCACAAGGCAAACTCTACGCAATCTCACTGCACTGCAAGGTAAATTCAGGGCCATTTATAATAACAGGGTGGAATTCACACTTCTCAAACTATGGCACCTATCATACACCCAGGGCAATAAAATTGGTAAACATCTTGCCAGACAATTAAAAGATAAAAGAGAATACATAGGCGACATTTGGGGTCCTTCGGGGGAACTTACACATAAAGACGAGGATAAAGCTGAGCTCTTTGGCTCTTTCTATGAAAACCTATACTCTGGGGACACCTTAGATTCGAACGCCCAATGGGACTATCTCCAGTCATTGCCCCTGCCCCAGGTGTCTGCTGCATGGAATGACTTGCTCACCGCTCCTATTACCATAGACGATATCACCATGGCCATTAAAGCCCTGAAGCCCCACAAAGCTCCCGGGCCGGACGGCTATACCGCCCTTTTTTATAAGACATTTGCCGTGATATTACCCCCTACCTTGCCCATCTCTGTAACAAAATGGTAGACCTCCGGCACCATGTCCGAGGCCGTGATCTCAGTGATTCCCAAACCAGGGAAAGATTCCCCGCGCTGCGCCTCGTATAGGCCGATTGCTCTATTAAATCTTGACGCAAAATTGTATTCTTCAATTATAGCCAAACGCCTAATGACCTCATGCCCGACCTCATGCACCCGGACCAGTCGGGACTTATCAAAGTATGTCAAACACACAATAATACACGTCGAATTATACACTTGATAGAAAAGGCCAACAGACGCCAAATCCCTGCGGTCTTAGTAGACTTGGACGCTGAGAAAGCCTTCGACAGGGTTGATTGGGTATTCCTATTCTACACACTTACAGCATTCAGATTTTCGCCTACATTTCTCAATATGATTAGAGCTAATTATCGCAACCCCCGTTTTAGGGTGGTGATTAACGGGGTGCAATCGTCCTCCTTTCACCACCCTAGAGGCACAGGACAGGAGTGTCCCCTTTCACCCTTACTTTTTGCTCTCAGCATAGAACCATTAGCATTAGCAGTATTCAGGGGTTACCGTTCACAGGAGAGTCCCATAAAATGTCCTTGTTCGCGGGCAATGTCATTATGTCCCTGTCTGAGCCACAATGTCCCTCCTGCACTTACAGTCGGAACTGGCGCGTTTTGAATTAGTGTCAGGGTTTAAAATAAATCTAGGCAAATCGTATATACTTAACCTTACACTTCCGACAGCAGAAGTCCTCAGACTTCAGTCTCTTACTCCACTACCATGAGCTACCTCTTCCATCCAATATTTGGGGGTTCAACTAATGCCAAGAATTGAGGGGCTCTATGATGCCAATTTCTCTCCCATCCTCGCACGCATACAAGCAAAACTCACGAAATGGAAACCTCTCTTCCTGTCATGGTTAGTCCGCATACACGCAGAGAAAATGACCCTTCTACCTAAGCTCCTCTATTTATTTCAGGCCTTACCCATTGATTTGGAGGGGGACTTCTTCCGAAGAGTGAAGGCCATGATCCTACGCTTTATTTGGCAGAGGGGGCGTGCTCGCTTCTCTCTACTGCACCGCTCACGCAAAGAAGGGGGAGTTGGTCTCCCAGAAATGTTCTTATATTACAAAGCGGCGCAGCTGAGAGTCTTGGTTGAATGCTCACAGCAGGAATCGGAGAAACATTGGTTATATATGGATCACAGCGTGACGGGGAGGACTATTTGGGATTTAGTCTGGCGCCCTCGAAAGGACAGACCTAAGAACACCTATATTAGCACCCCCACACGCACCACCCTAAGAGTGTGGGACTCAGTCACAGGTGACGATAGATGGAGATTATTCCCCTCTCCATTTACACCACTCCACTTTAATCCAGCATTCCCTTCGGCCCTACATGAGGGGCCCATTGACGCCTGGAGAAAGGGAGGTTGCTTAACTCTGACACACCTGTTACATAACTTTTATCCTCTCACTTTCGATGACTGTAAACGGGACTATAACATAGGGAACACAGAAAGATACCACTAAACTCAATTGATGCATTGGGCCCTTTCTCCTCAGATAAGGCAGGCAGCCACCCGGTCTCTCACAATATTTGAGACCTTCCTCACCAAGACTATTTCTATGAAAGGGGTGATCTCATTTCTATGTAGCTTCCTGCTCAAAACCGCCCTATCCCCACGCCCACGAATATATGTCCATGTGGGAAGATTTAATTCACCGTCCTATTTCTGATGAGGAATGGACTCATCTATGGTCTGATATTGCACGATTCAATCACTCAGCGGAGCTCAGGGAAGCACACTTGAAGACTATGATGGACTGGTACCTGCATCCTTCCAAGCTTCGGCAGATATTCCCCACCACCTCTGATAGATGTTGGAAAGGGAGCAGATTACTTGGGGACTTTCAACACATCGGGTGGGGTTGCCCAACTATCTGGTCCTTCTGGGAAGAAATCCTGGCACATATAAAAGACATGCTGGGTTATCCCATCCCCATTACCATGGTGGGTGTCCTTTTGGGGCTTCGTGACTCTTCCCTAGAACACCAGACTCAAGCTGATAAAATGATTCTGTGGCTTTGCATTGGAGTGGCTAAGATTACTTTGGCAGCCGCCTGGAAGAGGAAGGAGGCTCCAGCTGTCTCCCTTTGGCATTCTCGCTTATGGAAACTGCTTAGCCTAGAGCGTATGTCTGACATTTTCAGGGATAACTATAAGAACTTTGAATTTAAATGGGGCCCCCTAGTTTCCTTCCTTTCACAAGGCCTGCCATCGGCTATTTGTCCTTCCACCATAAGAGCCCTTCATCTCTTTCAATTTTGATTGGAGTCCTAGTGTCATAAGACTCCCTCATTGGATGAGTGTTGGCGCCACCACGGGTAGGGTGGGTACTAGGGAGGGTATTTTGTATTTATTTACGGTATCTCACGTTTGGGATTCGTTTGTACATGATTTATGTTCATTTCATGTAACACATTCCAATTGGACGACGTAGGGAAGTTACCATCGCAGAAGGAAGATTAACTTTCTGTAGAACTGCTTGCTCACACCTTTTCCCAGAAGGGACTCACTTCAAGCTCCGTTATGTTTAGAAACTATATCCACCAATCAGGCCAACCAACGAGAAAAGGAGCTGGTTTTATACTGAGCAATACACCTTGATTAGCTATTATTAATTTAAGGCTCTTTGTATAGCCTACAAGACCCTTAACTACTCAGGGCCTAAGTTCCTAAAAGAAGCTCTTCGCCCGTTGGAGCAACGCAGAACTCTTCGATCCTCCACAGCTTTCATGCTGTATGTCCCTCGGACTAAAAAGGCCACTTGGGGAGACAGGTGCTTCACAACAGCCACTGCTAAATTGTGGAACACCCTCCCACTGCATATCAAAACCGCCCCCACGCTCCTTAAATTCCGAAAAAGCCTCAAGACATGGCTTTTCTACTCTGCCTAACCACCCCGTCTAAGTGTAGGGAGTTCTGTGATCACCAGCGCCAAGACACCTGTACAGGCATTTGCGCGCTTTAAAAATAGCAACAAAAAAAAAAAAAATTATATTTCCGCTGAATCATTCTGCTCCCCGGCATGGGATGATGTGATGGTACTTTCTCAGATTGTAAGCTTTACAAAATGTAATAAAAATATCTTTGACAAACCTTAGGGCCTAGTGGAAATACTTGAAAAAACAGCTCTTCAGCTCTTGCAGAATTCAAGAAGTGAGGAGGAAGCTCTTATATATAGTGGTAGGTCACTCCATGTGTTAAGAGTGATGTAGGAGAGAGCCCAACTACCGGATCCAGTGTTCCATATGCCTGTGATGTGAGCAAGTAGTAGCCCAGACTAGCAGAGGTGATTGGAAGCAGATGTGATTGTTGAGGTAAGGTGGGACAGTGTTATGTAGTGACTTGCAAGTGTGGGTGAGAAGTTTTATTTGTACTTTTTAGTGTCTGGGGAGCCAGTGGAGCTCCTTTAGGTGTGGTGTGATGTGAGTGCTGGGTGGGAGGGAGGGTGAGAGCGCACATGCCCGCCAAGTTCTGAATGTTCTGCAGCCTTCTGGTGAGTTTTTTTTGATTCCAGCAGAGACAGTGTTCCTGTAGTCAAGTTTGCTTGCTTGTGACCAGGGCGTGCATGACGGTTTTCCAGGATGCTGATTGGGAGCCATTTGAAAATCTTCCTCAGCTTCTTCAGGGTATGAAACCATGCGGCCATGATGGCACTGACTTGGGCGGTCATGTTGAGTTTACTGTTGATGACAATACCGAGGTTCTTGACATCAATTGTGGGGGGGAGGTGTAACTCTGTTGGCCATCAGGTGGAGTCTCAAGGTGAAGTGCTTTCCCTAAGATCACAATTTAGTTATTGTCTGAGTTCAACTTTGGACAGTTGGTCTTCATTCATTGGATGATTTCAATCAAGCCGGCATTGAACTGGGGAAGAGAATGAGGTGTTTCATAAGCACAGGAGAGGACATTGATTTTGTGAGGGCAGTTGGGGCTGGTTGGAGGGATCATGTATGCATTGAAGAAGGTCAGGCTCAGGGAGGTTCCTTGCGGAACTCCACAGATGAGGTTGTAGGCGTACAAGGTGTACGATGCCTTGCTGACTGACTGTGTCCTTCAGGCGTCCTTGGATTCCGATGTTGTGTAGGCTTTGGATGAGTATAGGGTGGGAGACCATGTCAAATGCTGCAGAGAGGTCCAGGAGGACGAGGGCCACTGTGTCTCCGCTGTCCAGAGTCATGCGTATGCCATCCGTGGCGGTGATGAGGGCAGTTTCTGTGCTGAAACAAGACTAAGTGGTGTTGAGGAGTTGGTGGTCGTTGAGATATTCAATGAGGCGTCTGTTGCTGATTTTCCCTAAGACCTTGGACGGGAATGGTAGCAAGGAGATCAGCTTGTTGTTGGGAAGTGTTGAAGGGTCTGCGGAGGTTTAGGCAAGGAGAGCACAGTTGTATGTTTCCAAGCATCTGGGAAGGTCGGCGAAGAGGTGGAGGCATTCCGCATGGGTTTGAGCATGTCACTGATGGGTTGAAGTCCTCTGGAGTAGGCATTATGGGGACAGGGGTCCAATGGGGCCCCTGAGTGGATGGAATTCATGGTTATGACGGTTTCTTACGGTGTGATAACGGGCCATGTGGTTAGCATTCGTTCTTTGGATAAGATTGGGAGGCATTTGGAGAGGTCTGTGAGGTCTGCTTGTGGGTTAAGGTTGCTGTAAATTGCGGTGAAGTAGGATATTGAGTTGGAGGCAACTGATTGTGAGGTGAAATCCTTCACAATGGCAAAGATTTCTTTGCTTCTGTTGGTCCTGGCATCGTGTGGTACCCCACAGTGGTCTGTCTGGTGGTCCGGGTCATTAGGTGGTAGCATCACAGTGCGGATTTAAATGTTTTCGTGTGTGTATCATCCTGGATCATTCTCCATTTGAGCTCCAGGTGTTGGTAGTGGTATTTCATTAGTCTGAGTACCTCCATGTATAAAAAGGCCTGGGGTCTTGCATTGCTGTGTTTGAATGGGGTCAGGGAGTTGACGCAGGAGGTGATCCAATTATTTATACTCTTGATCGCTTTGAGGAAGCTGCTGTTGTGTTCCGGTCCATGGGTGTTGAAGGCAGTGTTCTAGTCCTTGTTATTATTGCTGTTCCAGTTTTGATGGGCTAATCTGGCACTGATGCGTGTGCACTGGACGGGAAAAGGGGTGCTGAACTTGACGAGAGGATGGTCTGTACAGGACCTGCGCAGGCTTGTCGGAGGTGTCCTGAGATGTAGGTAGGTCCCTTTTCTTGTGGGGTGAGGCCCAGATTTCCAAGGTCTTCGAAGACTGCTATTAAGTTGGGGTCAGCATGGTCTTCCAGATGGATAATCAGGTCTCCAAGTAGGATATAATTACTAGTGTTGAGGGCAAGTGGTGCAACGAAGGCTGTGATGATGTCTGTAAAGTTGGTGTGTGGTCCTGGTGGTCTGCAGATGAGAGTAATGCTTAGTGTGAAGTTGGCTGGGGTGTGGCGCTTGAACGACAGGTGTTCTCTGGAGGAGGACATGTTAATGGAGGTGATGCAGCTAATTTTGTTCTTGTGGGTGATGGTGCTTCTGCCTCCGGCCTTGTGAAGTCTGTCTTGCCCAGCGATCTTGTAACCAGGGGAGATGGTTGCGACAATGTCAGATCCCCATACAGGGTTCAGCCAGGTTTCTGTGAGGAAAAACAGGTTCAGGTGTTGTTGTGAAGCAGGTAGTAGGTCTCTGTAGTGTTTATGGTAAAAGAGCTGATGTTGAGGAGCATGCATGCAAGTGTGAAGTTTTGTCTGGGTGCTTGCAGGACTGTGTGGCTACAAGAGAAGGGGGTGTTGGGTGCTGCTGTTGCAGTTGCAGTGAGTGTTGGGTGTGGGTAAGAGCATGAAAACTTGCAGGAATACAAAAAGGAGGCAGTTCTAGGTGTGATCTACATCTCCCAGTGACAGGGTGCAGCCCCACAAGCCATCCTCTTCAAGAAGGAAAAATATCTCTTGACAACCAAGCCTTTTGTCCACTGTCTGGGAGCAATCCACACCTCACCACAGGGGAACCATTCAACAGCCAGGTCACACTGGCACTTTCAGAAAGGCATAGTTGGCTTAGGCAGGAAAATGAAACTTTTCTAAAAGAGCCATTTTCAAAGTAGTAATAAGAAATCCAACTTTACCATTAAGTTGGATTTTAAATAAGGGACCCTGTCCCAATCTAACCGGGGAGGAAGTGTAGAGCATCCCTGCATTGTGCATCAACCAATCAGGGTTGGTAAAGCGCAATTACTCTTCCATGAGGGTCTCAAGGTGCTGGGGGGCGCGTGTGGGAGGGGGGGAGAGCAGCTCTGTTGAGTGCTTGGGTCAACCAAAGAGCCAGGTCTTGATGTCCTTCCTGTATCTGATTGTCTTACATAGGGTGTGATGTGCCCAGTACGTCCGGTACTTTAAACTGTATAGCTATAACAAAACCGTGTGTACTTGTTCTTCTACCATATGCACCACGCTTGCTGAGTTTTCTTTCTGAACTGTTCTACAAAATTGAAGATTGAAGGTTTTTAAAAAAATTGGATTTCAAATACAATTAAACTGAGTCTTTGAATAATTTTTCTAGTTACTTCCAAACTGAAATTAAACATGATAAATTGTTATAATGTAACATTTATCCACATCTTTCCTTCAAAATAGTAGATAAGCAGACAGAGCCCAGGTTTAATGGCTTCTTTTCCAAACATAGTTTTGGGCACAATGTTTCCCAAATATGTTCTCATATTGGGCGGCATGAAATACCCACCCAATCTCCAATCAAAAGGTCTTTGTTCGCTGAGTTTGAACCTTCTAAAAATGTTGAATGTGATGTTGCATTGAATACAATATTTTGCCAGTTCTAATGTTTTATGTTGTACTATTAAACATATGTCAGTCAGTCAGTCAGTCAGTCAGAGCTTTTATTTCGGTAAAAATACCATAAAAAGGCCATACACATAATACACATAGAAATACACAATAAAAAAACTGATTAGGAAGGATTTAAAATCTCATACAAGGCAATTCCTACAAATGTTAAAAAAACATCAGTTAAAAGAACACGGATATACAATATGTACAAATATTATAAAAAAAGAATAACACCCCGAAAAAGTGAGCCCTGTCCAAGTAACATCACAGAGGATCCACAAACATTACAGCGGATATTCTACTGCGCAAGTGGCAAAGTGTGGGCTTTCGACTTTAATATTGCACACCTCGTATACCACATAGACTGGAGGAATCTAGCTGTAGCGAACACTATCAGGGGGGTAGTATCATATTTAAGGATTCTAAAAACCTCCCTGAAGTCCCTAAAGCCCCTGGCCCTGCATAGTTTCAAGATCCATTTCTCTCTTGCCCTGGCGTAGGAGGGGCAGAAGAGCAGAACGTGTAGATCTGTCTCTCTGCTGCTCGAACACCCCGGGCAGGAGCTCACAGTAGGGAGGGCATTGAACCACTTATTTGCTACAGCCCTCAAGGGCAATGAACAGTGTCTAAACTGAATAAAAAGTTTCTTGGCCAGAGGAGGCTGGATATCGTCCAAGAATTCTTCAAAGAAAGGATGGACCTTGATATTCAAAAATATGTCGGTCAGCCTACCCTTGGAGGAGTTACTTGTAATAAGTTCCATTCGGTAACTCCTTAGGACCACATTCAATAATTTCTTAGAAAGCAGGGGACAGGTATCTTGGGGGGACGACCACAAGTCTCCTTTATCTAGAGCGTGGCAAAGGTGCTTAATATAATTTAGCCAAGGAATTTTCCCCGAGGTCCCCCTGTGCAAAATATCTCTCAGGTCCTCCCTGTAGCTCGAGAGCTCAGGGGTAGACCAGAGACGTCTCCAATACAGGAGAGGGCGATTTGCTACAATCTCCTGGATGGGTACCAGACCCAGGTCCAGCCGCAATGGAGTCAGGGGGGAACTCATGGGAAGTCTAAGCAAATGCCTGATAAAGCTGTTCTCCGTGAGCGACAGGGGGACAACACTAATATGACCCCATAGCTCTACGCCATAGAGCGCAAGCCCCTTGCCTGGGCTTTATATATCTCCAAAGGCGGGCTCAACAGTTTAGATGAGGTGTCATTAAAGACTTTTCAAATGCCACCCGATGATTGGGCCTGCTTTAGGTTGGCCTGAGACGTATGGGACCCCCAATCCATTCTGTCATTGAATGTAACCCCAAGTAATCAAAGGTAGACACTCGGTCCAACACCGTTCCATCCATATGTGGGTGAGAGCAATTAGCCAGTTTGCTATTATAAACCATAAACTTTGTTTTGGAGAGATTAATCTCCAGGTTCCTCAGTCGGCAGAAAGAGCAGAATGCCTCTAAAGTACGTTGTATGTCCATGGGCGATTTTGACACTAAAAGAGTGTCATCAGCGAACATTAGGGCAGGTATCTTTCGCCCTGCTAGGCTGGGAGAATCCACGTCTTTTGCCCCTGAGAGATGGTCTATCAACCAATTGAGGAAAAGGGAGAAGAGGGTAGGAGCCAAGACACACCCCTGCCTCACTCCCCTTTCCACCGGAAACGGGGCCGACAACTCCCCTCTCCTCTCCTCCCATACCTCACCCTAGCATATGTGCCCTGGTGCAAGCGTTTAAATAGATGACGCAAGTAGGCCGGACCGTCCATCTCCAACAGTATTGACCAAAGCTTGTCCCTATGGACCAGGTTGATTGCGGACCTTAGATCCACAAAAATCAAATACAAACTACCCGCCCCAATGGTAACCGTCTTCCAGTAGACCAACTGTAATCTAAACAGTTGGTCAATGGTAGAAACCTTTGCGCGAAAGCCCGCCTGAAGGGAGGTTAAGATGTGTTGTTCATCCATCCAACTCTGCAACCTTGTTAAAAGTAGGCGGGAAAATATTTTCTGGAGGACATATGATCGTTGTTCGACCCTAAATATAAAAATGCCTACAGTTCTGATATATCAAAACTGTTTGCAATTAGGCTCACAGCCCCAATTGGAAGTCAACTTCTGCTTTGAACATAGGTTTAGGGCTCACAACAGCTGTTTGTTGTGAGAGTTCTTGTCATCAATATATAAAAAAAATACCTATATAGATCTCGTGGACCTCGAGTCAGCCCTCTTCAGCCATTAGCTATCATGTGCTTTTCATTGTTTGTAATTGTTTGGATGGGCTTTCGACAAAGGCATAGCATTTTAAAGATGATCACACTGTCCTATTTGAGTTCCCAGTGATGATGGATCATGTAGGGCTTTGGTTAAATTGCAGATACAACATGGCCTAGCTTCACACAGTCTGTGTTCTCTGATGTACTTTGTTTTGCTGATACAACAATTTGATTGTTGATTTATAGCTTTCTGTTTGTGTACCGAAGCTTCTCATAAAATGACATCAAATTGCCATTCACTTAGTTTAGTTTGCTTTCATGACAGCTTTTGTGTTCACAAGGTAAGGATGTATAAGCACACAGGCTATCATGAATAGCCATTATAATGTTGGCCCTTTGAAAAATGTCCCTACTCTGCAATATTTTGCTGTGTCTGTCTTTTAAGTTCAGCACACTCCATGTGAATTTCATCTTCTGTCTCAATTTCATAATACACTCCTTTGAGGTTACAGGGTAGCACTGGAAATGCAGTCTGTTGAACAAAGGCCCCTTCTTTAATTAATGTATTATTATTTGTGTTGCTGTTATTATTATTATTATTATAATTATAAATATTATTATTGATATTATTAATAATATTATTATTATTGTTAAGGAAACACTACTAAATACATATAAACCACTCATTGATAAGCATAAAATGTGCTTTAATAAAAATAGTACTTGTTTTCCTGGTCATTAACAATGTCGTAATTTGTAAGCAAAAAGTCCTTAAAAAGATTTTTGGGGGCCCAACACTTGAAATTTCAGAAAAACTGTTATACCATCGCATACTAATACAGCCACATCTCTACTACCACATCTAAATAGCATACCTATATCCCTAACATACTTACCTACTTTAAGTAACCCGAATACCAACAATACCTATCTTACAATAGCTTTCAACTGTATCTACTACACCTACCCTACCACACCTAACCTAGCAGACCTACCCAGCTATCATACTTAGCTACCTTATGGAACCAACAATGTCTACCATAGCTACCATATCAACGTACTACAACTACCATACTTATCAAAAATACCATACCTACTTTACCTAACCAATTTACCTAATGTACCTACCTATCTACCAAACATAGCCTATCCTACCATACCTATACTACCGTAACTTTCTCCGTACCTACCGTTGGAGCAAGGTTTTACACGTAAAGTGACTTGCTTCTACTCAACCAGCTCGTAATAACATTAATGTACTAATTAACATGTTTTTGTCTTATTAATATTGCATTACACAACATAATAGGTATCTAGGGGAAGCTTGTTGATGTGCTTTTACTAACAATAATCCGCTTGCACTAAAATGGCCGCTGCTAAGCGGGATTTTTGTACTGCGCATGTGTCTGTCATGCCCACGTGATATGCTTGGAGGGAAAACATCTGCTTCTGCGCAATAGAACTAAGATGACCGTTATGTGTCCTAACGTGCAAGAAGCTTGCACCGCTGCCTTGCTAAGCTGTCTGTTTCGCATAATCTCTAACGCAATAGTATAAAATAAAATAATGGGAGTAGAGTAGAAAGAAGTGGTATACATTGTATTCATTTATTCTGTGTCTCTAAAACTGTTCTTTTCTATTTTTACATGATAAAGTGAATGGGCCTAAAATGCTTTGATGAACTCCATCTTTGGAGAAACTGCGACTGCGTGGAAAAGTCCTGAAGTTACAGAAGCTGTACCCTTGAATCATGGCCAAGACGGACATGGAAGGCGGAGAAGAATGACCTTCTTGCCTCGACAGAGGAAGCTGAATAGATAAAATTGTTTATTAAAATAAAAACATTTGATACATTTCATTACCGGGGGAATAAAAAAGAACATGGGTTGATAAAGTTATGGGAGGGGATGTCATGAATACCTGATTGACGAGTTGCCTCTAGAACAAGCATTTGCAATGCAATAGGTCTCGCATTAAGAACGTTATAGCTATTGGTATTGTAAATGACATTTTTTTAATTTTTGTTTTGTTTTTGAAAATAGGGAAATTAATAGCTTTGTCATTTACAGTGCCAAGAGTTATGACTTTCGCAAATGTGACACCTATAGCATTATTAATGCAATATGTGTTGTATTTACGTGACTAACATGTATTGATATTACAAATAACGATGGCTTTTAATTGTTTTCAATAATTATTACTTAAATAAAAGGTATTGTAATTTATATTGGCAATAGCTCAAACTTTTGTAAATAACTTTTGTAAAGATTACGTTCAGTGTATTTTATTGTGCCTAAGTCCAAGAACAGAAGTGAAATATTAAAATCTTTTTGTTACATTTGTAATAAAGCTTGAAACATTGAGAGAACATATTTGAACCAGGTGTTGTTGAATGGTTGCACAGATTGATGATGTGGTGGCGCTGAGTGATGTTGTGATGGCGAACGAGTGATGCTGTGGCGTTCAGTAATGCTGTGGTAGCGCATAGTGATGTTGTGGTGCCCCTGAGTAATGCTAAGGTGGTGCTGAGTGATGCTGTATGCTATGCTATGTTCTGTTTTGCTATCCTATGTATTGTTTTGTTATGCTATGTTTTGCTATCCTATGCTTTGATTTGTTATGCTACGCTATGCTGTGTTTTGTTATGCTATGCTATGCTATGTTTTGTTATGCTATGCTATGTTTTGCTATGCTATGCTATGTTTTGTTATGCTAGCTATGTTTTGTTGTGTTTTATTATGCTATGGTTTGTTTTGCTATGCTATGTTTTGTTATGCTATGCTATGCTATGGTTTGTTTTGTTTGGTATGCTATGTTTTGCTATGCTATTATATGTTTTGTTTTGCTATGCTATGTTTTGTTGTGTTTTGTTATGCTATGTTTTGTTATGTTATGCTACGCTATGTTTTGTTTTGCTATCCTATGCTTTGTTTTGTTATGCTATGCTATGTTTAGTTTTGCTATCCTATGCTTTGTTTTGTTACGCTATCCTATGTTTTGTTGTGTTTTGTTATGCTATGCTATGTTTTGTTGTGTCTTGCTATACTATGCTTTGTTATTCTATGCTATGTTGTGATATGCTATGCTATGTTTTGTTGTGTTTTATTATGCTATGCTTTGTTTTGCTATGCTATGTTTTGTTATGCTATGTTTTGTTATGTTATGCTATGCTTTGTTATGATATGTTTTGTTATGGTATGCTATGCTAAGCTTTGTTTGTTATGCTATTCTATGTTGTGTTTTGTTATGCTATGCTATGTTTTGCTATGCTTTGCTATGCTATATTTTGTTATGTATGCTATGTTTTGCTATGCTATGCTATGTTTTGTTATGCTAGCTATGTTTTGTTGTGTTTTATTATGCTATGGTTTGTTTTGCTATGCTATGTTTTGTTATGCTATGCTATGCTATGGTTTGTTTTGTTTGGTATGCTATGTTTTGCTATGCTATTATATGTTTTGTTTTGCTATGCTATGTTTTGTTGTGTTTTGTTATGCTATGTTTTGTTATGTTATGCTACGCTATGTTTTGTTTTGCTATCCTATGCTTTGTTTTGTTATGCTATGCTATGTTTAGTTTTGCTATCCTATGCTTTGTTTTGTTACGCTATCCTATGTTTTGTTGTGTTTTGTTATGCTATGCTATGTTTTGTTGTGTCTTGCTATACTATGCTTTGTTATTCTATGCTATGTTGTGATATGCTATGCTATGTTTTGTTGTGTTTTATTATGCTATGCTTTGTTTTGCTATGCTATGTTTTGTTATGCTATGTTTTGTTATGTTATGCTATGCTTTGTTATGATATGTTTTGTTTTGTTATGCTATGCTATGCTATGTTTTGTTATACTATGCTATGTTTTGTTTTGCTATGCTTTGTTATGTTATGCTATGCTTTGTTTTGTTATGCTATGCTATGTTTTGTTGTGTTTTGTTATACTATGCTATGCTGTGTTTTGTTATGCTATGCTATGCTGTGTTTTGTTATGCTATGCTATGTTTTGTTATCCTATGCTGGTGAGGTTGTGTGAGTGTGTGTGAGGGTAAGTGAGGGTGAGGGGGTGTGAGGGTGAGGGTGTGTTTTGTCGTGTTTTGCTATGTTTTGTCGTGTTTTGCTATGTTTTGTTATGCTATGTGTTGTTGTGTTTTGTTTTGCTATGTTTTGTTATGATATGCTATGCTGTTTTGTTTTGCTATCCTATGCTTTGTTTTGTTATGCTATGCTATGTTTTGTTGTGTTTTGTTATGCTATGCTATGTTTTGTTGTGTCTTGCTATACTATGCTTTGTTATGCTATGCTATGTTTTGTTATGCTATGCTATGTTTTGTTGTGTTTTATTATGCTATGCTTTGTTTTGCTATGCTATGTTTTGTTATGCTATGTTCTGTTATGCTATGCTAAGCTTTGTTTTGTTATGCTATTCTATGTTGTGTTGTGTTATGCTATGCTTTGTTATGCTATGTTTTGCTATGCTTTGCTATGCTATGATTTGTTATGTATGCTATGTTTTGTTGTGTTTTGTTATGCTATGTTTTGTTTTGTTATGTTATGCTATGCTTTGTTTTGTTATGCTATGCTATGTTTTGTTTTGCTATCCTATGCTTTGTTTTGTTATGCTATGCTATGTTTAGTTTTGCTATCCTATGCTTTGTTTTATTATGCTATGCTATGTTTTGTTGTGTTTTGTTATGCTATGGTATGTTTTGTTGTGTCTTGCTATACTATGCTTTGTTATGCTATGGTATGTTTTGTTATGCTATGCTATGTTTTGTTGTGTTTTATTATGCTATGCTTTGTTTTGCTATGATATGTTTTGTTATGCTATGTTTTGTTATGCTATGCTATGCTAAGCTTTGTTTTATTATGCTATTATATGTTGTGTTGTGTTATGCTATGCTTTGTTATGCTATGTTTTGCTATGCTATGATTTGTTATGTATGCTATGTTTTGTTGTGTTTTGTTATGCTATGTTTTGTTGTGTTTTGCTATGTTTTGTTATGCTATGCTTTTTTTTGTTATGTTATGCTATGTTTTGCTATGTTATGCTATGTTTTGTTCTGCTATGTTTTGTTGTGTTTTGTTATGCTATGCTATGCTATGTTTTGTTATACTATTCTATGTTTTGTTTTGCTATGCTTTGGTATGTCATGCTATGCTTTGTTTTGTTATGCTATATTTTGTTATGCTATGCTATGTTTTGGTGTGTTTGTTATACTATGCTATGCTGTTTTTTGTTATGCCATGCTATGCTGTGTTTTGTTATGCTATGCTATGTTTTGTTATGCTATGCTGGTGAGGGTGTGTGAGTGTGTGTGAGGGTGAGTGAGGTTGAGGGGGTGTGAGGGTGAGGGTGTGTGAGGGTGAGGGTGTGTGAGGGTGAGAGGGTTGTGAGGGTGAGGGGGTGTGAGGGTGAAGGCAGTGCGTGAGGAGGCAGAGTTTGTGGGGGCCAATGTGTGTAGGGCAGTGTGTGTGAGGTGTGCAGCAGTGTGCAGCATGCAGCAGTGTGTGTAATGCAGCAGTGTGCAGCGTGCAGCGTGCAGCAATGTGGCAGTGAGTGAGGGCGGTAGAGTGGTAGAGTGAGGGCGGTAGAGTGGTAGAGTGAGGGTGGTAGAGTGAGGGCGGTAGAGTGGTAGAGTAAGGGCGGTAGAGTGGTAGAGTGAGGGCAGTAGAGTGAGGGCGGTAGAGTGAGGGTGTGAGGGCGTTGAGTGGTAGAGTGAGGACCGTAGAGTGGTAGAATGAGGGCAGTAGAGTCGTAGAGTGAGGTTGGCATGAGTTCAGGAGTTCACAGATAATACAACTGGACAGATGTACAGTGTGTGTGAGGCGTGCAGCAGTGTGAGGCGTGCAGCAGCGTGAGGCGTGCAGCAGTGTGAGTCATGCGGCAGTGTGCAGCGTGCAGCAGTGTAAGGCGTGCAGCAGTGTGGGGCGTTCAGCAGTGTGTGGCATGCAGCAGTTTGTGGCGTGCAGCAGTGTGAGGCGTGCAGCAGTGTGCCGTGCAGCAGTGTGAGTAATGCAGTAGTGTGCAGCGTGCAGCAGAGTGTGGCCGTGCAGTAGTGTGAGGCGTGCAGCAGTGTGAGGAAAAAAGAGCGTAAATTAGACATGATGGTAGAGTGAGGGTGGTAGAGTGAGGGCGTGAGGGCGGTAGAGTGGTAGAGTGAGGGCGGTAGAGTGAGGGCGGTAGAGTGAGGGCGGTAGAGTTAGGGCGGTAGAGTGAGGGTGTGAGGGCGGTAGAGTGAGGGCGGTAGAGTGGTAGAGTGAGGGTGGTAGAGTGAGGGCATGAGGGCGGTAGAGTGGTAGAGTCAATCAATCAATCAATCAATCAATCAATCAATGACATTTATAGAGCGCACTACATACACGTAGGGTCTCAAGGCGCTGGGGGTGGGGGGGTGCCGCTACTGCTCGAACAGCCAGGTCTTCAGCTTCTTCCTGAAGGAGAGGTGGTCTTGGGTCAGGCGCAGGTCGGTCGGGAGGGAGTTCCAGGTCTTGGCGGCCAGGTAGGAGAAGGACCTTCCTCCTGTAGTCGCTCTCCGGATGCGGGGGACGGCGGCGAGGGCGTGGTTGGCTGATCGGAGGTGGCGTTTGGGAGCGTAGAAGTTGATTCGGCTGTTGAGGTAGCTCGGGCCTTGGTCGTGTAGGGCTTTGTGTGCGTGGGTGAGGAGGCGGAAGGTGATTCTTTTGTTGACAGGGAGCCAGTGAAGGTCTCTCAGATGTCCGGAGATGTGGCTGGTTCGTGGGATGTCGAGGATGAGTCTGGCTGAGGCGTTCTGGATCCGCTGGAGTCTCTTCTGGAGCTTGGCGGTGGTACCGGCGTAGAGGGCGTTGCCGTAGTCCAGTCGGCTAGTGACGAGGGCCTGGGTGACGGTCTTCCTGGTCTCGGTGGGGATCCACCAGAAGATCTTCCGTAGCATGCGTAGGATGTTGAAGCATGCCGAGGAGACGTTGTTGACTTGCCTGGTCATGGAGAGGGAGGAATCCAGGATGAAGCCCAGGTTGCGTGCATGGTCTGTTGGTTTGGGTGCGGTGCCCAGGGCGGGAGGCCACCAGGAGTCGTTCCAGGCGGAGGGTGAAGAGCCCAGGATGAGGACCTCCGTCTTGTCTGAGTTCAGTTTCAGGCGGCTGGTCGTCATCCACTCGGCTACCTCTTTCATCCCTTCGTGCAGGTTGGCTCTGGCGGCGGCGGGGTCGTTGGTCAGGGAGAGGATCAGCTGGGTGTCGTCGGCGTAGGAGATTATGCTGAGGTTGTGTTGGCGTGCGATGGCCGCGAGGGGGCTCATGTAGACGTTGAAGAGGGTGGGGCTCAGTGAGGATCCTTGAGGGACGCCGCAGATGACTTCGGTGGCCTCTGACTTGTACGGTGGTAGGCGGACTCTCTGTGTTCTTCCGTCGAGGAAGGAGATGATCCATTCCAGCGCCTTGTCCTGGATTCCGACGTTGCTGAGGCGCTGTACTAGGGTGCGGTGGCAGACAGTATCGAATGCCGCGGAGAGGTCTAGGAGGATGAGGGCCGCTGTTTCTCCGTTGTCCATCAGGGCTCGGATGTCATCGGTGGCGGCGATGAGGGCGGTCTCGGTGCTGTGGTTGGCTCGGAAGCCAGACTGTGAGGGGTCGAGGGATCCATTCGTCTCGAGGAAGGCGGCCATCTGCTTGTTGACGGTCTTCTCGATGACTTTGGCCGGAAACGGGAGGAGCGAGATGGGGCGGTAATTCTTGAGTTCGGTGGGGTCCGCTGTGGGTTTCTTGAGTAGAGCGCTGAGTTCGGCGTGCTTCCAGCTCTCCGGGAAGGTGGCGGTGTCGAAGGATGTGTTGATGATGTCTCGCAGGTGGGGTGCGAGGACAGCGTCGGCCTTGTTGAAGACGTGGTGAGGGCAGGGGTCGGTCGGTGATCCGGAGTGGATGGAGTTCATCGCGCGGATGGTGTCTTCGGTGCTGATCGGGGTCCAGGCGCGGAGGGTGGTGGTGGGGGGTGGTTGTTCGGTCTTGGTGTGCGTTGGTTGGTTGTTGAAGCTGTTGTGTATGTCCGCGATCTTGTTGCGGAAGTATGAGGCGAGGGAGTTGCAGAGGTCTTGCGATGGGGTGATGTCGTTCTTTCCTGCGCTGGGGTTGGATAGCTCTTTCACGATGTTGAAGAGTTCCTTGCAGTTGTGTGCGTTGTTGTCCAGCCGGTCCTTGAATGCAGTTTTCTTGGCGGCGCGGATCAGCTGGTGGTGCTTCCGGGTGGCCAGCTTGAAGGTGGTCCTGTTGTCCGGTGTAGGTTCCCTTCTCCAGACTTTCTCGAGGGCTCGGCAGTTCTTCTTGGAGCTCTTGAGTTCGTCGGTGAACCATGGGGCTTTCTTGCTGCCGGGTCTGCTGGGCGGGGTCCTCAGCGGGGCGAGCTCGTCCGCGCAGTTGCTGATCCACTTCGTGAGGTTGTCGGCGGCCTGGCTGGGGTTCGCTGAGCTGGCAGGAGGGTGCTGGCTCAGGGAGGTGGCGAGCTGGTCTGCTGTGATCTTGTTCCAGCTTCTGCGGGCAGCCTGTTGCTGGTGGTGGTGGGTCGTCGTTCTCTTGAAGGTGAAGTGGACGCAGCTGTGGTCCGTCCATTGAAGCTCTGTGGCGTGGCTGAAGTGGATGTCTGTGCTGGAAGAGAAGACTGCGTCGAGTGTGTGTCCGGCGAGGTGGGTGGGGGTGGACACCAGCTGCTTGAGTCCACTTGAGAAGACCTGCTGCCATAATCAAGAAGTGCTGAACGCCGTCATTACAAAAGATCCATTACTGACAGGCTATCATCACATAAATATCAACTAAGGGTAAAAAGCGCATTGGGAAAGCACTACACACAATATGGTGTGGATCGATATCGGGAGTTTGCATGGGCAGGTGAGGCCGCAGTCTGAACAAACCCTGGAGAAGAATGTCGGCCTGGGACGAAAACACTCCTCATCACTGCTCCCGGGCCGGATTTCCAACTCAGCACATTGGTAAAAGCTCCAGATTGCCTCCTCCTGCTCGACAGCAAGTGAAGGAAAAGATAACCGAAACTACTCACAGAAAGAGCCCATTCCGGGCCTGACTTGATTAGGGCCCTGGGTTCAATAGGTTGCACTAGTGGTGAAAGTGCATTTTAAAAAGTATGGAAACTGTGAAAGAAAAAATGGGAAAGTAAGGTTGAGACTGTGTTTGCTGTGGCGGTGGCGGGGGAGCGGGAGCACAGTCCTTTGAAGTCTGATGGGGAGGAGGGGTTGCGGTTTAGGAGCGGGTTCCTTTGAAGTCTGATGCCGAGGCTGACAAATGGTGGTGTGCGAGCGGCTTCCTTTGAAGAATGATGCCGAGGCATGGTGTGGGATATGGCTGGCGATGATGTGCACGTGCCTGCCTCACACGCCTGCCTCACATAAACTGTACGCGATCCGCAGCTAGGTAGACTTTTCGGACTGCTCACTATAATCTCACTTATTCAATCCCTAATGGGATAGAATAGGCGAGACCTAAAAATATGGTGTGATGGCTACTCCTCGTTCCTGTCCAATTAAATTGTGGGATTCACACATTTGCAACATTTGGGGGTGGTACACTGACCTGAAAAATAGTATAACTAGGGTAGGCTTAGCTAGCTAGATTGTCCGACTTGTCCGAATAGCTGACCTGTCACTGACCCAACGCACTCAATAGGTGATCGAGAGCAGAGTTTCTGGCGGAGCACTCTGTCAGAAGATTCTATAATCCAATCAAGGTTTTTGGGAAGGAGATCGATGACCCAATCGGGGTTCGACTGTTAGCTGCAAAGAGAGTTTTTAACGCTGGTGTTTTGGACTTTAACTCTGGTGCGAGTCTTAACCTGTGGTGGTCCTATGCTGATCCAAATTGGTCCGTATCCTGTCCTGATTCTGGCTTGCACCTGTTCTTTTCTGCTGGCACCTGTACTTTGGGATCTAATTTCTTTGTCTCAGCCTATGACCAGGGTTGGTCATCACACCGGAATAGGTAACTATTAAGTGTGGGTTTGTACTGTTTTCCTTTTTTCTCTTACCCACCCTCTGTTCAAGTGTTTAATGACAATTTCTCTCCAAGTTATTGCAAATGTTTGTTTTTAAATCTACATTAGTCTCAAACATAATAAGAAGTACATTTGAGTTTCATGTTTTATAAGTCTATCAGAGATTTACTTAAAGATTTTAAAACCTTTCCGAGTTTGTGGGTATTTATGAAATGCTAAATGTTATTATTTGCTATCTATTTCTCTCTAACTCCCTTGATCCTTTAGGACTTTAGGTATCGGTGACTTGGATTGGTAAGATAACTGGTACAAAAATCCAAATGGTAAAAAAAAAACAATTGAATAGAGTGTGTAGGTTTACCTGTTTAATATAGAGATATATGGGCCCAAGTGTGTATGATGAGCAGGTGAGCCCACGCTCTATCACTACCATTCCAAAACTAGCATATATAACCTGTCATACCTACAAAATCTAACTAATATACTGTGTTACTTGCAATACTTACTTACCTACCATACCTTCTAAAATGTATATTCTATTCCTAAGCTACTATATTTAACCTAATTTACCTAACTTAAGATACCTATTAAAGCTAGTCTACCTTACCGTTCATACCTATCATAACAGCCTACTATACCTAACCTATTATTCCTATTACAACTAACAAATCTACCAGGCCTAACTTAACATACCTAACCTCTCATACCTACCACATCAACTTACCATTCCTACTTACCTAACACACATAACCCACAACACCTATCTATCATCACTAACATACCTACCTACCATACCTACAATACTTTATCTGCCACCCATGCCTAAACTCAAACTATACCTAGCTAACATACAACACCACATCTAACCTATCATACTTAAGATACCTACAATACCTAACGTGCAAAACAGAAGAACTTTCAGACTAGCACCAACGTTATGCACCGGAATCAAACAGAGTAATGATTAGTTCATTCTCTCACCGCATTCTCCACTGATCATACTAAATCATGAGGGCCAGTGGTAGAAGCACGCAAAAGGGAGTGGGATTAGAGAGATACAAGACTCCACCACTTCAGCCTCATCACCAGTCCTTTAGCCAATAACAATAGTAACAACTTCCTACAAAGAGATACCTTAAGTGTTCTTCCTCTCAGAGAAATAAATGTAATTACTATTGTGCATAGAGACACATGAACTCCTTCTCTGTGTAACCAGTTCTCTGTAGTGAGACATGAAACTAGAAATTCCTAAAACCTTATCATACAAACAATAAGAAACTCCAAAGTGACAGACACACACGCCACACACGTTTCTGTAGGAGCTCGTTGGTCGATAGTGCACTCTTGCTTGGTTGTGTGGGTTACTGTGGCAAATTAAACCACTCAATAGCCTAAAAGTTTGAAGTTGCCTTATAAACAACAACAACCTACGCTCAATTAGTGTTGAAGTGATTATTTCTAGTGCGTGATACAGTGTAGAAACCCTGGATGCGGTTCCTCCTTGATCACAGGATTGGAGTATCCTCTTCTCCTGAACCTATAGATCATTTCATTATCAATCAATCACGTAGTATTTATAGAGTGCGGCCTGTCACCTGTGAAGGTATCCAGGTGCTGCAGGTCTCACTCGAAGAGCCAGGTCTTACATCCCTATCTGAAGTCAGTCAGCGAGGCCGAGGTGCGGAGGGGGTTCCAGGCTTTGGCGGTGAGATGAGAGAAGGAGCATCCTCCGGTGCGGCAGTGGCGTATGTGAGGAATCTGAGCAAGGGTGAGGTTTGTTGTGCAGAGGTTCTTTTTGCTCCTAGAAAGTCACTGTACAGGATGCTCCATCTAAAATTGGGAGGGTGGCTGCTATGTGAATGAAAGATTCCCTCCTAATTTTAAATATCTAGCTTTCTGTCAAATTTGGTGTAATTCTGTTCAGCTGTTTTTTCTAAAATGCTTCCTAAAATTTGTACGGGAAATTGCATCCGGATAATGCATTCTGGGACCCCCCCCTGATTTTTCCTGGCCCCTGCTTGATGGGTAACCCCAAAACTTTCCCAGAAGTACCTTAGGTGATGATATTTTAAAACTTTTTTGGGGACTACTTTGTGTAGAGTTGTCAAACGGTGCCAAATAAGTATCAAAAGAAAAAATGTTGCTTCCTAACAACTTAAATTACAACTTGTTACACTGTGTTTTATATATATATGTATGTATATATATTTTTTTTTTTTTCTTGCTCCTCTGTCGCACCAGCCTTCCGCACACATGAACGTGCCTGCCACAGCAGGGGTGTCAATAAATACACGATTACTGCCAATAATGCATATATAATGCACAGAATTCTGTTTGATGGTTTTGGATATCACCAGTCTTTACACGTGTATAGATCACAGTGACGGGCTGAAAGCAGCCAGCTTCTTTTTGGCCAATCGACCAGCGTGTTTCAGAGATCATAATGCCATGCTAGTGGAATTTATTGATTTTTGTTTGACCCACAACACGTTTATCTATCAGAAACAGCTGTATAGACAGATGTCTGGGACGGCGATGGACACCTGCTTCGCCCCCAGTTACGCAAACTTGTTCATAGGCTGGTGGGAGGAGCAGGTGGCCTGGGCCGAGTTCAACAAAATCTGGACGGACAAAATTGTGACATGGCATCGATATATCGATGATCTCTTTCTTATTTTCAATGGCTCTCCTGAACAGGCATTTGAGTACATATAAGTTTTAAATTCAAATAATGTCAACTTGAAATTTACAGGGGAAGTGAGCACAGAACAGGTACACTATCTAGATCTCAATGTGTTTATAGCTGATGGTAGACTACACACTAAATTGTACCACAAGTCCAGAGCAGGCAATGCCATTTTACACTCATCTAGTAGTCACCGTAAGAAACTGATTGAAAGTATTCCATATTGGGAGCTGTTACGTATAAGAAGGAATAACACAATGGATCTTGACTTTGAACAATCTGCCCAAGAAAGCATACACCGCTTTCGACAGAGGGGCTATTGTGAGGAAGTTCTAAGGAAGGCAATTAACAAGGTGAAATGCAAGAACAGAAGGGATCTTTTAGACAACCAAAAAAAAGGGAAAAGGAGAAAGTGAGGGCATGTTTAGAATGATTACTACATTCTCAAAGGATGCAGGTCATCTTAAACGCATTCTTAAAAAGAATTGGCCAACTCTCCTTTCTGATACAGTCATAGGAGAAGATGTACCTTCTAATCCAATGATTACATAAAGAAAAGCCAGATATCTCTTCGCGATAGTTTGGACCACAGCTTTGGAACATTACATGGATTTTACCCTTCCAAGGCGTGTAGGAAGAGTAAACTTGTATTGACATATCACATCCCTGGTTTGAGAACCCAAAAGAGAATTACCAAGTTCCTCACATGTACCACCCCATATACAGTGTACTGTCTGACTTGTCCATGCGGGATCCGCTATATAGGGAGTACTATTCATCCCGCGAAAATTCGAATTCTTGAGCATTAGAGGGCAATTGCAAATGCAGACGAGTCTTATCCTGTCCCCCGACATTTTAACCAACATCATAAATGCGACAGGGATTTATTGACATATTTCTGTATTGATCAGGTACCAATCCAACCTAGAGGGGGAGATAGGATTCAAAGACTTAGACGTCTTCAGTCACAATACATTATTGATTTACAAATCAAGTCGGCCCTGGTTTAAACAGCAGTGAGGAACTGGCCGTACATTTGGGGGACTAAAAATGATGTTTCATTTATCTGTCTGCACTTTATAGGTCTGTATCAAGATATGCTCCTTTATCTCCTTTTAATATGGAACAAGTATGATTAGTCTTAAGTTTGAAATTCGCCACCCCTCCAGGATAATATAGGAAGTGGCTGTCTCCAATCGCCATATGAATTCGGAAATGTTCACTATGCGCTATATGTGTTATATTTTTACGGTCACAGGTGAAATTGCCCATACAGGGCTTGATTGAAAGCTATGATGATTACTAATTGCAATAGCCGAATCAATTTTCAGGTATATGAGAATTCTGTGCATTATATATGTATTATTGGCAGTAATCTTGTATTTTTTTACATTTAACACCATGCGCGCTAGCAGAATTCCCCTCGCACGCTGGGATTTGCGAAAACGCACTTTACGTGACGAGCTGGGCTCGTCATCAGCGTGCGAGGAGGCTACGCCATGACGAGCCCAGCTCGTCATCAGCGTGGAAGGGGTTAAAGAGGAGGGACCTCGGCACCCAGATTGTGGGGATGTGCCGTTTTAGTCCGTCCATTGTTTCTGCTGCCTTTGTGATGGCACGAGAAATACTTTAAAAAACAAGGGCGACACCGGCGTTACGTGCTAAAAACATCAAAAAAGGCAATCAGCCGAAACGCGTCTGTTGTGCGTCCTGAGTTCCCAGGAAATAAATACATTGTTGGAACTCCCCCCATAAGTGCTATCTTCTGTGAAGAAGGGTGCGATTACCCGATAGCAGTGTGGAGCTGATGTCACTGACGATGTCATGAGTGATGTAGTATGTGCCGTCATCAGCAGTGCATTGCAGGCGCGCAAGTTATAGTGAGTCCAACTAACTATAACGTTGGAATTTCTATGGTTTTATGTCAGTAACATTTCCAGCTAACTATAACTGGTGTGAAACCTATGGTTTTTTCAGTGAATTTAATAGTTTTTTTAAATGCTAATTCCTAACTATATATAGGGCCTTAAACCTATGAAATGTAATATTTTTGATAATGAATCCTATATTGTATATTTATATAATACTATTTTTTTTTTATTGTTTTGCCCTGGTGCGCTCCCGGTGCGCACCCCGGTGTGCGCACCGGAAAGCGCAGTTTTCCGGAGCGCCCCTGGTCGCGCACCGGTGAGCGTCCCGTTAGCGCTATTGCCGCGAACGAAAACATCATTGTGACTTATCGCGAGCGAATACGATCGCGCAACGTAAGCATCTGACGCGCTTACGCGACGCGCCCGGGGGCGCATCGCGTAAGCGCATCGGGTCATGTGACCTGAAAATAACACTTTTTATTGGTGCAGAACAGTTTTGGTTTCCAAATGATGAAAGCCCGGGTCATGTGACCTGAAAATAACACTTTTCATTGGTTCAGGACAGTCTTTTTTTCCAAATGATGAAAGCCCCCACCTTTTTTCCTTATTCTGACTTTGTCCTTTGACTGAGGAAGACCTGTTTGGAGATCTAAGAGTAATTTGTTGTACTTTAAAATGGCTACAGTAGCAGCAGCAGCTGGAGCATCTGCACCACCACCACCACCAAGAGGACCACCACAACATCACATTGGAGGTCAAGAAGAAGAGGAGGAGGTGGAAGAAGAGGAGGAGGAGGGGAGGAGGTAGCTGCCAGCAAACATTACCCCATACAGGCCAAGGCAGCACATTGTATGGGAGTTTTTTTCCATCCCAGAGGGCAAGAAGAAAGTCAACGCGCCAAAGGTGACTTGCAAAATCTGTCGCATTGAACTTTCAAGGGGGAACCCTAATAAAAAATATTCGTTTGGTAATAACACCATGATTCGACACATGCAGCGCAAGCATCCCTACAACTATGCTGCGGCAGAGGTGAGAGAACTGGCCAGCAACCCTCCCCAATCTACACCCAGCACCTCCAAACGAAAGTAACCCACTCCATCGGGACCAGAAACAAGGGAGATGGTCCCAAACATTCAATCAAAGTTTGGGCAATACAAAATCTCCTGTATTTTTTGTGGTAAGACTATCACCTATGGTGAGCAGAGCATAACGCTCATCAACTGTGCTGGTGACAACCACAAATGCCCCAAAAATCCTTAATTTTTTCCTGATTTTTTTTTTGCTCCAGTTGAGCCGTTTTCAATTCCCTGTTTTTTGTTTCTCCCCATAAAAATAACAAAAAAAATATGAAATAGTTCATAAAAGCCAAAAAAAGTACAAAATGTTCAAAAAAACATAAAAAAATATAAAACAACAAAAAGAAGAAAAAAAACAGTTCTTTTTAGAACTACCTCCAAATTATAAAAAAAGGCTACATTTTTTAAAAACTCTATCATTCTTTTTTTGCCATGGAACGCTTCCCGGTACGCTCCGAGGTGCGCGTACCGGGCGCTCCCCCGCGCAAATAAAAAAACAAAAAAAAATTATTTTGCGCCGCGGGGTCCTTTTATAGCCCCCACATCAAACCTAGGGGGTCAAGGGGCGTCTACTCTGCCCCCTTATGGTCATTTCCCCTTTTGTTTTTTCCACCTCTTGTGTCTCGATCCTACCGAGACACAAGATGGCGGCCCCTCCGGACTGTTTGGAATGTTGACAGGCCCCTTGAGATCCAATCAGCTTTCTGCTCGCGAAGTCGCGTAGCGCGCTGGTTAGCGCCCAGGAGCGCGTACCGGGGCGCGCTTATAGATATATATATTTTTTTACACCTAAATTATTTAAAATCCACTGGAGCACATATCTTGAGACATAGCAAAGGCACATCGGGCTACCAGTCCCTACAATTTTGCCAAATTTGGTGGAAATCCATTCAGCCGTTCGGGCTAAAAGTGAGGTCGACCGCCCTATGGAAATTAACATGGGGAAAACACGTTTTGGGACCCCCCTTTTATCTCGGCCCCTGCTTCACGAATTGCCCCCAAACTTTCAGGGAAGGACCGGAGCGCCGCGAGGCAAATTTGAGGACATTTTCAGGTAGATTCCTCAACCAGCGCCAAAGTTATTCACAATAGAATGTTGAGATTTTCAATTGAAAATAATCCTAACTATAACTATCTACTGGCAACCGCCAGTAGGTAATACATATATATATAGTTTGGGGGGGGTTCGTCAAGCGGGGGCCGAGAAAAAAGGGGGGTCCCAAAACGTGTTTTTAACATTGAGTCTTCCATAGGGCGGTTGGACTCACTTTTAGCTCGAACGGCTGAATGGATTTCCACAAAACTTGGCAAAATTGTAGGGACTGGTATGTCTCAAGATATATGCTCCAGTGGTTTTTACGAAAATTGACTTTGAAAAATATATATTGGGCTACATTGGGCTATATATATGTTAGAGACCAAATGTAGCCCAATGTAGCACAATGTAGCACAATGTAGCCCAATGTAGCCCAAAGATGGCCACCAGAGACAAAAAAAAACAAATGTAGCCCAAATATCAGCCAGATGTAGCCCAACTATAGCCCAGTGACAGAATGTCCCAGAGTGTTCTAAAGAACAACTAGAGCGCTAACAGTCTTACCTATGACAAAAGTATGGCACACCTGAAGTCATCTTGATTGGAATAAAGTGTTAACACTTAAAACATTTAATTTGCAAAGGAACAAAATGAGGGGTTTCATTTTGCCATAGAAATGTTATATATATACATATATATATATATATATATATATATATATATATATATATATATATATATATATATATATATATATATATATATATATATATATATATATATATATATATATATATATATATATATATACTTATATATGTATATATATATATACATATATATATATATATACATACATACATACATACATACATACATACATACATATATATATATATATATATATATATATATATATATATATATATATATATATATATATATATATTTTATTTTATTTTTCTCTATGGGACTTTTGAAAATTCTATGTCTAATAACTTTGGCGTTTGTGGATGGAATTGGCTGAAATTTTCAGGAAAATGGCACATTTTGTTTCTGAGCAGCCCCTGAAAATTTGGGAGGGTTTCGTCAAGGGGGGGCCGAGAAAAAAGGGGGGTCCCAAAACGCGTTTTTTCCCATTCATTTTTCAATAGGGCGGTTGGCCTCACTTTTAGCTCGAACGGCTGAATGGATTTGCACGAAACTTGGCAAAATTGTAGGGACTGTTAGCCCGATGTGCCTTTGCTAGGTCTCAATATATGTGCTCCAGTGGATTTTGAGAAATTAACATTTTAAAAAACAGATATATCTGTGACAGCGTCCGGGGTAGCGCTCCGGTTCGCGTACTTTTCACGTTACGGAACTTTGCGAAGCGAAGCTGATTGGCTCTCCGGTGTCTGTCAACATTCTAAACAGTCCGGAACGGCCGCCATCTTGTCTCTCGGTAGGATCGAGAGACAAGAGGAGGAGAAAAACGAAGGGGGAATTTAATGAAAGGGGGCAAGGTAGACCCCTCTTGACCCCCTAGGAATGATGTTGGGGTTATTAAAGGGTCCCGTGGGGCAAATAAAAAAAATTTGATTTTCCGCGGTTGAAGCGCTTCCCGGTTCGCGAACCGGGTCGCGAGCCGGTAGCGAAACGGGAATTCGCCATTTTGTGTTTCGTTTTAATTAAATTACAAGATGGAGGAAAAACAATGTGAGAAATGGGTATAAGGGGGTACGGGAGACGTATCCTGACCCCCTATGTTTTCTGAGGGTGGCTGAGGAGGCTCATATATGTTGATACATGTCTTCCAGCGGCTGCGCGTGAGCGGATTTTTTCTTTTTTTGCTGCGTGACGTCTGTTAACGTTTGATTCGAAGGAAATCAGGAAGTGTTGACCGCTATTTTGTCACTGCGAGTAAATATATTGTTAAAAATAATTGTTATAAATTAATCCGTATTGATAAACATTGTCTGCGCCATCTTGCCTTTTTTCCAATGCCACACTTTTGTCATGCACGGCAGCCATTTTAGATGCCTTGACCAGACCCACTCTCTGCACGCCGCCGATCCTCAGCATGGCTCCCCACCCTCGCAAGCATCTCCCCCACGCACTGGTCACCCCCGTTCTCTCTCTCATGCATGGGCCATAAACCTCCCCCATCTGCGCTGCTCTTCCCTGAGAATCACACCCTGTGCCCGCCCGACACCTCCCTTTCACCCTATTCACTATCGCACCCTCTGACACTCCTTCCTCTGTGTCCGATTGTCCAGGCCGGTCCCAGACTATCACCTAGCCCTGCGGATGTAGTTTATGGCCCCAACTGTAAAGAATCACCCCTCTTCAAAGGAGTTACAGTAGATCAAGGCCCCCACCCCATGAGATCCGTCACACCACACGAGTTCTTACTATCTGATAACGATCCTGTAGTGTGATTGGGGAGGGGATTCTCACTGTAAGGGTGTGTGGGACCGAGCCTGAAGCGGAAAATTCCAGGGATGCCTTTTTGTACATCAAAGTCTTCACAATTATGTGTCACATTAAAAATATATAGCACTCCAACAAAGTAGTAGGATTATAACACTTTAATAACTTATAAATATATACAACGCTCCAACAAAGTAAACACGATAAAAAAAAAATTTTAAACAACTATTTACATGGCAGCCTGCTGCAACATCCATCTCAAAGCAACAATGGGCTGCTTTGGTCTGTCTTTTAGTCGGCAAAATCCGTCGGCCTGTGAGGTGGCGTCAGTAGCGGTCCGTTGTGCGAATAGGCCGAAGGCAGCACAACGCGCCGAGATCCGGACGGCACCCAGGTGGTGTCCAGCAAGTTGTCGCACTGGTCTGGCCATCCTACAATGCTGCGCCGAAAGACGGCGTGGGGCGCCCCGGGGGGGGGGAGGCGGCGCGAAGGGGTCTCCCCCGCCTCCCCAGGTGGAGGCTCCTCAGCTGCAGTGGGGCGCCCCTTAGCGTTTCAGTCGCCATTCAGCTGAATTGCGCCCGCTCTTGCGGCACTCTGCCTCATCCGCCATTCAGCTGAGTTGCGCCCGCTCTTGCGGCTACAGCGTCTCACCCACCATCCAGTTGAATTGCGCCCACTCTTGCGGTGCAGCGATAGGCAGCTGCCACAGGACTCTTAAAATGGCGGCCGGCTCTTCGGATTTGGGCCTGGTCCACTAAAATGGCCCTGGGACACATTTGAACTCGGACATTTGCCTGCTAGGGCTTGGGCCCCATTCCCGAAAGCGTCCCCTCAGCCTTGAAGATTCTACAAAAGTCATCGGGGCCCCCGACTCCCGCAGGCTTCCGGTGGGGAGCGGCTGCCATGATTGCTTGCGGAATGGCCACGACGGAGCCACGAGATGGTGGTGCTCTCATGCTGACGCCAGCTTCAGTCTGAAACATCCAGAAACACTGTAGACTACCAATTCGATGATTTCCGGTGGAGCCCCAACGTGACCTGGAAGGGAAGAACTTGTCCTCCCCTCTTTTGACTGATGGTTCTTGTTGCCTGTCCCCTCTGTTGTCATCTAACGGAACCTTTTTGGACTGCCGAGTGAGAAAAAAAAAGGTGGGGCTTTCATCATTTGGGAAAAAAAAATGTTTCAATCCAATGAAAAGTGTTATTTTTAGGTCACATGATCAAGCCTTCCATCATTAGGAAACCAAAAGTAAAATGATCCAATGAAAAGTTTTATAAACAAGTCACATGACCTGTTATGCGGCTTTGGGCTATAAAAAGCCTACAAAATCCGTTGGCAGCACAACGCGCCGAGATCCGGATGGCACCGAGGTGGTGTCCAGCAAGTTGCCGCACTGGTGTGGCCATCCTACAATGCTGCGCCGAAAGACGGCGTGGGGTGCCCGGGGGGGGGGGAGGGGGCGCGAACGGGCCTCTCCCGCCTCCCCAGGTGGAGGCACCTCATCTGCAGTGGGGCGCCCCTTAGCGTTTCACTCGCTGTCCAGCTGAGTTGTCATCAGTAATGTCACTGGCCATGTCATGAATGATGTAATATGTGACATGATCAGCAGTGGATTGTGGGTGCGCGATATATAACTATATCTCCGAATTTCAATGGTTTTGTGTGAGTAAAATAAGGTTTTGTAAAAGCGAATTCCTAACTATATATGGTCTATAACCTATGGTTTTTTCAGTGAATATATATATATATATATAATGTATTACTTACCCATCTTATTTAGTAGAGGATGTTCCTACCAGAGCTTCCTTCAGGCCCTGGGGACTCTATCACACGGAGTTGCTTCACTAATTAAGGGGAGGGAAGGTGGAGCCCTCCCTCCCCCCCCCCCCCTCTCCCCATGAGCCTCTTTGGGCCCAATGGACCCCATACCCAGGGCCGTTTTATTCAAATAATTGGGGGGAGTTGTGCGTAAATTGCAGGAAACTCTAGTAACGACCTAGGTCACTGCAGGCTTAGGGTGACCAACCGTCCGTAAATTTCACGGACAGTCCGTAATTTCGGCCGTCTGTCCGTTGTCCGTGAAGGATCCTTTAACGGACACCATTTGTCCGTAATTTTAACCGGGCACAGCTTCCACCCACCTCCCGTCTTAACTCCGAGGCTTTTTCCAAAGCTCAGACCCCCAGCAGCATTGGAGAGGCACAGCGGGATGGCCTCACACCTCCAGCCCTTGATGAGCTGTTAAGAGGTGCTCCAAGGTGACATAGGGAGGGGCTGTGGCTTCAGGAGCAGGGGCATCTATTCAGATGCAAACAGGCCTAAATGCGTCTCTGCAATTTAGAGGGGCCGCCGCCTCGCACATTCCCTTTCTGCCAGGGCCCCAAATATCCTAGAACCGGCCCTGATTACAGCACTGATTCACAGAGCGGGTCTTCAAACATGCAGCCTACAATGTAATAAAGTAAAGAAATGGCACAATCGCACCCACACTGATTAGCAAGTATAGAGAACAATCAGTTAAATCAGTTCTCTTGGAGTATCTTCTTTACGTACTGTACATCACAGAGGGGGATGGCAAAACTAACATTTTGGACAGGGAGCCTGTCTTCTCGTTGTCTTGTCCAGGAGGGGGTGAGGAGCCCTACCCCACCCAGGAAGAGAACCAGATGATACTACAATACTGCATGCCCACCCCTGTGCCCACTCTGGTGGATCCTGTTCCCCCTCCTGTGATCGCTCCTGCCCCCCAGTGATGGCTCCAGTGCCCCCCATGTGATGGCTCCTATCTCCTGTCCCCCTCCCCCCCCCGCCTGTGATGGCTCCTGTCCCCCCTGTGGTGGCTCCTGTCCCCCTCCTGTGGTGGATCCTGTCTCTGCCCTGGGTGGCTTCTGTCTCACTCCTGGAAAGGCTCCTGCAGCGAGGTTGAAGTTTTTGATGGGCCTCTTCTCAGAAAGGCTCAGCTCAAAATTAATATGAAAAGGTGGGCGAGTGAGTAAGTGAAGGGATGGGTGGATAGCTGGATGAATTAGTGAAAGGGTGAGTGGATGAATGAAAGATTGAATTGAAAGATAATGAGAGAGGATGGATGGATTGATGGAGTGGAAGGATGGAAGAGAGAAAAGGTAAATAGCTGGATGTATGGGTGGAAGGGTAGCTGGATGGGTAAAAGGGTGGATGGATGAGTGAAAGCGTGGATGATGAGTGAGTTGATGGATGAGTGAAATGATAGATGATTGATGAACTGATAAGTGCAAGGGTGAATGGGTGGACAGATGAGCGAAAGGGTGGATGCAAGGACGGATGAGTGAGTGAAAGGGAGGGTAGATGGACAAAAGGATGAATAGATGAGGGAAGGAGTGAAAGGATAAATGGATGAGAGAAAGGATGGATGCGTGATAGGGTTAATGGATGGATTCATGAGTGGATGAGTAGATGGGTGGGTGGATGGATGGAAGGAAGGATTGCTAAGTGAAAGGGTCGATGGAGAGAGAAAGGGAGGATGGATGACTGAAAGGATGGATGGTTGGAAGGATGAGTGACTGGGTGGATGGATAGTAAGTGAAAGGATGGCTGGATGGGTGAAAGGGTAAATGGTTGGATGGATGAGTGAATGAATGGATGGATGGGTAGAAGAGAGGATGGATGAGTGTACAGATGGATAGGGTGAAAGGGTGGATGGATGGATGATGGATGAGTGAAAGGATGAATGAAGGGATGGGTGAGTGAAATCATAGATGGACGGATACATGATGAATAGGTTTGCAAATGGTTGAATATGTTTGGATATGGCTGGGCTTACTTATATACTATTGCGCGACCTCTGATGTGTCTTTAAAACTTATCCAATTGTCCTGAAGTTTTGTCCTGAATTTTGACCTACTGTCCTGAATTTGTGTCCTGAATTTTGACCCTTTGTCCTGAATTTTTACAGTCACCGTCCTGAATTTGCACCCATAACAGTTGGTCACCCTATGCAGGCTGCATCTGAAAAATCAGATTGTAGTTTTCGAAGGGTATTTAAATGGTAATGGTATTACATGTGGCTTTGCAATGCTTGCTTGTTAAAGGAGGGCGTTGGAGAAGAAGTCAGATACACTGTGCCACGCTGCAGAGTGGCAGAAACAGATCTCGTAGTCTTCTGTTTCTGTTCTCCCTGGAGACATCTCTATCACTATGCCATAGAGTGACTATCATCAGCAGAGTTGTGTGTCAGGGTCATTAGTGCAGAGCAGGGGTGAAGCATGTGGGGGCATCAAATCTAAGCAGCAAAGCCTCCCTTGGCTATATGAGCTGGGCCACAGTGTGAGCCAAATGCTTAGCGGGAGGGTGACCTGAGGACAGGCGCAGTCCCATGTGCCAGCCACGCGGGCATGGGAGAGGCCGCTGTCTCTACGCCACACTGTCCTGATCTAAATAAGATACAATGTTCCTTTAAGTTTAGCAATTTCAGTGGAAAGTGATTTTAACTTCTGGCTGAGAAAAGCCCTAGTTGAGAGTTGGAGTTATTGTAGTAGTAAAAAGTATGACAAGTAACCCTGGCATGCCAAAGGGAAGGCATGTGATTTAAAATACTCATGCATCATGGCAAAAAGAGTGTGCTACTGCACATTCACATAGGCAAACCCATCTAGGAAAGGGTTGTGTACTCTGGGAGTTACATGCAAGTAAATCCATCGAACCAAACGTGCTTGCTTTTTCATGTTTCTTGTTGTTAGTGTTGGTTGTTACCCATGCAAATATCCTACTAAAACCCTCATTATGACTAGGGTACCGATTCGGGTTTAAAGTCCCATTTGGTCTGAAATCGGGATTCCACCATTGGTCCACATTGCCGCTGTTGGTGTTTGTCTGCACTATATGCAGATAAAACATGGTTCAAATTGTTGGGGCAAACACAATATGAGCAATTAGTGTGATATCGCCCATTGCAAGGACTGAACCCCGGACCGCTGTGATATTTGCATACACATTAAATCAGCAGCCTGATTCATGATCGGGCCGTTTTGCGAGGCTCAAATAGCGAATCATAAGGAATCGCTATTTGAGACTCGCAAAACGGTAATCATGTAGGAATCGCAATATTAATTGCGATTCCCACTGATTCCTTATTTGCGATTAGCTAATTGCTAATCGCAAATAAGGAATAACTCCCCATGCATTCCTATGGGCCAAAAGGCCCATAGGAATGCATGGGGAGTATTCCTTATTTGCGATTAGCAATTTGCTACTCGCAAATAAGATAGCGATTTAAAGGGTGCCAGGGGTGTCCAAAGGACACCCTGTAGCACCCCTTAAATGCAAATTGAAACAGGTGTTGCGCACACACATGTCCAAAGGACATGTGTGTGTGCAACATGCAACTTAGAAAAATGCTTTTAAAAGCATTTTTCTAAGTTTTTGCTATTTACCGAGAGGTCTGACCTCTCGGTAAATAGCGGCCCAAAATTGCTTTTTCGCAATTTTCAAATGCTTCATGAATTGCATTTAAGGAATCTCAAATAGAGATTCCTTAAATGTAATTCCTCGCAATTTAGCGATTTGCAATTACCGATTTTTGCATTTGGGATGCTGAATCCCAAATGCAAAAATCGCACTCGCAAAGGGCCGGATTCTCAGAATCCGGCCCTTTGCGAGCCGATTTAGCCTTCATGAATAAGGCTGATAGATCCGTATTTATCAGGTGTGCAATCTGCACCCAGGCTTGCATCCAATATGTAATGAAGGTCTCAGACTTCACCGGTACCACTGCGTAAATAATGCCTACACATAATATTTGCATACCCACAATCCTTTGCAGTGTATGCTGAGTCAAATTAAGGTGTTTGTATAACTGCAATCCCTGATACTCACGAGGTACATACAGGCAAACTGTCTTGGACTTTCTACTCAGCAAGATCAGCGTGAGCCTGCAATAGTTTTTTTTTTACCAGCAATGGACTGTGGGGATGCAGATATATACCAACCCTGATTTCACTGCACAGATTAGGAGGGTAAATCTGCATAGGATATTTTCATCCCCAAAGTCCAGTGGTATTGCTCAATCCTCTGTTTCCGAGGGGGTCCAATGTAGGTCCATGATGGCCAGAAGAATACAATGTTTTGAGGATACCAGGATTAGGAAAAGTTATGTAGATCTGAATGAACAGTCTGCGTATGAATCACTCACTGCATTGTTAGTCATAATCAGTTTGAAAGAATAATCTTTCATCGTTCTAACTCTCCAAGACTCCATATCCTTAAAGAAGTCTGCAAACCTTTTCTTTCTATCAGGTCAGGATCCCATAAAACATTCGCAAGCATCCTGTGAAAAGAGAGAAAGGTGGCCATGCAGTCAGTCAGTCAAAAATACTTTATTCGGTTCAATACATAAACCACAAAAGTATACAAAAGCATGAAAAAGAGGTCCAAAAGCAATAATATACACAGTTACATATAAAAAACCTCGGTTTTGGGTGTAGACAAAACTCAAAACCTTATTAAGAGATTACAATAAATATACAATTACATCCTATCCGATTTAAAAATACATATTAAAATTAGTCCATGGTTAAAAATGACGATCAAAACATTATAAGTAGTATTTTTTTTAAAAATAGCGGATATTAAAATATGTCTATGTCCAGTTAATCTTTTTACTTAATCTCATTGCAGTGGTTAAAAATTTGGCAACATTGCAAATTTCCCAGATACTTGGCAGTAATTGAAGGTACATTAAAGCAGGCTTCACTTGGTTGAACCCTTTCCCCTTTAATAAGGGTACAATAAACTTTCTCCTAATATTAGTGAAATGACCACAAAAAAACATGAAGTGGGCGGTATCCATAAGGGAACACCCATCACATTTGCACAGCCCTAGGTCAACAGGTTTCGTCCAACCGGGGCGACCACAAATCAATAAGTGGATTTTATTTAAGCGAAACTTGGTTAACAAATATCTATGGTTTGAGATGTTTACCACTTTTAGATAAAGTTCCAGTTGACACCCAGAAGATACGATCAGTTGATGCATTCTCACTGTGGGCTTTGCCAGTTCCAGGCCTTCTCTATCCATCCCTCTAATTTTCAAAAAGGTACTTTTCACCCACTTTAGGTCACCCTTTACCAGTTGAGAAGGCATATTAAACAGTTCTGGCCGACCCAACTTTTTTGATAGGAGTTGAACATATTTCAACCACGGAATGTGGTCCCAATGGTCAAGTGCAAGACAGTCATTTAAAACTAAGCATGGGCGGAAAATCCGTTTCGCTCGCGGATTTTGCGGATTTTCGGGAAATTCGCAATCCGCGAGATTCGCGAATCTCCCGCAAAATCCGCAAATCCGCGAGCAGCGGATTTTGCTCGCACTGCTCGCACTGTTCGCGTGAGTTCGCGTGAGTTCGCGGCTTCCCAGTACAACTTCGCGCCCCGCGAATAAGTGCTAAATTGCAGAAATACGATCTTAGCAAAACTGAAACTACTTACCAGGTTCAAAAGTTCAGGCTCATCATTAGTAGCCATTTCCTGTAGTGCTTCCTGAGGGGCCCCTCCAGAGTTCAGTTGCCAGTTGCAACTATTATGTGACCCTGCTCTGAACCTCAGAATAGTTACACATATGCCACAAAGGTCCTGAATTACAGCTAAGGGAGACAAGCAGGAGCCAGGCTGGAAGTTAAAATCCATTAATCAGCCCCTAATTCATTATTGTCAGTTGGGGCAGGGCAGGTGTTGTAACTAATTTTGCAACAATGAAAGCACTTAGCAAGTGCAAAAGATCACTAATCAGGGCGCACTAAGGAAGCAGGTGCCAGCTAAAAAAATATTCTGTGACACATTAATCAGCCCCAAATTAATTCAGGTCACTTGAGGCAGGGAAGGTGTGCTTTGCTTTGCCGAAAATAATGTACACTGGACAACCAGAGGGTGTGGTGATGAAACAGAGGGTGGCATGGGTGGGCCAGAGGGTGGCATGAGTAGTCAGAGAGTGGCAGTGGTGACAGAGAGTGGCAGTGATGAAGAAGAGTGTCCCAAACAGGCTGGACACGTAGAAACAACAAGTTTGCAAAACTTGCGACCCGACAGGTAAGTTCGCAAATTGCGAAATTGTAAAAACCCTCGCGAACTGGCAGAAACACGGGCGAACACAAAAAAAAAATCCGCAAATTCGCGGGAATTCGCGGATTTTGCGGATTGCGAGTTCGCAAATCCGCAAAATTCGCGAACGCGAGATTCGCAAAATTCGCCCATGCTTATTTGAAACTAAATGGTTCACCTTCAATTCAGAGTTCAACCAGACTGAGATCCACTTCAGTAGCGGGGCCATCGCAATTCGGTCCTCCAAGTAATCTATGCCACATTCCTAATGTACTATGTAACTGGCCGTAGATCTTGGCAAGGATAGAATTGTTTTAAGGAAGTTGTCCTCCGCTACCTGGAGAATCTTAACTGGTCTAAGGCCCCACAGATCTGCACCATACATCGCAATAGAAATACATTTTGCGGTGTAAACCTTCAATACCGCCTCCAGAGGTTTCACCCCTAATTTGCGGGAAAAACCCAGGACTGCAGAGATGGAACGGGCGAAAGCATTTTTTTTCTCCTGCATTTGGGGGTTCCAGGTAGAATATTCATCAAAAACAACCCCCAAGTAGGGAAATCTAGATACTCTTGACAGTTTATGGCCATTGCAATGTAAAACCAACGCCTTTTTCTGGGGCCTGCTTTTACTACCCACAACCATTACATGAGATTTGCCATAATTGACACTAAGGTCAAGAGATGACATAAAAACATAAAATGAATTTAATAGGCATTGGAGACCCACTGCGGTTCGGGCTAACAGGGCAGCATCATCAGCATATAATAATGCTGGTACTTGGAGATTCCCTGCCCTGGGTATGTCCTTACATGATTTTTCTAAAACCGCTCCCAAATCATTGATATACAGAGTGAATAGCAAGGGTGCTAAAATGCATCCTTGCCTTACACCATTGGAGATGCTTATCTTCCCTGTGCTGTTACCTTTGCGGCCGTACCTCACAGACGCTGTTAGATCCCTGTGGAGGTCTGCCAAGAAGTACACAATGTCAGGGTCTATACCAATTCTTAAAAGCAGGTCCCATAACTTGGACCTATTTACTCGGTCAAACGCCGAGGATAGGTCCATAAATGCGATGTACAGGGTTCCTTGCTTTGCTAATGTATACTTCCCTATAAGCAGTTGTAGATTTAGGCTCTGGTCTATTGTGCCACGCCCTTTTGTAAAGCCATACTGAAGGGCGGAGAGGGTGTCAGTTTCTTCCAGCCAATCAGTAAGCTTGCACAACACCACTCTCCCTAGGACCTTTACAGCTGAATCAATGAGGGAGATTGGACGGTAATTGCCCGGGTCGCCTCTATCACCTTTTTTATAAATCGGGACAATCACCGACTGGGACCATGTCTCCGGAATGCCTATACTAGATATTCTGTTAAAAACATTAGTTAAGATTTTGGACCAAAATGCTATGTTAGATTTAAAGAGGTCGGATGGAACACCATCCGGTCCAGGGGCCTTATTACTTGTCATTTTACCAATTGCATCGGCCACCTCACCTTCATATACTAATAACGTATAAGGGAGCCTCACAAAGGTGGTCGATGCCTCTGCCCCAGGATTCTCAACCTCATAGACTGACTTGAAATGCTGCAGCCACCTATCTTCTTGTATTCCGCAATCAAGTTCATTATTACCAGGATCAACAAAATAAGATTGATTGACCACAGCCCAGAACTTGGCGCTAGTTTTCAGCACGTCAATTGAAGTTAACTCTGCCCAAGCATCCTCTCTAATCTCCTGTCGCCTCTTTTCCACTACAGCCTTATAATCTTTCCTAAGCGTGGCTACAAGCTGCCTATTCACCGGTCTACATTTGAGCGCCAGTTTTAATTTTTTATTGGCCATTGTACACTTTTTGTCGAACCAGCCTACCCTCCCGCAGGATTTACCTTTGCCATATTGTGTCAAGTTGGCGGCAATTTCATAACAAACTTTTTGGTACGCCTCCAACACGTCTTTATCCCCGGCATCGGGGTTCATGCAGAGGTCCAGCTCCACCCGACTGCTATTGTAGAGGTTAGAGAGAAACTCACTCGGGGCTATCTTACTCCACCTAATTCTGCGTGCTTGGTCAGTAGGCCGAATATCGCCCTTGTTCACCATGTTCGGCTTACTCTTAGTTATTACTATAACCTTTCTCAACCTTAGCAGGACTGGGTTATGATCACTAAAGTGTGACCTCACCACGGAATAACTGATAATGTGACTGCGGCTAATACTGCTTAAAAAAATAAAATCTATTGTAGACCCGCTGCCTTGTCCTGTGAATGTGGGAATATCTTCTCCTTCCCTGCGAGGTAACATCAGCCCGTTTTCGGCCAAAATGGCTTCCAACAAGACACCCTGATCTGAGTGTTCAAAATGTGTGCCAACCTGATCCGGCGACCCCAAAAAAACATCTGGTGGGCATTTGTCCGGGCACTCATGGATGTTAAAGTCCCCCAACAAAAGAATAGTACACTCAGCCTCAGGTGACTCTTTGAAGCTTATAAGAAAGGAGTTTAGCATTCTTAAATTACTGGTGGACTCGATCCTATCAAAGGAGTTATAAAAATTTACCACAATGACATTGTGGCGACCCTTACATGAAATGTGTACTGCCAAGCAATACGGGCAACCAGTGGCTATTTCTTTGTAAGTGCCGGGAATTTTTGCGGAGATCAATGTTATCAAGCCACCCCGCGTCCGCCCCCGTGCAGAGGGAACTGCTGAGAGATGGAAGGTAGTGAACCCATCTAGTGTTAAGGCATTTTGTGTGTCCCATGTTTCCTGCATGCCGATGATGTCCATGGTGCCTAGAAAATCCCTCCAAATAGGGTCATCAATTTTGTTTCTGAGACCAGCAATATTCCTTGTGGCCATTATACACTCCCCCATCCCTCTTACTTCCTGTTTCCCAATTATTAAATCATATTTTGCCCCATCCGTGCACAAATCACTGACTACAGGTGATGGGCTTGTGTCTGCATTCAACTCCCCGGAATTTATAACATTGTTTGCCTGGTGTAGTGGGGTTTGTATAGTGGTAACTAACTCCTTAGCCAATGATCCCTGTATTTGTCAGTCTACCCAGCCCAAATTAGAAAGACAATCATAACGGTTAGCCATAGGGATGTGAAACAATTGATCTTGGTGGTTGTTAAAATGAGGATAGCTGTTACAGTGGCCATTTAGTGACTCGGTCCCAAATCCCCCTTGCATAGGTCTACCCCCTCTACCATGAACCATGCTCCAGCCACCCTCTCCTCCATCTCCCCATCCCTGAGTGTTTGTGTCCCAAGGAAAAACAGTCCTAGTCCTACCCTTTTGTTCATTTGGAGCTCTCAGCCAACTCCATCTCTTGTCCACCTGTTCAGTTTGTTGATAAAAATAAGAAAGTGGTCTAGCAATGACTAGGCTGGCTTGATGGCGTGGGGGCCTGTTACAAATATATTCCACCACCTGTGGATTTTCAAAAGTCACCACTATGAAATCACCTGTTAATCTTTTCCTATTGCCACCCACCCATGGAGCTCTCTCCACCATCAAGATATTGCTGGGGGTGTTCACTGGAAGGGGGTAATTGCTTGATAGCCAGTGGCATACCTTATTCTTTAATACTTGAAAAGATTCCACGTGGGGTGGTGATAGTTCTGTGGCCCCGGTCAATACCACAACATAGGGGCTGGCATCTAAGGGGAGATGAATACTTCTGCGGGGCTCAGCCTTTTCTAATGGGGCCGAGTCCAATGTCGGGATCAGAGGGGTCTGTGATGTCTGGGGTGTCTGATCCTTAAATTTAACCTGAGGAGTAGACTTGGGTTTAGCAGTGACAGGCATGGGGGTTTTATTAGGGGCAGATGTATTAGCATTAGCATTAGAGCCTACCAGGGTTGAGGTATTACTAGGTTTCTTTAGCGTTGGTTTTTTACCCACTGCCACGTTACTACTTGCCACGGGATGTGACCGATTGCTGTTGGTCGCAGTGGATGCCCGGTTCCCAATTGGGCCAGGAGTACTTATTTCAATATGGATATTTTTTAGTACCTGCTCAATGCGACATAGCCTTGCCTCCAAAGGTGCTAGTAGGGTTTTCAAGGCCTCGATGAAATTCGGGGTTACTTCTCCTCTTTCTTGATCTGAGTCCCCCAGGTTAACATTTCCCCCACTTAATTCTAAGATGTCATCCAAGCTGTCGTCTGCAAGCGTGTCATCAAGCAAACTCAATGACAGGCCCCCAGCCGCTGGCTGTACAACCCCAAGGTCATTGACTCCTGCGGCCATTGTCCCACTAACAGCCGTCATTACTTTGCCACCTGTTGTCTGATTGGAGGTGGATTCCACCTTCCTCGTTATATTAACTGGTAAATTAGTGGGTCTATTCTTAGGGATCGCCCCCTCTTTCAAGCCCCTCACATTTATATCAGTGATATCAGTGATAATAGATTGATTATTCACAAGTGGAGTACCAGGATCATTACCCATATTAGGGTCTAACACAGGATTAGGATCAAGTAATGCCCCTGTGTTTTGAAGGGGGCTGGGCCTTTCAGGAAGAGTACCACATGCTAAAGTATCTGGGGACCGAGCCTGGGCAATATGGCCTAGAGAGGATCTTTTCGCTAATGCCAGGTCTTGAGACACTCTTCTACCCATCAAGACTATCCCTTCATCTATGAGTGAGTTGGTGCGAACTATGAAGTCATCAAGGGTGCCAGTCAACTTTTTGGCCCCTGCTGTCCTACTTCCTGTCTCTCGGCACTCCATTTTAACTCTTCTCGTTATATTAGTATTAGTCTTGTGGCAGCAAATAACAACTTCTTAGCAATTTGCACCCCCTTATAAGTTTCTGTAGAACTAAAGTCAAAAGAGAGCTCCAATGCTTACAGTTCAGATGTCCAAGCGTTGGAGGTTGGATGCAAATGGACCAGGATCCGGGGCCCAGGCCAGGCTCCTCAGGCCTCTGAGGGCCACAGAGGGCCTGCCCTTTGCCCGGGCTTAGCCCCGCGCTGTGTCCCGCATGCGTCCCGCTACGCGAAGGGGGTGTTGGGGTTTTAAGCGCCTCCGGGCGGCAGTTCCCGCGTCACTTGTAGCGCCCCCGCAAAGGCTCCTGGGGGTTGAAGTCCCCCCGCTCTGCGGCCGCTTCTGGTATCGGAAGCGGCGGCGGGGGGGACTCTGCTCCGGCGACTCTCCTCCTTTCCTCTAGCTCCCCTCGCTCCACTGGGCAGCACAGTAGTCAGCACGGCAGTCCAGTAAGTAGTTAGGTTGAGTGTGGCTCCCAAAGTGCTCCGGGCGCGCTAGCGTCTTAAACGCCTCCGGGCGCCAGTTCCCGCGTCACTTGTAGCGCCCCCGCAAAGGCTCCTGGGGGTTGAAGTCCCCCCGCTCTGCGGCCGCTTCTGGTATCGGAAGCGGTGGCGGGGGGGACTCTGCTCCGGCGACTCTCCTCCTTTCCTCTAGCTCCCCTCGCTCCACTGGGCAGCACTGTAGTCGGCACGGCAGTCCAGTAAGTAGTTAGGTTGAGTGTGGCTCCCAAAGTGCTCCGGGCGCGCTAGCGTCTTAAGCGCCTCCGGGCGCCAGTTCCCGCGTCACTTGTAGCGCCCCCTCAAAGGCTCCTGGGGGTTGAAGTCCCCCTGCTCTGCGGCCGCTTCTGGTATCGGAAGCGGCGGCGGGGGGGACTCTGCTCCGGCGACTCTCCTCCTTTCCTCTAGCTCCCCTCGCTCCACTGGGCAGCACAGTAGTCAGCACGGCAGTCCAGTAAGTAGTTAGGTTGAGTCTGGCCATGCAGTGGGCCCTTTATGCTAGGATTGGAGTCCAAACCCTGCACAGAGTAACAAGGCTAGGCCTGTTGTTGCCATCCCTCTGACAAGTGCTTGTTCTGAGAACTAAACACAATAACACGTTTCAAGAACCCTGAAAAAGTGGCCATGCCTGTTTGTACCAATGAGAGTGGCTTTATCTAGGCAAACAAGTAGTCCAGTTTTTATAAATTGTGTGAGCACAACTAGAATAGGCAACCACTGCAGATGATGCTCTGCTGCATAAATTGGAATTATTCTTGACTGAAGAGCAATTTGTAAAGACGAATTGCCCTGACAAAGCCTATGGTTTATCTCATTGGGCAAAACGTGTTGGCGGAGTCCTGATTATTCACATCAATATATCTCGTTGGATAAAACGTATTGGCTGATTCCTGATTATGCACATTAGTAAAAGCAGCAGTGATAGTACATTAGGACTGAAACATGTAGCTCCTATTACCCTACATAAAAAGGTGAGAATGCCAGGATCTGCATGGGTACTTCTTGTTGCTCATTTTGAGAGGGGGAGAGGTAATTCCCAGCAGATTCTTTGAGCAGCCATTACCCTACATCTCTTCAGTCTGGGTTGCCCAGATACCTATAATAGTTGAATTCCGCTCATCGCCTTTGTGTTTCAGTTTTTTACCCAAAGTGACAAAGCACTCCTTGTCTGACAGTGCAGCTGTGTCAGATCCCCACCATGTTCTACACAAGCTAATCCTCAAGGATAGTACTGTCGAAAATAACTACCAGAATCCAACCCATTTTTGTATAGAAGGCTTTTGATGAGTATATCAGTACATTTTACAACGTGCAGGACTAATGTTGTTGAAGCTGTGGCAGCTCTTGTGTAAATGAAATGTTTAATGAGCAATGATTCAGAAAAAGATAACATATCTCAGATCTGTGTTTTGTAGTCAACAAATTTGGATAAATATAATTTTAACTGCGAACCCCTCACCAGGTATTTAATTAAACCCCAACCAACTCTGGGCCTCTGCCCTAACCAAGGCCGCTGGGGGGTAATCCTCTACAAAGCTCACATGGAGGGAGAAAAAGCCAAGACTAAACAAGATCAAAAGGACTACTACTTTAAATTATAACTATCCCTACAAGATGCCCCACTGGTGTTCTTTAACTTATATTTACCCAATACAGCTAAATAACCCTTCCTCCATATATAATAAAGCACCAGATGAGAGATATAAAGGGAGATTTCATCGTGAGGAGTCACTTCAATCTAGCCTCAGACCCAGACTTTGATAGGAACAAGATGTCAACGAACAAGTGCTATGTCATCAGCCCTCAAAAAGTACAAGTAAAAACTTGATTTAGGATTCACAGATGAATGGTGTTATTTGCATCCCGACCAGAAAGACTTTTCATTCTACTCTTTCGAGCATGCAACATATTCAGTATCTTGATAAATTAATCATTACTGTGCAACCGTGTCAGGCATTTCATTTTCAGTTCACGAGCAACTAAATAAGGTTTGTAGAAGAGGGATGCAATGGCGACTGAAAGTAGATATACTAAGAGACACGGGGCATATTACCAACAAGTAGAGATAATTATCGCTAAATAGGCTTAGCGACGATTTTTTTATCGCTGCCTATTGCTGGATATGTTAGCGGAGAAAACATGCTATTAGCAACATTTTTCTCCATTGTGCTACATTATCCAGCAATAGCGGCGAAATGCGTGAATATCGCTGAGAATACAGCGATATTCACACATTAGCAACAAAATGCTCTTAGCCATGTTATCCACCTCCCATTGGATAACATGGCTAAGAGCTGGTCTGGGCAGGTGTTAGTATTTGGAGATATTCGCGCTTAGCGTGAATATTTCCAACGCTACGCCTGCCTTGCTAATAGGCGATAGCGACGTTAGCGACTGCTTTCAGTCACTAACTGGTTGGGTACGCGCACTTTGCTTGTCAATTCAATTCAAAACCACTTTAATCGATTAATTAAAATCATAAAAGGTACATAGTAATCACAGAATTCATCCATTACAATTCAATTGATATTGTTAAAACAATTACATTTCATAAAACAGAACTATGAATTTAAAATTTTAAATTTAGAGAGAGGGAGAGGGGTACAATACACATTAAAACCAATTGTATTTGATAAAACTTGTGGGGAGGAGAATTTATAAGGGAGAAGACCAATGTTCAGCGGACTACATTTTTTAGACATCTTTGATTCTTAAGACGTACGCCTGCTACAAAGTAGCTCGCTATATTAAAAATAATCCATCGAGTTTCCAATAGTTGTAAATAAAGCAAAGCAGGCTTAGCCTGGACAATCCCTGTTCCCTTAAACAGTGGTAAAATAAATTTCAATCTAATTTCATAAAATTGACCACAGAAAAGAGTAAAGTGCATTGTGTCTTGGATAGAACTGTCATCACAATTACAAAGGGCTATATCAGCAGGGTTACTCCAACCTTCATACATACCCAATACAAAATGTATTAGATTAAAACGAAATTTTGTTAACAGCCTGCGATGAAAAGGTCTTGTAACTAGCTGCAGGTATGGCTCAATCTGAGGTGTTGTAACTAGCATATAATGGGCCCTCACCATAGGTTTTTTTAATTCCATATCCTCCCTTTCCATAATCTTAGCCCCCGATAGTGTTTCTTTACCCATGGGATATCCCCCTTAACAATAACATCAGGATTTTCAAATAGCTCTAGTCTCCCAAGTTTCTGCAGCTCTTTGTTTACATAAGATAGCCACTTTATTTCTTTTACTTTTTCCAGCCTAAGGCAATCTTTTAAGATCTGCTGGTTAAGGAGTAAGTCTGGATTAAGCCAGACTTTCAGACAGCAAATGAGAGGGGCCACGCTTATCTGACCTGACACAAACCCCATCCCTTGTTCCTGATGGGTGGCAAAGGTAGATGAGGACTGAGGGATTGATAACAGGGTACGGAAGAATGTATTTTCAACCCTTTGGAGATCATCTCCCTGTTTGTACCCCCAGATGGCTGGACCATACAGTGCTGCAGCCAAACATTTCGCCTTATAAATTGAAAGTACAGCTTCAACAGGCCTCCCCCCTATTTGTTGTGCGAAGCTTTGGACTGCAAGCGTTGCTCTGGTTAACGTGTTTTTTTTTTACTAAGAGCTGGGGGTTCCAGGAGCATCGTTCATCGAACAAGACCCCCTAATAGGTGAAGGCCTTCACCCTTTTAACTTCCACCTCCTTACAGTAGAAAGATATTAACTTGTTTCTACCTACACCCATAGCCATTGTGTGTGATTTAGCACTATACTATTTACAACCAGATCCATGGAATCCATGAAGTCCCCAAATGCATTCAATAACCTTTTTAGGGCCAACGGGGTGCGGGCAATCAGTACAGCGTCGTCAGCGTATAGGAGAACCGGGATGGAACTGTCTCCTAGACGCGGGACGTCCGGGGTAACTGTTTCCAGGTGTTTGTCCAAACCATTCACATATAAAGTGAATAGGAGAGGGGCCATAATACAGCCTTGTCTGACCCCTCTACCGGATTTAAAGGATTGAGAGCAAGCTCCCTCCTGGGACATCCTTACTGACGCCCTTAGGTCCCTATGTAGGGGTGCCAAAAAATGGACCAAACAAGGGTCAAAACCCAAATCCAGTAAAAGCTTCCACAGCTTCGATCTATTGACTAGATCGAAAGCTGTGGAGAGGTCCATAAAACCAAGGTAGATTGACCCAATGGAGGCTTTTGTATATTTCTGGGTTAGGAGATATAAATTTAGGCACTGATCTTCTGTTCTCCTACCAGTTCTGAACCCATATTGACACTCCGTCAGAATTTTATTATTTGTCGCCCAAGCCGTTAATTTAGATAAAATAACTTTACCCAAAATCTTAACAGATGAATCAGTTAAGGAAATGGGCCTATAACAGTGTGGGTCCCTTCTTTGGCCCTTTTTGAATAGTCGAATAATGACAGAGTGGGCCCATGATTCGGGGAACCCTACAGTAACAGAAGCATTAAAAACGTTTGCCAAAATATTGGCCCACAATTTAGGCTTACTTTTGTAAAGATCAGCAGGGACGCCATCTGGCCCTGGGGCCGTATTACTAGACGTTTCAATTATAGCTTGCTCCAAGTCCTTAATGCTAAACACTAAACTTGCAACCTCGGTGTTACTGGTATCCACCACAAATGGCGGGAAAACTTCTTTGCTGGCGTATATATTTTCAAAATGGGACATCCATTCCTCCTCAGAGATATTCACTTCCTGGGAGCCATTCTCTTCACCTGTAAATAATGGGCTATTGACAATAGCCCAGAATTTAGCACTGTCTTTCAGGACTTCCTTATCCATCAGACTCTCCCACGCCCTGGTTTTAATTTCATTTTTACGAGTTACTAAAATATTTTTATATTCTTTCCTAAGTTCAATTATCAACTCTTTATTTCTAGGTTGTGTTTTCAATGCTTTAAGCAGTCTTTGATGTGCCCTTGAGCATCTTGAATCAAACCAACGTTTTAATTTATTAGGTTTGTATCTAGTGGGGACGGTTAATTCCAGGGCAACCTGTTTACAGATAGTTTCAAAGGCGGAAATGGTTACCTCGTCTTGTGTGGAGAGATCATAGCATTTTAGTATTTCGTCCTTAACCTTTATATTTAAAGTGTCAAGGAGATGTGCTGGAACTACTTTGGTCCAGTTCAGCGTCCGTCCTTGAGCTTTCGCTTTAACATTGGTTGGACCTCTGGAGTTAGGCCCAGTATCTAAGAGTTCAAAACCATGATCCAGTTTTAATATCACTGGATTATGGTCACTAAACTGAGAATATACAGCATTATAAAAAAACACATGTTTTAATAACCCAGGAGATAAAAATATGTAATCAATAATCGAATCATTTTCTCGACTCTTAAATGTATTAACCCTCTCCCTAATCTCATAAAAACTTGGGGGCATATTATCAAGGGGGTTTATCTCCGCTTTTTTGGCTTAAAAAGCCAAGAAACCGGAGATAAAATTATCTCCCTATTAACTAGCTGTCGCTAACACCAGTTAGCGACAGCTAGTAGGAGATAGCAACCATCTTGGGCCCCACTTTGCATGTCAGTGATATTTATCACTAATGATATGCAAAGTGGGCGTGCCAAGATGTTAGCGACTGAAAACAGTCGCTAACATCGCTATCTCCTATTACCAACTTTTGGAGATATTCGCGCTAAGCGTGAATATCTCCAAAAGCTAACACCTGCCCTGAGCAGTTCTTAGCCATGTTATCCAATGGGAGGTGGATAACATGGCTAAGAGCATTAGCTCGGTAATGCATGAATATCGCTGACTTTTCAGAGATATTCATGCATTGCGGCGATTTTTATCGCATTTGCGATAAACCTTGGTAATACCAAGGTTTATTTGCGGTAAAAATCACCGCAGCACAGCGGTAAATTTTAGTCTCTAACCAAGCAATAGCGATAATTATCGCTATTGCTTGGTAATATGCCCCTTGGTTCATATAAGTCACTGGATGCCAAAAGTAATTCCAACGCCTCCCCCTTTAGTGTATGTTCGAAGTGGGGTAATGTAGCATGAGCAGGGCCTTGGAGTACCTTTATATTACATTTTGATTTACATAGATGAATATTAAAATCCCCCAAAAGAATAAAATACACAAAAGTGGTTTGCTGGGATTTGCAATTTTCTAAAAACTGTGACAAGTAAGAAAGATGTTCATTACAGTGCTCTCCCTCGTCCGCATTATAGAAATTTATTATTAAGATTTTGCTATTACTCGGAGCAGTAAGTTCCACTACAAGTAGATTTGGGGAGGAAGAATCTATTAAATTCACTAAGCCCTTTAGTCTTACTGAGACAAGGAGCATAAGTCCCCCTTTTGCTCTCCCTGCTGGTGATGGGCGGGCTGGTAGTGAAAAGGTCTTAAAGCCGTCTGCCCAAAAATCACCATCCTTATCCCATGTCTCTTGGAAGGCGACAACCTCAAAAGGGACTAAAGATGAAAGCCAGTTTTGGTCGCCCCTTTTCGACCGTAATCCCGCGATATTCCATGACATTAATCGAAATGTATTTGTCTCACTAGTCATAGGATCACTTACTCCTGGCAGGGGACAGGACATTTCACACTTTGGGCTTAGTCATTCTATATCATTAATCTGAGATAGAGAAGAAACTCTATTAGATAAAACTATAGGGTCAGCTCTCCTGAAAACCTGGGTAGTCCAGGGTTTGGGTTGATTGGCATAGTTCATATTATTTACAACAGATCGCTATTCCCTTCCCACGGTATTATGAGGACCGGGAATATTATTTTCAGGACTGTCACCACGCCCAAGAACTAGCTTAAGTGGAACACTGTCCATGTTCATTTGTTGATAAAAATAACCTAACGGGAGTGCCCTGATAGTCCCCTCTTCACTCTTCATATCAGAGGCGTCCCAAAGTAGTTGTGGTGGGTGGGACGAGTTATTAAAATTAACTACAACACAATCGCCTTTGATTGCCTTGCGTGTATTCCCCAACCACCCCACCCTTCTTGCCATTGTAATATTGCTTGAGATTTCTTGAATCCCGTGCAGTTCTGATCGCACCATTTCTTTATATTTGCAAGCAGGGTATCAGTAGTCTCACGCTCACCCTCTAGCAGAGCGGGGATCCCCACCAGAATCACCACCAAAGGGTCAGCTTCTGGGGGAAGATTGATGCGAGTTTGATTTGAAAACTGGGTCTTGCTTTGTTGCTCACTATGAGCCTCATGACTCCTAGTTGGAGGTGCCCGTTTTTTGACCATTATTCTTTCTGGGGACACATGCTTGCCCCCCCACTTCCAGGTCTGAAGCACTAGACCCCCTAATCATTCCTAGGGACTGATTCAAATTATCTACAGCCTTATGGCCACCCGTCCCTTCCATTGGCACTGAGTACCTAAAATCCCAGGATTAGAATTAGTGGTACCAGGAGAAGGACCATGAGAATAATTGGAACCAGCTACACTTCCCAGCCCCTGCATAGCTGTGTTGATCCGTTTACATTTATTGACAAGATTTGCCACACAAGTGTTCAAAGTATCTATAATGTCTTTGGCTATACTTGTCAGATTCAGCTCCAACCGAGTGGAAAAAAAATTCTCCATCATATCCCGTAAGGTTGATCTAGGTTACTAATGTCACAATGGGCTGCAGGCTGTTTAGATTTATTCAAATTTGGTTTCTGTTTAGGGCCATCCTTCTCCCCCTTTTTTTGTATTTGTCTCTGGGGCTTTGAAAGCCCTTTGTCAGTTGCTGAATGTGGCAGGGAGCTACTAGAATCAATCCCTGTCTGACGAACTTCTTCAGCAACCTTATCACCCAAGATGGCAACCTCCTGTGGGCCCTCGCGATTTATAATAACTACCCGTGGTTCCAAGGGAACTTGATTCACCAGGATGGATATAGCAATGGACGAGGCCGGAAGTGCAGTACTATTATGGTGCAGCCCGAGTTCCTTTTCTGCTGAGGCAATTTCAGATGCCAATACCCCCACTGGTGAGGTTAAATAGGATATGATGGTCAATGCTTTCCTGGGGACCTTCGTTTGCACTCCCCCCTGTTCCAGCGACGTATGTAATTTGCGCTTACCCATGTTCGTTTACTTCCAGCACAGTGGGGTGGCCGACCCGGCCTCCTCTGGCCCCTGATGGCCACAGATGGCCCGCCCTTGTCCAGGGCTTCTCCCGGTCGCTCCCGTGCGCGACTCGTGGGGAGAGAGGCGTTCCCTGAAGATAAGGCGCCTCCTGGCGCATGTGTGACGTGAGTCCTGTCGCATGGAGCCCTGAGGCAGCTGGGTGATGAAGTTCCCCAGCTGTGTGTGGCACCGAGTGATTTGCGGAAGATGCTGTGGCCGTTCCCCTCACGGCAGGTGTCAGGAGGGAGTAGAGCTGTTTTTGAGCCATTTCCCTCTCAGCTGGCGTGTAGGTTGTAAGAGTCCCCCTACGAGCGCTTCGGCGCTCCCTGAAGATAAGGCACCTCCTGGTGCGTGTGTGACGTGAGTCCTGTCACATGGAGCCCCGGGGCAGCTGGGTGATGAAGTTCCCCAGCTGCGTGTGGCACCGTGTGATTTGCGGAAGATGCTGTGGCCGTTTCCCACACGGCAGGTGTCAGGAGGGAGTAGAGCTGTTTTTGAGCCGTTTCCCTCACGGCTGGCGTGTAGGTTGTAAGAGTCCCCCCTTGCTTGTCATTAGCGATAAACAACGCTGACATGCAAAGTGGAAAGGGTAAGCTTGCCGTCAAGGGAATTTATTCAAATTATATTTTGTTTGATTAAAGTTGTTTTTTGGGCAGGACCAATCATTTGTCCTTGGAATGAATATATCATCAATCCTATTCTGCGCGTAAAATTCCCATATCCATGGAATGGGCCATGCTCCTCCACAGCTTCCGGCAGTCCACACATGTAGAAGAACCACCTACTCCTCCCCCCCCCCCCCACCCCTGAGAACCAGTAGCCTCTACCTGGTATCTACCCTCCTGGGACCGTCCCCCGGTACCTCCTACTTCTTAATCAAATTCTCATATCACAGGTCACCCACCTCGATGCCCGCATATACGTGGGGTGTACACCCCCCGGCCCCACTCCTTCCCCCTCCCCCGAAGTGTAGACCGGCTGGCTCCGTGAAAATCCCCCCCCCCCCCCCCCCCGACGCCCGTCGCCGGCAACCCCCTGCTTGGACCCTGCTAGCGCCCACACGCTTCTCTCCCACAGTTTTGTCCCCCCTTGTTTTTAGGTGCCTCCACTGTGTGAACAGTACAGACCTTGATCCTACGCTTTCGTGGCGGGACCCTACATATCTGCAATTACCCACTGCCCCATTAGAAGGGCAGACTTGCTGCTGCCCGACCTGCAACCACGTCTGTACGATCTACACTGATTACCCATGGAAATTGTAATTTTGCACCAGTTGTATAAAAACAAGAAAACGTTGCGCGCTTGGCTGTTCGTGGCTGAATGTTGAGGCCACGTCAGTAGATCATTTACACTGTACTTGTATACTTTATTGCAACAATAAAACAAATGTCAACAAAAAAAATATCATCAATCCTATTCTAATTTGACAAAAAATGTTACATCAACATATAACATGTAAACATATAAACAAAGACACAAGGTGTATACGAAAAAATATATCTTTATCAAATGGCTCAATCAAAGCAATCAACTACAAATACAGAACAATAAGCAAATAAAAGTTAGGACTGTAGGTACACATATAAATGAATTACAAGGTGACACAACAGAACCTAAATAACCACCTATCCCAAATCACATTGAGTAAAACAAAAGAGAGGGATAAGGTGTGTAGTCGACGTTTCGGTTTCTCTGACGTTAGTTTGTTGAAACCATCCTCAGGACTGTTATTAAATTATGGTCTGTATAGTGATATTGTTATCTGTTTAAAAAGATAATAACTGCATCCCATGGATTGCTGTGAGTCAAGCAGTATTTTTCAAATCTATTAGGTATTAAATAAGAAGCTGCATGTAGTTATTCAGGCTATCGATGGAATGTTCCTCATAAGTATTCCTCATAGAATTCAATCATATATGACGAAAATCGAAAATCGCGTATATGTTGAGTTGATCTCAACCTCAAAAATACTGCTTGACTCACAGCAATCCATGGGATGCAGTTATTATCTTTTTAAACAGATAACAATATCACTATACAGACCATAATTTAACGTCGACTACACACCTTATCCCTCTCTTTTGTTTTACTCAATGTGATTTGGGATAGGTGGTTATTTAGGTTCTGTTGTGTCACCTTGTAATTCATTTATATGTGTACCTACAGTCCTAACTTTTATTTGCTTATTGTTCTGTATTTGTAGTTGATTGCTTTGATTGAGCCATTTGATAAAGATATATTTTTTCGTATACACCTTGTGTCTTTGTTTATATGTTTACATGTTATATGTTGATGTAACATTTTTTGTCAAATTAGAATAGGATTGATGATATATTCATTCCAAGGACAAATGATTGGTCCTTCCCAAAAAACAACTTTAATCAAACAAAATATAATTTGAATAAATTCCCTTGACGGCAAGCTTACCCTTTCAACTTTATTACCCAAGCCCTCAAGGGTATTTCGGGTCGCTCACTCCTTCTAAAAATTGACATGCAAAGTGGGCCCCAAACCGCTCGCTATCGCTTAAAAGCCATCGCTAACATCAGTTAGCGACAGCTTGCTAATAGGGCAATAGAATTATCGCTGCTTAGCGGCCGAAAACAGCCGCTAAATCGGCAATAATTGCCTATCGCCCCCCTTGGTAATATGCCCCACAGCCAATAGAGACACTCAAGAGAAAGTTATGTCAGAATTCTTCAAACTCAATGCTTGACACAAGGGGCCACCTGCACGGTGTGGGTTGGCTTTAAGCATACATGCTAACACACCCGATTCAGGCAGGAGATTCCCGATTTCTAAAGCAAAAAGGGCTTTATTGTAGGTGTCTCCCACCTCAAAGTGCCTCTGTTTCAAAATAGGTCTATGGGTAAAATCCATTCCAATTCCCAGTTTGAAAATGTTGGCAAATATGTTAAAAAAGATCAGCTAAGGTATCGCTATAAACATTGAGTTGGAGCATGTAAGAGACACGAGGCTGTTGGAAGATAAGCTTACTGGTGAAATTAAAACATTAGACCAGATGGATAAATCAAACATTGCACCAATTAGCAATGCTTAGAGGACAGCTTAAATCATATAGAGTAAATGGGGCAGAAACCGCCATTTTATAGATCGGTCAACACTTTTATGACAAGGGCGGAAAAGTGGGGACATTCAGGCATGGAAAATTCATCTCCAAAGGACAAACATGTTGTAGTATTGGACTAGAGTAGTATTTGTCTAATGCCTTGTAGTCTGAGGCTGGGTCTTAACAGGATTCTAGAGAATAGAATGTGGTGAGGTCATAGTAAACTAAATGTAGTATTCTCAGTTAGAACACTTCTTCAGAATTGTTATGGTTTCTCTGTCTCTGGACATTCTGTATGTGGGAGTTGGGCAGAGGGAGTTTGTGTTTCATGTACTGTGAATGTATAAGCTGTCTTTGGGAATAAACTTCTTATTCTTCATGAATGACTACTGGATTACTTCACAATTTGGCGACGATCGGGATTTTCAGCAGAAGAACTCAAATAGAAGAATTTAATAGACAGCATTCACTTATTTATAAGGTATTTTATTGGAATTTGTACTTTGTGTTTTGATTGCACCTGCGGCAGTTTTAATATTTCGTGCTTTGATTGCACCAGCGGGTGATTGTTTTATGAATAACAATTTCTTTAAAAACAAAGAAAGTTTATCTGAGTTTACGATGTTTCCACATCGGCGTGCATGTTCATTGACAAATGTGCTGTCTACTTGAATGGAAGTACGAAGCTGTGTTATATTGCTGTGTGCTATTTTGTTTTTGTTTTTTTTGCCTTTCTCTGACGCATTTGGAAAAGTGAATATTGGACTTGGAAAGTAAAGGTTGGATTGAGCCCTTTCTGTACAATGCATTTTTTGAAGCTCTACTGTTACCTGCTTTCTGGAGCGTGACTAGAATGCATGCCATCTTCCTGACTTTCTACTTATGACGTCTTAGGCAATTGATGCAAGCACGCTACGTTACGACGTGGTGTTATGTGTTACGCAAGGCGTTCAGCGGCCATTTTTATGTCTCCATGACAACTGTCTAGAAAGCTTCGCCATGACGAAATTATAATATTTTTGTATGTATTCGGTTGCTTTACTCGACGTGGGAGTCAGGTGAGAAGATTTCAAGTCTACCATTTTGATGCATATGATGGAGTTTTCTTTTTCTTTTTTCTTTCATCGGCAAGAATTAACTTTTGGACTTTGACATTGTATCGACACATTGGATATTCGTGGTATTAACATTTGACTTTAACATCGTACTGTGGACATCGGTGACTACTTTTGTTATTTTAGATCATTATTTTGTAACATCTGACTTTGACATTGTACATTAGACATCGGTGACTACTTTTGTTATTTTATGTTATTATTCTGTAACCATTATTTTGTTTTACAGATTCCAAATGTGTATTTTGTTGCATCTCACTAATGTTTAACAATTTATTCTTGTAAGACTTCTGCCTGTTTCTATTGTTCAATATGTCTAATGTTATTACCCCTCCACATTTTCTACCAGCAGCAGGTGAACCTAAAATGGAATGGGATCTATGGTATCCAATGTTTTTAGCATATGTGGATGTATTAGAGGAGGATGGTTGTTCTCCTAAGAGAAAACTTGTGCTTTTGAGGAATTGTTTGGGAGGAGCAGGTTTGAAGGAGTTAGCAAATGTACCTCCTATAGAGGGTTCTGGTGATACTAATGTTTTTGAAGTTACAGTTAAACAAATGAGTATTAGATTTGGCAGGAAGATCAACACTATTATGGAGAGGTTTAAATTTTACTCACGTGCCCAAAAGGAGGATGAGTCCATTGAGGATTATGTGGCTGCATTACGCACTTTGGCTGGATCGTGTGCTTTTGAAACAATTAATTTTGAACAAGTGTTGAGAGATCAGATTATGATGAAGACTAAGAGTAAGAAGATTCAAGAACGTTTATGGATGGGGACGGAATCTTCTCTGAGTGCTGAATTTAACATAGCTAAAGGGATTGAACAGTCTGAAAAATGTGTTAGTGAGATCAGGGGTCAAGTTATTGTAAATGTAATTTGTACTTGTAAAGCACACTAATACCCCGACTGGGGTGTCCTGGCGCTGTAGCGCATACTGCTGTGGAACCCTTCCTGGCTTTTCCTTGTGAAATGTCCACCCCTGGGCACCCCCAAGGTGAAGCCAGGCATCCCAGCGCTGCTGGGGCCGTTGTGGAGATTAAACAAGCTATTGCCCAGAGTTGCAGAGTGGGACCCATGATTAGAATAGGCACTGAGGCGAGAATTAACAGGTCCGAGGAAATTGAGCCCAAGACCCGCTGAGGTGGGATTGAACCCTGGTTCTGGGCCAGACCTCTGCATCAGGGTCTTCCGCTCTAACCATTGAGCCACACTTCTCCACAAAAGTAAAGAAGTGATTCCAGAAGTTGCAATAGTAAAGGATCACTTAAACTCTAAAAGATCTTCTTTTGTTCCTACTAAGAAGGAAAATTTTGGAAAAGACAACAAGTTTTTCGGGAAAATTTCCCAAGTGGTTTGTTATAGGTGTGGTGGTACTGACCACGTAGGAAGCTACAAAGGTTGTCCTGCATGTAATAAAATATGCATTAAATGCAAGAAACCTGGTCATTTTGGCAAGGTTTGTAGATCCTTACAGAAAGTAAATTTAGTGTCATTTGAAGAAAGAGAAGATTCTGAGCAGATTTCAGAAATCAATAGTTTATTATGCGTTGGGGATACTAAATGTAAAAGTTTTCCTAATGATAAAATATTGATAAATGGTGAGGAGATTTCTATGCTGATTGATTCCTGCGCTTGGTACAGTATAATAGGCAGAAATATTTTTGACAAATTCTGGAGTACTGCAAAATTATTTCCACCTGATGTTCAGCCGGGTGGCTATTCTGGTCATAAAATTGACCTTGATGGTTTCATGTGGGCTGATCATGAGTTCAAAAACAGAAGAACTAGAGGAAAAGTTTATGTGGCAACCAAGGGTGTATCCATTCTTGGTTGGCCTCATCAGCAAGAAATGGGTATAAAGCTTGATCCTAATGATTCTCCACCTGTTTATGTTGTACCTCCCGAGAATGATGAGTTTACAGATAAGTTAAGAAATAGGTTTCCTTCAATTTTTACTGACAATTTAGAAGAGTTTGTAAATTTTCAACACAAGATTATTCTTAAAGAGGGCGCAATTCCCATCCAACACAGAGTTAGGAATGTACCATTGGCAGATCGCGATAAATTGAAATTAATTTTGTCTGATTTAGTGTCAAACTAAATTATTGAACCTACTGATCCTCTCCCTGGGTTTCTCCAGTGGTTTTATCGCTTAAAAGCAATGGTGAGCTTCGTCTATGTGTGGACCTTCGTAGTTTACATAAGGAGATTTGGATTGACAGGCACCCCTTACTCCATATACATGAGTTAATTTCCACACTATCAGGTGCTTGTGTTTTCTCCACTATATATCTAGCTAGTGCTTATCACCAAGTGGTCCTGCACGAAGAGTCCACATTTCTAACAATATTTATTACACCTGAGGGTATGTTTCGGTTCTGCTGCATACCATTTGGTTTAGCCAGTGTGGCGTCTGTTTTCCAAAGACTTATGAAAGAAGTCCTGGAGGGGTGTTCCGTTGCTATTGCCTTCCAGGATGACATTCTAATTTTTGGAAAGGACTATGAAGAACATGATATGAATTTGGAAAAAGTGTTAAAATGTGTACAAGAAAAAGGTTTGACCTTAAAATTTTCTAAATGTAAGTTCAGACAAAGTAAGGTAGAAAACCCTGGGCATGACATTTCTTCTCAAGGTATTAAGCCCAAATTCAATCATATTCAGAGTATTTCTAATGCTCCCGTTCCCTCAACAAAGGAACAACATGTATCAATTCTAGGGCTAACAGAATTTTATAGTAAATTTGTACAAGATTATTCCTCCAAGGTTCACCCGTTGAGATCCTTGTTAAAGAAAAATTTAAATTTCGTATGGAACAAGGACAACAATGTGCTTTTGAACTTCTCAAAAAAGAAATTGTGAATGCTCCTTTTCTGAGACCTTTTAAGATTGGTAAAGATTGTATTGTGTCTGTGGATGCTAGCAATGTTGGTTTAGGGTCTGTATTGTTGCAAAGGAATAAGGGTGAAGATTATGTAGTTTCTTATGCATCAAGAACTTTGCGGGGTGCAGAATACAATTACTCAACCATTGAAAAGGAATTGTTAGCGTGTACTTGGGCTGTGCAACATTTTCAACAATTCTTGTGGTGAACTAAATTTTGTTTACGAACAGACCATAAGCCTTTGATTAATATGTTAGCAGCTGGTGGTGGAAGAACTCTAACTGCTCGGTTAGCATGTTTGGCTGCCAAATTACAGGAATTCCAATGTGTGGTTGAGTATGTTCCTGGTCGTTTCAATGTGCACGCCGACTGTATGTCTCGGTTACCGTTATCTGACACATTTAAGGTTGCTAATATTGGGGTTGATTTTGATGTTGCTTTTACTATTGATGATATAATTTCAAGATTTTGTCTGATACTATTTCTGAATCTGAGTGGAAAGTGGCTATGTGTGAGGACAGTAACTTGTCTGATGTTGTAAAATTCATGCAAATTGGTTGGCCTGAAGAACGGAAGTTGTCTGGTGATCTTTTGTCTTTTTGCAAAATAAAGGACAAACTCATGTTTGATCCTGGTTTTGTAACCAGAGGTGATAAAATAGTTCCACCATTTAAGTTAAGAGAGAAAATAATTTCCATGGCTCATGAAGGTCACATGGGTATGTCCAGCACCAAAAGGCGTATTAGAGAGTTCTATTGGTGGCCTGGAGTTGACGGAATGGTTGACAAGTGGGCTAGTTTATGTTCTCCTTGTGCTAAGAGCGATAAATCTGTTAAACCTTTGGCTGTTGATGTTTCTCCTATTGAGTTTGTTATAAGCCCTTGGAAGAAACTTGGCATTGACATTATTGGTCCGCTTAATTTGTCTGCCAACAAGGATGTTTTTGCTTTGGTGTTAATCGATTACTTCTCTAAATGGCCTGAGTTGAAGGTGGTTGATAAGATTGGTTCGACACAGGTAATTTAATTTTTGGATGAGGTTTTTTGTAGGGAGGGTATTCCTGCAAGAATTATTTCGGATAATGGTCCACAATTTATCAGCAGAGAGTTTGGTACGTTTCTTGAAAGATGTGGCATAGTTCATAAAAAAGTGTCCAATTACAACCCTCAGGCCAATGGTCAAATAGAACACTTTAATAGAGGTATTAAAGAGTATATCCAACTAGCAATCAAAAGTGGTTTGGAGTGGAAAAAAGTGTTTTGTGCGACTCTGTTGTCATAACACACTTCTCCTAATTCTGTTACTGGTTTGTCTCCTTTTGAGATGTTGCGAGGTAGAAAACCTGGATCTAAATTAAAACTCCTTGTGATTCCATATTTGATGTTTCTCAAGTTAAAGATAATGTTTTGAAGTATCAGGAAAAGATGAAAGGTAATGCACTGCGTGTGTCTAGTCATAGTTCAAAGATTAAGGTGGGAGCTTTTGTACGTGTTCAATTTGGTGGTTTTTATGGCAATATGTGGGCTAAATGGTCTGATCCATGCAAAGTGTTGGAAGTTTTTAGCAAGGCGGTAAGAGTAGAGGGTGGTAAAATTTGGAATTTTAGACGTATTTCTTTATGTAGAGCTGTAAATTCTAAGGCGACTTCTCAATCCTGTCTGTCCAAGTCTTGTGACAATCATGAAAACTATTCTGCCATGTTAGACACTTTTGGATGTGATTTGCCAATTTCTGATACAGTGGTGTTAAGTTTTACGAGTGTAAGTAATGATCAAGATTCCATTCCTGGCATTCCTTGTGACAATGACAACAATGTTGGTAATGTTGTTGTAGAACCTAGTAATGTGGTTAATTTGAGGAAAAGTTCTCGTATCAAACATACTCCTGTCAAATTACGGGATTTTGTTCATTAAATGTTTTCTTTATTTTTATTTATTTTTTGCTTTTCTTAGGGGGGAAGGTGTGTAGTATTCTCAGTTAGAACACTTCTTCAGAATTGTTATGGTTTCTCTGTCTCTGGACATTCTGTATGTGGGAGTTGGACAGAGGGAGTTTGTGTTTCGTGTACTGTGGATGTATACGCTGTCTTTGGGAATAAACTTCTTATTCTTCATGAACCACTGGATTACTTCACTAAAGCAGCAGGAATGACAGTTGTAGAGGTGGAGTGAAGGAGATCAGATACTGGATGGATGAGGTCTCTTTAAGTGAAATAACGATATATATTTACTTAACTCTGCTGTGTCTAGCTGTTCCTTGTCAAGGGTACTTTGTCACACTGGCGACGAGGATGGGATTCTGAGGACACTGGAGCGGCATTAGAAGAAGAGACCTCAGAAACTTCCATAATAGATCTACGGACGCTGCCCAGACCCCATTGCCACCAATAGGATATGTTTGGAAAATGTTGACTGTAAATAACTTCCACCTCTGAACAGTTCCTGCTTGAAGTCAGATTGCGCTACACAGTGGCTTTAAATTGGGCAGGGACAGACTTTCAAGTTAAGTATCAGCCAGCGTTGTAACGAGTGATAAATTCACCAGTGTTGATTAAAGTAAGCAGTACTGTGTTAGGTGGCATTTGGTTTGTAGTCTACAACCATCCTGGAGCCTGAAGATTGGGAGATAGTTATAGCTTGGCCATTAGTTTAGTGTCCGGCACGTCAGTTTCACTGAGGGAAGGCCAACACGGGCAATTAGACTGTTCTTCAAGGCCTGTTTCATGTGTGAGGACTTGCATGAGCAGTGTGATTGTTGCTCAGCATGCGCACTCGATGATCACAAGCATCTAATAAATAATAATTATATCGATTAGCTATGTGTAGTTAAAAGACAATTTATGGTAATCCTATTAGAAACTGCATCTATGCCTTTCTTTTTAAAAATGTCACCCAATGGTTTGTGATCTGTCCTCATTTTAAATTTGCTGCCTCATTGAAAGTTTTTACATTTTCTGACAACCCAAACTACTGCAAGCATCTCTCACTCTCTATGACTATCATTTTTCCGATCCTTTTAAACTTCTTGAAAGAAATAGCATTGTACATTGGGAGCCCTGTTCACCCTGCTGTAAAACAGCTCCTAGTCCCTTAAGACTTGCATAGGTTGTAAATACAGACTTCTTCTTGTGGTCAAAGTTTTTTTGTTTGGGGGCTGATCTATACTTTTCCTTCACTTACTTGAACTCTGCTTCACATACAGAGTCCCAAACTAATCTTGTTCCTTTCTTCAGCAAATTTTTCATTGCTGAGACTCATCCGGAAGATCAAAGTGGAACCTTGCAGGATGATTTTGATAGCCCCTGCTTGGCCGAGACAGTTCTGGTTCACGGAACTCCATCTGTTGTCACTGGCTCCTCCTCTTCCCTTGAGAACCATTCCAGACCTTCTCACAATGTCCGAAGTTCAAATTTGGCATCCGGATCCGGAGTCTTTGCACCTGACAGCATAGCTCCTGAGCAGCAAGAATTTATGAATCTTCCTATCTCTAATGAAATAAAAGAAGTTCTCTCCCAGGCTAGAGCCCCTTCCATGAACAAGACTTACTGTCTAAAATGGAAGAGATTTTGTATTTGGTGCAGAAAGAAAGGGGTTGACCCTTTTTCTTCAAAACCTCATCAACTTCTGCCTTATCTTTTGTCCTTGGCTAAGACGGGGCTGGCCCATTCGTCCATTAAAGTTGATTTGGCAACAATTTAAAAGCCAAGAAAGCGGAGATAAAATATCTCCCTATTACCTAGCTGTCACTAACACCAGTTAGCGACAGCTAGTAGGAGATAGCGACCATCTTGGGCCCCACTTTGCATGTCAGTGATATTTATCACTAATGACATGCAAAGTGGGTGTGCCAAGATGTTAGCGACTGAAAACAGTCGCTAACATCGCTATCTCCTATTACCAACTTTTGGAGATATTCGCGCTAAGCGCGAATATCTCCAAATGCTAACACCTGCCCTGAGCAGTTCTTAGCCATGTTATCCAATGGAGGTGGATAACATGGCTAAGAGCATTAGCTCGGTAATGCATGAATATCGCTGACTTTTCAGCGATATTCATGCATTGCTGCGATTTTTAACGCATTCGCGATAAACCTTGGTAATACCAAGGTTTATTTGCGGTAAAAATCGCCGCAGCTCAGCGGTAAATTTTTGTCTCTAACCAAGCAATAGCGATAATCATCGCTATTGCTTGGTAATATGCCCCCTGGTTCCTCCTTCTTTGTTGACATAATGCATGGCCGTGGTGTTGTCCGTTCGGATGAGAACCTTTGTACCTCTTAGGCGAGGGAGAAAAGCTTGAAGAGCCTGATTGATTGCTCTGAGCTGCAAGAGATTGATGTGGAGCCGACGGTTCTGTGGAGACCAATGTCCACTGACATGCAGGTCCTGCAGCACTTCTCCCCAACCATCCAACGACGCATCCGTCGTCACCATCTGAGGAGACGGATCGCTTACGAAGGATAGACCTTGGGACAAGTTTTCCTGTTTTGTCCACCACAAGGCCTCTTATTTCATTGCCGAGGTGATGGTCACCTTGTCGTCGAACGACCCATGGATCTGTTTCCATTGGATGTCCAGCTGCTCCTGAAGAGGACGCATCCTCAATCTGCAGTGTGGAATTAGAGGAATGCATGATGAAATTACCCCCAGAAGAGATTTGTAGCAGCGTACTGAAAGACACCTTCCTTTTGTAAGTCTAGCGCCATGGTCTGCAGTTTTACTTGCTTCTCCAAGGTTGGGAACGCTTTCTTGAGATCCGAGTTCAAGATGGCTCCCAGGAAGCGTGCTGTCCTGGACGGGACCAGGGACGACTTCTCTTTGTTTAAAGTGAGACCTAAATTCTGAAAGAGGTTGGTACATGCCTCGACCGCATGGAAGGAGCCTTCAGTAACCAATCGTCCAGGTAAGGAAAAACCTGAAAGTGATTCTTCCGCAGAAACAATGCTACTGGTGCCAGCACTTTCGTGAATATTCTCGGGGCTGAGCGAAGACCAAAGGGTAAAACTCTGAATTGAAAGTGGCTCTTGGCTACTGTAAATCGTAGAAACCTTCTGTGTACTGGGTGAAACGGAACATGAAAGTACGCATCTTCGAGATCAAGCGTGGCCATGAAATCCCCCGGGTTGATTAGACGTAGAATGTCTTGAAGAGAGACCATCCGGAAAGACAGGGAGATGAGATAGGTGTTGAGCTCCCTGAGATCTAAAATGGGGCACCATTTCTCTAGCGTCTTCCTTACCAGGAAGAACCTGGAATAGAATCCTTCTCCTCTTTGAGCGGAGGGGACCGGCTCTATAGCACCCTTCAGGAGCATTTGATGAACTTCGAGCCGCAGAAGATGCAGATGTTTTGATGGAATGGTAGCAGGGGGCTTGGATGGAGGGATCTGTGTGAATTCCAAAGTATGGCCCTTTCGAATTATGTTTAGCACCCAACGGTCTGATATTATCTTGGACCATTTCTGAAGGTATTGTGAAACCGCTCCTCCTACTGATGATCTTTTGGAGGTGGGTACAGTAGGAAGAGCCAGGAGGCCGATATTGTCTCATGGACGTATCACGTTCTTGGCGAGCCTGCTTCCCTCTGTTATTAGGTCTCGAGAAATGTGAGGAATGGCCCTGCCTTTGCTGATAAGGATGGTGGTATTGTTGTGAACCTGAGCCATCTGATGAGTACCATTGCTGTTGATAAGAGCCTCCGTAGTTGGTGCTCTTGCCTCTAGAACCTCTAAAAGGAGCCTTACGGTACTGAAGCGTACCCAGAGATCTAGCGGTCTCAGTATCTTTTTTAATATCTTGGATAGTGTCATCTATCAATTTTCCAAATAATGCTTCTCCATCAAAAGAAAGATCCAGAATCTTATTCTGGATTTTAGGTCTAAACCAAGTCGCCTTAAGCCATCCCTGGCGTCGAAGGACCGCAGCTCCAGCCAAAGAGCGGAATGCCGTTGTGGCAATGTCCATTGCACAGTCAATGATTTCCATTGATGCAGCCTCACCTTCTTGCAAAACTATTTTAGCCTCTGTTTTTGCATCTGGAGGAAGGTGCTCCAAGTACGGCGAAACATCACACCATAGTTGGCGATCGTATCTCCCCAATATCGCCACGGCTTTAGCCGCCCGCACTAGTAGACTCGCCATGGAAGAGAATCTTTTCCCAGCGTTTTCTAACCTCCTGCCCTCTTTATCCAGAGGAGTTGTCAATGGAGCTGAGGGGTTGCGTGACTTTCTCTGCGCCGCTTGAGAAATAACCGAGCCTGGTCTTGGATGTCCCGTCAGAGACGCCGGACCATCTTCAGACGCTTTGTATTTCTTGTCGAGGCGCGGTAGCACAGGGACCACCGTCGCTGGATTTTTCATTGCCTTAAGGCCCTCATCCCAAAGATGCTGGACAATAGGGATAGATCTTGTTGTCTTCTTATAGGGCTCTTTAAAATCGTATAAAAAACATTCAGTGACAACGGAGGGCATAGATAGTTTGAATCTCCCTGCCGCTCTCTCCATTAGCTTATGAAATCCCCCTATATCAGCTGTCAGGGAGTCCACCAGATCCGGACATGGAGATGCTGGGTCCGGGATGACATATTCATCCCATTCGGTATCTTGATCAGTCCTGTCATCAAAATTCTGATCCTCATCCAAGGAATCATCATTGGTGTTTACTGGAATCGAAGACTCCTGTGGAACCGGTGTCTGTGGACTAGAGGACTCCTGGGCCGGCAATTCTGGTGCAGCCATTGCTGGAGTCGCAGGGACAGGCATGGCTTGAGCAAATAGAACAGCAGCAGCAGGTTGTGAACACCTAGACTTATAATCCTGTAGCATACTGTGAAGGTCCTGTAAGAGAGACGATGGTACCGACACCATGTCTTGTCTCGAGTACTGTTGTGGTTGGGCAAAATAATGATGATAACCACATTCCTGGTTGTACTCTCCGTCAGAATCTGTCTCTTGGCATTTAACCAGAAGCTGGGATGGGCTGTTTGCATAGCCATAAGAGTCCTGATCATCATTCTCTGATTCATCCTCATCCTCCTCTAAAAGTAGAGCTGGAGGCAAGGGGGTAACTCTCCTAGGAGATGTCATTTCCGGTGTAATCCTGGTCATTGAAATTGTAATCCTTTTTTCCGATGATAAAATCGTCGACGGTCCTGCCGACAACGGTGTTGTTAATACTGCCGTCGTCGACGAAAGAACACTCGACGACGAGATGGGCGTCGTCGATGCCGTCGACGAAGAGACCATCGACACCCCTGCCTTCGTTGTCAATGTTGTCGTCATCGAAGCCCTTGAAGTGAGGGCTTCTAAGGGGTGAGGCTCTTCTGATTGGCTGATGCCTAAGTTTGGTCTCTTTTACAAAAAGAGGTGGATATGATACAAAAGGGAATGAGGCCTAGGCCTTTTTCTTTCTCTTTTGTACCTACTGCTATTTTATTTTGTTACCGAGACTCCCTTTCCGACGACGGGGAATGATACAAAAGCATGGGAATCTATGAAAGTTCCAATTCTGGGGCAAACATATTGTGTCTGGGCCAACCATTGAAAATACAGATCCTGCAAAAAATCATACTATATGGCGAGTAGCTAACTGGCCCTCTCTTTGCAAAAACTTCACTGAGGACCTCATACGCTGGAGCCCACTATATATATCATTGCTCGGACATAAAACAAGCGTCAAATAAAAATATAGCAAACTTAACTTGGGAGGCCAGCGTACCAATGATCTGGGTAAAAGTATTGATGGCACTTAGAGAGCAGGTGGGCTGGCATGTCCTGATTTAGTGGGCTTCTACAGAATGGTACACCTGCGTTATATCTCAGAATGGTCAGGGAGAGAAAGTAAAATTGGCTTTTTTATGGATAGGACTGTAGTGTGTCGCTCCCTTTGGGATTTGACATGAATGAAGTGCAAACAACTTGCTAGAAATTCTTTTTTGACCACTTCAACTAGGTCAATGTTGGAGATCTAGAAACCGGTCCTCAGAAGCTTGTTTCCGGTCCAGGGAAGACATGGCTTGGCAGTTCGGGCTGGACTGTTCCCATGAGGCACAGGGTCAGACTGATTTGCATATTGCCATGTCTAAACTGGGATGGCAGAGTGGGCTAAAGTACGGTGATGGATTAAACCCAGATCTTTTGACTGGGTGTGAGTGTTTGATTGATTCAGATGCTCTGTCCATCACCACCCCCTTTTGTACCACGTTTTTTAAAGATCTTCGCTTAATTATGGTGTGATCAAACAGAAGTACTGAGTCCCACCATTGCAGACCAAATGTTGGAAGGTGGTTTATTAGTAGGTGTAAGTAGTTACCTACAACTGGTAATAAGGTACAAGCACAATATAAGGTCCAGTCATGGTCTCAATACATTTTCCTCCGCTCAAACCTTAGTAGCTCTATCTGGACTGTTCCCATGAGGCACAGGGTCAGACTGATTTGCATATAGCCATGTCTGAACTGGGGTGGCAGAGTGGGCTAAAGAACGGTGATGGATTAAACCCAGATCTTTTGACTGGGTGTGAGTGTTTGATTCAGATGCTCCGTCCATCACCACCCCCTTTTGTACCGCTTTTGGCCGCCATAAGTGTGGCAGGGTATGCTCAGACGTGAGTCAGTATGCTCAGACGTGAGTCCCTTGCTCACTTTGCCACTGGATTCAAGCAAGCCGGGCTGAAGACGGCTGGAATGTCAGAAACCGGTCCTCTGAAGCTTGTTTCTGGTCCAGGGAAGACATGGCTTTGCAGTTCGGGCTGGACTGTTCCCATGAGGCACAGGGTCAGACTGATTTGCATATAGCCATGTCTGAACTGGGGTGGCAGAGTGGGCTAAAGAACGGTGATCAATTAAACCCAGATCTTTTGACTTGGTGTGAGTGTTTGATTGATTCAGATGCTCCGTCCATCCCCACCCCCTTTTGTACCGAATCTAATTAGAAAGGCAGAGATGATTAGGTCTGTTAAGTCCTGGGCAAAGTCAGTTCCAGAGAATGAAGTGGAGGGGGAGTATGACCCCTTTACTGATCTCTAGGAGGAGGATGATAACTAGTCTATTGCTTCTAGCACCAGGTCCAGACGTTCAGCTCATGGGGTGGGTGGAGGGCTCCTCTGCAGAGTTTCCAGAGATGTCCCTCAGAGAATGGGAGCTGGTAGCTCACCTAGCTTACATAGCTGTAGAGAAGGGGAAAGTGGACCTAGCTAAGAACAAGTGGCCAATTTAAAAAAAAAGAACAAGTGGCCAAGGCAGGAGAAAAAGTATGGCGGGAGCAAAGAAGAGGAAGATGATGAGATGTCCAGTTTGGTGTGTCTGATCCCAGGCTTACCAAAGGGATAGTTCCCAAGTGCCAGGAGGGGAATGACTTTGACAAATGGCTGACAAACAGCATTTGAAAGGTCCCTTAAGATGAGAAGGGTCCACTTCAGATACAGGGGTTCAATCCTGTGGGGGTTGATCCCAGTAGCTGGGAGGGATAGGCTCCTGACCCTAGAGGAAGGTGTGGCAGAATCCTACTCCCACATGAGAAAATGTCCGGTCAGGAAATTTGGTCTCACCCCAGAGCAGTACAGGGTAAAGTTAAGGAACACCCAGAAAGTAAATACATTCCTGGGTGGACTTTGTAGATTTCTCAGTGGGAGCTGGATTTAAGGTAACGAGGTGAGTACTTATGAGGGGCTGTACAATGTATTCCTTAAAGAGCACACCCTGACACACTGTGTGCAAGAGACGTTATGCTAGTATCTAGTGGGCTCTAAGCTGTCTGGTCCCTGGGAACAGTGGGAGACAGCTGATGAGTGGGTGAGAAGAACAAGTTACTTACCTTCGGTAAAGTTTTTTCTGGTAGATACAGTTTCTGCCTGTGGATTCCTCACCTTGTGGATATCCCCTGCGCAGCAGCCAATCGGAAACTTTGGTAGCTCTCCACGCCAGCGAGGTCATGGACGACATCACAGAGGGTACGACTCCGCTCGCGACCCCACTGACTTCACTGGATCCATAATAGGGCCTCGTCGGCGTGATGACGTCAGTTGCGCCCTTTTTTCCGTGCCCCAGAAGCACACGGACGGACCGACATAAACAGTAATAGTATACATAGTACACAGTTTTCAAAACAGCACACACAGTGTGAAATCAATGAAATATGCATGAACATATAAATACATCCATTAAAAAATTCATTCAAATATACACTTATCAGGTATAGAAGAGTGGACAAACGGGGAGGCGGGTGGGTCAGTGAGGAATCCACAGGCAGATACTGTATCTACCAGAAAAAGCGTTACCGAAGATAAGTAACTTGTTCTTCTGATAGATACATCTGCCAGTTGATACCAAGAAATCCTGGAGGACAGAGCGCGCAAAGTGGCCATCCCTCCTCACCTCGGAATCCAAGCAGTAATGCTTTGTGAAAGTGTGGAGGGAGGCCCAAATTGCTGCTCTACAAATATCCTCTACAGGCACACCCCTAGCCAAAGCAGATGTAGAAGACTTTGCTCTAGTAGAGTGAGCTCTAATACCCTCTAGAGGTTCTTTACCAGCCAGGGCGTAGCAGATCTTTGTACACAGGATAATCCATCTCGACAGTGTGCGCTTGTGCACCGCTTTTCCTTTCTTACAGCCAGCAAATCCAATAAAAAGCTGGTCATCCACACAATAGTCTTTAGTCCTATCGAGTTAGAAACTCACCGCCCTCTTAGGGTCTAGGCGGTGAAGCCACTCCTCCTCCTTGGAAGGGTGAGGGGGAGGATAGCAGGTAGGGAGGGTAATGGACTGCCCCAGATGGAAGGGAGTTACCCCCTTAGGCAGAAAAGCAGCCCTGGTCCTAAGTTCCATTCTCTCAGCATAAATGGTCAGGAATGGGGGTTTCGAACTAAGAGCTTGAAGCTCACTTGCCCTCCTTGCCGAGGTAATTGCTACAAGAAAAACAGTCTTAAAAGATAGAAGTCTCATGGGACACTTGTGCAAAGGTTCAAAGGGTGAACCAATCAAGTAGGTTAAGACAAGATTCAAGTCCCATTGAGACACAATAAATGGAGTTGGAGGGAATTTGTTGGTAAGACCTTTTATAAAACGTAACACAATAGGTGACTTAAATAAAGTTGGCTGGTCCGGCAAACAAAGGAATGCCGACAAGGCCGATAAATAACCTTTTACAGTCGCCACAGCAAACCCTGCTGGGCCAAAGAAAGAGCAAACTGAAGTATGTCGGACAAACAAGCTCTCAAGGGATCAATAGATTTCTCTCCACACCAGGAAACAAACTTGGACCACCTATAGGAATAGATTGACTTGGTGGAAAGACGCCTGGCCGAAAAAATTATATCCACCACATCAGGCGGGAGAGAAAATGAATTCAGGTTGCCCCGTTCAATCTCCAGGCATGAACGTGTAAGGTCTGGAGGTGGGGGTGTAGAACCTGCCCCTCCATCTGAGAGAGGAGATCTGCCCCGAGAGGGATACGGAGCGGCGGGCACGAGGAGAGGTGGAGAAGATCTGTGTACCACACCCTTCTTGGCCAATCCGGGGTGACCACTATAACTTGGGCCCGGTCTTGGCGAATCTTCCTCAGAACCCGAGGGATCAAGGGTATGGGAGGAAACGCGTAAAGGAGTTGTGAGCCCCAACTCAACTGAAACACGTCCCCCAAAGATCCCTGCAACGGATACTGGAGACTGCAGAATGACAGGCAGTGACCGTTCTCGTGAGTGGCGAACAGGTCCACCTGAGGATTTCCCCACGTCCGGAAGACGTGACGAACCACCTCTGGGTGAAGCCTCCACTCGTGGTCCGCTCAGAACTGCCGACTGAGACTGTCTGCGTGAACGTTCAGAACTCCGGCCAGATGATTTGTCATCAGACAAATCTGGTGGTCCTGAACCCAGGACCAGAGACGCAGAGCTTCTCTGCAGAGAAGATGCAACCCCACTCCTCCCTGCTTGTTGACATACCACATCGCAGTCGTGTTGTCCGTCAGGACCTGAACCGACTGACCGCGAAGGGAAGGGAGGAAGGCCTTGAGTGCCAAAAGAATCGCCCTCAATTCCAGAAGGTTAATGTGAAGCAACCTTTCCTCTGGAGACCAAAGACCCTTGATCTCCAGATCCCCCAGATGAGCACCCCACCCTAGAGTGGAGGCATCCGTTATCACTGTGGCAATCGATGGAGGCAGATGAAAGGGGTTTCCTTGAGACAGATTGTCCTCCACGCTCCACCAAGACAGATCTGCTGCAGTTTCTCTGGAGATCCTCACAGACTCCCTGAGATCTCTGTTGTGCTGATACCACTGCCTGGGGAGGCACCACTGGAGCGCCCTCATGTGCCAGCGTGCATTATTGACCAGCAGAATGCAGAAAGCAAACAGACCGAGCAGGCGAAGGACCTTCAGGACTTGAACGACCGCTCCATTGTAAAACAAAGGAATAATTTCCTGAATGTCGAGAATCCTTTGAGGTGGAGGGAATGCTCGACAAACAGTAGTGTCCAGTACTGCCCCTATAAACAGGTTGCGTGGTGAGGGCACCAGGTAAGACTTGGGTACATTTATCGAAAAACCCAACCTGTACAACAACTGAGTTGTCTCTTGCAGATGATGGAGCACCTTCTCTGGAGACTCTGCTTTGATCAGCCAGTCGTCTAGATAGGGGAATACAGGAATCCCCGCCCTCCTGAGATGGGCTGACACCACTGCCATCACCTTGGTAAAAACTCGAGGTGCAGTAGTAATTCCAAACGGAAGGACCGCAAACTGATAATGTTGCGACCCCACCGTGAAACGGAGATACTTCCTGTGCGACTCCAGGATTGGGATATGAAAATACGCGTCCTGCAAGTTGAGCGACACCTTCCAGTCTTCTTCTAGCAACACCTGAAGAACCTGCGCAAGGGTAAGCATCTTGAACTTCTCTTGTTTCAGATAAAGATTCAAGATCCTGCGATCCAGGATTGGGTGAAGCCTGCCATCCTTCTTGGGAATCAGGAAATACCGGGAGTAGCATCCCTGACCCCTTTCTTGCTCTGGAACCACCTCTATCGCGCCTTTCTTTAACAAAGTCAGAACTTCCTCCTGTAGGAGACAGAGATGTTCCTCTGAGCAAGCCCCTTGACAAGGATGGTAATTTGGAGGGAATTCCCTGAAGGGAAGAGCATACCCATTTGCCACAAGATTGAGAACCTATTGGTCTGTAGTGACCGATTCCCCATCCCGTAGAAAATGGGTAAGCCGACCCCCACAGAACAACATGACTGGGAATGGGGAATCTAGGACTGCTTTGCTGCGGCGATAAGAGGAGAGGTAGAGGAAGAAGAGGAGGAGGGTTGAAGACCTCGTGGACAACCTCTGTTTCTTCCCCTATATGATTTATACAGCGTATTTTGTTGCTGCTGCTGCTGCTGACAAGGCTGCCCTTGCGAATGAAAGGATGACTTCCCAAATCCTCTGTATCTACGAAAGGAACCTCTGGATTGAGTCTGCAAGCCAAGTGATCTTGCTGTGGCCTTACTATCTTTGAATCTTTCAAGTGCGGCATCAGCCTTCTTACCAAACAGACCTGTACCATCAAATGGTAAGTTCAACCAAGTAGCCTGCACATCCTGAGAAAAGTCTGAAGACTTCAACCAAGCTCCCCTTCTCGTAGCCACTGCAGAGCCCATAATTCTAGCCAACGAGTCAGCCGTATCCAGGCCACTTTGAATGACCTGGCGCGCAGCAGCCTGGGTATCATCCAAAACCTCCTGAAAGTTCTTCCTGTCTTCATCAGACAGTTTTAGCAGCAACTGTTTAGAGGAATCCATCAAGGCATGGATATACCTTCCCATCAAGCAAGTTGCATTTGTTGATTTCAGTGCCATGCTCGCAGATGAAAACACCTTCTTAGCAGACTGGTCAATCCGTTTTGACTCCCTGCCTGAGGGAAAGCTCCTGAAGACCTCTTCAAGCAAGCCGCCTGAACTACAAGGCTCTCAGTCGAAGGGTGAGCTGACAAGAATTCTGGATCCTCAGGTGCCACCCTATCTCTCCGTGCCACAGTCCTGAAGACTGCAGGTGCAGACAAAGGCTTCTTCCAAACCTCCAACACTGGCTCCAGAATTCCCTCATTAAACGGTAACAAAGGCTCAGTCACAGAGGACGGAGAATGCAACACTTCAGTCAATAAATTGGACTGAAATTTGGTGGAAGGAAGATTAATGTCCAATAATTCAGCAGCTTTTCTCACAACTGTATGATATGGGACTACCTCCTTCGAAGGAGCATCTGAACCAGGAAAAAAATCCCACTCAGGGGAAACATCAAGACCACTTGCATCATTGGCAAGTGGCCTTGATGTTTCCCATCATGGCCGCCTTGCCTCCCAGCAAGGAGACATATAAACAGAGGCCTAAAATTTATGGAACTGAGATTGATGCTCTGGGAGATACAGGAGCTAGTGTGACCATGGTCACAGAGAAACTGGTTTCTCCAGAGCAGCTCATACCTGGTGGGTATCATCAGGTAGCCTGTGCAGACAGCAGAGCCAAACGCCATCCCATGGCAATGGTGAGTTTGGAATGGGAAGGTGTGACAAGCCCTAAGAGGGTAGTTGTATCTCCTTCACTCCCAGTAGAGTGTCTGTGGGGAAATGATCTTGAAGCGTCCGACTGGGGTGGAGAGAATGGCCCATGCAAGGATGATGAATCTCCCTGAGTGGGTATGTGCTGTGACTAGGTCACAGACTGCACAGAAGGGAAGTGCTGGATACTTGGACCCTGGAACAATGGGCCAAGTCTCTAATGACAAGAGAAAAGGCACAGGGTCTGGCAAACCAGCCCAAAGTACACCAGAGGTGCAGGAGGAATCTGATCCTGAGGTGCAGGATCTGACCTCTGAGGTAGGAATTCCACCCCTGGAAGATCTGCCTGACTTGGCAGCAGGGCCGGACTGGGAACCAAAACCGGCCCTGGCAAAGTACTCAGCCGTCCGGGGGGGGGGGGTTGGGGTGCCACCGAGCTCTTTGCCAGGGCTGGTTTTCGGCCGATTTTGTTACAGGGACGATTTTGCTATGCTGCTAATACTGCCCTGTAACAAAAACGGCCCCCAGGGGCTTAAAACTGGCCCCCACCCGATGACCATGTCAGAACCAGCATCAAGGCTGAAGTAGCTAAGATGCTGGAGTTGAGGGTAATTGAGCCCTTTGATAGTCCATGGGCTGGACCAGTGGTGCTGATAACCAAGACTAATCCTCAAGGGGGAAAGAATGAGTTAAGGTTCTGTGTGCACTATAAGTCATTAAGACTTATGCTCACCCTATAACTAGAGCTGATGAGCTCATTGATAGGTTAGGAGCTCCACAGTACCTGGGTGCATTTGATTTGAACTCAGGCTACTGGTAGAGTGCCATCAGTGAAGGAGCAAAGGAGAGGTTAGCATTCTCCATACCAGAGGGCCACTTTCAGTTCAAAGTGATGCCCTTTGGTTTAAAGAATGCCCTGCCATCTTCCAGAGGTTGGTGAACAGGGTCCTGTCTAGGATGGAACAGTTGAGTGCAGCTTATCTGGAAGATATAGATGTGTACATGTCCACTGGGAGGATCACCTGTTCACCTGAAGGAGGTGTGTCACGATCTGCAGCAGGATGACCTGTCTGTCAAGGCCAGCAAGTGCCAGATAGGGCAGAGTTCAGTGTAGTATCTGGGCCACCTTCTAGGTGGGACCATGTACATCCTATCCAACCCAAAATACAAACTATTGTTGATTGGGTAGCTCCCACAACCCAGACACAATGCCAGGGCATTGCTTGGTCTGACTGGGTACTATAAAACATTTCTCCACAACTATTGGGTCGTTGTAGCTCCTGTGACAGAACTCACTTCTAAAAAGCAGCACAAGAAACTCATTTGGGCCTAAAAGCCTATGACACTCTGAAAGAGGCTATGTGTTCGAGCACCAATTTTACTGGCCCCTGACTACACAAAGGAATTTGTGGCTCAGAAAGATGCTTCAGAACAAGGGTTTGGGGCAATGTTGGCGCAAGTAAATGAGGAGGATCTAGAACAGCCAGTTGTCTTCGTTAGTAGGCGACCTCTTCCCAGAGATGAAAGATGGAGTGCCATTGAGAGTCAAGCCTTTGGTGTGGTCTGGTCCCTGAAGAAGCTGTCAATACCTGTTTGATGCTCACTTTCATGTTAAAACTGACCACAGACCTCTCAGGTGGCTCATGCAGACGAGGGGGTGGGGAGAATCCTAAACTGTTGAGATGGTCATTTCCCTACAGGTGTTGTACAGTGGCCTAACAGACCTGCCAATGCAGATGGACTTTCCACGTTAGTCCACTTGGCTGATGAGGACCACCAGAGTGTAGGTTAGTTACCCATCACCTTTCATCGGGGGCTGTGTGAGAAAGTGATCTTTTTTGCCCAGATCATCCCCATTTTTTGACTAATACTGGTGATGACTGATTATGGCCTGGGCTCAGCTAACCAGACTCAGGGCCAGTGCTCTGTGTAAAAGGCACAGAGTGATTTGGTATAATTATAATTGGTATGAAAACCAACCTGTAAGTACCTACTATACACTTACATGTACACTGCTGTCTTGCCAGCATGAGAGGTTCAGCAACCTACATTAGAATAAATGTTGCACAAAACACCTACAAAAGGGTTGCTACTACCTTTCATCCTATAGCACCACTCTACGTCCCCTCGCATGCCCCATATTCATCCCTCAAACTACAGTACCCTTCTTGGAGCAACTCTCTAGTTAGGTCATGGCCTATCTCATCCACTCTTTGCCTTGCTCCCTCCCGCCCACACTCCAAGCTACCACTTTCATAAAAAAGTTGAAGGAATTATTGAAAACCCGCCTTTAATTCATGTCCCCTTACGTTGCAAATGTCACAAGTTCTCGATATATCTATCTTTTAAAATATGACACTTTACAAATCACCCAAAAAAATAACTAAATCAGTCAAAGCATCAGAGCTCACGCAACTATATTTTGTTATCTTTATTGTTCAATCTAAACAAGCAGTCCATTCTGGCTAATACAATCTGACAGAGTTTGAGCTTTAGCTTGTGCCTCTAGCACACACCATGTTGTTGGACATATAAACATTGAGCCTCCAACATTTGAGATTTGTGGGACTCAGTGTGGTGTATGGCAAGCTTGCAAAAAACTGAAATTCAAATCTTCGGTTCTAGCTATGGCTATCCCGCTTGACCATGTGTGATTCTGAGCAAAGCACTTCAGCTACATGGGCTTTGATTCCTGTATTTGCGACCACTGGGGTGATTAGGAGCAAGATATGAGCTCTTATTCTAGGCTATTAGAGATATATCAGTTCAAGTACCAACAAATTAAATATGAAGCCTTCTTGTAGGGCTGCTTATATGACAGGAGGTATATTATAAATATCAATTGTTTTAAAGCTGGCAGCAATTTGACACTTATCAAGAAGAAGAAAGCCAGCGGCAAATAATTGAATTTACGTATTCAATTTGATTAATGCATTATTCATCATAACGATTTGTAAATGTCTACAGTTGCTCCTTTAATTGGTTTGCATCAGCGAAATAAAAGAGACATGAACAACATGGTTTCCGATAGCATAATTATCGGCGTGAAAACTCTTTGAACTACACTTCATGGTTAAGACCTTCTTTAATTAGGAACCTTCACATTCCAATTAGAAAGTCTGTAAAAAAAAGTGTGGGCTGGGGCAGTAAACGAAGACCAAAGTGATAGATTGTGGTGTGGGCCATAGCACAGGGTAGTTTAGGTGAGACTAGGAGGTTCTTAGATGATGGGGCGAGAGTATTCCTGTATTACAAAAAGCGCTCTTCGCGATATGCAGGCAATAACTGTAAACATTTACAAAGGGAAAATATTGTTACACCTAATTGTCCTGGTTTGTCTTTCAGACTTTTTTAGGTTTGCCTACATTTCCGGAAAGTCTTTTCCTTTTTTATGGCTAACCACGTGCGTGGTTTCTTGCAAGATCTTTTGTTTTCTATAGAGTGGACTATATCACCTATTACTTACTTTTGGTTGGCTTTATTGTCACCCTTATGTCCTTGCTTCTGATTGGTGAGCTGCTATAGGCTTCCTTCCTCTTCAACGTTGTGTCCCTCCCTGTAGCATTGACAAATTGTCCCCCTCCACAGCTCGCTTTCTTAGGGGCAACTTTTTCTTTCTGTTTAACTACTCTATCAGAGTATGTAAAGTTCAGCGGGCTCTGTACTTCTACCCCTTTGGCGTCCCTCTCCTGTTCGTATTGTCTTGCTCCCATCTACCCTCATTCCTCCCACTCCCCGTATTAGCATTGGCCCCTCCCTCCCGCAGTCTATTTTGGCTTTGCAACTGTCCTTGTTGCCTTTGCTCCACCCTCCTTCCCACTGTCTGTGTTGGCTTTGCCCCCACCCTCAACAAGAGACACAACGACCGCCAGGCCTCCAAACGCGCATCCTGAAAACTGGAGAAGACATGGCTACACGAACGCACACTGGACAACCAAGCAGCCCACAAGGACGACACCCGCAGACACCACCACCTCATCATACTTGCCAAGAGATCCTCCTTCAAAGACCGCTTGGACAACAACGCGCACAACAGCAAAGAGATCTTCAGCATCGTAAAGGAACTCTCCAACCCCAGCGCCAGCGCCAACGCCAACGCCAACGACATCCAGCCCTCACAAGAACTGTGAGACTCACTAGCCATCTTCTTCCACCGCAAGATCGCTGACATCCACGACAGCTTCAACACCACGACCGCCTCGACTACGCCAGACTCCACCTCCCCTGTGAACACCACCAGCGCCAACCGCCTGACCTCCTGGTCCAGCGTCAACGATGACGAGACACGTAAGGTCATGAACTCCATTCACTCAGGATCTCCGTCTGACCCGTGCCAACACCACGTATTCAACAAAGCCGACGCAGCCATCGCACCCTAACTACGGAAGGTCATCAACATCTCCTTTGAAACAGCGACATTTCCGGAAAGCTGGAAGCACACAAAATCAACGCCCTCCTCAAGAAGCCCAAAGCAGACCCAAGGAACTTAAGAACTTCCGGCCCATCTCCCTGCTCCCGTTCCCGGCAAAGGTCATCGAGAAAATCGTCAACATGCAACTGGCCCGCCACCTGGAAGACAACAACATCTTGGACCTATCCCAGTCCAGATTCAGACGAAACCACAGCACCGAGACAGCCCTCATCGCCGCCACAGACGACATTTATTTATTTATTTATTTATTTAAAGTTTTGTAGAGCGCGTAGTCACCACGAGGGTATCCCAGCGCTAAAACCTTGTTACTCATAAGGGGGAGAGAACCGGAAAGGTGCCCATTTAGGGGAAGAGAAGAGTTTTAAGGGTTTTTCTGAACCGGAGGAGATTAGGTTCTGTTCTGAGGTTCAGAGGGAGTGCGTTCCACTTGATTCCAGTGTTTACCGAGAAGCGACGGCCACCTATGCGGGCCTTTTTCACTTTGGGGATCGTGATAAGGTTTCCGTGCTCCGAGCGGAGCGCTCTCGTGGGTCTGTAAGGGGTGATCCAGTTGTTTAGTATGGGAGGGCCGGTGTTATGGAGAACCTTGTGGGCAAGACAGAGGGCCTTGAAAGTGACCCTTTCCCTAATCAGGAGCCAGTGCAGCTTCCTAAGAGCGGGCTTGGCAGATGATCTGGCTGGGGTGTTTGTTAGGAGTCGAGCGGCGGCATTTTGTACTTTTTGCAGAGTTTGAAAAGTGGATTCCGGGGCGCCCAGGTAGATGGCATTGCTGTAATCCAGCCTAGATAGAATTAAGCCCTGGATCAGCATGAGGCGTGACTGGAAAGGAAGAAGTGGGATTACTTTCCTGCAGGATTTAAGTAAACCGTAGCAGGTGCCGGCCGTCTTTCTGGCCTGGGTCCGGAAGGTAAGGTCAGTCTCCAGCCACACTCCGAGACTCTTGACCTCCTTCTTGGGAGTGGGGGGTTTGCCCATGCAGGCGGGCCAGATGTTAGAAGGGATGCTCGTGATTTTTTGTCCAAGGAGCAGGATCTCTGTCTTGGAGCCATTTAGCTTCAAAGCAGAGTCGCTCATCCACTGGTATACGCTGGAGAGGCATTCGTGGAGGTTGGAGGGCTCGAGCTTAGGGTGGGAGAGTGTAACCACCAGTTGTGTATCGTCGGCGTAGCTGACGATAGTGACTCCGAAGGGTGAGACAAGTTCCTCCAGTGGGGCCATGTAAACGTTGAACAACGTAGGGCTCAGGGAGGAGCCCCGAGGCACGCCGTACTGGAGGGGGATGGAGGAGGAGCGGCTTTCGCCTTCCCATACTTGATAGGAGCGTCGGGAGAGAAAGGACGAAAGCCATTTCAGGGCTCTGCCCTTGACCCCAACAGTCCCCAGACGGTGGGTTAGAACCTGGTGACTGACCGTATCAAAGGCCGCACTAAGGTCTAGGAGGACCACTGCCACTGATCCTCCTGTGTCGATGATTTCCCTGGTTCTTTCTACTGCCACGAGGAGAGCAGTGTCTGTGCCCTGACCAGGTCTAAAGCCTGTCTGTGAGTCGTTGAGAAGATGGTTTGACTCGAGGTACTGTGACAGCTTTTTGTTTGATAGTTTTTCGGCGACTTTACCTATCCAGGGGAGAAGTGAGATAGGTCTATAGTTGGAGAGGTCTGTGGGGTCAAGAGACGGTTTCTTAAGAAGCGCTTTGACTACGGCTTCCTTCCAATTAGAAGGAACCTCTCCTTGTTCCAGAGAGATATTGATCAGGGCTGTCAGTTGAGGAACTATAGTCTGCGCGATATTTTTTGCAAAACGTATGGGAACCGGGTCGCTAGGGGCTCCGCTCTTGGTTGAGGTAAATATGACTCTTACTTCTTCTTCTGTGACCGGGCCAAGCGACTCTAGAAAGGGTTTGTCAGCGGGAGGTGTCTGCTCCTTGGCTCTCTCTAAGACGTCGGAGTTGGCAGGAGGAAGGGAGGAGAGAATTTTTTTAATTTTTTCGTCGAAGAAGGAGGCCAACTTGGCGCATTTTTCCTCGGCTTCTTTGGGGTCCATAGGTTTTTGGGGGGGGGGGGGGCGGGACAAGGAGGAGTTCTTTAAAAATGGAGAAGGTCTCCTTGGATGAGCAGGCGGAGTTTTTTATCTTTTCCTCGAAGTAGGTCCTTTTGGCGTCATGTAGGGCTTGTTTGTAAGCTTTCATGGAGCGGTGGTAGACGCTTTTCTCTTCTGCTGACTTGTTTTTTCTCCATGAGCGTTCTGTCTTTTTGCATTGTTTTTTAAGAGTGGTAAGGGCGGGTGTGTACCAGGGAGAGGGACTGATTCTTTTCACGTGTTTTAGCGTGTTGGTCAGTGGAATGGAGCTATCTAGGGGTCGAACTAGCCAATCCATGAATTCTCTGTTCGCGGTATTAGGGTCCGTGGACAGGGGGGCGATGGTATTGCGTAGTTTGGCTTCCCATTCCTCTGGAGCTAACTTGTGCCACCGTCTGGTTTTTACCCTGGTTTTTTGCGTGGGCCCTGGTGATGTGTCGAGTGACCAGTGCATGGGAATCAGCATATGGTCTGTCCAAACCAGGGGGGTGGGGTCCTGAGCGTGCAGGTTCCCAATGTTAGAGAAGATGGGGTCTAGGAGTTGACCCTTCTCGTGGGTGGCTTTAGGATTTTGCAGGAGGAGGTCAGCTGTAGTGAGATCTGCGAGCAGGTTTGCTGCGGTATTGTTCGTGGGGTCCAGAAAGTGCATATTAAAATCCCCTAAGAGGAGGAAATTAGAGACCGAGATGGACTTGAGTAAGATGTGGTCCATCAGAGTGCTGGTAAATTCACCTAGGGGTCCTGGGGGTCGGTACACAAGTAGTCCCGAAAGGGAGGTAGATGGTGAGATCTGGATTGTGAAGTAGCAGTTCTCACAGTCTTTAACAGATCCGGTCTCGATTCTGCATTTGAGGTGATCTTTGAAGAGTATGGCTAGGCCGCCACCTCTACCGATTGGCCTATTTAGGCAGCATATTTGGTAGCCGGGGGGAGTTGCATTGGCCATATCGAAGTCGTTGTGCGGGGTCAGCCAAGTTTCCGTCAGAAATAAAAGATCTAGCAGCGAGTCCTGGACGAGGATGTTGATTTCGTGGGCGTGTTTTACCAAGGATCTGCAATTCAGAAGGCCAAGCCGGAGTCCTAGGTGGCGTTCCGTTTCCTCGGGGTTATTGCAGAGGATGCATCCTTCATAGGGGGTGTCCTCCTTGTGGATGTATTTGCACTGGGGGTGTTTTCCCGGGTTCCAGGCAAGCAGTGAGCCTCTGGGGTATGAGATGCGACATCAGGCGCCAACTAGACAACAGCGAAACATCAGCCCTCATCCTCCTGGACCTGTCAGCCACCTGCGACACGGTCTGCCATCGCACTTTAAAAACATGCCTTCTAGAAGCCGGAATCCAAGAGAAGGCCCTTGACCGGACCACGTCCTTCCTCACAGGCAGAACCCAGAGCGTCCGCCTCCCACCCTTCCGATTCGATGCCACCTACTCTATCTGCAGCGTCCCCCAGGGCTCATCCCTCAGCCCGACGCTGTTCAACGTCTACATGGCCCCCCTCGCACTAGTGGCCCGCCATCACGACCTCAACATCATCTCCTATAACCGAGGACACCCAGCTCATCCTCTCCCTCACCAAGGACCCACACACCGCCAAAACCAACCTCCACAAGGGAATGAAGGCCGTCGCTGACTGGAAGAGGAGCAGCCATCTGAAGCTGAACTTGGACAAGACTGAGGTCCTCATTCTCTGATCCATCCCCTCAGCCTGGGACGACTCCTGGTGACCGACCACACTGGGAACAGCACCAACACCCACGGACCATGCACGCAATCTAGGATTCATCCTCGACTCCTCCCTCTCCATGTCTAAGCAGGTCAATGCCATCTCCTCTTCTTGCTACAACACCCTCCGCATGCTCCGCTGGATCTACAAGTGGATCCCAACCGAAACAAGAAGAAGGATGACACAGGCCCTCGTCAGCAGCAGACTGGACTACGGCAACGCACTCTATGCAGAAATCCCATCCAAACAGCTTCCGACGAATACAACGCATCCAAAACGCCTCTGCTCGACTGATCGTCAATGTCCCCTGCCGCAGCCACATCACCCCCCACCTGAGAGACCTACACTGGCTCCCAGTCGGCAAGAGGATCACCTTCAAGCTCCTCACCCACACACACAAAACACTCCACAACGCCGGACCAGCCTAGCTGAACAGCAGACTCAGCTTCTACACCCCGACCCGCCAGCTCCGCTCTGCCAGCCTCGCCCTCGCCGCTGTCCCCCGCATCCAACGAACGATCTCCGGCGGCAGATCCTTCTCCTACCTCGCCGCCAAGACCTGGAATACCCTCCCTACCCACATACGGCAGACCCAAGACCTACTCACCTTCAGAAGACTCATCAAGACCTGGCTCTTCGAGCTGCAGCAGCACCCCCCCTCCCCTCAGCGCCTTGGGACCCTCACGGGTAAGTAGCACACTTTACAAGTACTCTGATTGATTGATTGATTGCTGCTCATAATGCCTTTGCCCCACCTGCCTTGCGCTGTCATTGTTGGTTTGGCCCCCTCCCTCTCGTAGTCCATGTTGGCTTTGGTCCCTTCCTTCCACTGTCCATGTTGGTTTTGCCCTCCAACTCCCGCCCTCTGTGGTCTGTGTTGGCTTTGTCCCTTCCTTCCCTCTGCCATAATTCTAAATACCACACTCTCATGACAGGATAGCGCCAACATTAACCCGAAACAGCTTTTAGTGCAATAATCTATGTATTTCAAGCAGTTAGCACAATAGTGTCTGCATTTCACCTAGAAATGCCTATCACCATTTCCAACGCCCTAATAAGGACCCTCTCCTACAATGCTGAAAAGCTGGCCAAACGTCTTTTCTTGACATGCATCAAGCTGAATGAGTACTGTGGAGATTCAAAGCAGAAATCAATATTTTTTAGGTTCTACTTGTGTGCTCTATGTGTTGTCATGCTGCCACCTCCCTCCTTTTGTGTTCCTTTCCCCTCCTGTGCTCCCTCTCAACTGCCCATATTACCCCTACTGTAAAAAAAGCACTAAGGGGCAGATACTGTTGCCTGGGCCATTGCTCTTTTTGCCCTCACCTCTCTGTGTTGCGTAACCCCTCACTCCGAGTTGCATCCTGCAAGGAGTTAAAAAAAACTACAAGGCAGCCAGCACTGGCCACATTCTAGATTTTTTTTTTTACTTTCATCTATGCTACTGTACAATATGCCCCCCCACCCCCCAAAAAAATCAACAAACCCAACACCTCATGTGGGTGAGACATATTGGCTTTTCTAATGCTTGTTATCTTTTCAACTATCTGTTACTCAGAGTTCCTATTGTAAATATCACCTAGTTGGACACTGTTACTTATTACAAATCAGAGACGTTTTAAGGCATGGTCAAAGGGCCCAGCATTTCAGGGGGCCCCCTGATAGAGCCAGCTCTGCTCTGCGGAGACTCTTGCCCTATTGTAGTGAGCGTTCTAGCCTCGCACGTCACGTAATTACGTGACGTGCAGCGGCCATGTTAGGATGCGCGCGCAGCAAGGGCAGAAGCGCGAGGGCCGGCTGAATGAAAGACGTGCTCGGCGCTCCTTGTAACGATAATGGTTGAATAAATATAGCGAACAGAAACCTGGCTCCTGAGTATTATTGGGGGAGAAGAACCAACTCTACAGTGGCGACGAGGGTGGGATCCAGCAGCCCCCAACCCCCCACAACATAGAAAAAAAACCGACAATACTGGGAGAACAGGACAGGACCACGCAGCAGAGTGCCCAGAAGGCCGAGGGGTACACACATAGACTATACATATATCGTGCACCACAAGGAGCGTGGCAGAGCCAACAAGTGCGCTGAGGAGTGAACAGTGGACCCGCAGTGAGTATCCTGCCTGGTACTGCGACGAAAAGCGCGCCAAAAGTAAGCCACGACCAAGGCCTACAGGGGACCGCACTGGCTACTCCACCCAAGCGGGAAGGGGCTGAAAGGGACAGCCCCCCATCCCTAGTGAGCGAGGAAGAGCAAGACAACGTGCCAGGGAGCCCGGGAGGCCTGGGAAGTGCGGTGCCTACAGCTAAGGGCGAGAAGATGAGCGGGCAAGCAGGGTTCGCGATGGCGCCCGTCCAGTTCCTTCCCAGACCAGGGGAACCCCTCATGAAATGGGAGGACTGGAAGGAATACATAGACAATTTCATAGAAGTCCTAGAAGATGAAAGCGAAGAAAAGTTCAAACCACCGAGAAAGAAACGTATCTTACTGTTAAACTTGGGCCCGGAAGGCCTGAGGATCTATAAGAGCCTGGTTCCTAAAAAGAGAGAAGCCACTGACGACGATGTGTACGCACACACAATGGAAGACCTGGACGAACACTTCAAACCATCGATATGTGTCTCAGTGGACAGGTTTAAATTTCAACAAAGAAGACAACAACCAGGAGAGACGGTGGAGGAGTATGTGGCGGCACTGAGGAAGCTGGCGTCCTCATGCAGATACGCCAACTGGGAGAATGAATTTATAAAAGATCAAGTGGTGATGCACACCACGTGCACGAACGTGCAAGACAAGCTATGGGCTGCAGGCGACACTTCGCTTAAAGACGTATTGGTCATTGTCAAAAGGGCTGAGTTGGCGCGCTGATGCGCGGCGGCTACGAAGAAAGAAACAGCGCCCAGCGTCGTAGTGAACAAAGTGGACAATGAAGAGTACCGCAGGGACCACCAGACCTGGAGGTCGTCGGAGAAGGGTCCGGGCAGGTGGCAAAGTAATCCAGGCCCCTCTGGTAAACCGGCGGGAAGCAACAAGAGGTCATGCTACAGGTGCGGAAGCTGGTCGCACGAGGCGCACAACCGGAAGTGCCCCGCGTTCCGCGCCAAATGTATGTTTTGCGGTATAGTCGGCCACTACGAGAAGATATGTCGGAAGAAATCCTCCAAGAGCACAGTGAAGTACGTCGGCCAAGAAGGGGATGAACAGGAAGAAGTGGCCGAGGAGGAAGTAGTGACGGTGCTCTGCATCTACGATGAAGTCCTAAGTGTGGAAGGACAAGTCCTGGGAGTCGATGGAAGGAGAACGATGAAACCAATTCTGGAGATGACGATAGGAGGTGTCGAAATTCAAGTAGTGGCAGACACCGGATCACCCTACACCATAGTCCAAAGAACCGTATGGGAGGAAAAGTTCGCACCACAACTGGGCCCCGAACTGGAGAGACTGGACATCCGCCCTGTCACATACAATGGGGACCGCATACCCATGGCCGGGTACAGGAGGTTGAACTTTGAATTCAGAGGAAGATCCGCCCAGTGCAAGTTATACGTGTCCGAAAAAGGCCCCTCAGTCCTAGGGTGGCTCGACCAAGGCGACTTAGGCATCATATTGGACCCCGGAGGCAAGGAACAAATTCTGCTAACAGAACAGGAAAGCGGACCGAACATGGATAAATGGATCAAAGACTTCCCAACGGTCTTCGGGGGCACAGTGGGTAGGCTGGAAAAATTTGCGCACAAGATTATTCTCAAGGAAGGTGCAGTACCAGTGGCCCACAAGGTGAGAAACATCCCGTTGGCGGTGAGGGACGACGTGAAGATCGAGCTACAGGAGCTAGAGAAGAGGGGGATCATCGAGCCTATCACGTGCGCCGAATGGCTGGCGCCACTAGTAGTGGTGAAGAAACCCAGTGGCAAGGTCCGCCTGTGCGTCGACCTGCGCGAGTTGAATAAAAACATCGTAGTGGAGAGATTCCCCTTACCCCGAATAGAGGAGATGTTGGCCAGCACGAGGGGCATCAGATGGCACTCCACCATAGACTTAACATCAGCCTATCACCAAATTGCCCTGCACCCGGAGAGTCGAAAACTGACCTCGTTCATTACCCCATTTGGATGCTACCAATTTCGTCGCATGCCATTTGGGCTAGCCTCAGCAGCAGCAGTTTTCCAAAAACTTATGCATCAATTATTCAAGGACAGGCCTGGCGTCCAATACTTCCAGGACGACATCTTAGTGATGGGGCGAGACAGATCCGATCACGACAGAAAGTTAAGTGATGTACTGGGAATCCTGGAAAAGAAGGGCCTCACGGCGGAATGGTCCAAGTGCAGGATAGGAATGGAAAAAGTGACATACTTGGGGCATGAAATCAGCGTATGAGGAGTAACCCCTAAGGCCGAAAACGTGAAAGCGATCTGTGACGCGCCCCCACCGGCCAATAAGGAGGAAGTCCGATCGTTCCTGGGAATGGCAGAGTACTACTGGAAGTTTGTGCAGCACTTCGCCTCCAAGACTCACCACATGAGGCTACTCACGAGAGAAAACAGTGAATTCCGATGGTCGGAGGAGGCTTAGGAAGAGTTTGAAAGAGTAAGCAAGCATTGGAAATGCAATAGGTCTCGCATTAGAAAAGTTGGAGCTATTGGTCTTGTAAATGACAAATATGTTATTTATGTGTTGGTTTTTAAAATAGCTAAATTGATAGCTTTGTCATTTACAATGCCAATAGTTATAACTTTTGCGAATGTGACACCTATAGCATTTGTAATGCAACATGTTTTGTATTTACGGGACTTAGATGGCAGCTCTGGTCGTTAGGCCACATCTGTGGTTTACCTGCAGCACAGAGTACTACTACATTAAGTGGTGTGACAAGCAGAAGTAAAAGAACTCCAGTTTCATTTAATTGGAGACAGCTTGAACAGGAAAGAAAGACCACATATCAAATTGACCGTTTATGCACGCCTTCAAAAATCTACGTTTGGGAATAGCCAGAATCAAAAATAATGTTGAGTGAAAAGTGAACACTTACGTTCTAACATGGAAGATTTACTGTTTTAATGAGGCACTGCAATGCTCGGTGCTAGCCCCTCGTCGTCCGTAGAAGGAATTATGGCGGCCATCTTGACGATATAATGTTTTATTTGTAACTACTCAAAATACAACCAATGACCGTAATATAATGTGTGGCGACTGTTCAGAGTTTGTTTATGAAACATGGCAATTATGACCCAGAGTTCTTTAATTTGGCAAATGTTTTGAAAATGTATATTATAATCAAAACGGACTCACTCTTGTACTTTGCGATTTGTACCATAGCAATAACGTGCGCCTTTCACTAAGGGGCGGGTGGATTTAGCGCCTCCTAAGTGTCCTCTCTCTATGTCAATTAAAAGATGCAGACGCTTCTGTTGCCTGTCAGGAGCAGTAGAGAGTCACTGTCTGCTTCAGCTATGTCAGTGGATTTCGATGAGCGCAGTGGTGTGGTTCCTTGCTACACCCCATGGGGGTTTTGGTACCAGACCATGGAGGAGGTGTTCATCGAGATGACAGTGCCCAGCGGCACGACTGCCAAGGAAATCCAGTGCCAAATAGAGAGCAAGCGACTCTCCCTGACTGTGAGAGGGAAGGACATACTTAAGGTGCACAGAGGACATTAATTCCCGATAGTGGACCTTTACGTTTATATTAGCGATCTAGTAACTACCTCTGTGACAATAAAAGGTGAGCATGTCCAGCAGGCGAAATGCTTCTTATTGCACAAAAGCACTGGTAGAAATATGGAGTTAAAAGGCATAGAGGAGGCTGAGAGCGCATGGCTAATTGAGAACATCTAAGCGGCCAAAAGGGGATAAAGGAGGTGCGAGTGCACGCCGAGGTGAAGGACTGTGCGAGAAGGGAGGGGGAAATGCCAGCAGCAGAGGAGCCTGCAGGCTGTTTAAGGCAGATGGTGTCTGCGCGCAAAGGACTGGGCGAGAAGGGAGGGGGAAATGCCAGCAGCAGAGGAGCCTGCAGGCTGTTTAAGGCAGATGGTGTCTGCGCGCAAAGGACTGGGCGAGAAGGGAGGGGGAAATGCCAGCAGCAGAGGAGCCTGCAGGCTGTTTACGGGAAATTGCGTGAAAAGGGATGTTCATAACATTCACATTAGAAGAACCACACCAGAGTAAGACCTTCTGCAGCGTCTACAGACAGGAGTGTAGTCAGCAGCATCAGAGATCAGTTGCACTACTTAGTTGCGTTATGTATTTTAAACATGCACAATTTATATTGGTATGTATGTTAAACGTACACACACTTTATTTTCTTTTAAAGCATGACTGCTGATGTGACTCCACATGGCGCCATCCTTAGAAGTTACTGAACAGTGCGACGGTCGTTAGATGAGTACCTTGCTGAAAGCAAAATGTTTTTAAAAGTTACTGACAGTGCGGTGGCCGTGAGTGGGTGCTAAGAGAGAATTGCTCACCTGAAATGTTAAACAAGAAGTGGTACAATTGCTCAAGCAGTGTCCCGCAAATGGTGTGTGCGGCCGCCACTGCTGAAGCGCGGGATGCCGGGCGGCTTGAGAAACAAGTAAAAAAACAAGGGAGGAGAGAAGGAAAGGTGACAGAACTGCTGGAGGAGCAAAGAGGTGAAAAGAAATGCGACACGGCGGGCAGGGGATGGGGCGGAGCGGGTAAAAAAAAAAAAAAAGACGGAGGGAAGGCAGATAAGGGGAGGGGGGAGGAGAAATGCGACACGGCGGGCAGGGGAGGGGGCGGAGCGGGGAGAGGGTGTGAAAGCAGCAAGGGCCTGGAGTGCGGCTGAGGGAACTGATGTGCACGCGCTTTTAAGCTCAATGCGCATGCGCATTGAGCTTAAAAGTCACGGGCACTGCAAGGAATCGCCACGATTCCTTGCAAGTTAGTTAAAGAGTGGTTAAGCCCACATAGTCTCGCAAGCTCGATGCGCATGCGCATCGACAGGCGAGACCTAAAAAGGAAGTGGCAGGAGCCGTCCCATTGCAAGGATTTGACCCTCAAGGAAGCACGGTACTCACAACGGATGCAAGCGACAAAGGACTGGGAGCCGTCCTCATGCAAGACCGAGGTCAAGGAGGATTAGAAACAATAAGCTTCGCATCCCGCACCCTGAGTGACACTGAGAAGAAATACAGTGTGATTGAGAAGGAAATGCTGGAAGTGGTGTGGGCCATGTCTAGGTTCAGACAATTTCTGTGGGGCACCAGGTTTCGTTTGAGAACGGACCACAAGCCCCTGCTTAAGGTACTCACGTCATGCGGTCATGCCGATGCAACGCCGAGGATCTCCAAGATGTCCCTTAAACTAATGGAGTTCAGATATGACGTGGAATACATCCCAGGCAACAAGAACAGAGTGGCGGACTACTTAAGCAGGGCAGCAGCAATGGAGCCCAGTGCGGAAGACAGCATGGGGACAGAAGAATGGGTGGCACTCACAGAAGACCAAGAAATGACCATCAGCCGACAAGAGTGGAAACAGGCATACGAAGAGGACCTGGTGCTTGAAGAAGTAAAATCACACGTGACAAGGGGATGGCCTGACAAGAACAAGACCCAGCGAGAACTCAACCCGTATTTTGAAGTTAGAGAAGAACTATCGATGGATGATCAGGGCATATTCATGTTCAGGGGTGAGAAAGTCATACCACCCGCCAACATCATCCCCAAGCTGCTGGACACGTTACATGATGGACACCTAGGAGTTGGCAAGTTGAAACTGAGGGCCAAGCAGAACTATTGGTGGCCGGGAATGGACATAAGAGCTGAGAGGCATGTCAGGGAATGCCCGAGGTGCCAAGGTGCAGACAAAACACTCAAACCATTGCGCCCAGCCATGGGTAAATTTGAAACTCCGAAGAATCCATGGGAGGAGCTGTCCATAGACATCTTAGGCCCTGTCTTGAACGCCCAAGGGATACAGAAATACATATGCGTCATGGTAGACCGATATTCCAAGTGGCCGGAGCTGGGAATTGAGGAAGCAATGGACACAGAGACTATTGCAAGTTTCATGGCTGAAACGTTTGTGAGGGAAGGCATTCCTAAAAGTGTCCTCAGCGACAACGGCCCCCAATTTCGATCTGAAAAATGGTCCCAATTTATGCAGAGGAACGGCATCACAGCGAAACACACGTCCGTATACCACCCTGCTGGGAACGGGTTGGTGGAACGGTTCAATAGAGTGGTGATGGGTTCGATACAAGCTGCCATCTCAGACAACAAGGACTGGGAAACAGAGATATGGCACATGGTGTGGGCTTACAGAATAACCCCCACAAGCACTGGCTACAGTCCATTCCAGATACTCAGAGGCCGCGAGCCGTTCACCCAAGACAACAGGGTATGGAAAGAAAAGATAATAAAGAGTGTGTGGTCACCGGCTGTGGTACAAGCCAACTTGGAAAGAGCCCAAGCAGTATACACCAAGCACTATGACACGCGAAGGAATGTGAAGAGCACAGCATTGGAAAAAGGAGAGTGGGTGAGAGTTAAACTGGCCACACAACAAAGGAAGGGTGAAAGCAAGTACAGCAAGCCCATGCAGGTGAAGGAAGTAAGGGGCAGGGCGGCCCTACTGAGTGATGGTAACGTCTGGTCGCAAGACCGCATGGCCAGATGCAACAAAATATTATGCTGGAATGATAACAGGAATGACGGAGGAAATGAGGATGGAAGTGAGACCCCCCAAGAATATGGGGGAGAGGACTTGGACATTGGTGAGGCACAACAAGAGACAGAGACTGAAGGGACCAGCCTGGAGCAGCAGAAGGAGGTGGATCGGAGTAGTGGTGAGACTAGCGCGGCTGCGCTAGGGAGTGATAGCAGAAGCGAAGCAGCAACCGCCATGACCCCGGTAAGACTGACCAGGAGGGGAAGGGCGGTGGTCCAGCCGGCGAGATTCAGAGACTATGACATGAGCGAGGACTTGTACATATAGTTATGTTGGGAAAAAAGGGAGATATGTAGTGAGCGTTCTAGGCTCGCACGTCACGTAATTACGTGACGTGCAGCGGCCATGTTAGGATGCGCGCGCAGCAAGGGCAGAAGCGCGAGGGCCGGCTGAATGAAAGACGTGCTCGGCGCTCCTTGTAACGATAATGGTTGAATAAATATAGCGAACAGAAACCTGGCTCCTGAGTATTATTCGGGGAGAAGAACCAACTCTACACCTATCACCTTGAATAACTCTTAAACAGATTGTTTTTAACCCTTTGCATGCTTCGGATGGCCCCCGGTCATCTGACGTCACGCTGGGGGCGTGGCTCGGACAGCCGGGGGCAGTGCGAACCGTGCATGCGTGGAATTCGCCCGCACCGCAGGGGAATTCCAGCCACGTTCAAGGGGTTAATATCGTTTTCCTTTAATGAATTTTTAATGTGGGTGATGTGTGAGTCTATTACAGACTTTGTGCAGAGAAATGTTGTGCTTATGTTTCATGCAACAGCCATAAAAAAAACTTTAAAATCATAACAGGACCTCATCTAAGAGAAACAGGAGGGTGTCATGGAGATTATTTGTATTCATATTAGGGAGCTATAATGAAAACAGACATCACTATCCCAGCATATTAGATGTACACACGTTTAGAATTTGGAGGAGTAAAGTTATTTTATCCTGCTGGAAGGATAATTCAAAGATTTCTTTATTGATTTGGTAGAATTTTATTTGTGGTGAACATAGAATTTCTTCTGTTTCTTCTTCCTCTCTCTCTCAAAAAATCAAATCTGACCTTCTTTGGCTACCTTTTTCTACATATCTTTCTACACATCCTCCTACACGTTAACTCTCTCTCTCTTTTCTCTCTTCTTCTCTCCTCTTTCCTCTTCTTTCCTCTTCTTTCCTCTTCTTTCCTCTTCTCTTCTCTTCTTTCTCTTTCATTCTCTTTTTCTATCTTTCTTAATCTAATGTCATATGTCATTTCTTGATATTTGCCTAATTGTTTTATCTTAGTTATATAATATGTGATATTTGATGGCTTTCTCTCCATGTACTATTTTATTGTTTCTCTTGGTTTTTTTTCTCATGTATTGAAAACTCAATAAAAATGTCTTAAACAAAAAAAAGAATTTGGAGGAGTGTGCATGTGCACTGTCGGATCACTGACAGAATTTCGACCTCAGAAATATCGACCTACAAGAATATCGAGTCAACAATATCGAGGGCAAAAATATCGACATCCTATCTACAACATGGTAAGTACAAAAATATCGAAAAAATAATATCGATGTAAAAAATATCGATGTTAAAAATATCGATTTTCTTTTATATATATAAATGTAAAAGTAAGTATACAACACTAATAAATAAAATATACATATTTAAAAGTATCTAATAATGTTTAAAATTAATAAATAATACATATATATTAATAATACATTAATTAAATATATACAGTAAAGATATAATATATATGTACTGAACAATAAGTATTAATAATTAATTTACTAATTTATAAATTAATGAAATATATTCTAATTTACTAATACATTTACAAACATAAAACAATAACATAAATAAAATGTAAGTAATATAAAAAATAAAATAAACGTGATATTTTAACAATTAATTATATAAAACGTTGGATAGCGTAAGGGTAAAAATTACTATTCCTACTCCAGAGAGTGGAACAGTAGGGAAAGCGTTTGATAGCGTAGGGATAAAATTACTATTCCCACTCCAGAGAGTGCAACAGTCGAGAAAACTGACCCTGAACCCAAAAAACACCCCTTTACCCACGAAATGAAAACTGACCCTAGACCCTAAAAATACCCCTTTACCCAAAAACTGAAAACTGACCCTGAACCCTAAAAATACCCCTTTACCCAACAACTGAAAACTGACCCTGAACCCTAAAAATACCCCTTTACCCAAAAACTGAAAACTGACCCTGAACCCTAAAAATACCCCTTTACCCAAGAACTGAAAACTGACCCTGAACCCTAAAAATACCCCTTTACCCAAGAACTGAAAACTGACCCTGAACCCTAAAAATACCCCTTTACTCATGAACTGAAAACTGACCCTGAACCCTAAAAATACCCCTTTACCCAAGAACTGAAAACTGACCCTGAACCCTAAAAATACCCCTTTACCCATGAACTGAAAACTGACCCTGAACCCTAAAAATACCCCTTTACCCATGAACTGAAAACTGACCCTGAACCCTAAAAATACCCCTTTACCCAAAAACTGAAAACTGACCCTGAACCCTAAAAATACCCCTTTACCCAAAAACTGAAAACTGACCCTGAACACTAAAAATACCCCTTTACCCAAAAACTGAAAACTGACCCTAAACACTCAAAATACCCCTTTACCCAAAAACCCAAAAATGACCCTGAACCCTAAAAATACTCCTTAACCCAAAGTTAAATAATATTATTTAATTAGCAATTAATAATTAATTAACAATAACAATAAAGTAAATATATTAGCACATAAGCTGTAATTAATATAATTTAATAATTAATATCATTTTTCACCAATTAATTAATTAACAGTAACTAAAAATTATATATATAAATAAATTACTCTAATTAATGTAATTAACTAATTAATATTATTTAATTACCAATTAATTACTAATTTAAAATATGTACAAAATTATATTAATTAATTAACTAATTAATATTAATTATTTGCCAATTAATTAGTTATAAATATTTAAAAACATATATTAATTAATTAATTATTATTAAATTACTCCCCACCCTATTCCCCTATAAACCCACATCCCGCTACAGAAAATATATATCAATTAATCAATTAATTATTTCCCAATTAATCAATATTAATTAGCAAATAATTATAATTAATTAATTAATCCTACTAATTATTAATCAACTTACCATAATTAAATTACTTCCCACCCTATTCCCCTATAAACCCACAACCCGCTCCGGTACTAAAACATCAAATTTCCTTATAAATTTATATATTATTATAGAAAATGTATACACATATAATAGTAATTATTTTAAATACTTAAATTAAACATATAACACATACATAATAAAAAACTATAAAATAATACAAATATCGATATTAGTGTCATCGAAATTATTAACATCGATACATATGCTATCGATATTACTAACTTCGATATTACTTACATCGATATTAAGTATTTCGATATTACTTACCTTGGGTCGATATTCTGTCCTACGATATTCTTGCCTTCGATATTATGCTCCTTCGATATTTCAGACTCGATATTATGGTAGGTCGATATTTCCAACTCGATATTTTGACTGTCTACCGCACTGTCAATGACCTGGCCAAAGAGAGCATGAAAGAGCTGCATTTAGATCATAAATTCAAAGCTGTTACGAACAGGGCCCCCTAAAAATACGTTTGGCCTGGGGCCCCCCAGTGTGTGAGCACACTTCTATTGCTTTTATAAATGTGTGCCATCACACGCTGTATGTTTGTTAACGTAAATGAGTATTATAGCCCTTGATGCACACTAACATAATATATGTGTGTTTATCGGATTGGATTGCGGGAATGGCTCACGTGTGCAAAGCCTGATGTTTAGGTCTCAATTAACATCAGGATTTCTGCCTCTGTGATTGAAGGCTATCAAAAGGTTTGTATGTGAAAATGTGACGTATTTTTCGGCTCATGTTGCTTCACCTTGAGAAGGTTTTCCATTATCTACTGAATGTTCAGGGCGGCTGTGTGAGGCTTCTGCAGAGTGACCTTGTGCAGTTCTGCGCTGGAGGAATTTTAAAAGTTACAAAGATTGCTGCTTCCACACTTAGTAATAGTTCTAATAAAAGCTTCTTTTTTTTTTCAAACAAAGTTCTGAACACATTATTCTCCACCTGCTCCATTGACCTTCCATGTGGAAGAATATATAAATGTTTCTTCTTTATATCAGGGTGCAACGTAGTAGCCATTTTACCAGCCAATGATAAACTAATGCAGAGTTGGGGAGTGTCTATTAAAAATATCTCAAGTCATAGGAAAAACGCCTGTTTGGTAACTCTAGCTGGAGATGAGTAGCACAAGAGTTCGGAAAATCCACAGAAAGAGACACAAGGAAGAAGAGAAAAAAACACATACAGTTAATACATTCACTACACCCTGGGGCAAAAGCAACCTTTCCAAAGCACCATAGTCCAGGAGGCCTATTAATAAAAAAGATACAGGAAACCATATTTAAGCACATCCTACATGAATTTCCATTTTGTAATGGTGAATAGAAAAGAGGCTCTGCCTCTCGATATGATGTCGTATTTATTATTATGATGATAATTATTATTGTCTTTATTTTTCTAGAGCACATAATTACCTAAAAAGGTGTCCTGGCTGAGCTTACAGACCCCTTTCCCAACTAGATACTCAGTTACAAGGTGAACAACCAAATTTGAGCCGCCTCCTAAATCGATTATGGTCCGAAGTCTTCCTAAAAGAAATAGGCATGTGTTGTAATTATACTACAGGTATTGTCCTTTAAATGCTGAGGAACCAGGGCGATAACAGTTAAACTTGTGCTGAAGGTAGAGAGGGCCAACCTGAGCAAAGGCTGTGTGGCCAATACGCAGAGACTTGAAAAAAACATTTTTGACACACAAATCCAATGTTGTTTTTTACAGCAGAGGTAGCAGAAGAGGTTCTGGAAAGGGTAAGAGACAGGCGCACAGCCGATTTTCAAATATCAGAGAGGCGCTTGATCAGATAGTTGGGAGAACCTAGGAATAAAGAAATCCTATGGTTTAATTCACTGACTTATGTTGGTAAATTAAATATTCAATAGTAAGTATTCTGCAGGAAGGAGAGTTAACATCTCATGCAGTCTTTTGAGGAGTGAGAAACATATTGGAGCTATGCTTTTTATATTGGATATCAAAAATGGATTGCTATCATAGATAAACCCCATGTTCAGGACAGCAGATAATCTCACAAAAGGAAAATCATACTGAGGCGGCCAAAAGTCTATGGGGAGAGCGCAAGGGAAGTTATTCACAGCGCAGCAGAGGACCTCAGTTCTATCTTTATTATACTTGATGGCATTTAAGGTCGTCCAGGCAGTGACTTTGCGCAAGCAGTGATAGAAGTGCTGATATGGAGCAGGAGCCGTCGAGTCCAATGAGATTAGAAGTTGGGGGTCGGCCACATAGTTCATGAAGTCAACACCCCGATTTGTGGAGTAGCTGAGCCAGCAGCCTCAAGTAAATATTAAATAGAATAGGACTCAATGTCGAGCCTTGAGGAACACCCGGTTTGTTGCCTCGAAACCCAGAATGGAACGGCGAAAAATGAACCACCTGAGCTTTATTGTCAAGATATGAAGCGCACCCCTTCGAAGCTGTATCCTTTATACCGATTTCAGCTAGCCTAGAGATCAGGTTTCATGGGAAACAGATATAATAATACTAGAGTAACACAATTGCCCGTGTTGACTGCCCTCCTAAGGCCGCCCAGGACAGACACCAATGCAGTTTTGGTTCCATGTAAAGGAGGAAAGCCAGACGGGACAAAGTCCAACACATCATTTTTCTCGGGATAAAGTGGGAGACTAGAATTCGCATGGTTCTTCAAAATGTTAGCTGGGAACGGAAGCAGTAAGATAGGCTGGGAATTACTAAGGATGGTAGAATCCACTGAAGGCTGGTTTAAATGTGGCACCACCAATGCTTTTCTTTCCAGTCTGAGGGGACAGTTTCAGAAGACAAGGAGGCATTGTTGATGAATTGCAAGTATTCTGACAAGGTGCTGGCGGGATCCTACCATATTCTCAGCGGAAAAGAATCTGTTGAAGACTCAGAGGAGATGGAAAATGCCAGCTACTGGAAGTTCATGCCCGAGATTTGCCAGCGAAGGTGACTTGGTCGTTGATACCTCTTCAGCGAAAGCCAAGATCTGATGACCAGTGCCCTAAATACTGCCCCAGATAGAACCCGTTGCCGATGGCAACAAACTCTTCATAATGTTGGGGATCTTGTTCTCAAAATAGAGAGCAAGAAAGTCACAAAGGGCTTAAGAATGTGCCAATTGAGTGGGGCACACAGGTTGTGTTTGCTAATGATTGTGTGATGGCGAAGATCTTCTTATATGAGTTCTAGGCAGAGGGTATCTCATTAGTGTGGAAATTAGCTTTAGCAGTTGCAATGAGCTTTTTGTAAGATCACAGAGTGCTGTTAAGTACCACCTTGGCCTCTAAAGCAGAATTAGTTTGCCATAGCTTTTCCAGTTATTTGCAATCGATCTTGACTCTTCCTAATGCCTCACTGTACCAAGATGCAGGTGCTCGACTGCGTGTGTGCACTAACTTCTTAGGCAGTAACATATCCAAAACTGATGCAGTTCCCAGATTACACGTCTCTACTATTGTCAGCAGATAACCGGAGGCAGGTCTCTTCTAACCGATTATTCAGAGCGTCCACATCTAACTTAGCCCAAGGGTGTCTCATATTTGCACAAAGTTTAACAATGGCTTTGAGTTAAAGGGACTAATTTCGAAATGGATCAGAAAATTATTCTACCGTATCTGCAGGAGAATGGACCCTATAGTAACTAGATGTTCTGAGCCAAAGATGAGATCGAGGACATGACCAGCCTTATGTGCAGGACCACGGACATATTGTTTTAGCACAACCGCCTCAAGAGAGTTGATAAAATCAGCAATATAAGAATTAAAATCCTACTTTGCCCACAGATTAAAATCGCCAAGTAGAAGGAAGGTAGAATGAGAGAGAAGCAAGGGTGTGATAAAGTCCCAAAGGCATCAGTGAAATGTGTAGGTGCATCAGAAGGATGATAGCTGACCAGCCTTGTCAAGGTGATAAACCCTGAAAAGTGCACCAAGAACCCCACAAGTTCAGCCTTTGAAATCTCATGAAGGTCTAAAGCCTGCATGTAGGAAGCTAGCTCTTCATATGATAAACCAAAATGATGTATATTGTGCAAAGTTTCCAGAGGTTCCCTTATGAGTGGACAGGGGCTTGCTCAAGGAATCCTAAGGTACCCTTCTAGCAGGTAGTGTGGTCGAGCAGCCTTAGGCTCATCTGAGAGTAGTGTTAGACATTTGCAAATACACACAAAAGTCAATAAATAATGCACATAAATCAATAAGTAGATCCACAGCAATTTATAAAAATTATCTATGTTTAGGTACCAGAAAAAATACGATCAGGTAAGTACGCTTTACAAGAGAAATACTTGAAATTTTAAAAAAATCAACACTTAGTGCATTTTTCAGAAGCTGCAACGTTATCCTATGGGAGGAAATACAAGTACGGCATTCAGGTACAGTACAGCCATTTACGAGACCAATGTCCGGGACTTAAGCTGAGTAGTGGGCAAGTTCCAAGGCAGCACCAGCAGGTAACCTCGAGCAGCATTAGGGCAGCCAGGTTCAATGGTGCAATACAGCAAAGGATGCCCAATGTTAGTCTATGGGGATCACTCTTCGTGAAACGAGGCTGCAGGGTTTGACTGGGAAGCCAGTCAGGTTTAACCAACAGGAAGGTTCAAGTCTTGCAATGTAGGGGACATGGGGACCCCTGTGGTCCTCATCTCCACTGGTCCAGGCAGCTGGGTGCCAAGGGTCTTTGAGGTGTCGAGATTCTTTGTCCGGCAGCACTTGCGATTGAGGGGGCCTGCAAACAAAGGCTGCAGGCAAGGTTGGGGAGTTCATGATTGGCGAACCCAAAGTGGACTCTATCTACTGAGGGCTTCGGGACCACGCTGATACCGTTGGCCCACTTCGGTTCAGGCTGGGGGGCTCTGGTACAGTGGTGCTTGGTGGTGGCAGGTTGTGGCGCTTCCGGAGTCCTCACGGTTCTTCTTTGGGTGCCTGCAGGCTGCAAGGGAGCAGTTTCACTGCTCCACAGCAGTTCTTGAGTCTTTATTGAAGGCAGGCCATCCTCCAAGGCTTTGGAGGCACGACAGCTGCAGGACGAGACGTCTTTGGTGCGATTCAATGGGGAACAGCAGACAGGCTGGCAGGGCTGGTGCCAAGTCAGTTGCTCTTCTTCAGTCTTCAGCTTCTGCAGATCTTCCATATCCTTCTTCTTTGTAGGTCATCAGAATCTGATTTCTTAGTGCCAGGGGCTCCCCATAATACTTAATTTAAAAGCATTAGCCGAGTGCAAGGTAGTATCCAATGGCCTACTTACCCCTGGGGTCACTAAGCCTCCTAAATGGCCACTTCCTGTCTGAAGTGGGCATAATGTTGTCCCAGAGTTCCTAAGTTTGCCATCACCAAAATGGCTAATTCTGAAAAGTCGCCTCCACTTCAGGCAGCCCACAAAGGGGTGGTGCTGACTGGAGGGTGGACATGGCTATCTGACTAGCTAATTTTCTCACCTGTCCTGGTGCCAAAGGGCTCTAGACAAAGGGGGTCCTCTTTCTCCCCTGTGAGAGTAGCCAGATTTGCATACCAAAGGCAGTGTGCTCTTTGAAGCTCCCCTGCCTAATGTGCAGGTCATCCTGTGGAAGGGAGTATAAGCAGTCTCGGCACAAGCAGGCCCTGTCTCTGGCCTCTTGAGAGCAACGGCCCTCACTCTCGGGGTGAGAAACTCATCACTGGTAGCAGGCTGGTGAAAACCAGTAGCCGGCACACCAGTAGTTTTTAGGGGGCACCTCTAAGGGGTCCTTTGTGTGCATGTGTTAATAAATCCAACACAGACATCAGTGTGGGTTTATTAATACGAGATGCTTGCTTCCAGACATCCCTATTTTCAATGAAGCCATCATGCAGCTGGCAAACTCATTTTCACCAATGTCCAGCACATGTACTTAAAACGGGCTCCCTGTTCACTTTTACTTGCAGCACTGGAACTGACCAGCGCAGGGGAATGTCTGCTCATGTAGTTAAGCCCTCACGTGTAGTACAGAGCAGCCTGCAGTAAGCCCGGCTGTAGGAGTGCCTATACTGCATGCAATGTCTGCAGGCATGGAACACAGGGAGTGTGCCATGTTGTGTTATCTCTTTTTGTCTGCACCAAGACACGCAGCCTGCAGTGGCAGTCTGTATGTGCTTGGTGATGGGTCCTTTAGCGTGGCATTATTCCCGCTCCAGCCCTTTAGGACCCTCTTTAGCCTCCTTGCCCTAGGTAATAAGGGTACCTTTCACTAGGGACTTTCAGAGAGTACCAAAGATGTTGCCAATTGGGGAAACAATTGTACAGTTTTGGGAAAGAGATCTGGCACTGGTGACCTGAACAGCAGGAACCCAGTGCACTTCAGTCGAAATCACATCAAATACCTGGCAAAAAGTGAGGGTGGCCATGTCAAAAGGATCACTTTCCTACACTGGCGATCCCAGGAGTCTTTAAAAAGAATTGCAAATTCCACCTTACCACCTGAACGAGGGAGGTTTAGGAACCTATACCCCAAATGACAGGCTGCCCCAAATCACGATTGGACTTGGGGGTCTCCAAGAATCAGTGATTAAGAAAATATCTAGATTATCATCAATTAATACCTCATGGATATCTACTGCATGCTTTGTAAGAGAACGAGCGTTGGTTAAAACACACTGCAAAAAGAAGTGTGACCCTGAAGATCGTTTTAAGCAGGACAAAGTGATTGTGTACTAACCCCCTGTTCCATCCTAGCCTCTCCACATTCAAGCAGGCCAGTGGTTGATTTAAAGCAGCTGAGGCCACAGATCCCACAAATTGAGGAGTAAACATCATCCTCCTTCAGCATTGCAGGGATGAAATGACAGCCAACCTCCCTCTTAGATGCAAAAAAGCCCTTACAGTACCTGCAATGCGTAGGAGGCAATGTCAATGTTGTGTCGGACAACAGTAGTGACAACCGACAGCATGGCTGGTGCTGTGAATGGCCAGTGAGGGGATGGGCGCAGACGGGCTTGTCTTTGCCCTACCTTCATGCGGGGATCCCCATTTGTCCACATTACCCCTCCAGTACCTCCTCCAAGCACATGAGCCAGCCAATGCACAGTGCAAAGGAAAGAACTTGTGTATTCGTCAAGTCATTTGCATGCCGCTTTGTAAGCTCATGCAATACACAAGCACAGGTTCAGCCCGACATACAGAGGTGCAAGGAATGATGGCTCTCTGCAGTATAGGCAGCCATCTCAATGGCCTGCTCACTAAGACGTAGAGGCCCAGAGATGCCCAGACCCCTACCCCTCAAAATGCAAGGCCACACCCTCCATCAAGGTATATGTAATATGTAATAATGTAATATGCTGTTTTGTAGCGCGCTCAATTACTACCGGAGTATCGGGCGCGGAAGACCGCTGGGGAACCCATCCTGGCTTTCCCTGTGAGATGGTCCCTTTCTGGGTATCTCCAAGGTGAAACCAGGCATCCCCGGCATCTGTGAGGGGCCGTTGTAGAGATGAGGCAAGCTTAATGCCCAGAGTTGCAGAGTGTGATCCCTGGTTAGAGTAGGCACCGAGGCGAGAATTATCAAGTACGTTGACCCTGGTCCACGACCCTGTCGCGTCGGGAATTGAACCCTGGTCCCGGGCCGTTCTCTGCTTCTGGGTCTGCCGCCTCTAACCAGTGAGCCACACCACTCCACTATGCAACTTACAACCAGGCCTTTGAGAGGTAAGTGAATGCTAGTAGGATCTCTCATACACCTACCACTTGGGTAGAGGCAAAGAAAAGGTAAGTTGCATGGAGCAATGCTGTTAGATGGGAAAACAAAATTAGGCCTTCTGGCTTACACATACTGCTTTTACACAGCTTGCCAAATTATATGTATATACCAGTAAAATTACGGAAAAGACATCTAGGGTTTTTAAACTAATAGGTTAAAGATGTGTGATGGACAAGCACCTCTAACTTTTATACACACCACCAAGAGAGCGTTGAGAAACACTAGTGTGTTTCTCTGAAAATGTCACATTATCCACTGAAGGCTAAGCAAATCTGCTGGAGGTGACCAACACATTATTGGGGTTCTCAAAACTATTCAGCCTCTACTAAAAGAGTGTAAGGTGTTATCCTACCCTGCACCAAAGGCAGAACACATTACCTATGCATATGATTCACATTTTTAAATTGTTCCTTCGATGTGGTTGAAACCCCATTTCATTTTTAAGTGGCAATATATAAGTTCTAGGACATATTGTAGCTGACTGCTTGTCAAAAAATGATTGAAAAAATGTTCTTTAAACATAATGGAAATTTCCAAGAGTGAAGATCTGCTAGTTTAACTTAAAAAGACGTGTGTGGTGTATCTTTCCTATCCAGGCAGTGTTCAATTACTTCTATTGCTTATTCATGGGAAAAATTTGTTGAAAGAAACTGGGTTATTAGTTGAGCGGGGTACCTTAAATAATCACAGTTCTCATCAGGGAGAACCCTTAAAGTCACTAAAGGGACCTTAGCTGTTAAATGTGTGAAATATTTATGCAGTATAAAATAGCAATGAAGATAAAATTCAAAACAATACAAAACTAATTATAAAAATATATAAAAATGTAATAACCAAAACAACACCAAAATGACAATTATCCAAATAAGGGGAACCAGAGATATGCATGTTTACATTTTTCAGTAGAACTAGTGCCAAGAAGCACAAAGTGCCAATGATAGTCAATGGTCATATTAGAACAGCATCTAGGCTCAATTTACCACTGATTGTGATGGAGTGCCAAAGGGATACACTAACCAGGTCTGTTACAGTTAAATATTTTACTTTCTGACTTTAGTCCATCAATTCCCAGTCCACCACAGAAGTAAGCCGGGGCAGAATTTCAATTAAATAAGATTAATTTTGGTAATTTCATGTTACTTTTGACGTGGAATTACTGATAATTACGCAATAACTCCTCCTCACGTAATTAACAGTAATTTAGGGGAAATAATCCTAACGCAAGAGCACATTTAGCGAGTGTGAACAGCAGCTCGTGCTCGCTATACATGTTCAGCTGCATTAAGCACCCCTTCTTAGCACAAAATGCGTCCTGGTGCATTTTGTACTAAGAAAATAGTGCTTCAATGTCAGTGGTAAGTTGGGGGGAAATCCTACCCAAAGTGCACATTTAGCAAGCATGAGTGGCGCTCGTGCTCTGTTCTGTTGCATTTAGCATTATTTCTTAGAGTAAAATGGACCATTGCGTCCATTTTGAATGCAAGGAGGCATGTTTGGGCTAAGAAATAGCACTAAATGCATAATTACTCTTCTCATGTACTTCAAGTGTAATCTTGCAGTATTTTAGTATTTGGTACATGTACATGATTACACTACACTGAATTACACACGCTATGCCAATCCCTACACAGGAGTACACTTCTAAAGCCCCCCAGGACCTCAGGGGAGACACTTAGATACTCACAAGGTGGCAAGCAGAGGCTAACAGGATGGTCCAGTCCAGATCCAGGTGCCGCTGGTCAGTTGGGCAGTTGCAGTAAAGGGCTCTTGCAACTTGTCTGGTCAGTCTTTCATCCTTGGAGTGCACTTCTATGTTCTGGGTATAAGAGAGAGAACAGATCCAATGCTCTTCTTGGGTTGCAGACAGTAGGTTCAGTCCTCTTCTGATCTTCCTCATGTTCAGCAGTGTTCTGAAGTGGGTGCCTGGAGAGGCTACATTTATGCCTGGCACCAGCTTCATAGCTGCCAAGGTTTCAGATTGTTTATGTGTGACATTTTCCTAATTCCTGAGTAATTATGAGTGACATTCTACGACTAGTGACACTTACTTTCTCTCCAGCAAAATCAAGCAATAAAGATGAGAAAATGGGCTTGGCCCTTGCCCCTGTCAACTCTGTGTCAGACCTTGCAAGGCTCTGATTTTTTCCTGCATCAGACTTGCAATGAGCATATTTAAGTGCTTTCAGTCACATACAGGACATTGGAGCAGTAGAATACAAAAGTCGCATTCCACCACTGCACCAGGAAGTACAAAATTTAGAGATTGCATTGATCAATCGAAAAGGTAATGAGATTAATGCAAAAGGATGCCTTTTTAATTTATTTTGCCTAATTTGCCAGGTCAGCTCTTCACCACTTGAGCTGTGTGTTCTTTGGCCAGGCTGGGAAGGAGGGTCATGTGTGTGAGACTAACCCCTGTGGATGCCCTAAAAGGTCCCCTACCTACTCTGGCCAAATTTCCAGATGGCTAAAGTCTTCAGCCTCACAAAATGTGAGCTCCGAGATATGGGTGTGCGTGGGTGTGGGACGTGCAGATGGTAATCCTAGTGTCCTCACACATCTAATACTAACATGCAGTTTTAGACAGTCCCTGTACCCAAACAAACTCAGGAAGAGGAGTTTGGTAGAATAAAGCTGAGTTTTCAACAACTAGACAGTGAATACACACACATTGTTTTTCTATTCTGTAGCCCTCCTTTGAAGTGTGTCCCAAATGTCAGATGAAAAATCACAACAGACCGGTCAAGCAGGTTTTGACACTACAGCAGGCTCCAACACTGTGATGTCAACAAAGAGGCCCACTGTGATGGACGTTGGTCTTGTTTGAGAGACAAAAGAATGGTGCAGGCCTGGGTATTAGTTACATTTGCTTGTCGTGAGGTAGGCCTCTTAAGGTTAGTTGATTCCTCGAGCCCACCCTACAGCCCATCTTGTCAAGAACACAACAACAACCCCCGCAGTCAAGTCTTGTCCTTGACCTGGGTGAAGTTTACATCTGATTCACACCCATTGAAATGCTAATTACTGGTTTGCAGAAGCTGGAGAGCAAACTGCAGATTTAGCTTTCAGGTGCTAGTCGCTCTACGGACAAATGTATCATTAATCTTTACTTGTCCTACTTTTAAATACCATGCACTCTGCCTTAATGGGCAGTAATGCTTACTTAGGGGTTACTTAGAAATATTTAAAAGAAGGGTTTAGGTCTGTTAAGAAGGGTTTTTTGACAGCTGAATTTGCACAGTGTAAACCTGCACAGCTAGGTTACTGGTAGCAGCAGGTCTGCAGTCACATTTGCATTGTCACTGCGGGGGGTGGGCACAATGAGTGGTGCAGAACACTTATCTTGCTGGCGTTAGATACACATTGGGCACCAGATACCAGGGACTTATAGGTAAGTTAAACATGTTAATTAGGGGAATGCCAATTTGGCCATTCTGCAAGGAGGAGCACAGTACTTTACCACTGGTTAGCAAGGATAAAGTGCACAGAGTGCTACAGCCAGCAAAACTAGGGTTCAGTACAAAGGACATAAAACATGGTGACCTTGAAAAAAGGTTGAATTTCCAACCTTTGTGTAGGATGATTCAAAATTAATCGTAACCAGGACATGGCCCTAACATAGCATCCTTATCTTGGAGATAGGGGTCTGTGCATCAGTTGATAGGATGGCACGGTGAGTCAAAGTCTGACCACTGAAATATGCAGCCAGCTCAAACACCGCAAATTCACATTCTAGCAAGGACAACTTGGCATTTCATTCTTCTGCGGTCAGTGAACTTAGTACCAGTCAATTGGGTAATAGTACTGCCTACTCTTGTCGTTTGTTAGGAACAGAAGGGCTACAAAAATGAGCTATTCTAAGCATTAGTGAGGTGGTGACTAAAATGTTGCGATCTACCTAGATGTAAGTTGGAGTATTATTTTTGGCCTACTGGCATCCTGGTGTTTATTCTATTTCTCATTTACTTTGGGTAATGTTTCAGGACTGGTCAACCTGAATGTTAATGAATAAAAAAGACATGTACTCTATTACACAGCCAACCTCTCTTTAGGTCTTTATTCCCCACGTTTTCGATCTGTGTTTTAAGTCTAGGTTTCAGATGAACTAATAATGTCATGAGATTCATTTTGCACTTAGCACCTAATATCTACCTTAAAGTCTGTTGTGTCTTTCATATGAATTCCCCCACATATATCTGCTAGTTTTATTGCAATCTCTTGGGTTTTGCTTGCCTTATTTCATGAAGCAAATTATTGTGCTCTCAATCTGAAACAAAAGTATCCCTTTCTGTTCTCTTATTTGTCAATGTTGTGTAGTACAACAGCCTTCTCAAATGCAACTATTATGGGGTATATTTACAAGAACTGCCGCTAACTTGCGTTAGCGTTAGTTAGCGTCAGTTTTCTTAGCCATTGCCAAAAACGATTGCCCTGTTAGCGATGTATTTACAATACGTCACTAAATGGTTATAGTTTCAGTTAGCCGCAGTGAAAACTGACGCTAACACTAGCGTGAAGGTGATACAAATTCTGACGTTAGCTGGTGAAAACTCACTTAAGGCAAATTTGCGGGCAAAAAACTCACGTTGGTCAGCAGAACTTCACCTATTTTGCCTCTTGAGGCAAAATAGCCAAAAAGTCCACCTCCGATGAAAAAAATGAAACAATAACAATGGAATGCAGAATGGAGTAGCTAGGGACAAGTGCAGCACAGATCAACAACCTCCCTACACCCCCCAACAGCCAGGATGACCAGCCCGAGTCCCAGGGGAAGAGGAAATGCAGAATCACGGCTAAATATATAAAAAGAGGTGCATCACTGGGAAAAACCTATGATGCATCAATTCTAATAGCTCCCTCCTTGCAACACCATGGCAGCCAAAACCTTGAAAGCGTGGACAATCCCTGGGGCCCGGAAGCCTTGCTGTCCTGCGTCTGAGACCCAGAGTGGGATGCAAAGGTGCTGTGGAGTTGCCGGGCCGTGGCTGTAGACATTGAGGCGTCGGCAATCACCCTTACCAGGAGACACGTTGCTGACCTGTGTGAGAAGACCGCCTAGTGCCCCATGGAGCTGTGAACGGTAGAGGCGCCCCTGCGCACTAACATAGGGAGGTCTGCATTACATACCACGTGCCACCACTACACCGGTTTGCACAGAGGGGATTACTAATGGTGGCCGTGCCTCTCTGCATCATAGGCAAGAGGATGTTGCGCTGGCCAGACGATGTGGAGGGTGAGGCCCCCGAGCTGCGCCCAAATTGTGTGGCGGGAGCGCTGCAACTTCATGCATAAGGGGGCCCTGTTGCATCACTTGTATCGGGAGGTTCCCCAGCTGACTTGGAGACTTTTGTATCCAGGCTTGTGAAATCCCGCCTGTCTGAGGCTCCTGCTGGCTGAGTCACAGATCTGGAGAGAGTGCAGGGGATTGCGTCACAGTGTCAATATCCAGGTGAGGAGAAAGTGGGACACGTAGCGGAGGAGACCCAGGGCTCGAGTCGGGCCCAGGCCTAGCGCCTGTGGGTGAAGCACCCTCAGTGGCGGCTCCTCCGCTATGGTGGAAGAGCATCGCTCCACTGCTTTCAAGTAGTGCAGGAAGAGGAAACATAATATGATGATAACTTCTGATATTCTCATGCTATGATTCCTTTGCGGGCCGGAGGGTGGGTGGGGCTGCTCTACTCACACCACGTCCTAGTCCTGAAGAAGACCCCACTGTAAGGTGCAACAGAGCCTACAACACACAGGGGTCGAAACGTCGACTGTCTTTTAACAAACCTACCCATCTTCAACAAAGTATCATTACTGTGATAGACCATATGGGATAGGTTTTCATGTATATCTACCAATGTTTGTAGCAACAATTTTATGTGCCCATGTGATATGAACCAGTCAAATTTTGTGTGATCACATGTTACTATTATAACTGTCCACTCACTTCCTTGATCCTCACTAAACACCTTCTCCCCTTCATTCCCCCCTTTTCCTTCCACTACGGGCACATGTATTCATGCTGAATATGTACAATACATGAAATGTAAGAACATGAGGGTTTGAATAAATAACATCACTCATAAAGTCGGAGTATTAGTAATGTGTACACAATATTTTGCAAATGTTTTTTGTATATGCGAATGATACATAGTCTGGGACCCCTATCTATGTAATACTACTCATTAAGTCCGGTGCAATATGGCTTTAGAGAGGAGATGGGTACTGTGGAGCAGGTCCTCAATTTCGTAATTATTCAGGGGAAATACGCTCGGGCTAAGAAAGAACGCCTATATGCCATCTTCGTTGATCTCACAGCCGCGTTTGACTGTGTGGATCATGCGAAGTTATGGCAGACCCTTGAGGAAATAGGAGTGGAACCAGCCCTAGTCTCATTCCTCCGCCAGCTGTATTCTGGGGCAACAGCTAGGGTACGGCACGGGACCAAGGGAGAATGCACTGGGCCTTTTCCCATAGAGAAGGGTGTCAGGCAGGGCTATGTGCTGGCCTCATTCTTATTTTCCATTTACACTAATGCTCTGGAGAAAGATTTGGAGGCCAGCAACATTGATTACCCAAGATTTGGTAAGAAACAAGCTGTATCACTCCTTTATGCGGATGACGCAGTGCTTATGGCCCGTACCAAGATACGAGCCAAGAGGGCTTTAGCAAAATATAATCACTTTATGGCTTCAAGAGGGCTAAGAATTAATGCCAAGAAATCGTTTATGAGGGTGTGTGGGAAGGGGCGGGCCGAAGCAAAGGGATTAAGGGTGGATGGCCTTACAATCGAATGTACAAAAACTTTTTCTTATCTAGGGGTTCTGCTTGATGGTACGGGGCAGTGGGGAGCTGCCATAAAAAGTAGGACTTTGTTATTTAAGCGCTCTATAGGCGGTACTTATGAACTTTTCGAAGCAGTTGGGCAAAAGACCCCCAGAAATTCCTCTAAAAATATACAAGGAAAAATGCAGGAGTATCGCCCTATATGGGGCTGGAATTTGGGGAATTCAGAATGCTCCGACTATTCAGGTAGCTGAGAATTGTTTTCTAAGATATCTATTGGCATTGCCACAGGGTACAGCGACGTTTAGTTGCCATGAGGAATTAGGTCTAGAGTATATTTCTGACCTTATAAAAATCCAACCAATCTTACTCTGGCATAGGGTATGGACCGGTGAATCTTTGGAGTTAAATCGGGACATCATAAAGGATGCAATGGCCCTCGACAATGTAAATTGTATCCCGTGGCTAATTTATGTTAAAAATATCTTTACGGATCTGCAAAGACCAGAATTATACAGTGACCCGGAAAATATCATTGGGATATCCAGGAAAGACTTGAAACTATTATGTACGAGTCATTTTGGAATGTTAAGAAGTGCGTGTGAACTCCCGAAACGTACCGTCTTAAAGCATCAAACGACCCTGCTATGCCAGACGATCCAACCATATCTATCTATTTGCAGTGTGGGTTTTGACCGTTGTCTCTTAACGTGGTTCAGATTTGAGTTATTCTTTCGCATGGTAACTTTTCTATCAAGGAATGACTGGTCCAGGGACTTGGAACCCTGTACTTGTGATGACCTGTCAAATCAATCTACTTTCCATCTGATTTTATTTTGCAAACATTATGATAGGGAACGTAAAAGATGGATTAGACCGTATTTAAGACAAGGTCATTGGCCAATGCAGACCAGCGTATCTAAGCCTCCTGCAATTAGGTAGTGAAAAATGCATTATGGTTATGACTTGTTTTTTAAAAAGTATTTTAAAAAAACGTAAATTAATGATGGTAACTGACTGATTAATGACCTCATTTGAAAAGTAATGTCTATAAGGATCTGCTTTATATCGAAAAGTTATTAATTTAATGTCTTTTTAAATTCTGTTTTAAAGTAGGATGTTTGAGTGTATGATGTAATGTGTATTTATTGTGACGCTTTTATGATTTTATACTTTGCTAAAATCGAATAAAGCATTTCTGAATCTGAATCTACTCATGGAGCAGGGCAGGGGCAGAGTGGTATGCCCACTCAAGTGCGTAATGACTGTTACGTCTTCCTTCTCAGGTCACCCAAAGAAGTAATGAGCAATTCCTTGTTCGAAATGCAGGCTGCATTACAGCCTGCATGGAGAACATGCCCACCCCTCTGGCCCCTGGCTCAACGCCTTGTCACAGCGCTCAAGATCAATTACAATGCTGCATCGCAGAGTTGTGACTGACTTAGGGTAGGGAGCCTGGCTGTCTGCTTCCAATTCCTGGAAGCAGACACAGAAGAGTAGGAGCACAGAAGACGCAGAACACGGCCTCCAGGTAAAAATTTACAAAAATATATATTTACAACCACCGATCCGTCCACTGTGTCCCCTCCAGTATCCTTTCTTGGGTTTCCCTCCTCCCAGCTGTCAAGTACCCCCCCACCCTGCAGCACTACTTAATGGCAGCCAAAGGCAAGCCTGTCTGTGTCCGTCCACCCCTGGACCACGCCCAGCACCAAAGACCCATCCTCTTGGACACTCCACCGCCAGAACCCTCCTCGCCATCAGCCCTGGATGTCACACAGCCTGCCATCTAGCATCACTGTAGAATTCCCTGCACCCTGTGCCTGCCGAAACTGCAAACGCACCTTCTGCCACATCAGTACACCAGCGCCTACTGCCACCCAGCCGACCAACAGTGCAGCCGACCGGCTCAACTGCATTCTCCACAATGTACGGTCCCTCCACAAACACACAACAGAAATCTTGGATCCCCTCAACACCACCTCTTCAGACATCGCCTTGTTCATGGAAACCTGAACCAACAGTGCTCTGGACCTGACATCGCCATCACCCTCCACGATGGCTACAAATTCATCCGCATGTACCACCCTGAGCGTCCAGGAGGAGGCATTGCCATTGTCTAAAAAAATCACACTCATACTGATCACGCACTCTAATGACTTGACGGCTACCAAGGAACACCTCCGTTTCCAGATCCGGACCAACCCCAACCCCACCCTCCACAGCCCCCTCGTCTAGAGGCCCCACGGGCACACAAACCTCCATTCACTCATGCCATTGTAGACCTCATCATACCCCAGGCTATCCCATCCACTGGCTACATCAGACCTCAACTTCCATCTGGACAACCCCAGTGACCAGAACACCACCACCCTCCTGGTGAACCTCGCAAACATCGGATTCAAGCAGCTAGTCACCACACCAACCCACATAGCCGTACACACGCTCTAACCAGTCTTCTCCGCCAACGGGAACTTCAACTACAGCTACACCACTGAACTCTCCTAGACCAACTATCATAGTGTATATCACGTCTTCACCACACCCACCGTACACCACCGCTATCATTAGCCCCCCAGCCACAGCTGGATCAAGGCCATCAAAGAACTTTTTGGCAACTCTCTCAGCACAACCACTCCGCCAATGCTTACAGAGGCCAACACCACAGCACGTAAACTCCACCGATGGAGCTCCAACTTGGCTGACACCCTGGAAGCTCATGCATGTCAGTTGACAGAGCATCTGGGGGTCACTGGCTGCCGGGGAAGGTGATAGCAGACACCCTGGATGCCAAACTAGACTCTGAACAAAGGGATGCATCTAGGCATGTGCGTGACCTTGTGAACCCCTATGCCACATTTATACCTGCATCAGGTATGATGTATGCTGGATGGGCGTTCCCACCCAACAAAGCCTCGTAGGAGTGGCGCAGTGAAATCAATGAGATTTCCCTGCGACAATTCTAGGATGACACTGAGTCAAAACCTTACGCCTGCCTCATGGCGGGCGTAAGGGTGACGCAGAGCCATAGGGATAGGCCTGCCCCATGCATTGCTGGAGTTCCGTCATGCTTGCAACAAAATTGTGCAGCAATGCGTGACTGTAGCGCTGACAGATATATCAGGAACACTGACATATCTGAAAATCCTTATGACATGGAGTGCCGTACAATAAAAATGGGGCATCCATAGTGACGCAAGGAGGGCGCGGTAAAAACTGTGCCAACGCTGTTTTGATGCAGCGATGCAGCACTTTTCATGAATGAGGCCGGGACTGCGTCCTATCTTATTGTGGGGCGCATTCCTGAGCTTTTGTTTTGGCGCTGGGCAGCGCAAAAATATTCTTTGCTGCGTTGTCCAGCACCAAAACCTCTGAAATGAGGCCCCAAGTGTTTGCAGCAATTTTAAATATCAGCTGTTTTAGCTGAACTTAGAGGCAGTTTTTTGGGGGTTTTGCACCATTCAAGGAATTCCTTGTAAATATCGCGAAGTGGAGTTAGCGGTAGTTTTTGCATCTTATTTTCGTTAATTCTCGCTAATAGAAGTGTTAATGTTTAAAATTCATGTTTTCGCAGGGAAAGTGCTGCTAACTCCAGTTAGCGGCAACTTGTAAATAAGGCGATAGAAAAAACAGCCGCCCTAACATCAAAAAATGACGCTACTGCAGCGTTAACTTCTTGTAAATATGCCCCTTCAACATTGAGATAGAAAAGTTGATGACCTGTTTGATTATCTTCCATACTGTGCTCACTTTATCTTGGAGGGAAAACTATTAATCCAGCTTTGAATCTGCAATTAGAGAATTTTTACTTTATTATGATTTTTTTTAAATCATGGGAATGTAGCTGATCAAATAATAGGCCCTCACTTAAAACGTCTCTTTCTGTCTGGTTTAGATCATAGCTTCATAGATTGTAGATAGGGATTTTTCTAACACCAGTACGTTTGTCTCATGGTATAAATCTTTAATGTTGTAATTCTGTCAAAGTAAATCTTCATCTCTGATCTGTCTAAAAGGTTATGGTCTTTCAGGTAAAAAAATGAATGTCTCTGTCCTGTTATATTATATTAAACTGATTGTTAACTGAATTTGCCGTTGGTCATTAAGTAACTGAATGGGTTGTGAGAGTGTTGTTTCTGTTGCCTTGCTCTTTCTCATTGTAAACAATCCTTGTATAAAGTTATTGGGAAACAACAGTCTTACACACTCATATCTGTAACAATTTTTAACTTAATTTTTACTAAGCATGTTTTGAAAAATATCATTCAAAACACTGTAATTTCCTTAATGGCTTGGAGTCCTGATGAAGGCCTGACCACCATGCAACAGGAGTCAAAACACGTCTAAAACACTTCTATGGGGAAAATGTATAAAATATATACAAAATCATAATAAAGTCTGTACTATCTGACACATGATGCACATCCTCCCAGATACCTAACCTTACACACTGTGCTATTTGAATTTGTACTTAAGAAATGTTAATTAAGAAAGAGATCTGATAGATAGCAGAACCTCATTTTCTGAAAATCACTGGGTATTACAATTCGTAAATACATGCACTAAAAATGAGTAATGTGTATATGAACGTTATATGCCTTTTTTCAAATTTACTTAAATACAGGCAATATTTACATTAAGAGGTTATAATACTACATATTATTTGCAGGACCAGATTAAACTGAAAATCTGTTCAGCATTTCTACAACCTTTCTGGAAAAACATGGCCATTATCTTTTAGGTTATGCAGGGAAAAAAGTCTGCTTCACTGCTACACCTTGTCCCTAAACTCTGCACATCTTGGTGTTAAAAAAAAAAGCACCTGTAACTGAGGAGCGATCAGCATGTGGTATGAATATTAGCTGTTACACCTGTCAGCCTTAGGGTGGTCTTTCCCCCAACCTTTTGCCTTCCTCCTCTATTTTTCTGATCTCGTTTTTGCTGGCATTAGAACTCTGAGCACCTTTCCACTGTTAACCTGTGCTAAAGTGCATGTGCTCACTGCTCAAGACTGGTAATAGGCTTATCCCCAATTAGCAAATGTAATTTACATGTAAGACCCCCAGTAAAAGGGCAGTACATGTGCCCAGGGCCTGTAAATGAACTACTACTAGTAAACCTGCATCACCGATCGGTCCTCCCACTTAATAGCCCTTTAGAACTTCTCAGGCCTGGCACTGCAGCCCATGTTTTTAATTTTTAACTGCCATTTTGACCTGGCAAAGTAAACCCTTTTGCCAATCCCAAACCTTTCTTTTTGATGGATATATGTAATCCCTAGGATAGGCCCATGATAGCCTAGAGGTCAGATGCAATGTCTTTAAAATGTTGCACATGTCCTTTTAAGTTTGACAAATTCTGGCAGTGAAAAACTCTTAAATTCGTTTTCACTACTGCAAGCCCTACCTCTCCTATAGGATAACATTGGAGTTACCTTATTGCTTCTTATAAGTGTAAGCTCCGAATGGGAATAGGTAACAAGTTAAGGTTTAATTTAAAATCCTAAAAGGGTGTAGTCGGATTTTAAAGCACAAGTTACTTACCTTCGGTAACGATATATCTGTAAGAAACAGTAGTTAGTATTAGATTCCTTACCTTAGAATATCCCCAGGTGTCAGACTGTATCTGGAAAATTTTGCGTAGCAGTACCCCTGCACGTCGGTATGCGTCGTCTGCAGCTCCGCGTCCGTCGTCGGCGTCGTTGGCTCCGGGATGATGTCGTCGGAGTACTTAGACGACGCCCTCGCGCGCTGACGTCAGTTCTTATACATAGCTTTTCCGCGCCAGAAACGCAGAGACATTATAAAAACCTACACTGGTGCCCTGAAACTAGGGCCCTGAAAGTGGTTGACCTTAACCCTAGATATCGGTTCGCAGAACGGGGAGGATGGGTGGGACGGTGAGGAATCTAATACTAACTACTGTTTCTTACAGATATATCGTTACCGAAGGTAAGTAACTTGTGCATCTGAAAGAAACAGATTAGTATTAGATTTCTTACCTTCGAATAGATACCCCAGCAATACCAACCCCAGTGGTGGGTCTGCGAACCAATGATCACACCAGAAAGTCCTGGAGAACGGACCGGCCAAAGAAGCCATCTCCCCGGACTTGGCTGTCCAGGCAGTAGTGTCTTGCGAACTTGTGCAGCGAGGCCCACGTAGCTGCCTGACAGATGTCCTGCAAGGGGACTCCCCGACCCAGGGCAGTAGTAGCCACCATGACCCGAGTGGAATGGGCCGTCAGCCCAACAGGAGGCTCCTTTTTAGCCAAAGAGTAGCATACCTTGATGCACAACACGACCCACCTAGAGATGGTCCGCTTGTGCACCGCCCGACCTTTCTTAGCGCCACGTAACCAACAAAGAGTTGGTCATCCACCCGGAACTGGCATGTGCGATCCAGATAGAATGAGAGCGCACGTTATGGGTCCAGAAGGTAGAGCCTCACTTCCTCTTTCGAGGGATGCAGAGGCGGAAAGAAGGTGGGCAAGGTGATGGACTGCCCGATGTGGAAGGCTGTGACTACCTTGGGCAGGAAAGAGGGTCGCGTCCGCAACACAACTTTGTCCAGATGGACAGAAAGGAAAGGAGGTTTAGAGGAAAGAGCCTGGAGCTCACTCACCCTCCTGGCAGAGGTGATGGCAACCAGGAATGCAGTCTTGAGAGTAAGGAGACGAAGAGGACATGAAGTGGCTCGAAAGGAGCGCACATCAGATAAGTCAGAACAAAGTTCAAGTCCCTCTGAGGCATCACGAAAGGAACAGGAGGAAACATATGAGTGATGCCCTTCAAAAACCTATTTACAACTGGGGACTTGAACAAAGAGGGCTGATCAGGGAGCCTTAAGAAGGTGGACATGGCAGAGAGGTAGCCCTTTAGAGTGCCATGGGCAGAGCCCTGCTGGGCAAGAGAAAGAAGAAAGAGGAGAACCTCTGAAAGAGGGGCAGAAAGGGGATCCACAGCCTTTGCTGTGCACCATGCCACAAATTTGTTCCACCTGCAGGCGTATACCGATTTTGTGGAGGGACGCCTGGCTGCCAGAATAACATCACAGGCTTCAGGAGGAAAGTCAAATGGCCTCAACTGCCACCGCTCAATCTCCACGCATGTAAGTGGAGACTGGACAGGTTCGGGTGGAGGACCGTCCCCTGCTGCTGCGACAGAAGGTCCTCCTGAAGAGGCAGACGAATCGGGGGATCGACAGACATGCTGATTAGCTCGGGATACCAGTATCTTCATGCCCAGTACGGAGCCACAAGGATGACTTGGGCCTGTTGCGTCTGATCTTCTTCAGCACTCTGGGCAGAAGTGGTATAGGCGGAAAGGCGTACAACAGACCGCAACTCCACTTGTGACGAAAAGCGTCTCTGAGCGAGTGCCCCCTTGGACATTCCAACGCACAGAACTGATGACATTGCGCGTTCTCTTCTGTGGTGAATAGATCTAACCAAGGCTCTCCCCACTGCTGAAGGAGGCCTTGCGCCATGTCCGAGTTCAGACGCCATTCGTGATCCATCATGCACTGACGGCTGAGTTCGTCCGCCCTGGCGTTCAGGGAACCTGCCAGGTGTTGAACCACCAGGGTCACGCCCTGATGTTCCAGCCTCTGCCAGAGGCGCAGAGCCTCCTGGCATAAGGTCCACAACCCCACCCCGCCCTGTTTGTTGCAGTACCACATGGCGGTGGTGTTGTCCGTGAACACCTGCACTACACTTCCCTGGGCAGAGGGGAGGAATGCCTTCAGTGCAAGCCGGATCGCCCGCAGCTCCAGAACGTTGATGTGGGGCCGGGACTCCACCGGAGACCAGAGGCCTCTGATCTCCGCCTCTCCTATTTTGCCCCCCCCAGCCCTGGAGGGACACGTCTGTCACAACTACATGCTCCGGTTGGGGTAGGGAGAGGGATCTGCCGCTGACCCAGTCGTGGTCCGTGAGCCACCACTGCAACGGTCTTACAGTGCCCTCCGAGATCAAGACATGGTCAAACAAGTTGCCCTGATGCTGGGCCCACTGGAACTTCAGGTCCCACTGCAGAGCCTGCATCCGCCACCTGGCGTGATGCACCAGAAGGTTGCAGGAGGCCATCAGCCCCAGAAGCCGCAGCACCAAGCTGACCGAGACTCAGGATAATGCCTGAAAGATCAGAATCAGAGCCTGAAGAATATCCCGAACCCGCTGTTCGGGAGGACAAACCCAAAACTGCGCCGAGTCTAGAACCGCTCCGATGAAGAGGAGCTTCTGAGAGGGACACAGGTGTAACTTCGGCACATTGATGGAGAACCCCAGCAGGTGCAGGAGGTCGGCCATAGTCTGGAGGTGGATGACGACTGTCTGGGAGGAGCCCGCCTTCAACGACCAGTTGTCGAGGTAGGGGAAGTCTGAAACCCCTAACCTGAGCAGATGAGCTGCGACCACCGCCATCACTTTCGTGAACACCCGTGGGGTGCTGGTAAGGCCAAAGGGGAGCATGGTAAACTGAAAGGGCTCGTGGCCTACCATGAACCGCAGGTAACGCCGATGGGCCGGCAGGACGGGGATGTGAAAATAAGCATCCTGCATGTCCAAAGCTACCATCCAGTCTCCCGGGTCCAGGGTAGCTAAGACCTGAGCCAGTGTCAGCATCTTGAACTTCTCCTTCCGGAGGAAGCCGTTGATGTTCCGCAGGTCCAAGATACGGCGTAGGCCCCCTTTGCCCTTCTTGGGAACCAGAAAGTAGTGGGAGTAACAACCACACCCTACTTCTGGCCCAGAAACGCGCTCGATGTCCCCCTTGGCCAAGAGGGCCGTAACTTCCTCTCACAGAAGATTCAAGTGATCCCCCGACACGCGGTGGCACTGCGGTGGCATGGCTGGAGGGGTCGCCTCGAAGGGGAGGGAGTAGCCCCTTCGGACGATTTGCAGCACCCACCTGTCTGAAGTGATGTTGCGCCAGTGAAGGAGGTGATGGCGAACCCTGCCCCCCACTGGCGTCTTGTGGGCCTGAAAGCTCGGACTAGGAAGGCTTTGAGGCGGATGCTGCGGGGGTGGATGTGGACTGGCCTCGCCGTTGTCCCCGGGCACCGCCACGGCAGTTACCACGCCCGCCACCGCGCTGGATGTTAGTCTGCTGCCGCGGCTGGCAGGACGTGTGGGGGCGCCCCTTCCTTGGCCACGAAAGGAGCGAAAGGCAGCAGGTTGCTGGCGCGGGCCGACAGACCCAAGGACTTTGCCGTAGCCCTGGAGTCCTTAAAGCGCTCAAGCGCACTGTCTGCCTTGTCACCAAAGAGGCGACTGTCAGGATCTAGCCCAGCCGCGCCTGCCTGGACTTTGAACTACATTTCCCATGAGGTCATGGCAAGTGGCACTCCATGTATAGAGGGCGGGACAGACCTGGCGTCGTGCGTGATTCTGAGTTGTTTGTTCCCTCGAGGAGTCGAGTTTCCGGATGGTGATTAGATTTCCAGTTCTTCGTGCTTCAAAGGATTCAGGCGCTGTACTTAGGAAAGGTACGGTGTTTCTTGCTCACGTTTCCAAGTGCGCATTTCTGGTTTGTTGGAGGCTCGTGCTGCGTGTTGGATTGCAGCGTTCTGTCTCAGAACGAGATTCGGACATCAGAGAGCGGGCACAGTAGTGGAGAGGCTTCTCCATTACGGCTTGGTGTCTGCTTATTCTGTTTCTTGGTAACCGGCTATTGATTACTGTTTAGGACAAGAGAGAGAGCGGAATGCAGTGGAGGTCCAAGCATTACCGTTACGAAAAGAAGCATGAATGAATGCTTGTGTGAGCCGTGTGGAATACAAATACCAAAGTGGAAAGTGGTAGTGGGCTAGCTACACTTTGCCGTGTTTGGAGGACTTGTCAAGGAGTTTAACATAAAGAAACCCTGAGGATTATAATTGCCAAAGCGGAAGACAGTGGTGCCATTAACTACATCTTGCCGTATTTGGATCACACATGTAGATAACCTTTGACCTGAGACATATGAAGTGGATGTGGTGAATGAAACCCATGGACTCTGATCCTTTTGATTTAGTTGCAAGGAAGGAAGGAACAACTGGTGCCTCTTGTTTTTTTACTGGGAATAGCTTCAGTGTTTCTTGTGTTATCTGGAGAAAGTCAGCGCTCTGATGAAAAGAGTCTTATGACGGAATGTTCTTATTTATGTTTGATTCCAAAAAGTCAGCGGGTATGTTCTAGTTTGCATTTAGTAGATAAAAGGGAAGGTATACCGTTTGAGGTCACTAACCTACATTTTATGTTGTATAGGAGAGGAAGAGTTATGACATTATTGAACCCTCTGCTGAGAGACAGGAGCCATAGTCAGCTTGCCCAAGGTGAACAAAGATACCATTAGCGAGAAATAATTAGAGTAGAATGCATACTTGAATGTAATAATTTGTGTGCTTGCTTTTACAGGTTTCCCTTCCCTGCTGTCCCCTTCCTTTCCTTCCCTCACCCGATCACTCGAACACCCTGTGTATATTTTTACGCCAGTGTGTTGGTGAGGTCCGGAGGTGGAACATACTTGCTACATCTGGATTCCGCGGAGTGTGATCTGACAGCGATGGCCATCAAACGGCATGTCCATAAGGGTGTTTTGGACATCAGCTGAAAAAAGTTGGAGGATCTCATCCAGGCGTGGCGACGAATCACCACCGTCGTTGCCATCGCTCTACCTAGCGAGTCCGTTGTATCCAGTCCACACCGGATGGAATACTGTGCCGCATCTCGACCCTCCGGAAGGACTTTGGCGAGTTTAGTCCGGGCCTCCTCCGGACATTTTGGCAGCCCGGCCGCGACCGTGTCCCACAGAGAGTGGGTATAACGGCCCAAGAGGCACGTGGTATTAACGGACCGCAACACCAAACTCAGTGAGGAGAACATCTTCTTACCATACTGTTCGTACCTCTTGGATTCCCAATTGGGGGTAGCCGTCAGGAATGCGGGCTGGGAGTTAGAGGCCTGTATGACCAGGCTCTCGGGGGTAGGTGGACAGGGAGCAAGGGTTGCCCGGAGCCGGGCAGTGGCGTCTGGCCACGTTCCAATCTACAGGGGACCTGTAGCGGGCCTGGACCAGGTGCCCAGAAGAACGTCAGATAAGGCCTCATTAAACTGCAGCAGAGGCTCCGAGGAGCTTGCCTGGGGTTTAAGGAACTCAGTGAGTAGGTTCGTCCTCACGGCCGCGACCGGGAGCTCAAGACCCAAGGCCTTGGCTGCCCGCGTCAACACCACACTGTAGGCAGCCCCCTCCTCCGTAGCCACGGTAGGAGGGGAGATGAAACCAGTGTCTGGCAAAGTGTCCAGACCACTGGCATCCCCTAGCTCACCTGCCCAGTCCTGAAAAGGCTGGCACCCACGTGCCAGAGGGTCCTCAGACTTCTCCCAATCCTCCTCGCCACCCATCTCCTGATACTCAGGGTCAAAGGATGGGGCTGGGTCATAGAAGTAAAAATCTCCCATCGGCGTTGAAAGCGGCGTCGAACGGCGTCAAAAGCGGCACCGGACCCGAATCGAGGGTAGGACCAGGGACAACGTCGTCCTGGGACGACCCAGATCCGGATCCAGCGGGACCCTGCGGCGTCGGGACCAAAGTCGCCAACGGCGCTGGGGCCGAAGCACCCAACGGAAACCTGGGCCGAAAAACTCGGTACGCTTGGGGACCCAGTCGGAACCGCTTGGCCCGAAGGCGCTGTGGAACCCGATGGAGGAGTGAGCGACCTCATGGCCATGAGGAAGGCCTCGATCTCCTCCGGCGTCGTGTTATGCCCAGGGACCGGCGGGTATGGAGCAGGCCGCGACACCTGCGGCTCCGGCGGGCCCGCATGGGTGGTGTCACCAGAACCCCCGGCTGCGTCGCACGAGCGTCGGGGGGAATCAGAAGAGCGATGTCGCCTCTTCGACTTCTTATGCCTCTTACCTGAGGACTTGGAGCTCGAGGAGTGGTGTCGACTCCCGGAGCTATGATGACTCTGGCCCCGCGACCGGTCCCTCGACCTCCTTCGGGACTGGTACCTTGAACGGCGCGGGGCCGACTGCCGGAGCTCGAGGCACTTGCGAAACCGCTCCCGCCTAGCCTTCGACGTCAAGGCCCGGCAGTCGGGGCACGACTTGTCATCGTGGTAGGGCCCCAGGCAATGCAGACACCAGCGATCAGTCGGTTGTAGTCGACGCAGGGTTTGTACCCGGGCATCCCTACCGGCACAGTCGGAGTCGTTCGACTCGAAAAACAGATCAAAAAGATCCAAAATGTTTAGTCAAAAATTGACTAAACGGTACCACTTTCTCCGGACCTGGGCTTGCTGGCGCAGAAAAAAGAAGAACTGACGTCAGCGCGCAAGGGCGGCGTCTAAGTACTCCGACGACATCATCCCGGCGCCGACGACGGACGCGGGGCCGCAGACGACGCCTACCGACGCGCAGGGGTACTGCTACGCAAAAATTTCCGGATCCAGTCTGACGCCTGGGGTTATTTTAAGGTAAGGAATCTAATACTAACCTGTTTCTTTCAGATATATAGTTTTGAAAATAATACTTCTAGAAAGTTGGCATTTTCTTGCCTTAGCCATGTAGTGCTTGTAACCTGTCTCTGCCCACATGACTGAGTGTAGCTGACAGTGGGGTTTTGTGTAATCCCTCCAGATGGCCACACACAATAGGGAGCTTAGGTGTGCCTGGATGGGCCATCACTGGCATTATAGGAGGGAGAAGTTGGGTATCCCCACTTACACATGAAGAAACTGTGTCCTGCCTCCACAAAAAGGGCTGCATACTCCTGTAGTTAGCCTGGAACAAGGACAGGGGAGGCAGGATGCCTGAGGACTTCAATGGGGAACGTCTAGAAGCTTCTCCCCCACTTCAAAGGGACAACTGGGTATAAATGCTGGACCACTTCAATACACTTCTGGACCTGTGGATACTCTGCCAGGAAGAAGGACTGCTGTGCTGCTGAAGGACCGTCACTCTCTAGACGACATTCTTCTTGACTGCTGCCTTGCTCTGCTTCTGCTTTGCTGTGCTGACCTGCTGCCTGCTGCCCTTTTGCCAGAGTGAGAAGGACTGGACCTACATCTCTAGAACCCAGAACCCCAGAGTGACTCCAAGGGCTAGTTTGCTGGGCTCCTGACGTGAGCCTCGGGGTGAGAAGGCTCCAACAAGTCGTTCTCCTTATGTTTTGTAACCCTTCTGCTGATTTCCAAGTTGCAGACCACTTCTTTTTCTTTCAACTCTTCTGGCTCTGATTTTTCTTGCTCTCATTTGATTATACCACCTCCCCCCATTCTATGCTAGTGGATCCCTCCCAGCTCAGTCTGGTCTCTGTTCTTTCTGAGCACCACTTCCCATTCCTTTTTTATCTCATCTTACAGGCAAGGTTAGACTGGGACAGAAAGTAGCCCTGGGTACCAAAATTAAAGTGGCACCATTAGCAAATCAAATAGATAAAAAAGGGCCCATATTTGCAAATAGGGCAGTTTTAAACTTGTAAAGACATGGTGTAGTTTATGTTTGACTAATTAAAATTATAAGTGGCCACTACAGATGTGTTGGCTAGCCTACTAAGCAACAAGACTAGTGTTTTAGGGCAGCTTTAAAGGTAGTGTACGTGAGATCTTATTCCCAAATTGACCGACTTGCTCAATTTTCATAGTGGACAGAAAATAGGGGCCATGGTTTTGAGGAAGAAACAACAGGTGTTCAAAAGGACATAATAATCAGAGGCGGCTCCTCCACTAAGGTGGAGGAGCGTCCCCCCCACTGCTAGAACAGGAGAAAGGAAAAATAAAATGATAATAAGTTTTTTATTATCATTTTTTCACTACAGGCTGAGTTAGGGTGGGCCGGGTTGATGGCACAGCACCGAAGCAGGTGAAACAGCTTCCAAAATGTGTTGCACTGTATAAAGTTTAACAATGAGGCAAAACGGCCTGGGAAGGCCTCATGGTCACATAACATAGAATTAATTATATTTGCTGTTGTAACATTCAAGATTGCAGATGCTGATGGACTTGGGAGTTTGGCAATGAGCCTGCAAAGAGCATATGCCACAAAGGTGCTTTATGCTTCAAATTCGCCAGATTGTATATTGGTGAACCTGTCTCCGTAAACCAGGTGCCCAGAGTTTTGTAGCAAGAGTAGTACCTTAACTGACATGGGCCCAGAAAACCATATTTTCTCAGTTTTCTTCTAAACCTTTCCTAATATCATTATACTGGACTTGGATGAATTCAGTTTTAGCTTATTTTCACAGTTATAAACATACCGTTTTTTTAGTGGCGTTTGTAGCCCTATGTATGTGTGATCAAGGAGAGCGATGTCATCAGCATACAGTAGAATTTGTACACGTGTTCAGGATCAATAGGGAAAATGATCTTCCCTTCCCAAGGGCTGCCCCAATGTCTGCAGTATAGAGGCTTAACAACGGAGGGGGAAATACTCAGCTCTTTTCCAACCTTGACTGGATCCCAGCTGTGAGAGCATAGGGAGATTATAGATTGAAGAAGAGTGGATGAAATGCCCCAATCTGCCAACTTCCTCTACAATATGTGCCTTGTCGAAGGTGGCTGTAAAGTCAATAAAACAGATATGTAGTAGAAAGCCTTGAGAACCGGTGGCTTGATGGGCTAAGAAGAAAACTATTACAATAGTGTCAATGGTCCTGCAGAAGGGTCTAATTCCAGTTTGATAGAAAGGGATGATGCTCTTTCTAGCTGCCCAGTTTCTAGTTCTTGTAATGAAATCTTTCTGTACTCTTCACCATCGACGCCCAGTGATGCAATTTGATTTTAACCGGAAGGATTTGAAATGCTACCCTTGTAGAGTGGGTGTGGAATTGACCCACTCTACAACTAAATGTTTTTTGTTTTTTTTGTGTTTTATAGAAAGCTAACTTGACCCGTTGGGGTATCGGAGCGCTTTACAGGATTAACAAGTTGTATACAAGAGACTTAGAAGGTGGGGGTGGAAACATATGGGATAAAAACAAGTAAATACATTTTAAGAGAACAAGAGGTCCCAGATCCCAGGCTGGGATGCCCGGAGGTGCCAGGTGGATAGCATCCGGATAATCCAAGATGTAGCAGTAATCAGAAGTAGAACAAAGTCGTTGAGGTGATTGCAAAGCAAGATTTAGGAGAGGAATTTGCCCATTAGGAAAGTTTTGGCCTCCTTTTTAAAGCATGCCAGAGATGGAATTCTTCTAATGGCGAGTGGGAGTGAGTTCCATATTCTTGGTGCGGCCCCAGAGAAGGCCCGATTGTAAGGTTTTTTCCGCAAGCGTGGTGGTTGGAGCAAGAGGTCTCTGGCGGAACGGGAGTTTCTGGCTCCTCCGGATATCACGATATTCTGTGTAAGAAATGAAGGGCAGTTTGAGTATAGAGCTTTGTGCGTCATACATGCCAGTTTAAGTTGGATTCTAGCCTCAAGAGGAAGCCAGTTCAGAGCTTTCAGGTGTGGTGCGATGTGGTTGAATTACCTTGTACCTGTTAGTAGTCTGGCAGCCGCGATGAGGCAGGCTTTTAATGGGGCCAGGGAGATCTTGGGTAGACCCAAGAGGGTACAGCATCCATATTCCAATCTAGAGATGACTAGTGCCTGGACTGCCATTTTTAGGTCGGGAGTGTCAAGGTAAGGTTTCAGTTTTCTTAGGTAGCTCAGGTGAAATCTGGCTGATTTGGCCATAGAGTTGATGTGGTCACGCATGTTCAAGCTGCAGTCTAGGGTTATTCCAAGGGATTTGTCGGGGTCCACTATTGTGGGTGGGCAGTGTAAAGGTGTGATCGCCTTAATCCATTCCTGAATGTCAGGGTTGGTTTGTGGAAATCTGAAATATTTCCGTTAGCATAAGCTGAAGCCATCTTGGTTGTGGCATACATTTTGTTAGCTATGTAAATCTTCTGTCTTCATTGTTGCTTGCTCTTCTATTCTGCTTGTGTCATCAGCTTTAGTTCTGTACTAAGCCAAAGCAATGTACATGCCCCAAAAAGGCCTGTAGCTGCTAAAATGCACCTGGTTAAAGATGTAACTGTCAACTATTTTCTGCTATTGTAAACAGTTCTGTTCCCCCTTCCACTTTGCTGACTAAGTGATCACTCATCTGCCCATGTTTGTCTGTAACTATTTCTGTTTAGGCCTGTACCTTCTATTTGCATCTACATGCTTAGTCTGCAAAAAAGTGTGTATAAATTCCCCATGGTCTGTGTACTCAATGCACTACCTCCTGCAACACTTGAGGGTGTTGTAAGCGGTGGTCCCACTCATTAGTGATTAATAAACTTGTTATTTGAATTCCAGCTTCAGTGCCAATCTCTATTTTATTGGTCTACGGACCCGTGGACAGAGAAGGATGACCCCTGCACTGGTGTGCTCATTTAAAGGCACATTTCCGTAGTTGGCGTCCAATACGTGGGGCTTCATCGAGGACGCAGCCGTCTGAAGAAGTGGTCTTGACGGAAGAATGGAATATTACTATTACTGAGGAGATGTCCTGCACGAGGAGACCCTTGTCTTTGCAGCCGAAGTGACTTTTCCGGTTATTCGATTTGACCCTCTGGGTGGTGGCCGGTCCCAACTGAGGTATCCTTTGGTGCAAAATTTGCAGTGACCATTAGGTTGATTAAGAGATCGGCAGGTGGAAGTTGGAGACTCTTGTTTGGTAAGGTCGCTGAAGCGGCACTCTTGATTTGCTTGGTCTAGATTCTGGTTTTGTTTGTTTGATTTATTTTTTGCAAAAGACAAAGACAGGTAATGTGGAGATTTTTCTATACTTTTGAATATTTTGAAAAAGTAATATTTAAAAAAAATGTGGTAGCATGCCTGTTTCCAGCACACTCAGTAGGTTGTGTTGATGTCTTGGTGGTACCAAAACGGATTTAGAAAGAAGTCAGCTGGCTCCCCCAGAGGGGACACCTAATAGACATATGTATGTCAAATATGGTATTTCTTCCATAATGTATGGTACATTGTGGAACAAATATCCAAAAAAGGATTCTGATCTACAATGGCCAGTGAATGGGTCATTTGACTTTAAGAAGATTCAACCTGTAGAACAGTGTTTGTTCAAAAGGAAAAGTCGACAAGATAGGTTTGATTGTGTACAAATGTGGGAGAAAGAAGTGCAAGAGAGATTGAGGAAAGAAGAAGCTATTGCAATAAAAGAAAAAGATGAAAGGGTGCGTCGTTTAGAGGTAACTGGCCAGTACCTTATTAGGTGCCCCATTTATCCAATACTTAATAAACGTCAGGAAGACTCAATTATTTAGATCGACCTCTGCCCTTATAAATTTCCCTCTGCCTCTGAGAATGATCTTTCTGAAGAAGAACATTTTTCCTCAGACGATAAGGACTTAGGGCCAGATGTAGGTAAATACTATTTACCGATTCTTAAATACCGAATTTTACTGATTCCGTATTTAAGAATAGGTAAATAGTATGTAGGTAATTATTCGGTACATTTTACCGAATCAGTAAGATTCGGTATTTAAGAATCGGTATCGGCATTCTCATAGGAATGAATGGGAATTACCGAATCGGTAGATACCGATTCGGTAATTTGGTGAACACATTCAAGGGTGGCAGGGTGTCACATTGACACCCTGTTGCACCCCTGAATTGTGCATGTGTGCACATGTGGCAGACATACATGCCCTAAGGGCATGTATGTCTGCCACATGGCACAGTTAAAAAAGCACAAATTTGCTTTTTTAAAGGTGTTCGATATTTACCACCAACTTAAAGTTGGTGGTAAATAACGAATTCTGAATGCAAGAAGGCACTCACTTGAGTGCCTCCTACATAGCTTTTTGCATTCGGTAATTACCAATTCCTTAAAATAAGGAATCGGTATTTTACTGATTCCTTAAGGAATCGGTAATTACCGAATCCAAAAAGATGCCTCCTATATCCCAAACCCTAAATACCTGTCGGTAACGGCCGAAATTCGGTAATTTCGGCCGTTACCGACTGGTATTGGGCTTCCTACATCTGGCCCCTAGATATGCAAGATGGGCGGCAGACTCGCACTACTTTGACTGCTGACAAAAAATCCACTATCAGATCCACTGCTCGCAAAGAAGCTCATGGGATTACTTCTGCTCCAGACCTTGTAGCAATGGTTCAGCAGTGGAAGGATTTAGAGCAGGTATATTTTGCAGAGAAGTTCACTTGAGAGAGAGGTAATACTTGGTTTTAGAAATGATTCTAAAAACTTAGAGCCCACTGATATCAATTCTGATTATAAACAATTAAATGATGGAACTATTTTGTTTATGATTGGGTCTATACTCCTTGGAGTAGAGCAGATGTTATGGCTCTTAAGGCTGCTTTGCCTGACCCGCGAAAAAATCTGTCTGCTTTCTATGAAAAAGTGGAAGGAGCCATTAGCTCCTGCACTATGACCTTGTCAGATATCAATATGTTTTTTGGACTTATTTTGCACCCTGATATGTGGAGAACAATTAGGAAAATAGATGATAATGTAGCATATGGTGATACTTGGGTGCATTCAGAAGAAATAGATGCAGCTAGAGAGCTTTCGCAGAAACCACAACAGGAGATATTAGATCTTCCCGTAGCTATTGTGACTAAGTTGAAATCTCTTACACCCCCTGAGAAAATAGATTGGAGAATGTTAGCGTCTTGTGAACAGAAAGCGGATGAGTCAGTTTCTGAATTCTTTACAACATTTTAAAGAGACATTCCATGACTTTGGAGGGCAGTCATTGACAGATGACACGGGTAAGCATTTGTTAGTCAACAAATTTGTCGCTAAAATGTCGGAAGTAGCTAGTCGCCTTAAGGCCAGTGAGAGTTTATGGACTACATCTTCCACAGTCTCCCTTTTGACTATGACCCAGTATTATGAGCATCAGGAAGTAGAAGCAAAATGCAAGGAGGATAAGAAGGTAAAGGATTTAAAGACAAAAATGATGTTGGCTCAAGTATATGGTACACCATTCAAGAGGCGGACGTGTAGTATATACCCCTGGCGTACCCCCTTTCTCTCAATTAACTTTGTCTTCTGATCAGTGTGCTTATTGTAAAGAGATTGGACATTGGCGTTCTGAGTGCCTCCTTTTGCGAGGTCAGCAGTATCAATGGGGTAGAGGAAGTAATAGAGGACGCCCAGGGATTTCAGAAAATAGGGGAGGAATAGGAAATCGTGCCAGATTTGAGGCAGTTAAACACGGACCAAATGATTCTAATACCTTTGATAGAAGAAATCAATACCAAATGTCAGATTATTCGGCTGATGGTCTTGAGGATTCTGATTATGCATAGGAATGTCTAAGATGGGGTAAGGAACCGGTTGAGGTCCCAGTAGATCAGAAATGTCTTCGGCTCTACTGATCGGTTTCTGGTTGTTACAGGAGATACTCGTAGTGCTCTGTTTAAAAAATTGGTTCCTGGGGGTCCCCTGTCTGGCGCAATGATAACATCGATAGTCAGTCAAGATATCTTTATTCGACTTTTTCCAAGTCATACAAAGAGAACATAAAACAGATAAGACATAGCATAAAATTCATATAAACAGATAAGTATTACAAAAGTTCTAAAAACAGTGATTTAAGAAGGCGAGATTTGACCAGCAGCATTCACCCTTACTGCGGCCACTAAAAAATTTGCGATGCAAAATGCTGTCCGTGGATTTAGAGCAAGCTGTAAATAAAGCAGCGCCGGACGCACCTGAGTGAACCCCAATTCTCTCAGGATAGGCAGCAGATATTTTTTCCTCGGCTCCTGGTATTGGCTACAGAACATTACAAGGTGCATAGTGTCCTGCAACGAAAAGTCGTCACAAATGCAAGGTGGGGCTAACTCGGGCTTCATCCATTTTTTAAAAGCAGAAGAACCCAGGTAAAAATGTATCAGGTTAAACCTGAACTTCGTCAGTAAAAACCTGTGGTAGGGGTATGTAACAAAGCACAAATAAGGGGCCAAAGATGGTGCGCTGACCAGGAGGTTATGTGCCCTAACTGAGGGTTTTAGTAATTCAACATCCTCGCGGCTGGCTGCCTTCTTTTCCAAAAATGCCTTTTTTATATGGGCGATATCTGATGCCTTAATTTTATCTGGGTATAGAAAAAGTTCTGAACGGTCTAAATCAGCAAATGATTTGTCTAAATAGGACAACCATGGTATGCTCTTATGTTTATCTAGGGAGAGTACGTCTTTCAAGATGGTGTGGTTCAATGGGAGATCCTCATTCAACCATATTTTAAGCCATAAGATCAGTGGGGCTAGGCTTAATAGATCCGTCAGGTAGGATAAGCCCACCTCCTGATGTATTGAGTAAGTAGGCACTGACTGGGGTAAGGAGAGGAGTGATCTAATAAATTTATTTTCCGCTCTCTGTATGGGTTCAAGGTTTACATACCCCCATATCGGAGATCCATAGAGAGCTATGGCCACGGGTTTGCACCTATAGATTTTTAAGAGGGCTTCCATTGGCCTTGCCCCCAGCTTGCCCGCAAAACCAAGGATTGCTAAAGAAGACCTAGTTACTGCCAGTCTTTTTGCTGTTACCTGGGGCCCCCATGTTCCCCTATTATCAAACAAAACTCCCAAATAGGGGAACGTGGTGACTTTTGATACTGGAACCCCACTGCAGAGAAATGTTTTATGGCATTTTTTAAAGCGCTCACGCCCCATAACCATCGTGTGGGATTTTGACACGTTCACCTTCAAGTCCAATTTGTCCATGAAGGAACCAAAGGCGTCCAATAGATGCTGCAACCCAATGCCAGTGCGAGCAATCAGTACCGCGTCGTCCGCGTACAGGAGGGCCGGAATGTGCACATCTCCTGCACGTGGTACGTCCGCGCCCTGACTGCGAAGGTGTTCCCCTAGGCCATTAATATACAGGGTGAAGAGTGTAGGGGCCAGAATACACCCTTGCCTCACCCCCTTTAAAGATTTAAACGTAGGGGTACATCTGCCATAGTTTGATACACGCACTGCCGCAAATAATTCCCGATGAAGCGCAGCCATGAATAGAACCAAAGCTTTGTCAATACCTAACTCTAGTAAAATCGCCCACAATTTTGATCTATTTACAAGATCGAATGCCGACGAGAGGTCCATGAAGGCAAGAAATACAGAACCCTCCTTGGCGACTGTATACTTAGCAATGAGTAAATGCAAGTTGCAACATTGTTCAATGGTCCCTTTCCTCTCCCTGAAACCGTATTGAAGTTCGGACAGCCCCCCACAGGCCTCCACATTCTCCCTCAATCTAGCCAGAAGTACTCTGCCCAAGATTTTTATAGTTGAGTCCAGGAGGGATATTGGCCTATAGAATGCTGGATCGTCCCGCCGGCCTTTATTTTTAAAAATTGGGACTATAATAGATTGGGCCCATGAAACGGGGGCTGAGTTTCCGTTCACTGCGTTAAATACGTTTGTCAGGACCTCGGCCCAGAGTTTGGGTGAGAACAAGAAAAAGTCTGCGGGCACTCCGTCTGGCCCTGGTGCCTTGTTTTTTGTAGTAGCCAACAGGGCTTTTTCTACTTCTTGATGGTTAAAGATGATATAATGATCATCATTATTCGGCGAAAGGTCTAACTTAGCTCCCTCGTCAGCACCCCCATATACTTTTTCAAAAAAGGACAACCAAGACTCATCAGTGATTACGCAGTCCATGGGGTCGTTGCTGACGTCAAGGAAAAGAGGCTGTTTTAAAATTTCCCAAAATCTTCGGCTGTCCTTCAATACTGCTGCAGAGAGGAGATTTTCCCATGCTTCTTGTTTGATCTCATCTTTGCGGGTCTTTATAGCAGCTTTGTAGGCTTTCCTTAAAATCACAATGTCCTCTTTAACCCTGGGCACTGATTTAAGAGCCGCCAATAGATCTCTGTGAGCTTTGGAGCAGGCGTGATCGAACCAACGCTTGTGACCATCAATACCCTGGGTGGGTTTAGCAAGTAAGTCCTTAGAGACCTGGTCACAAATTGCCTCATATGCTGCGATGATTTTGTGTCCTTGAGTATCCGGATCTCTGCACTTCTCCACCTGTGCTTTGATTTTTGGGTAGCATTTTTCATAAAAATTTTCCGGCATAACTTTTGCCCACTTGATACGCCTGGCTTGGTCTGTGGTCCTCAGAGGAAGGGCAGGTTTGTACTTTGCTGGCGATGGACCCAGGTGAGCTCCCCATGCGGCTTCAAGCAGGACTGGGTTGTGATCACTATAAATTGTAGGGACTGTACTATAGGCCATATATTGCTGTAAGATACCTGATGAAACAAAGATATAGTCAATCACTGTGCCCTGCTGAGCTCCATTGAAAGTTGGAAGTCTCTGCCCACAGTCTGGTTCGTGTAGGTCGAAATAAGCCAAAAGCTCCTCAAGCTCCTGCCCCTCAGCAGTATGTTCAAAGTGGGGACCACGTGTGGCTGCGTCATCAGCCTCATCTACATCTCTGCCTTTACAGGCAGAACCACATGGGTGAATGTTAAAATCGCCTAATAAAATTAACTCAGAAGAAAGCTCGATATCTTGTAAGACTGGGGTTAAAATGTTTTCCAGATTAACAATGTTGCGGCCGCTGTAGACGCTGTTCCCTGAGTTATAAAAATTGACAAACAGGGTCCTACAGTCTTTGTTTATCACCCTCTCAACTATCAGAATATTATCAGAGTCTGAGTTTATCTGTCTATAGGTACCTTTTAAAGCTAGTGAAAATAGAAGCACCAGGCCACCTTTGGCTCTGCCTGCTCTACTGGGACTTGCAGGTTTGACGAAACTAGAGAACCCATCCAGCGAAAAACTGATAGAGGTGTCCCAGGTCTCTTGTAAGGCGATAATATGGTGTTCTGAGATAAAGCTCAGCCAAGTTTTGTCCTGGCGTTTTGCGTTTGTCCCTGCAACGTTCCAGCTTAAGATTTTACATGGGACAAACGATGATGGTTTATCGGTGTTTGGAGCTGCTGAGATTATTTCGCCTGGATGTTGTGAGACCATAGTACCACTTACTGGTAGTGACTCGTTTGATGCCTCTATGGCTTGCCTAGTACAGGGCTCAAGTCAATCGCATATGTTTAAGTCCGATAGAGGGGCGAACCTATTTCCTGTGCTAACACCCCAATCAAAAGGAGTTGCTACCTGACCCTGACCAAATTGTGGTGGGTTCCATGTGAGTAGAGGCGTGATGGGATAATGTGGTAGCTGATCATTTCTCTGCCACTGAGCTTGCCTGAAACCCCAGGCATTACGCACCTCGCCCGGCATGCCCCCATTCCATGTGCTGCCTCTTGGCTCTTGGGCCAGGGCCGCTCTGGAGTTTAGGTCTGTCATGCGATACGGTCTTCCGAAATCCTGATAGGCTGTAGGCTGAAGCCAATCGTTCTGGTGTCGGGGTCTGGCGGTGTCTTTCCAGTTATTCCTAGTGGTGTATCTATTATGACCGTTTAGTTTAGGTAAGGTACAAAATTTTGTTTTGTCATAGAAAAACTTAAGGGTGAGAGGGACTATCGAGCCTCTACGTCTTTGAGGGGGAAAGACATTATTCAGAATATCTGGGAGAACATCCGCGTTAGCGAAGTTAAGAATAACGCAATCCCCTATGAACTTTTTGGGCTTGCTTCCTATCCAGGGTACCCTCCTGGACATAACAATATCCCCTGCCAACTTGTCATGACCTTGAGCTGTCATGTGCATATTGTTAGTGAGCCAATACAGTGCTTTATCTTTTAAATCCTGATTGGACTCAATCTTACCGTCTGCAAGAACAGGGACATTTGCCAACACCAGAACTACTGGTGAAGCCTCCACGATGAATTGAGCGGAGAGGTCCTCCTGCTGTGTCCCCACAGGGACTGAGGTTTTGCTAATGTCGGGAGCTGCCGCTTCCACGCCAAGTCCGATAACAGGCAATGCAGTTGGTAGTGAGGAAGGAGGGGGCGAAGAGCCCTGGTGAGTGGATAGTGGGTTACTTGCACTGGAGGTGTGCTCCTCAGTTGTAGGTAACAAATTTGAAATAAGAGAGGACAAGTTTTCAACCACTTCCGTCATCTTGCTATGCTCTGTGCCCAATTTTTTGACCTCAGCTGTTAATTTATCTAATTTCCCAATCAGGGGTTTAATAATGGTCTTGATCTTGATATCCATCATTTCCTGGATTCTGTTAAAGAGGTCCTCATCTTTGTTACTACTAACCTCGGTCGCGTTGTCAAAATCATCCTGTTTCCTTTGCCGCTTAGGAGGTGGGGTGGTGGCCTTTGTCCTACCTAGATGCTTCCCCCCCCGTTTGGCTGTGGATTTGCGACAGGCTCTAATCGCCCGTGTAGCTGGCCGTGGAGAATGAGATACTAATTCCGTGATCGATAGCTGAAGATTTGGATCGAAGCTGGTATTTGTAAGAAGAACTGCTGGGTCTGCTCCATCAGACTGGAGATTATCCACGGCATCCTTGGTGACTCCAGATCCATTAGAATGAAGAGTCATGTCTATGAGGTTAATTTCGGGGTTAGCTTGCGATGGATCGAGAGCCTCAGTGCTAGATACGCTTGAGGTCGGGCTTGCAGGGGGCATGATAGGAGACTGACTAAGGCCAAGAGATTGCCTACGTTTATTATTGATATCACTGACCATTTGTACCATATAAGATTTAATGGTGTTTGTTGTCTCCACTGGTGCAGGTAACCGTTTTTTCCCCATAGCTTTTTCAGCAAAGTCAGCACTTTACACTTCACAGAGGACTCGTTCTCACAAAATAGCCACGGTAATAACCGATGTGACAGTGTGGCAGAAATTATTATGTTATGGGCCTAATACGTGACTGCACCCCGAACACCGCAATGTGAATCCAGTAAACACAGTACCTTGCTGGGTCGTCCGGCAGGTGAAAAGGAAGAGGCCTAGCCTGGCCTCCTCGTGCCCCTGAGGGCCACAGAGGGCCCGCCCTTTGCCCGGGCGTCCCGCTCGCGTCCCGCGACGCTGAGGGCTTCCTCAGTTATAGAGCCCCTCCCGGCGCGTTTACCGCGTCGGGGAACGCGCCGCCGCAGAGCCTGATGGGATTTGTAGTCCCTAGCGGCGGCGCTGTCTGGTGGCGGGAAGTACGGGTCCTTGGTCTGCTGGTCCGCTGGTGTCTGGGTCACTGTGCGCTCAACTGGGCTCGCGCTGACAGGTGAGATGGCCCCCGCTCGCCGTGCACCTCTCTTGGTCAAAGGATTTCCTCCCCCGCTCCACCGAGGGCTTCCTCAGTTATAGAGCCCCTCCCGGCGCGTTTACCGCGTCGGGGAACGCGCCGCCGCAGAGCCTGATGGGATTTGTAGTCCCTAGCGGCGGCGCTGTCTGGTGGCGGGAAGTACGGGTCCTTGGTCTGCTGGTCCGCTGGTGTCTGGGTCACTGTGCGCTCAACTGGGCTCGCGCTGACAGGTGAGATGGCCCCCGCTCGCCGTGCACCTCTCTTGGTCAAAGGATTTCCTCCCCCGCTCCACCGAGGGCTTCCTCAGTTATAGAGCCCCTCCCGGCGCGTTTACCGCGTCGGGGAACGCGCCGCCGCAGAGCCTGATGGGATTTGTAGTCCCTAGCGGCGGCGCTGTCTGGTGGCGGGAAGTACGGGTCCTTGGTCTGCTGGTCCGCTGGTGTCTGGGTCACTGTGCGCTCAACTGGGCTCGCGCTGACAGGTGAGATGGCCCCCGCTCGCCGTGCACCTCTCTTGGTCAAAGGATTTCCATCGATAGGATTCGGTGGGACACCTACATTTAGCCCACTGTCAAAGCCACTTGCATTTAGTCTTGATAAATTCACTGCAGCATGTCCATTTTTGTTTTCCTCATACACGCCGGATAACATTGTGGGTATCGATATGCTCAAATATTTTCGTGCTACAATACGCTGTTCCCCAGTAGGTGTGCGTGTTATCTTAAATGATAATTATCCAATGGTTGAGAGGTCTTGTCTCATTAAAGAGGATATCGTTCTGGCATCTTTACCTAGTACTTTATGGGCAACATCAGATACCGATGTGGGAAAAATGGTTATTCCACCAGTGCCAGGAGTGGGGAATTCCTATCTTCCGACGCCCAAGACATCTAGATTTCTTACAAGGGCAAGAGGTTTTAATTTCTAACTTGTCCAAAGGACAAGTAGACAGTCTTACGGTAATCCGATACACAGTTGTTCAACCCTTTTGGTCATAGCCAGTTAATAAGGAGCTCTGAGCAGTTTATTGGCAGTGAAAGGATCAATTCAAAAGCTGGGGCCTGCATTTTAATTTCCCCAGAGCAGAACAACAACATGATGGAGCAGAGCTAAAAATTGCAGCTCCATATAAAACATCCACAGCACGGTCAGGTAAGAGTCTTTTTGCTTTCTCCCCGAGGTTCTTGTGTGGCTTCCAGGCCCTCCCCCGGTCCTTTCATTTTCTTTGAGCACAAGACGCAGCTCTAGAACACAGACATCTCTGGAATGTTAGAGGCTAGATTAAGGGCCTCATGGCTCCTGCTCTGACTTTACCTTGTGACCCCCCTGCCTTTTATTCAGTGCTTCACTCTTGAGCCTCAAATCGGCTTCAAGATCCCTCCTCACCCTCGCCTTCGGGGTCCTACAGTAAAGCTCATGCTTTCCCTTCTCATGCAGCCCCTGCACGACCCTCCTTTACACTTTGCTTTGCCTGTACACCTTATGTTTCATTCAGTGCCTATACTTGCTAACCCCACCCACCCCCTCTGCTGCCCCCTCTGGTTGCCCTGAACAGCTCCCCTTGGCCTCTCATATTTTACCGCATCCAGGGCCTACATTAAAGTTAATAAGTTTGCCCGTGGTGAATTGAAGCAATCCTCTGGTGCACCTTCGTTTCTCTCCTTGCACTGGGCCTCTCGTCTCACTTTGTGCGTGCACAAGGGGCATCTTAACACGCCGCTGTAGCAGCTACAGCAGCTGTGAAGTTCTTAATGGGCCTCTTCTTTCTGCAGGTCCACACAAAGGTTCATAATTATCATGAAATGGTGGATGGATATATACATGGATGAATGAGTGAAAGGATGTATTCAAGAATGGATGAGTGAAAGAATGGATGGATGGATGAGTGCAAGGGTGAATGAATTGATGGATGGGGTAAAAGTGGATGGATGAGTGAAAGGATTGATGCAAGGATGGATGAGTGAAAGAATTGATGGATGAGTGAAATGGTGAGTGAATAGATGGGGTGAAAGTGGATGGATGAGTGAAAGGATGGATGGTTTAATAAAAAGGGTGGATTGATGGATGAGAGAAAGAGTGGATGAATGGCTGATGGAGTGGGTGGATGGCTGATGGAGTGGGTGGATGGTTGGGTGGATGGATGGATGAATGGATGGATGGATGGCTGGGTGGACGGATGGATAGATGGATGGGTTGAAGGATGGATAGATTGATGGGTGGATAGTTGAGTAAAACGGTGAATGGAGAGATGAGTGAAAGGGAGGCTGGATATGAGTAAAAAGGAGGATGTATATGAGTGAAAAGGAGGATGGATGGGGTGAAAGACGGAAGAGCAAAAGGATGGATGGAGGGATGAGTGAAAGGGTTGATGGATAGGAGTGGAAAGGAGGATGGAGGGGTGAATGATGGAAGAGCAAAAGAATGGCTGGATGGAGGGATGAGTGAAAGAGTGGATGGAGGAGTGGAGGAGTGACCTGACCTGACCTGGTCAGAGCCGGTCGCTCCTCCCGCCGCGTGGTCCACCCCGAGGGTCCCAGTATCCGCCGCCACTGCCGCTGCCAGTTCGTCCTCTGTGCCCCTGCTAAGTATTGTGCCGCGCTGTTCTCCTGTACCCCTGATTAGTATTGTGCCTGATTGTTTTCCTGTCCTCTGTACCCCTGATTAGTATTGTGCCGTGATTGTTTTCCTGTCCTCTGTACCCCTGATTAGTATTGTGCCGTAGCTGTTTTCCTGTCCTCCCCCTGACTAGTATTGTGCCGTAATAGTTTTGCCTGCCCTCTGCCTCCACCGCCGACCCACCCCGCACCCTGCCGCTGCTCCCCTGCGGCCCCACCCCCGCTCCCTCCAGCATCACCGCTGCCCCCCCTCTCGTCACCCCGCTCCCACCTCCCAGCTGCTCCTCTCTCCCACTGGATTCAAAAGATGGGATCCGCGAGGTGGGGAGCTGTGACCTGACCTGACCTGGTCAGAGCCGGTCGCTCCTCCCGCCGCGTGGCCCACCCCGAGGGTCCCAGTATCCGCCGCCACTGCCGCTGCCAGTTCGTTCTCTGTGCCCCTACTAAGTATTGTACCGCGCTGTTCTCCTGTACCCCTGATTAGTATTGTGCCTGATTGTTTTCCTGTCCTCTGTACACCTGATTAGTATTGTGCTGTAACTGTTTTCCTGTCCTTCCCCTGACTAGTATTGTGCCGTAATTGTTTTTCCTGCCCTCTGCCTCCACCACCGACACACCCCGCTCCCTGCCGCTGCTCCCCCGCGGCCCAACCCCGCTCCTTCCATCATCACCGCTCCCCCCCCTCTTGCCACCCCGCTCCCACCTCCCAGCTGCTCCTCCCTCGCCCCCCCCCTCCCCACTCTCCATTTATGGCAGAGTGCTTGCGTACGCGCAGCGGGTGCGCCGATTGCGCGCCAAAGGTAAGCCCGTCTGCGCCCGTCCGCACCTGGACCGCGCCCAGCGCCAGACCCCCTGGCCCCCGAAGATGCCAGCCGCCCCGCCGGACTTACGACCACGCCACCCTCAACGCACTCAACACCGACCGAATCCCCGGCTGCCACCGAGCCACCCCTGGACGCACCCACGGACCCTTCACCTGCCAATCCTGCAAGTTCTCCTGCATCCGGACCTGCACCGCACGCGCCAAGCCGACCCCCAGCAGCAACCACCTGAAGTGCATCCTGCTCAACAGTCGCTCCGTCCACAGGCACGCCGTAGAACTCTGGAACCTCCTCGACACCACATCTCCAGACGTCGCCTTCCTCACGGAAACCTGGATGAACGCCTCCTCAGCACCCGACATCGCCATCGCCATCCCGGACGGATACAAGATCATCCGGAGGGACCGCGTCAACCAGAGTGGTGGAGGCATCGCCATCGTCCACAAGAACACCATCCGCATCACGACCAACTCCGACGACACCCTCACAGCCGCCGAACACCTGCACTTCCAGATCCACACAGACCCCAAGACCACCCTCAGAGGCACCCTCATCTACAGACCCCCGGGACCACGCACACAATTCAGCGAGGACATCGCCGACTTCATCAGCCCGCACGCCCTCCCCTCCGCTGACTACATTCTCCTCGGTGACCTCAACTTCCACTTGGAGAACAACAACGACCGCAACACCACCACCCTGCTGGACAACCTCGCAAACCTTGGACTCAAGCAACTGGTGACCACCCCCACCCACTACGCCGGCCACACGCTTGACCCTGTCTTCTCCTCCAGCAAGGACATCTCCTTCAACCACGCCACCGGACTCCACTGGACAGACCACAGCTGCGTCCACTTCAGCTTCAAAAAGACCACGACCCACCACCACACGCAACAGGTTCCCCGCAGGAGCTGGAACAAGATCACAGCCGACCAGCTCGCCACATCCCTGAGCCAGAACCCTCCCGCCAGCTCAGTGAACCCCAACCAAGCCGCCAATGACCTCACGAGGTGGATCAGCAACTGCGCAGATGACCTCGCTCCACTGAAGACCCCCCCCGCCAGACCCGGCACCAAGAAAGCATCCTGGTTTACCGACGAACTCAAGAGCTCCAAGAAGAACTGCCGAGCGCTCGAGAAAGACTGGCACAGAGACCCAACGACAGACAACATGACCACCCGCAAGCTTGCCACTCGAAAGCATCACCAGCTGATCCACGCCACCAAGAGAACCGCATTCAAGTAACGCCTGGACAACAACGCCCACAACAGCAAGGAACTCTTCAACATCGTCAAAGAGCTCTCGAACCCTAACGCCGGAAACAACGACATCACTCCCTCGCAAGACCTCTGCAACTCACTCGCATCGTTCTTCCACAGCAAGATCGCAGACATACACAACAGCTTCAGCACACAGCCGATGCACCCTACGACCACACCAACGACCCCCACCACCACCCTCCACGCCTGGACCCCGGTCAGCACCGAAGACACCATCCGCACGATGAACTCCATCCATTCCGGCTCCCCAGCAGATCCCTGCCCTCACCACATCTTCAACAAGGCTGACTCCGTCATCGCACCCCATCTCCGGGACATCATCAACGCCTCCTTCGACACCGCCACCTTCCCAGAGAGCTGGAAGCACGCCGAACTCAGCGCCTTACTTAAGAAACCATCAGCGGACCCCACCGACCTCAAAAACTACCACCCCATCTCGCTCCTTCCTTTTTCTGTCATCGAGAAGACTGTCAACAGACAGCTGGCCGCCTTCCTCGAGACAAATGGATCCCTCGACCACTCGCAGTTCGGCTTCCGGGCCAACCACAGCACCGAGAACGCCCTCATCGCAGCCACCGACGACATCCGAACCCTGCTCGACAACGGGGAAACAGCGGCCCTCATCCTCCTGGACCTCTCCGCGGCATTCGACACGGTCTGCCACCGCACCCTAGTGCAGCGCCTCAACAACATCGGAATCTAGGAGAAGGCACTGGAATGGAACATCTCCTTCCTTGCCGGAAGAACACAGAGAGTCCGCCTCCCCCCGTTCAGATCTGAGGCCACCGAAGTCATCTGCGGCGTACCACAAGGATCATCACTCAGCCCCACGCTGTTCAACATCTACATGATCCCCCTTGCGGCCATCGCACGCCAACACAACCTCAACATCATCTCCTACGCCGACGATACCCAGCTGATCCTCTCCCTCACCAACAACCCCGCCACCGCCAGAACCAACCTGCACGAAGGGATGAAAGACGTAGCCGAGTGGATGATGAACAGCCGCCTGAAACTGAACTCAGATAAGACGGAAGTCCTCATCCTGGGATCTTCGCCCTCCGCCTGGGACAACTCCTGGTGGCCCCCTGCCCTGGGCAGCGCACCCAAACCAACGGACCACGCACGCATGGGCAGCGCACCCAAACCAACGGACCACGCACGCAACCTGGGCTTCATCCTGGACTCCTCCCTCTCCATGACCAGACAAGTAAATGCCGTCTCCTCGTCATGCTTCAACATCCTACGCATGCTACGCAAGATCTTCCGGTGGATCCCCACTGAAACCAGGAAGACGGTCACCCAGGCCCTAGTCACCAGCCGACTGGACTACGGCAACTCCCTCTACCCCGGAAAAACAGCCAAACTCCAGAAAAGACTCCAGCGCATTCAGAATGCCTCAGCACGCCTCATCCTGGACATTCCCCGACACAGCCACATCTCCGATCTCCGGACACCTGAGAAAACTGCACTGGCTCCCCGTCAGCAAGAGAATCACGTTCAGACTCCTCACCCACGCACACAAAGCTCTCCACAACCAGGGCCCAAGATACCTCAACGACCGTCTGACCTTCTACACTCCCACCCGCCAGCTTCGATCGACCAGCCACGCCCTTGCCGCTGTCCCCCGCATCCGAAGAGCCACAACAGGAGGAAGATCCTTCTCCTACCTGGCTGCCAAGACGTGGAACTCCCTCCCCATCCATATCCGCCTGACCCAAGACCACCTCTCCTTCAGGAAGCAACTGAAGACCTGGCTGTTCGAGCAGTAGCGGACCCCCCTCCCCCAGCGCCTTGAGACCCTCCGGGTGAGTAGCGCGCTATACAAATGCTTTGATTGATTGATTGATTGATGGATATGAGTAAAAGGGTGGATGGAGGGGGTGAAAGTGGATGTATGAGCGAAAGAATGGATGTATGTATGAATAGAAGGAAGGAGGGATGGATGGATGAGTTTGAATGATAGATTTGGAGCTGGAAGGATAGGTTGGGTCCCAAGAGCGTATTGAACCACTCGCTTTAGCAGCTGCAGTGGGGGTGGAGCTCTTGATGAGCCTCTTATGACTGCAGCTCGGCAGACAAATGGCCATTAGTAACGTGTAAGGGTGAGTGAGTGAAAGGATGGATGTGTGGGTGAAAGGATAGATAGATGAGTGAGTATGAGTGTAAGTGTGGCTTTCTAGATGGATGAATGAGTGAAAGATGGTAGATGGGATGGTGGATGGACGAAGGATGTGTTGATGAAGGGTGATAAGATAGATGGGTTGCAGGGTGGGTGGATCAGTAAGTAAAAGGATGGATGAGTGAAAGGATAAATTGATGGATGAGCTGGAGGATGGAAGAGTGAAAGGTAAACTGATGGATAAGCGGAAGAATGGGTGAGCGAAAGGATGGACAGATGGCTGAGATGGATGGATATGTCTGGGATGGATGGGTAGATTTGGATATGGATGGGCGGATGGATGAATTGACAAACAGAATGGTGAAAGTCTGATGAAAGAATGCATGGAAGCTGATGTAAAGGTGAAATGCTAGATATCAGCGTGTGAATCAAAGGATGAATAGGTAGATCTGCAGAAAAGAGGCAAAATAAGGAAATTACTAGTATTCATATCCTTCTATACTATGAGCCTCACATAACCAGAGAGGCTATTACCCGAGCTCTTATATAATGAGTCCTGCTAATTTTGGACGGTGCACTACATGATGGCACCAAGGGGACAAGTGGATTTTGTACAAGACAAGTAGATTTATGAAGTTACCAGTCCCATGGACAAGTAGATATTTTATTACATTCCACACCCCTGCACCAGTGCTTATTCAAGTGAAGGAAGGTGCCTTATTGCCTCGATTGCCCCAATAGAAAATATCTTGGGAAGGCGCAGAAGCATTGACGCACATTGTTCAGTATTTGATCAAGGTGGGGGTTGTTGAAGAAGTCCCTTATAACAATTGTAATAGCCCTATACTTCCTATTTTGAAAAGAGACACTGATACTAAAATTTACGGATTCATTATTGATTTACGAGAGGTTAACAAAATTGTGGTGCCCCAATACTCAGTATTACAACACTTCTTACTATGATTCCTCCTAGTGCCATTACATTTAGTGTAATAGATTTGAAAAATGCATTTGATACCTATTCACTCTGACAGGCGTTATTTGTTTGGTTTTATTTTGAATAATATATCATTCAGATTCTGTAGAGGTCCACAAGGGTATACAGAGAGTCTCAGCATTTATAGCCAGGCATTGAAAAGGCAGCTTGATTCTTTTCCTGTACCGAAAGGGGTTGCTCTTATTCAATATGTCGATGACATCTTGTTGGCTGCCGATACCACTGAACAGTGTAAATAAGGAACACTGTAATTATTATCATTTCTTGCTTCTCATCATCACAAAGTCTCTCGGAAGAAATTGCAATTTTGTAGACAGCAGGTTACCTATTTAGGTCACCTCCTGTCTAAGGAGGGGCGTGCACTGACACCAGACTGCATTCAGACCATTTTAGATACTCCTGTGCCCTGTACTCAGGACTTCCGTGAATTGATTGGCCTTACTTCCTTCAGTAGGCAGTGGATCCCTAGCTTTTTGTACATTACTAAATCCGTGTTGGCCCTTTTGACTCAAGACACTCCGATGCCTCTCCCATGCCTACTGAATGCCAGAATGCCTTCCAACAGCTACGTCAAGCTCTTTGTTCTTCACCAGTATTAGGAACTCTAGACTACACTAAGACTTTTACACTCTATGTACATGAGAGAGAAGGTTGTGCCCTCTCAGGTGTAACACAGACACGTGGTGATAAACAACGTCCTTGTGCATATTTTTTGACTGTCCTTGATCCAGTTGCCTGCGGGCTGCCTGGTTGTTTCCGAGCGGGGGCAGCAGCGGCTGTCTCCATACGTCAGATTAGGGAATAGTCTTGTCACATAGATTGTTTGTATTAGGACCTCATTCAGTCGACGCCTTGTTAAATCAAACAGAGACACAGCATCTGACTAGTGCCCGTTTGACAGGATATGAATTGACACTTTTTGCCCTTCATATCACGTTGAAAAGATGCTTGACTTTGAATCCTTCTACATTATTGCCACTTCCAGCTTCTCAGTCTCCGTCACAAGAGTTACATGACTGTATATTTCTTACTGAAGAATACACAAAGGGTTGTATTGACCTACAAGATACACCTCTTTCTAGTGTTGATGGAGAATTGTAGCAACTTATGCAAGTTTGGCTACCGTTGCGAAAACAGGATGTAAAAAGCTAGAGCGGGAATGGCGCCGAGGGTATAAGGAGAGGGACAAGAGGAACCTAAAACATGGGCTTCTTGAATATAAGAAGGTGATTGCCCGAGCAAAACAAGAATATTTTACTAATCGTATCAATCAGTCTAGTAATTGCTCAAAAGAACTCTTTAGGACACTTTCTAGTCTTGTATCCCCAAAAGTTGCAGGGCCGCAGCTCAGCCAAGATCTGAGTGAGGCCCTGGCCACTTTCTTCAGGACTAAAGTTGAGACAATCTTTAATGCTTTGACAGGCATTACCAGGAGGTGGCCATTGGCACAAAATCAGATCCCTAGGAGCGATTCACGCAAAGATAGTCTAGAAGAGTTTACACCGGTAAGCACGGAAGAGACAAAAAAAGTACTCTGCGGGCGAAAATCAGGGTCCCCATTTGACCCATGTCCAGCAACGGTAGCCAAGCTGGCGCCTGGTCCGATTGTGGGAACATTAACAATGATCTTCAACAACATGTTCGCAGCCGGGCGGTTCCCCTCCTGTTGGAAATGGTCATCGATCCTTCTACTGTTGAAAAAGTAAAATCTAGATACAACGGATCCCAATAACTATCGCCCCATCTCAAGGCTTCCACTTCCAGCTAAACTAATTGAAAAGATGATGAATCATCAACTCAGTGTGTTTTTATGGGCACAACGGGGGCCTTGGACCCCTCTCAGCACGGGTTCAGAGTAGGCCATAGTACGGAGTCGGCCCTAATAAAGGCAACTGAGGAAATTAGAGGAGTATTGGATCTAGGGGGCAGAGCTGCACTAGTCCTTTTGGACCTCTCTCTGCAGCTTTCGATACGGTCCATCATGGAATTTTGATGGACCGGTTGAAGGACTGTGGGGTGCAGGGGAAAGCAGGAGACCTGGTGAATGCGTTCTTGACTAACAGAGAACAGAGTGTGGCAATGGGGGATTACGTATCTAAATCTTTCGCTCTACCTTGTGGGGTCCCTCAGGGCTCCTCCCTAAGCCCCACTCTGTTCAATGTATAGGTCTGCTCCCTGGCCCCAATTATTAAGTCCTTCGGTTTTAATCTAACCTCCTATGCAGACGACACACAAATTGTAGTGTCAGTGCTGCCAGGAAGGGAAGATGGAGTGTCTTTACAATTTCAGGAATGCATGCGGGCGGTGGGAAGGTGGATGGGCGAAAACTGCCTGAAGTTGAATGGAAGTTATGATTTTTGGCCTCAGTAAGGACTTTTGGAGCCCGAAATGGTGGCCTGAAGAGATGGGGGTCCCGCCACTTCCCGTGGCTAAGGTGAAGAATCTTGGGGTTCTCATAGATGACCAACTCACATTCAGGCCCCAGGTCAATGCTCTAACATCTTCAATTTATTTTCTTTTGAAAATGTTACAGAAGATACTTTCTTTTCTCCCCGAAAGCAGTAAAAAGACAGTGGTTACAGCCCTGGTCTTACCCCGGCTGGATTACTGCAATAGCTTGTTGCTGAATGCCCAACAGGGACTTCTGAACAAGATGCAGGTCCTGCAAAATGCAGCAGCCAGACACCTGACTGGCATTCCAAAGTACGCCTCAGTGTCGGGCCAACTCACGAAACTACACTGGCTGCCGGTGCGTAAGAGGATTGCTTTTAAGGCCTTGTGTCTGGTTTTTAAGGCCCTCCAAGGCCTTGGACCGGCCTGTCTGAAAGATTAATTTTATTGGTACAACCCCCGCAGACAACTAAGATAATCGAGCTTGCGTCTGGTCAGAGTTCCTAGCATAAGGAAAGCACGATGGGGGGGTAGGGGTTTTTGTGTTGGGGGCCACAAAGGCCTGGAACACCTTGCCCTCTGCCCTGAGAAACACCACGGATCTTATGACATTTAGGAAAGGCATCAAGACTTGGCTATTCACACAGTAATCTTGTTCGGCTCATACCCTTTGGGAGCATTTCAACAGCGCCAGGACACCTCCGGGTAACAGTCCGCTCTATAAATGTCTAAAATAAAATAAATAAATAAATAGTAAATGGGTGGAAGCATGTGCTACCAAATATAATACAGCTCTTACTACAACAAAAGGAGTTTTTTCCCCGATTCGGCATTTGTCGAATTTTGTGGAGTGACAACGGACCCTATTTTATTGGGAAAGTTGTTGAGTATCTCATGAAAGGGTTGGGAATTAAGCAGAAGTTTCATGCTGCTTTTCACCCACAATCAGCAGGACTAGAGGAACGTTACAACTCTACCCTGAAATTGAAATTGGCACACATAAGCTTCCACATCTTTGAAATGGTCAGATGCACCGCCTATAGCATTGTTATCTATTACATCGATACCACATATACGATCTGGCCTCACACTGTATGAGGTGGTTTTAAAGTATGGGCGAATTTTGCGGGTCTGCGATCCGCGAATTCGCAGATTTTCCCGCGAACTCACTGATTTTTTTTAGATTTGCACCATACTTAACTGGAGTACTTTCTACTGGCTAATCAGTAAGTGCTACCTCGTTGGGTAAATGTATAGTGCTTTACCTACACTGCAGCTGCGTAAAGGGCCAGAAGATTTGTCTCCACTGACCATGTGTGCCTGAAACTTTTCCACCGCGCCAAAAAGCGCCGAGGTCCCTTGAGGGAGCTGTCCATCATAATTGGGAAAGGGCAGGAAAAACGTTTGATACTGCTAGTGTGTGGTGCGGGGCTTCGATGCGTCTGCACATGCCTCTTGTGCAAAGGGTCAGTGAGCGAGCAGGGCAGCAGGTGAGGAGAAAGCAGCCTCCTGGCCACAGGAACTACAAGGGGATCACGCTCGAGAAACTCATGGATGCAAAGGCCTCCCTCGAGTATTACAGCTTATTTCCGACGGCAGGGATGGGGTTAAAGCACACTTGCCCAGTCTCGATCGTGCTCACTAATGTTTGGGGCTGATTAAAACGTTACTGAATTCAAGCTTCAACTCGGGCACCTGCTTTATTTATCTGTAAGTGCTTCCTGTTGAGGTTTAATTTTTGTGACAGGAGCCTCGTGCCATACTTGTAACTATTCTCTGACCCTGCTTCGAGGATCATAGCAGGGGCAGAGAATAGTTGGAAGTAGGAAACGAGGCACCGCTCAGGAAGCACTTACAGCGTTACTGCAGGTGACCAAGTTGAAGCTAATTTCTTTGTAACTATTTTGTAAATGGTTACAAAGAAATTAGCTTCAACTTGGGCACCTGCTGTAACCCTGTAGGTGCTTCCTGGAAAAAATGTGTCCAGGAACGAATTTTCGGCCCGTAGTTAGTGGTTTTTGGAAGGCCAATATTTATTTGGGGGATTCCTGGGCCTCCTATTATTGCTCTTACTAGACTTGAGCGGATCTCTGCATGAGCAGTATTGGCAATATTCTTGTGGGAAAAAGTGACTGTACTTCAGTGTTGAATATTACTGGAATGAACAATAGCAGTTTTTTGTCCTCACACAACGCCTATTTCATATGCAGATTTAAGGTTATACCACCTACCTATTGGGTGGTCTGAAAGTTGCTACATGTCATCATCATCATCAAATATTTATTTCAGTTAAAACAAACCATAAAAGAGTCATAAGCATAAAAACAATTCAATCTCTTAGAAAACGACCACCAAGGTCAAACAATATTAATTTCCAGATAAGAACAGAGCATAAGAAAGCCATGGAAATCAATACAATATTTTCACTGAAAGAGAGAATAGTGCCAGACATTTTCAGTTACAAACGCACTATTACAGTTGGTCCGTCTTGGTTTGTGCAGTGCAAGCAAGAATGCAATATTAAAAATTTGGAACAATAAATAGTAATAAATAGTAATAGTAATAAATACCAGGAGCTATTTTTAATTAATATCACTAGCATTATAAAAACAATAAAATCATGTACAACTTAGAGGGTATTACATCCATTACATATGGCGAACTAGAATATATAAATAATTCTTCGATATTGTGCCCGCCACTCGACACATAGCCTCTTTTCATCAATATTATTTTAGTGACTAATATCGTGTCCTAACTGGACAGGCTATTACAATTAAAATTTCAGACCTCGTCTTCTTCGTGCTATTGCCACAGCAAGGAGAAAACGACTTAAACTGAATACGATGGTCTGTGTTGTATCACCTTTAACCACTCTTTCTGCTCCCTTGATATGTCTGAAGCCTAAAAGGCAGCAAATAGGCTTTAGCCACTTCTTCCTGATATGATGATATGCCAGGCATAAGAATAGAACATGAGCCTCATCCTCCCTTGTGCCAATATCACAAAATTTGCAAGTTTCTAACAAGACATTCCCTGTAGAACCCTTATTGCATGCCCATTTTGATGTGATGGCTTTAATTTGAAGAATGCCATAACGAAACTTTAGATACAATGATTTTGCTGTGGTTGGCAAAATTTTGTCCATGAAACATTCAAATTTACTTTCTACTTTCACATCAAAGAACTTGAGAGTAAGCGCTTCAATTTTTGGATTGTGTGTATTGTGGAATTTAGGACAGATTCCCAGAACCTTTCCCGCAATAGTTTTTTACAAGATAGGGTCAGAGAACCGGGGTCTGTCCAGTAATGGTATAATCTCAACTTAAGGAACCAATTTTCAATATGGGTCAGCCATACCAACCGAGTCGTGTTCCTTATTTCCATAATTTCTTTTAATGCTTCTCTGTAGTCTACTAATTCGTCCGTTGACCACAGACGAATCCAATATAACAATGGACGTAGAATAGCATGGTCATCGGAACGGTGTATGTTCAAGTCCAGAAAGAAAGGGGTTAAGGGAGTGCAACGTGGTACTGCTAGTAGTTGTCTAAAAAAACTATTTTCATGTACTGAAAAAGCATGTTTGGCAACATGGCCCCACAATTCCGCTCCATAGAGTGTGGCGGATTGAGCTTTGTACTTAAACAGCTCTATTGCAGGCGATACGGCTCTAGTGTAACTATTCCTATGCCTTTTGGCTATAGGTGCTAGGTTTTGTGTTAAAATTATTTTGGATTTTTCAATTTGTGGCTACGTGTCCTTTTTGCTTCCATCTGTGTTTTTGGCACCTGCATCCTACCATAAAGACTATAAATTGTATAATGACATTTCTAAGAGCAGAATCAAAAGAACAATAAATAATGAAGAGGTGGATCAAACTGACACTGCACTATGTAAATGTAAATGTGGGATTCTTGTAAAGCACACTGTTACTCTACCCGAGTGTACTGGCACTGTAGACCGCTGGGGAACCCGTCCTGGTTTTCCCTGTGAGATGGTCCCTTTCTGGGTATCTCCAGGGTGAAACCAGGCATCCCCGGCTTCTGTGGGGGGGCCGTTGTAGAGATGAGGCAAGCTTAATGCCCAGAGTTACTGAGTGTGTTCCCTGGTTAGAGTAGGCACTGAGGCGAGAATTATCGAGTCCGTTGACCCCTGGTCCACGACCCTGCCGCATCGGGAATTGAACCCTGGTCCCGGGCCGTTCTCTGCTTACAGGTCTGCCGCCTCTAACCAGTGAGCCACACCTCTCCTCTACAGCAGTATCTTGACTTTAATTTTGGACTATTCTTCTTTGTTGGTGCGGCTTTAAACAGTAGAAAGATCAGACACTTAACATGTGTTGTAGAGGCTGTAACCAATGAGACAGCAATGGCACTTGAAAATAACACAGAAGAACTATAAATTGTGAGAATTGTGGCACTCCAAATTATAATGGTCCTTGACGTCATCTTGACTGACCGTGGTGGAGCATGTCGCATCATCGGGGAGCAGCTGCTGTGTATACATTCCTGACGACGCTCCTTCTGATTTTGATACAATTTCCAAGATGCATTAAATAGCCACTGAAATCCATCAGGATTCAGGAACATGGACTTTGACTGGATGGCTATGGAACATGTTTACTGTATGGGGCTGGAAACTATTGTTAGCCCAATGTATATTCCTTGCTATTCTTTTCAATTGTCGTCGATGTATTCAATGAGGCCCAATGCTTTGTTTCTACTTGTACCTCATGTATACCGACTAAACAGAATGTTAAGAATGTAAATGCCCGACTAGCAAGTGATCAAGAAATTAATGAAATGATTCAGATCGATGTCCATGATATTTTTCGTATTCCTTCGATAGCATAAGAAAATGTCTTCAGCATATGCTAAAAGGGTCGTCTGTGGCAATCTGAAACAATTTCCATTAGCATAAGCTGAAGCCATCTTGTTTGTGGCATCTATTTTGTTAGCTATGTAATTCTTCTGTCTTCACTGTTGCTTGCTCTTCTATTCTGCTTGTGTCATCAGCTTTAGTTAACACACCACACACAACCAGCGCTACATATCCCACACCACAACTGGAAAAAAGTCACAGAAGACCAGCTCATCACCACACTCGGCTGAGATCCTCCACCCGAGCCCCCTGAGACCGATGCAGTAGCCCACTCTTCAGACAATGGATCAACGACTGCGCCTACACCCTCGCCCCAATCAGGAAACCCTCCGACAGACGCACCGACACGAGAGCCATCTGGTTCAAAGTCGACCTCCAGAACTCCAAGCTTTCCTGCAGAAGAATAGAGATGCTGTGGCGCAATGACCAGACCCCAGACAACCAAGTTGCCCTCATGAACGCCAGACACAATCACCACCAACTCATCCGCTGCGCCAAAAGAACCTCCTTCAAGGAACGCATCGACAACAACGCACACAACAGCAAAGAGCTCTTCAACATCGTGAAATGACGTACCGCCGTCACAAGAAATCTGCGACTCCCTGGCAACTTTCTTCCACCGCAAGATCGCAGACATCTACAACAGCTTCGACACCCTGACGCCAACGACAGACGCCTACGCCCCCGACTCGACATCCACCAAACTTCTGCTCTCCTGGAACAACGTCAACGATGAAGACACCATCAAATTCGTGAACACCATCCACTCCGGATCACCTTCCGACCTCTGCCCCCACCATATCTTCAACAAGGCAAGCATCATCATCGCACCTCAACTCCAAAAGTTCATCAAAAGCTCCTTCGAGACCGCCTCCTTCCCAGAAAGCTGGAAACACGGCGAGATCAATGCCTTACTCAAGAAAACCAAGACGGACCCAAAGGAACTCAAGAACTTCCGACTCATCTCTTTGCTCCCGTTCCTGGCGAAAGTCATTGAGAAGACCACCCACAGACAGCTGACCCACTTCCTGGGGTAGTACTACGTCCTGGACTCCTCCCAATCAGGATTCCGCAGCAATCACAGCACAGAAACCGCCCTCATTGCCATCACTGACATCAGGACCATACTGGAGAAGGCAAAACAGCTGCCCTCATCCTCCTGAACCTCTCGGCCACCATCAACACTGTCTGCCACTACAGCTTGTGCACACGCCTCCACGACAGAGGGATCCGAGGCAAAACCCTGGAATGGATTACCTCCTTCCTCACTGGAAGAACCCAGAGAGTCCGCCTCCCCCCCTTTCCGATCTAAAGCCACCAATATCACCTGCGGCGTACACCTAGTATCATCGCTCAGCCTGACCCTTTTCAACATCTACATGGCACCGCTTGCCAACATTGGCGAGTACACCACCTCAACATCGTCTCGTACGCCGACAGCACCCAGCTGATCCTCTCCCTCTCCAAGGACCCTGCCCCCACCAAATCCAACCTCCATGAGGGAACAAAGGCCGTCGCAGACTGGATGAAGACCATCCGGCTGAAACTGAACTCAGACATGACAGAGGTCCTCATCCTCGGCTCCACCCCCTCCGCATGGGACAACTCCTGGTGGCCGGCCACGCTGGGAGCTGCCCGACACTCACCAACAACGCATGCAACCTGGGGTTCATCCTGGACTCAATGCTCTCTATGACCCGGCAAGTCAACATCTTTTCCTCCTCCTGCTTCAACACCCTCTGCATGGTCCGCAAAATCTACAGATGGATCCCCACCGAAACTAGAAGAACGGTCACCCAAGCACTCGTCAGTAGCAGACTGGACTATAGCAACGCCCTCTACATGGGAACCAAAGCCACACTCCAGAAGAGACTCCAACGCATACAAAATGCCTCTGCACGCCTCATCCTCGGACTCCCTCTCCTCAGCCACATCACCACCCACCTGATAGATCTAGATTGGCTCACCAGTCAACAAGAGGATCACCTTCAAGCTCCTCACCCAAGCTCACAAAGCACTCCACAACGCCGGACCAGCATACCTCAACGAACGACTGTTCTTCTACACCCCGAACCGCCAGCTTCGCTCCGCCGACCTCGCCCTCGCCACCATCTCCAGCATCCGCCGAACGACCACCGGTGGAAGATCCTCCTCCCACCTCGCCGCCAAGACATGGAACACCCTCCCCGCCCACCTGCATCTGACCCAGGACCTGCTGACCTTCAGGAGACTACTCAAGACCTGGCTGTTCGCCCAGTAGCTGTCCCCCCCCCCGAGCGCCTTGAGACCCTCGTGGATAAGTAGCACGCTCTACAAATGTCTGACTCCTTCTGTACTGAGCCAAAGCAATGTACGTGCTGAGAAAAGGTCTTTAGCTGCTAAAATGCACCTGGTTAAAGACATAACTGTCAACTATTTTCGACTGTTGTAAACAGCTCTGTTCCCCCTCCCACTTTGCTTACTAAGTGATCACTCATCTGCCCGTGTTTGTCGGTAACTATTTCTATGTAGGCCTGTACCTTCTATTTGTATCTACATGCTTACACTGCATCAAAGTGTGTATAAAAGCCCCATGGTCTGTGTACTAAATGGACTACCTCCTGCAACACTTGATGGTGTTGTATGGACGTGGTCCCACTCATGAGTGATTAATAAACTTGTTATTTGAATTCCAGCTTCAGTGCCAATCTCTATTTTGTTGGTCTACGGACCCGTGGACAGAGAAGGGTGATCCCTGCACCGGTGTGCTCATTAAAAGGTACATTTCCACAGGTTTTGGGTGGGGAGATTAGGTGAAATTCTGTTTTTTTTGCGTTGAGTTTGAGCTGGTTAGAGGTGAGCCATTGGAAAGTCAATTTCAAGGCCTCATGCAGGGAAAGAATCTCCTCAGGAGAAGAGATGTTGATGTAGATCTGGGTGTTGTTGGCATACATGAGTTAGGAGATATTTGCAGTGCGTAGTACTTCGGCTAGTGGTTCGAGGTAAAAGTTGAAGAGGGTGATCAGAGAGGGAGCGGACAAGTTACCGTTGATTAGGAATCTCTGTGAGCTGTTCTGGAGGAAGACCTAAACCATTCAAGAACAGGGCCATCCAGTGCCATCCTGAGTTTGAGGCGTTCAAGTAGTTTTTCGTGGTTGACTGTATCGAAAGCCGAGGATAAATCTAGGAGGAGGATTAAGAGACACGTATTGCCTTGATCAAGGGCTTGGAGGGCATCACCCACGATGTGGAGAAGGGTGTTTTCAGTTCTGTTCCCAGGCCTGAATCGGATTGGAAGTCGTCTAGTAGGTGGAAGTTGGCGATGTGTTGGCTCAACTGCTGTTGCACACATTTCTCCAAAACTTTAGCTAGGAGTGGGATATTAGATATAGGTCTAAAGTTGTCAGAGGATCCAGCATAGGTTTTTTTGAGATGGGAGGACTTGGCCGGCTTTCAGAGAGTCAGGTATCAACCCCTGTAGAAGGGAGGCGTTGATTATTGCAGTCCAACTAGGAATGATAGATTGAGAGGTGGCGGCTAAGCAGTTAGAGGGGAGTGGGTCATTAAAGTGGTTGTTCGGGTTTAAGGAGGATAGAATTTTCGAGACGGAATGTTCGTCATAAACTTTGAAGTTAGACCAGTGCGCTTGGTTTTTGGGTGATGTCTGGGGGGGCAGCGCGGAGAGAGGAGGCAGATCTGGAAGGGGTTGGGATTAAGTGGCAGATCTAAGTTTGTTTCCTAGGGCAGTGATTTTGTCAGAGAAGGAGGAGAATTCCTCGCATGATATTAGGGATTTAGGGGTTCCTTTAGAGGTTTTAGCCAGTTTGTTAGATTGGTGTTTGACCATTTTGAAAAGCTTGCCTGGGGGGTGATAAAAGATGTGCAGACTACGCAGTTGGGTGGTGTTGCTGCATATTGAAAGTGCAAGGTATTCGCAGGAGTCTGTGGAATCTGCCAGAAGTTCACTGACGTGGAGGTTAGAGCGGTAGATGCAGGCAATGCCTCCCCCTTTTTTTTAGATTGTCTGTCCAGTCTTTCGATGTTACAGTTGGGAGGGACTAAGAGGACTAGGCAGGGAGATGAGGATTCATTAAGCCACGATTAGGTCAGGATTGCTAAGTCAAGTTTTTGGTTCAGGATGAGATCGGCGATATCAGCGGCATGCTGAGCGGCAGTTAATTCGGAGGCCAGACAGAGGGGGGTCAGAGAAAGTGTTGTGAGGTTGCTATCAACCACACTTCTGTTGCGGAGGGTAGCTTATCTGTTATGGTTGATTGCAACCGTGAGGATAGCATGTTCGTCATTCACGTCTAGTAGACTAGGGTTTATTGGGGAAGAATTGTAGGTAAGGAGGAGGGCTAGAATGTTATGTTATGTTACGAGTTTGTTAGAGCGCGACAGCTGCCCCAGCAACGAGGCGTCCCGGTGCTGAGAAACCACGCCATAACCTACTGAGAGGGAGGGGGGAGGAGGCAGATGGCTTAAGACAGTGGGAATAGATGGGTTTTAATTGCCTTCCGGAAAGCGGACAGATTGTCCAGGCGGCGAATGTTCGGAGGTAGAGACTTCCAGAGTTTCGCTCCCAAGACTCTGAAGGAGCGACCCCCGACACGGCAGAGTTTTGTACGAGGAACCACTACCAGATGTTGACCTAGGGAGCGTAGATTGCGTTGAGGGGTGTAGGGTACTAAAAGCGGACGGAGGAGTTCGGGGCCATCTGTTTTGAGGATTTTAAAAGCAGTGGTGAGGGACTTGAATTGGGTTCTGGATTCAACCGGGAGCCAGTGAAGTCTTTGTATGGTGGCTCTAACAGAGCATCTTCTGGGAAGACCCACTATAGCCCTAGCCGCTGAATTCTGTATCCGTTGTTGCCTTGTTATCTCTGCTTTGTTAGCGCCTAAAAGTAGGACGCTGGCGTAGTCCAACCGAGAGAGGATAATAGATTGGACTATAAGCTGGCATGTTTTGGGATCGAAGAAGCCAAGTATAGGGTTGAGGCTTCTCAGCAGGCCCACACAGGTATCAGCCACTCTCTTAGTGTGGGTTTGGTAGCTCAACGAGGACTCCAACCAAACACCCAGGTTTTTTACCAGAGCTTTAGGTGGAGGGATGGGGCCCAGCAAGGAAGGCCACCAGTGGTCGCTCCAACAACTGGGGCTCCTTCCGAGGAGCAGCACCTCCGTTTTCCCTGCATTCAGCTGTAAGCAGTTGCCCGTCATCCAATGGGCAACTGCAGCCAGTCCATCCCTAAATCTCGTGGCAGAGATTGAGGGACCCTCAGGGAGGGTAATAACCAGCTGAGTGTCGTCAGCGTACGACACCAGCGTGAGGTCCCACTCTCTAGCCACAGCCGAGAGGGGCTGCACATAAAGGTTAAAAAGGGATGGACTGTCCTTCTCCGAGAGGTGGCAGGGCTGCTTGCGCGGGCAAAGATGTTCTAGGCGGTGCTTTAAGTGGGATGAAAAACCTGGGGGGGGGGTCTCTTAAAGGGGCATGGCCGTTTTAATTAAGTGTGTGGCTTAAAAACACGTAAGCTAAAAATCTGTGCTTAGAATAGTGTGCCGCCCGACTTGTATTTTGCTGTTTCTGTCATTGCATCTAGATATATGATACAACAAGTAACATCATAACTCAACAAGTCAGGACTATTTGCTTTGTCAATGTTTGTTACTTGCATAAGATAAATAAGCAGCAACTATGGCTTGTATATAATATTGAAAAAGATTCCACTTACAGCCCTGGTGACACCACGACAATATTGCTGCTCCTTAGTTTCAAAAAGTGAAGGGAAATCCAAAGAGAAATTGACTCTCTTTAAAGCATTTCCCTTTCCCTCCAACGCTCACCTGGCATGACGTCATGCCGTAACTTCTCCACTAGTGAGAAGTGAGCAGTATGAGCACGTGCACATCGATGTGCCTGCTGTCACTGCAGTCTGGGCCAGGGCACAAAACAGAGGCCGATAGAGACCCGTTTCGAAGCCCCCCTTTAAAAAACGGTCGGTGGTCAGCACCAATGAGACCCAGCCCACTTAAAGCCCTGGTTCTAGGAAAAAGGCCCTGAACAACAGGGTCAGCCATGATTTCTAATATTTTTCTCGAATGTAAACACTGAAGATGGTATGCCGTTTACTCCCAGGGCCCTACTAGACCTTTGTCAATTTACAACATTAATAACTTTTTGAGTCAAAGATGTTATAATTGGATTCTTTCATATTCTTTCCATTACTTTGAAGTGGAACAACCCTCTCGACGGGGTGTTGATCGTCTTGATATAGTTGTAAGTTTAAATTCTCCAAAGTAATTTCGTTTTCAAATGATGCTTGAACCATCCAATGTCATAGATGAATCTTCGAAAACGACTCTGATCTTTACTGCTAAATATCTGCACTTTCTCTATAAGTGAGGGGACAAAGGGTCTCCTTCCTTATGCTTTTTTAATACCCTTAAGCTTTGCTTTATGCATCATAAGTTCTCGAGTGTTCTATTTCTTTTTATTTTTGAGATTCTGATGGATTGGGCGCTTGCAATTCCAAGCAACATGAAGTGATGAAATTAAAGTGTGAACAGTTCTGTCCAAATTGGCATTATGGTTCTAGATAATGTTGCCCTCGATAGCTTATCTTTCAATAATATAATATCCCGAGATTTTTTCTATCTGAGCAATTGCTCCTTAGTGTCAGAAGGGCTATTTGAGTATGAGTGGTTTAATTTCCCTTGGACCATGACCGAGGTAGAATAGGTTGGTGGCTTTTGAGGTTGCAAGATCAAGGGTTACTGATGTAAGATTATGATAGCTTTAGGTCATTGTAGGAAAGTCCTGGCAGTGGGTGAAAAGCAACTGAGATATGTATCTAAAATCTATAATGGACCCTCTGCCGCCCAGTGTGTGGTGACCCATTCTGCTGGCGGCAGGGAATTTACTGCAAAGCTTCCAAGGGGACCAATGACAATCTTGTATTGTGATCAGCAATTTCTTTTCCCAAAGGTTCTTGCTTACTTCGATTTGTTCTGGAGATGTTTTATATGTTTGTGTGTGGCGCAGAGCTATCAATTTCCAGTAGTGTGAGATTATAATCGCCTTCTATTATCAGGTTGAAGTTTTAAAAAAGCACAAGCTACTAATTCTAATTCTTCCAAAAAGAGTTTTACCGCTGCCTTTTGATCAATGTGATGTATATTGAGGTAGACATTTATCAATAGTATCCTACATATTAAGTTAGAGACAGCTAAGTTTTCTATCACAATAGCTTGAAAGAATGGGCATGTCGAGTTTAGTAGTCTCCTGTTTGATTTTATAGCGGTTGAGAGATGTTGACAGACCTCCTGATGGTCTGCCAAACCACCTACGTGAGACTGCCGGTGTTGCAAATACTTGAAGAAAATAAATAGGGATAGGGTATTCGCTCCACGTTTCCTAGAGACAAATGATATAAGAATGTAAGAATAATGTTGAGGTGTTCTGATCCCAAAGAGCCTTTTTAAGCTCAGCTGCATTCTCAGGTTAAAATCTTAAACCACTTTGGTGGTACCTCACCGCTATCTTACTAAGATCCTGTAACAAGGCTAGGAGCACCGACATGGGCCATTCCCCCAATATATGAGGGAGCCAGCTCCAGTCATTCTCCCGGGGCTTCGGGGGGATTGTGAGAATATCGCAGTGTGCTATTTGCCCTCAGTGATCATGATGTGAATTGCTTTGGGTGCATGTAACTTGAGGTCAGGCACATCTGATTTATCCTTTAGGTTACTACGAAGTACTTTTTGGGCTTATTATATATTGGGAGCTAGTATCAAATTATATTTTCTTTGACCTTTTTACTCATTGTAATTCCCCATTTTGACAGAAAACTTTCATGATTAAAGACCAGTTTTGGTAGTCATTGGTTTTCCAGGTTAGCTGCGTGGCCTCCTTATGCAACATTTTGGTGATTGTTGATGTGTTATCATGAATAGTAGCCGTAACTGGACTCATACTATCCAGTATTTGAGCTAATATTGGCCCCCTTAAGATTTTTCTTTATTTTTGGAGACAAGTTACTTGGCCTTGGTGTATTCTGGCTCGGTTAATGGCAGGCATTCTCCAATTTGGGCACTAGCTGATGAGCGGGTCATGAAAGAGGCAAGATTACATCTTTTAGAGCAATTTTAATCTCAAAGATTGGATAGATCTGCTTAACAGCAGTTGATCAAAGTGTTGTTGTCCTCTTCCTGTATGTTTTTGCCTGTTTCTTTAATTTTTCTTTTCTTTCCTACTAAGAGGATGTGTAGGAGGATTATCACCAAGGACGGGTGTAAACTGCTAGAATGAGTGAAGTGGTTCAAGGTGAGGTTCCTAGTATTGTCTTTTCCTATGTTGATAGTAGGGGTGGGCAGAAAACTACGCTCTGACAGCGTAGTGGATGAAGCCAGCCACACCTGCTCCCCGGGCCCGGTCCAAGCTTCCGTAACCTTAGCCAGGCCGGGGAGAGCCTCCCCGGGCCCCGGTGGAGCCCCGTCCCCAGCGCCCGCACCCTCTGACGGCTTGCAGGACGGGGGCTCACGCACCCCAGGCCCGGCCGGACGGAGCTCAAGCCCCGGGCCCGGTTCCAGCTACCGAACGCTAGCCAGGCCGGGGAGAGCCTCCCCGGGCCCCAGTGGAGCCCCTTCCCCACCGCCCGGACCCTCTGACGGCTTGCAGGACCGGGGGCTCACGCATCCCGGGGCCGGACGGACGGAGCTCAAGCCCCGGGCCCGGTCCCACCTTCCGAACCCTAGCCAGGCCGGGGAGAGCCTGCCCGGGCCCCGGTGGAGCCCCGTCCCCAGTGCCCGGACCCTCTGACGGCTTGCAGGACGGGGGGCTCACGCACCCCGGGGCCGGACGGACGGAGCTCAAGCCCCGGGCCCGGTCCCAGCTACCGAACCCTAGCCAGGCTGGGGAGAGCCTCCCCGGGCCCCGGTGGAGCCCCGTCCCCAGCGCCCGGACCCTCTGACGGCTTGCAGGACGGGGGGCTCACGCACCCCAGGGCCGGACGGACGGAGCTCAAGCCCCGGGACCGGTCCCAGCTACCGAACCCTAGCCAGGCCAGGGAGAGCCTCCCCGGGCCCCAGTGGAGCCCCGTCCCCAGCGCCCGGACCCTCTGTTGGGTTGCAGGATGGGGGGGCTCACGCACCCCGGGGCCGGACGGACGGAGCTCAAGCCCCGGGCCCGGTCCCACCTTCCGAACCCTAGCCAGGCCGAGGAGAGCCTCCCTGGAAGCCCCGTCCCCAGCGCATGGACCCTTGGCCGGACCCAAGTTAGGGTTAAGCCCGGGCCACGTCCACTCCCCGACTGCCTGCCCGGGGAGCCCATTTTTCTCGACTATTAAGCCCCCACGTAGTGGGGGCTTACAGAACTCTGGGGAGGGACAAAAGTTGGAGTTAGCCTGGCTGCCAGCCCGCAGGGCCATCTGGCCACCCAGCCCGCAGGGCCATCTGGTCACCCAGCCCCCCGGGCCATCTGGTCACCCAGCCCGCAGGGCCATCTGGTCACCCAGCCCGCAGGGCCATCTGGTCGCACAGCAGGCGACCAGATGGCCCATGACGACCCAGAGCCCAGATGGCCTGGGAGGCTGACGTACCCAGTCACCCTTGCAGTCCAGCGAGGGTGGCCAGGCGCACCAAGGCAGACGCTCTGGAGCTTCCTTCCCCCGGGTGGCTGCTGCTCACCTCCCTGCCCGGGAGCAGCGGGCCATTTGGTCACCCTGCGGACACGCAAGGGATGGTGGCCCCCATCCCCGCACCCCGGTGGGGCAGGGAAAGGAGGGGGAGGCCCCCGTGCCGAAGGGCACGTGGTGAAGGCAGCCTCCCACGGACCCGTGTTTCCCCCTCCGCGTCCATCCCGCCGGCCCGGCGGCAGAGGGACCCACCCCTGGGTGTGGTGGAGGGAGGCGTCCGTGGGCACCCACGCATGGAGAGACAAAAGCTTGGCTCAGAGGATGACTTTCAATAGATCGCAGCGAGGTAGCTGCTCTGCTACTTACGAAACCCTGACCCAGAATCAGGTCGTCTACGAATGATTTAGCACCGGGTGTCCCACGAACATGCGGTGCACTAAGGGCGATGGAGGCGGCCCCCTTCCGTCCGCGCTCCGGTCCCCAAGCAAGCGGCTCTACGCACCGGCCCCCCGAGAGAGGCCGGCTATCCCAGGCCAACCGAGGCTCCACGGCACTGCGGTATCGTTACGGTTTAGGGGGGATTCTGACTTAGAGGCGTTCGGTCATAATCCCACAGATGGTAGCTTCGCCCCATTGGCTCCTCAGCCAAGCATATACACCAAATGTCTGAACCTGCGGTTCCTCTCGTACTGAGCAGGATTACTATTGCAACAACACATCATCAGTAGGGTAAAACTAACGTGTCTCACGACGGTCTAAACCCAGCTCACGTTCCCTATTAGTGGGTGAACAATCCAACGCTTGGTGAATTCTGCTTCACAATGATAGGAAGAGCCGACATCGAAGGATCAAAAAGTGACGTCGCTATGAACGCTTGGCCGGCACAAGCCAGTTATCCCTGTGGTAACTTTTCTGACACCTCCTGCGTGAAACCCAAAAAGTCAGAAGGATCGTGAGGCCCCGCTTTCACGGTCTGTATTCATACTGAAACTCGAGATCAAGCGAGCTTTTGCCCTTCTGCTCCACGGGAGGTTTCTGTCCTCCCTGAGCTCGCCTTAGGACACCTGCGTTATCGGTTGACAGGTGTACCGCCCCAGTCAAACTCCCCATCTGTCACTGTCCCCGGAGCGGGTCACGCCTGGCGGGCGCCGGGCGCTTGGAGCCAGAAGGGGAGCCCCACGGGTCTCGCCCCCCCCCTCACCGGGTAAGTGAAAAACAATAAGAGTAATGGTATTTCACCGGCGGCCCGAGAGCCTCCCACTTATCCTACACCTCTCATGTCTCTTCACAGTGCCAGACTAGAGTCAAGCTCGACAAGTTCTCTTTCCCCGCTGATTCTGTCAAGCCCGTTCCCTTGGCTGTGGTTTCGCTAGATAGTAGGTAGGGACAGTGGGAATCTTGTTCATCCATTCATGCGCGTCACTAATTAGATGACGAGGCATTTGGCTATTTTGTACCACCTTACGGTGGCCCCTTCTGGGTTATTAATTGTGCTGCCCATCAGCGTATTTTGCTTCCAACATCAACACTGGCTCCGGAGTACAGCCACTAAATTGCATGCTGTCCTCACGGACCTGGGAGTTGGAAAGCGTAGCCAGTTTGTCAAGTCCGGTAAGTCAGTAAGGAGGAGGTTTTTTGAAAAGACAGCGCCCCCTTTCGCCATCCTAACGGGGGGTACACTGGCTTAGTATCCCCTGCATGCCTGCTGCCGGGGCACGCAGACTCCGAGAAAAAAAGACCATCGGCAAGAGGCCCGAGAGGCAGGTGCATCCCTGGGCCCCTGGGGGCCCCAGCAGGTGGGCCCCAGGACTGCCTTCCCCCTCTCAGCATGGCCGGACCTGACGGAGGTCTGTCTGAGCAAACTCGGAGAAAAACGACCATCGGCAAGGAGCTGAGAGGCAAGAGCGTCCCCGGGCCCCCGGGGGCCCCGGCAGGCGGGCCCCGGGGCTGCCTTCCCCCTCTCAGCATGGCCAGACCTCACGGAGGACTGCCTGAGAAAACTCAGAGAAAAACGACCATCGTCAAGGGGCTGAGAGGCAGGAGCATCCCCGGGCCCCCGGGGGCCCCGGCGGGCAGGCCCTGGGGCTGGCTTCCCCCTCTCAGCATGGCCGGACCTCACGGAGGTCTGCCTGAGAAAACTCAGAGAAAAACGACCATCGGCAAGGGGCTGAGAGGCAGGTGCGACCCCGGGCCCCTGGGTGCCCCCGACAGGTGGGCCCCAGGGCTGCCTTAACCTCTCAGCATGGCCAGACCTCACGGAGGTCTGCCTGAGCAAACTCGGAGAAAAACAACCATCGGTAAGGGGCTGGCAGGCAGGAGCGTCCCCGGGCACCTGGGGGCCCCGGCGGGCGGGCCCCGGGGCTGCCTTCCCCCTCTCAGCATGGCCGGACCTCACGGGGGACTGCCTGAGAAGACTCAGAGAAAAAGGACCATCGGCAAGGGGCTGAGAGGCAGGAGCGTACCCAGGCCCCTGGAGGCCCCGGCGGGCAGGCCCCAGGACTGCCTTCCCCTGATTCAGAATCGCCGGAGGTCTGACTGACCCTCTCCCTAGTAATCCGGAGGAGAATTACCCCCCTTTCTTGTAGTCTGTTCACTCGAGGTGACAGAGGGGACCCAAGGCCCGAAAGTATCCGACCTCCTGGAGCCCTCGCTGGCATCCGGGAGGCAAATGGCACCCCATCGGGACTTCCAGGGAAGCCCGGCCATCTGGTCGCCCCATAGGAATTCATTGAGGGCGACCAGATGGCCGAGGGGATCTGGGCGACCAGATGGCCGGGCACGAAAGGGAAGCCATCTGGACACCCTGTTCTCCAACGAAGAAGTGAGCATGCGCCCGGGCATGGCGGACCGGAGGCCCGGGGGCCCCAGCTGGGCCCCAGCCATGGAGGCTGCAAGGGGGTCCCGACAGGCCCTCCGGCCCGGGGCCCGCGCATACCTTGACAAGCAAGGGAGGCCTGCCCGGGCACAACGGAACCCCGTCCCGGGCCTTTTGCAGTGCGGCAGGCCCGGGGACAGGGCCAGGGGCCCACCGGGGCCCCTGGACTCAGCCGGGGCTCCCAGGCCTGGAAGCGAAGGGGAAGCCTCCCCGGGCCTGTCGGACACCAACCCGGGCACCCTGCCACGCGGCAGGACCCAGGACGGAGCCCCGGGTGGGGAGGCCGCCCTCCCCAGGACCCCTGAGGGGCCCTGAGGGGCCCCAGATGGAGCTCCTGAACCCAGACAATGAAGGGGAGACTCCCCGAGGAAAAACGGAACCCCGTCCCGGACCTTTGGCAGTGTGGCAGGCCGGGGGACAGGGCCCAGGGATGGATCACCCATCCCCGGTCCCGGCCGGGCCCCTGGAGCTAGTAAGGGGCCCTCTAGGCCCGGAGGTGCAGGGGACACCACCCCGGGCTCTCCCGGACCCCGTCCAGGGCATCCTGCCATGCGGCAGGACCGGGGACGGACTCGGGGCTGGGGCGGCATTCTGGCCCGTCCAGCTGCCGGCTGAGGACCACTAGGCCGAGAGGGGTCCCAGAGTACCTTGTCCCTAGTAATCCGGAGGAAGGCTACCCCTCTTTCTGGCAACAAGTGCGCACCGCACGGCTCAGGGGACCCTAGGCGTGAACGTGCCCGACCTTCTGAAGCCCTGGCTGGGATCCGGAAGGCCAATGGCACCTCATCGGGACTTCCAGGGAAGTCCGGCCATCTGGTCGCCCCATAGAAAGCATTGCGGGCGACCAGATGGCCGAGGCGATCTGGGCGACCAGATGGCCGGGCACGAAAGGGAAGCTGCCTGGACCCTCCGGACCCCGTCCCCGGCCTCGGCCCCGTCCCGGGCACCGTGCCACACGGCTGGACCCAGGACGGAGCCCCGGGTGGGGAGGCCACCCTCTCAGGGGCCCCGGACGGGGCTCCTGAAGCCAGCCGAGCAAGGGGAGGCTCCCCGGGCACCACGGAACACCCATCCCGGGCCTTTGGCAGTGCAGCAGGCCGGGGGGACAGGGCCCTGGGCCCGAGCACCCGACCCGGGGCCCGGCGGGGCCCCTGGACCCAGCCGGGGCTCCCAGGCCCGGAAGCGCAGGGGAAGCCTACCCCGGGCCCTCCAGACCCCGTCCCAGGCACCCTGCCACGTGGCAGGACCCAGGACGGAGCCCCGGGTGGGGAGGACACCCTCACTGGGGCCCCTCAGGGGCCCTGGACGGAGCTCCTGAACCAAGCCGAGCAAGGGGAGGCTCCCCGGGCACCACAGAACTCCCTCCCAGGCCTTTGGCAGTGCGGCAGGCTGGGGGACGGGGCCCAGAGCCGGGGCAACCGACCCGGGCCCAGCCGGGCCCCTGGCCCCAGCTGGGAGCCCGGAGGTGCAGGGGACACCTCACAGGGCCCTCCCGGACCCCATCCAGGGCTTCCTGCCACACGGCAGGCCCAGCGACGGACCCGAGGCTGGGTCGGCATCCTGGCCCAGCCAGCTGCCGGCTGAGGACTGCTAGGCCGTGAGGGGTCCCAGAGTACCTTGTCCCTAGTAATCCGGAGGAAGGCTACCCCTCTTTCTGAGAACAAGTGCGCACCGCGAGGCTCAGGGGAGCCAAGGCGCGAAAGTACCCGACCTCCTGGAGCCCTCTCTGGGATCCGGGAGGCGAATGGCACCTCATCGGGACTTCCAGGGAAGTCCGGCCATCTGGTCGCCCCATAAGAAAGCATTGCGGGCGACCAGATGGCCGAGGGGAGAGGGGCGACCAGATGGCCGGGACTGAAAGGACTCCCCAACTGCCCTTCCCGAGGCCTTCGTGGTAGGGCTCCCGCCTGCCCAGGCTCCAGGGCTGCAGGGCTCCGGGGCTCCGGGGCTGCAGGGCTGCGGGCTGCAGGGCTCCAGGGACTGTAGGGCTCCAGGGCTCCTGGGCTGCAGAGCTCTGGGGCTCTGGGGCTGCAGGGACCCGGGGCTGCGGGGCTGTGGGGTTGCAGGGCCCGGGACCCATGGAGCCCGTTCCGGGTACTTTGCCACGCTGCAGGCCGGAGAAGGGAGCCCCAGACGCCTGGGAGGTGTTGCCCGGGAACACAGCCCATCTGGTCCCCGGCAGGGAACCACCAGGCCCAAGAGGGTGTCCGGGCATACCCTTGCCCCTAGTAATCCGGAGGAAAATTACCCCCCTTTCTTGTAATCCGTGCACTCGAGGTGACAGAGGGGACACAGGGCGCAAATGTGCCCGACCTCCTGGAGCCCTGCCTGGGATCCGGGAGGCGAATGGCACCTCATCGGGACTTCCAGGAAAGCCCGGCCATCTGGTCGCCCCATAGGAAAGTATTGGGCGCGACCAGATGGCCGAGGCGAGAGGGGCGACCAGATGGCCGGGACTGAAATGACGCCAATCTGCTTGTCCCGAGCCTCTGCGGGAGGGCTCCCGCCTGCCCTTGCAGGGCTCCGGAGCTGCAGTGCTCCGGGGCTCGGGGACTGAAGGGCTCCGGGGCCTGAAGGGCTCTGGGGGCTGTAGGGCTCCGGGGGGCTGCAGGGCTCCGGGGCTCCAGGGCTCGGGGGCTGCAGGGTTCCGGGGCTCCCGGGCTGCAGGGCTCCAGGGCTCGGGGACTGCAGAGCTCCGGGGCTGCAGGGCTCCGGGGCTCCAGGGCTCGGGGCCTGCAGGGCTCCGAGGCTGCAGGGCTCGGGGGCTCCAGGGCTCGGGGACTGCAGAGCTCCGGGGACTGCAGGGCTCCGGGGCTGCAGGGCTCTGGGGGCTGCAGGGCTCTGGGACTGCAGGGCTCCGGGGATGCAGGGCTGCAGGCCTCCAGGGCTCGGGGACTGCAGGGCTCCGGGGCTCCGGGGCTGCAGGGCTCTGGGGGCTGCAGGGCTCCGGGGCTCCAGGGCTCGGGGACTGCAGGGCTCCATGGCTGCAGGGCTCCCAGGCTCCAACCGACCCGGGGAGATCAGGGAGTCTGCCCAGGCACAAGGGACCCCTGTCCCGGGCACACGGACCCTCAGGACGTGCCCCCGTTTTCCACTTTTTTTTTCTCCAAAATTCTGCGTAGTGTGCGTAGTGGCACTACGCCCAGCCCTAGTTGATACCATTTATACTATTAATGGAATCTGCTTTTGTTGTTTCAGAGATTATTTGGGCCATGGTGTCAAGAGGCAGTTGGGCTCCTGCCCTCTTGTCAAAATGGTGATCCAGTGGGGATATCTTTGAACCGTTCTGGGCTTAAAGGACGTTATTAGTTGTGCTAAGTCCGTCCTCATGTAGCAAGATGTATTTGTCCATCACTGGATCGCAGCTGAAAGAAGGGGAATTAGGAGATAGAGAGGATGCTATTAGAGATTGATTGGATTTAACCATGTGTTGTAAAGACCTAATGTTATTGTCCAAATAGGCGATGCAATTAACGATGGATTCAGAAGGTCAACTTGAAGTTCCAATGTGTGTGATTGCCAGTTTAAAGCTTGGATTGCTGTTTGGAGATTTGTATTGATAATAATAAGGGAGCTAGTCCTTATTTTTGTCTTAGAATCAGAAGAGTTGGTGTTTCAAATGCGATTTCTCAGTTTTGTGGCAGTCATTGGGTTGGCAGGGGGAGATTGTGTGACAGCATCAAGAAGGTCACCTTCTGAGTTATCAAGAGCAAAGCTGTGTAATGGATTTGCCAGTCAGCTACACTAGGTACTTGATCCTTCAGGGTTGGTTGTGTCGGTCAAGAAGAAGGTAACTGACTGACAGATTTATTAGCAATATGTATGTAGCCTTGATGGACTTTTGCTTGGATTTCAAAAGCTTTCCCTGCCGGCCACCGGAATATGAGTTGGAGGCAGTCTCGCTTGTTGCACAAGTTGCACTGTCTGGTCGTTTTTCTCTTAAAATGTAGTGATAGGAAAATAAAATCTGCTACCGTAGTAGGAGCTAGATGTTTGTCTATCTCTTTATGGGAAAGGGTATTGGCAGAGTCAAGCTGCTTTTAGAGTAGATCATTTTTTGAAAGTCTTTGCCACTTGCATTGTAGGGATTTAGTGGGTATGGAGGATTTACGCTGTCACTGCATTTTCTTAATGCAGACACTAGATATGTTAATTTCTTTCTTGAAGGCCAGTCTGCAATGAAGATACCAGAAGAATTCATGAAGTGTATAGATTTTAATTACCATTGATTTTGGCTATCTTTGGCATACTCCAAAGATGTAAAAACGACCTTGTCTGGGAGGAGTCAATTGCTCAACTTTTTTTAAAAAAAAAGTTGTCATTGAATAGTGAGTTCGTAGAAAAGATTATAAACACAAAAACTGAAGGGAAATCAGATTCAACATAAATATTTACACCAACTTACCTCCTCCCTCCGTAAAAGAGAATCAGCACTGCCACTTCCACCAAGCTAACACCTGAAAGAGCACAAGGGAATGCTGATGAATCACAGTTGATTGCTTCCTTTAGAACCGACCATCCTTTTTCAAGAATCTTGCCTCTCTGCAGTTTAGCTTTAGATGTCCTCTCATTCCCTTCACCATATAGACTCTACATCCAGAAAAATGAAAACAAAGTTGATAGGTTTTACTTTTATATGGTGCATGCACAAAGATACTCCAAATCTGCCAAAATTGAGATAGTTCAAACTTTTATCGCGTCACTGTAATACATGTTAAAGGCCATCAGCAGTAGTTCGGTTCAATGGCTTCAGACAAACATGAGCATCCATGGTCTCAGGCAGAAATACGCATCTCCTGCCTAAGCAGTAATTCACATTAATGACATCAGTCAGGGATAACCCTCAATGGCTCAAGGTAATAAAGAACCTCAATGGCACCAGGCGAGTGGGACCAGTCTGTAGTGGAACCAATGTTGAGTTGGCCTGTCGGGCAGTCTGGCACTGCCAGATTGGCCAGCTTGAAAGGGTCAATGTGTATGCCATTTCTCTAGTCCCATGGCCCATGACATTACCGAAAAAGCCCACACACTTACCATTTCAAACTGGGACTTCTGGCAGGCCAGACCAACCCTGAATGGCATGCCTGCCTGCTGAGCACCGTTGATTGGCCAGGCCTGCTCTTCAGCGCAAGCATGCAGGCTGAAGACAAGCACTGGCAGTGTTGTGTGAGACTCGCACACTGCTACCAGCATGGAGAGTCAGGAAAGTGGCCGGGCAGTGCAGTGAAATTCTACCCCTGACTCTGGGCCAGCTTCTGCTACTTCAGCAGTGCCTGGGCTAGAGAAAGGTGTCAGTTGGTATTAGTTGATAACTGGCTGCCTGCCAACAGGTACCCAACAGACAGGGGGTGTCCAATAAGCCTGAAGCTAGCCAGAAACTCGCAGTCTCAGTTCCCTCTGACAGTGTGCCCAGAGGAGAATACAACAGGGCACTGCGACAATGTAGTGCCCGGCGCTGCGCTTGTGAATGGACTCTCACCCACACCACATTCTAATCCAGCTCCTGTTTGCATCTGGGATGAACACCTTTGTCCTAGTGTGCTCACACTGTAAACCATGGGCGTAGCGATCTGTGGTGCAGCTGGTGCAGTGCTTCCGTGGGCCATTGGCTCTAAGCCCCCTCTCATGCATATGATCTACTTTACTTAACACGACCTTTCAATTTTTAGGTCGAGCCTGTAACGGCGTTTACACTGCGTACACTCTCCCTTGCGAGGCACTATTGTTTACAATAAAGGAATTAGAGCATACCCATTGCTTATTATTTGTTGGCTTCAGTGTCACTCTTCTGTGCATCCTCTTAATCACAGACCAAGTGTCACTTTCGTTCCTTTCTGTAGAGCATGGACCAAGCACAGATTGATTCAACTTAATTAGGAACCATCTGCTGCTCGAGCTGTGATTTCTTTTTCCTCCTCCCAATGCCCCTGTCTGGTGCACCTCCCTCCTCCCCTCCCTCATTTTGTTTTCTCCATTCCTCCTCCTCCCGCTGTCCATTATTGCTTCTCTGTACCCCTCCCCCCTCATGTTATGTTCCCGACCGCCCCCCCCCTGCTTTTTCTTTAATATAGGGCAAAGCAGCGTGGGCTGCTGTACACATGGCTTAAGTGCACAATGCTGGCTGCATCATAACATTATCTTTTTCTTGACTTTAAGCCATGTTTCACAGCAGCTTGTGCTGTTGTGCAACAGGGCTTAAAACATTGACAAAGCCAATAGATTTTGCATAATCAAGACTTATTTGCTTTGCCAATGCTTGTTTTTACAAGTGCCTTACTGCGGTCCCTGGGTCCTGGATCTGTGCATATGCTACCCATGTTGAAAAGAGGCGGGTGTTTTGGGCTGGGTGGTGAAGCAAAGAAAATGTTGATTCTAGAAAAGACACAAGGAAAAAGAAGAAATGAAAGACAGAAAAATGAAAAGGAAGAAAATGCGTATGAAGGGAAATTAGAAAAATTATGCAGAACAAATATACTAGAAAGACAGAAGGGGAGATGGAGGAAGGGTACAATAGAGGAGAAAGAAATGGAGAAGTAGAGAAAGAAAAGGAAGGAAGTAACGCCAAGGGCAGAGAGAAATGGAGAAATACGAATTCTGAGGTGAGGGAGAGGAGAGGATAAGGGAGAAATGTAGAGCTGGCAGCCTCGTGCTATGTAGAGTCCAGCATTAAATCACCACACTGCCTTTCCACAATAAAACGCATGCTCTTCACAGGTGCAGAATGTGCACAAGCTGCAGAAATGTCACCAAACCACAAGTGTCACAGTGCATAGCATATTGTTGCAAATGGAGCGAATACAAACTGATGTTAAAATTAGAAACACGTGTATTTATTCAATTAAATATGCCTTATTGACATGTTTGCTTTCTTAAAATAGAGCCAGCATTGGCGGTCTATATTTACCCAGGGCTATTTTCTGCTGGTACAACGTGTTTGTCCTTGGTGGTCTCAAGATGTGATTGTAGCTGTTTCATCAGTGAAAAGCTGGAAATCAGGACAGAACAAACTACAGATAAGTGAAGAGAGAGGGGCGGATGAAGTGTGAAGCCTCTGGATTGGCTACACAGGTGCCAGCAGCCTTTCCCTTGTGTGCCAGTGTGATAAGACTAGTGCCAGGCGGCGGCCTGTCAATCTATTGTGCAGTTCTCCTGCTGCCAGAACACACATCCCCAGCACGTACAGCTCACCTGAAGTAATCACTCAGAGAGTACTGAGTGGTTTCCCAGTATTGTAGTGACGAGAGGGTACATTTAACAAGCATTTGCAATGCAATAGATCTCGCATTAGGAAAGTTTGAGCTATTGGTATTGTAAATGACACATTTTTTATTTATGTGTTGGTTTTGAAAATAGCAAAATTAATAGCTTTGTCATTTACAATGCCAATAGTTATAACTTTTGCAAATGTGACACCTATAGCATTTGTAATGCAATATGTGTTGTATTTACGTGACTTAGATGTATTGATATTACAAACAACAATGGCTTTTAATTTTTTTAAATAATTAATACTTAAATAAAAGTTATTGTAATTTAAATGGCAATAGCTTAAACTTTTGTAAATAACTTTTGTGAAGATTATGTTCAGTGTATTTTATTGTGACGAAAATCCAAGAACAGAAGTGAAATATTAACATCTTTTTGTGACATTTGTAATAAAGCTTGAAACATTGAGAGAACATATTTGAACAAATTGTTGAATGGTTGCATAGATTGATGCTGTGGTGGCGCTGAGTGATGTTGTGGTGGCGACGAGTGATGCTGTGACGTTCAGTGATGCTGTGGTAGCGCAGAGTGATGTTGTGGTGCCCCTGAGTGATGCAGTGGTCGTGCTGAGTGATGCTGTGGTGATACGATAGATAGAGTGAGTGGAGAGATAGATAGAGTGAGGGCGATAGATAGATAGAGGGAAGGCGATAGATAGAGGGAGGGCGATAGATAGAGGGAGGGCGAATGATAGATAGGGAGAGGGCGATAGATAGATAGAGTGAGGAAGATAGATAGATAGATAGATAGATAGATAGATAGATAGATAGATAGATAGATAGATAGATAGATAGATAGATAGATAGATAGATAGATAGATAGATAGATAGATAGATAGATAGATAGATAGATAGATAGATAGATAGATAGATAGATAGAGTGAGTGAGGGCAACAGATAGATAGATATATAGATATATAGATAGATAGATAGATAGATAGATAGATAGATAGATAGATAGATAGATAGATAGATAGATAGATAGATAGATAGATAGACAAACTGAGGGTGATAGATAGATAGAGTGAGGGCGATAGATAGATAGATAGATAGATAGATAGATAGATAGATAGATAGATAGATAGATAGATAGATAGATAGATAGATAGATAGATAGATAGATAGATAGATAGATAGATAGATAGATAGATAGATAGAGTGAGTGAGGGCAACAGATAGATAGATAGATAGATAGATAGATAGATAGATAGATAGATAGATAGATAGATAGATAGATAGATAGATAGATAGACAAACTGAGGGTGATAGATAGATAGAGTGAGGGCGATAGATAGATAGATAGATAGATAGATAGATAGATAGATAGATAGATAGATAGATAGATAGATAGATAGATAGATAGATAGATAGATAGATAGATAGATAGATAGATAGATAGATAGATAGATAGATAGATAGATAGATAGATAGATAGATAGAGTGAGGGCAATAGATAGATAGATAGATAGATAGAGTGAGTGCGATAGATAGAGTGAGGGCGATAGATAGAGAGATAGAGTGAGGGCGACAGATAGATAGATATAGTGAGGGCGATAGATAGAGTGAAGGCAATAGATAGATAGATAGATAGATAGATAGATAGATAGATAGATAGATAGATAGATAGATAGATAGATAGATAGAGTGAGGGCGATAGATAAAGTGAGGACGATAGATAGATAGATAGATAGATAGATAGATAGATAGATAGATAGATAGATAGATAGATAGATAGATAGATAGATAGATAGATAGATAGATAGATAGATAGATAGATAGATAGATAGATAGATAGATAGATAGATAGATAGATAGATAGATAGATAGATAGAGTGAGGGCGATAGATAGAGTGAAGGCAATAGATAGATAGATAGATAGATAGATAGATAGATAGATAGATAGATAGATAGATAGATAGATAGATAGATAGATAGATAGATAGATAGATAGATAGATAGATAGATAGATAGATAGATAGATAGATAGATAGATAGATAGATAGATAGATAGATAGATAGATAGATAGATAGATAGATAGAGTGAGGGCGATAGATAGATAGATAGATAGATAGATAGATAGATAGATAGATAGATAGATAGATAGATAGATTGTTATGCTAACCTATGCTATGCTATGTTTTGTTTTGCTATGCTATGTTTTGTTATGCGATGTTTCGATGTGTTTTGTTATGCTATGCTATGTTTCATTATGCTATGTTTCGATGTTTTGTTATGCTATGCTTTACTTTATTTTGTTATGCTATGCTATGTTTTATTATGCTATGTTGTGTTGTGTTTTCTTATGATATGTCATGCTATGCTTTGTTTTGTTATGCTACGTTTTGTTTTGGTATGCTATGTTTTGTTGTGATATGTTTTGTTATGCTATGCTTTGTTTTGCTATGCTATGTTATGCTATGCTATGTTTTGTTGGGCTATGCTACTCTCTGTTTTGTTGCGATATGCTATTCTTTGTTACGCTATGCTATGTTTTGTTATGCTATGTTTTGTTGTGTTTTGTTATATGTCATGCTAAGCTTTGTTTTGTTATGCTATGCTATGTTTTGTTTTGTTTTGCTATGTTTTGTTGTGTTTTGTTATGCTATGCTATGTTTTGTTTTGTTATGCTGTTTTGTTGTGTTTTGTTATGCTATGCTATGTTTTTTTGTTATGCTGTGCTTTGTTATGCTATGCTATGTTTTGTTTTGCTATTCTATATTTTGTTGTGTTATGCTATGCGTTGCTTTATTTTGTTATGTTATGCAATGTTGTATTATGCTATGCTATGTTTTGTTATGCTATGCTATGTTTTATGTTATGCTATGTTTTATTTTGTTATGCTATGCTATGTTTTGTGTTTTGCAATGTTTTGTTATGCTGTTTTGTTCTGTTGTGTTATGCTATGCTATGTTTTGTTATGCTAGTTTTTGTGTGTTATGCTAGATAGATAGATAGATAGATAGATAGATAGATAGATAGATAGATAGATAGATAGATAGATAGATAGATAGATAGATAGATAGATAGAGTGAGGGCAATAGATAGATAGATAGATAGAGTGAGTGCGATAGATAGAGTGAGGGCGATAGATAGAGAGATAGAGTGAGGGCGACAGATAGATAGATATAGTGAGGGCGATAGATAGAGTGAAGGCAATAGATAGATAGATAGATAGATAGATAGATAGATAGATAGATAGATAGATAGATAGATAGATAGATAGATAGATAGATAGATAGATAGATAGATAGATAGATAGATAGATAGATAGATAGAGTGAGTGAGGGCAACAGATAGATAGATATATAGATAGATAGATAGATAGATAGATAGATAGATAGATAGATAGATAGATAGATAGATAGATAGATAGATAGATAGATAGATAGATAGATAGACAAACTGAGGGTGATAGATAGATAGAGTGAGGGCGATAGATAGATAGATAGATAGATAGATAGATAGATAGATAGATAGATAGATAGATAGATAGATAGATAGATAGATAGATAGATAGATAGATAGATAGATAGACAAACTGAGGGTGATAGATAGATAGAGTGAGGGCGATAGATAGATAGATAGATAGATAGATAGATAGATAGATAGATAGATAGATAGATAGATAGATAGATAGATAGATAGATAGATAGATAGATAGATAGATAGATAGATAGATAGATAGATAGATAGATAGAGTGAGGGCAATAGATAGATAGATAGATAGATAGAGTGAGTGCGATAGATAGAGTGAGGGCGATAGATAGAGAGATAGAGTGAGGGCGACAGATAGATAGATATAGTGAGGGCGATAGATAGAGTGAAGGCAATAGATAGATAGATAGATAGATAGATAGATAGATAGATAGATAGATAGATAGATAGATAGATAGATAGATAGATAGATAGATAGATAGATAGATAGATAGATAGAGTGAGGGCGATAGATAAAGTGAGGACGATAGATAGATAGATAGATAGATAGATAGATAGATAGATAGATAGATAGATAGATAGATAGATAGATAGATAGATAGATAGATAGATAGATAGATAGATAGATAGATAGATAGATAGATAGATAGATAGATAGATAGATAGATAGATAGATAGATAGATAGATAGATAGATAGATAGATAGATAGATAGAGTGAGGGCGATAGATAGAGTGAAGGCAATAGATAGATAGATAGATAGATAGATAGATAGATAGATAGATAGATAGATAGATAGATAGATAGATAGATAGATAGATAGATAGATAGATAGATAGATAGATAGATAGATAGATAGAGTGAGGGCGATAGATAGATAGATAGATAGATAGATAGATAGATAGATAGATAGATAGATAGATAGATAGATAGATAGATAGATAGATAGATAGATTGTTATGCTAACCTATGCTATGCTATGTTTTGTTTTGCTATGCTATGTTTTGTTATGCGATGTTTCGATGTGTTTTGTTATGCTATGCTATGTTTCATTATGCTATGTTTCGATGTTTTGTTATGCTATGCTTTACTTTATTTTGTTATGCTATGCTATGTTTTATTATGCTATGTTGTGTTGTGTTTTCTTATGATATGTCATGCTATGCTTTGTTTTGTTATGCTACGTTTTGTTTTGGTATGCTATGTTTTGTTGTGATATGTTTTGTTATGCTATGCTTTGTTTTGCTATGCTATGTTATGCTATGCTATGTTTTGTTGGGCTATGCTACTCTCTGTTTTGTTGCGATATGCTATTCTTTGTTACGCTATGCTATGTTTTGTTATGCTATGTTTTGTTGTGTTTTGTTATATGTCATGCTAAGCTTTGTTTTGTTATGCTATGCTATGTTTTGTTTTGTTTTGCTATGTTTTGTTGTGTTTTGTTATGCTATGCTATGTTTTGTTTTGTTATGCTGTTTTGTTGTGTTTTGTTATGCTATGCTATGTTTTTTTGTTATGCTGTGCTTTGTTATGCTATGCTATGTTTTGTTTTGCTATTCTATATTTTGTTGTGTTATGCTATGCGTTGCTTTATTTTGTTATGTTATGCAATGTTGTATTATGCTATGCTATGTTTTGTTATGCTATGCTATGTGTTATGTTATGCTATGTTTTATTTTGTTATGCTATGCTATGTTTTGTGTTTTGCAATGTTTTGTTATGCTGTTTTGTTCTGTTGTGTTATGCTATGCTATGTTTTGTTATGCTAGTTTTTGTGTGTTATGCTAGATAGATAGATAGATAGATAGATAGATAGATAGATAGATAGATAGATAGATAGATAGATAGATAGATAGATAGATAGATAGATAGATAGAGTGAGGGCAATAGATAGATAGATAGATAGAGTGAGTGCGATAGATAGAGTGAGGGCGATAGATAGAGAGATAGAGTGAGGGCGACAGATAGATAGATATAGTGAGGGCGATAGATAGAGTGAAGGCAATAGATAGATAGATAGATAGATAGATAGATAGATAGATAGATAGATAGATAGATAGATAGATAGATAGATAGATAGATAGATAGATAGATAGATAGATAGATAGATAGATAGAGTGAGTGAGGGCAACAGATAGATAGATATATAGATAGATAGATAGATAGATAGATAGATAGATAGATAGATAGATAGATAGATAGATAGATAGACAAACTGAGGGTGATAGATAGATAGAGTGAGGGCGATAGATAGATAGATAGATAGATAGATAGATAGATAGATAGATAGATAGATAGATAGATAGATAGATAGATAGATAGATAGATAGATAGATAGATAGATAGATAGATAGATAGATAGATAGATAGATAGATAGATAGATAGATAGATAGATAGATAGATAGATAGAGTGAGTGAGGGCAACAGATAGATAGATATATAGATAGATAGATAGATAGATAGATAGATAGATAGATAGATAGATAGATAGATAGATAGATAGATAGATAGATAGATAGATAGATAGACAAACTGAGGGTGATAGATAGATAGAGTGAGGGCGATAGATAGATAGATAGATAGATAGATAGATAGATAGATAGATAGATAGATAGATAGATAGATAGATAGATAGATAGATAGATAGATAGATAGATAGATAGATAGATAGATAGATAGATAGATAGATAGATAGATAGATAGATAGATAGATAGAGTGAGGGCAATAGATAGATAGATAGATAGAGTGAGTGCGATAGATAGAGTGAGGGCGATAGATAGAGAGATAGAGTGAGGGCGACAGATAGATAGATATAGTGAGGGCGATAGATAGAGTGAAGGCAATAGATAGATAGATAGATAGATAGATAGATAGATAGATAGATAGATAGATAGATAGATAGATAGATAGATAGATAGATAGATAGATAGATAGATAGATAGATAGAGTGAGGGCGATAGATAAAGTGAGGACGATAGATAGATAGATAGATAGATAGATAGATAGATAGATAGATAGATAGATAGATAGATAGATAGATAGATAGATAGATAGATAGATAGATAGATAGATAGATAGATAGATAGATAGATAGATAGATAGATAGATAGATAGATAGATAGATAGATAGATAGATAGATAGATAGATAGATAGAGTGAGGGCGATAGATAGAGTGAAGGCAATAGATAGATAGATAGATAGATAGATAGATAGATAGATAGATAGATAGATAGATAGATAGATAGATAGATAGATAGATAGATAGATAGATAGATAGATAGAGTGAGGGCGATAGATAGATAGATAGATAGATAGATAGATAGATAGATAGATAGATAGATAGATAGATAGATAGATAGATTGTTATGCTAACCTATGCTATGCTATGTTTTGTTTTGCTATGCTATGTTTTGTTATGCGATGTTTCGATGTGTTTTGTTATGCTATGCTATGTTTCATTATGCTATGTTTCGATGTTTTGTTATGCTATGCTTTACTTTATTTTGTTATGCTATGCTATGTTTTATTATGCTATGTTGTGTTGTGTTTTCTTATGATATGTCATGCTATGCTTTGTTTTGTTATGCTACGTTTTGTTTTGGTATGCTATGTTTTGTTGTGATATGTTTTGTTATGCTATGCTTTGTTTTGCTATGCTATGTTATGCTATGCTATGTTTTGTTGGGCTATGCTACTCTCTGTTTTGTTGCGATATGCTATTCTTTGTTACGCTATGCTATGTTTTGTTATGCTATGTTTTGTTGTGTTTTGTTATATGTCATGCTAAGCTTTGTTTTGTTATGCTATGCTATGTTTTGTTTTGTTTTGCTATGTTTTGTTGTGTTTTGTTATGCTATGCTATGTTTTGTTTTGTTATGCTGTTTTGTTGTGTTTTGTTATGCTATGCTATGTTTTTTTGGTATGCTGTGCTTTGTTATGCTATGCTATGTTTTGTTTTGCTATTCTATATTTTGTTGTGTTATGCTATGCGTTGCTTTATTTTGTTATGTTATGCAATGTTGTATTATGCTATGCTATGTTTTGTTATGCTATGCTATGTTTTATGTTATGCTATGTTTTATTTTGTTATGCTATGCTATGTTTTGTGTTTTGCAATGTTTTGTTATGCTGTTTTGTTCTGTTGTGTTATGCTATGCTATGTTTTGTTATGCTAGTTTTTGTGTGTTATGCTATGCTTTGCTTAATTTTTTTATGCTATGTTTTGTTATTCTATGCTATGCTATGTTTTGTTGTGTTTTTTTATGATATGCCATGATATGCTTTGTTTTGTTATGCTTGGTTTTGTTTTGTTATGCTATGTTTTGTTGTGTTTTTTTATGCTATGCTTTGTTTTGCTATGCTATGTTATGCTATGCTATGTTTTGTCATGCTATGTTTTGTTGTATTTTGTTAGGCTAGGCTACGCTCTGTTTTGTTGCGATATGCTATTCTTTGTTACGCTATGCTATGTTTTGTTATGCTATGTTTTGTTGTGTTTTGTTATATGTCATGCTAAGCTTTGTTTTGTTATGCTATGCTATGTTTTGTTTTGTTATGCTATGTTTTGTTTTGTTTTGTTATGCTATGCTATGTTTTGTTTTGTTATGCTATGTTTTGTTGTGTTTGGTTATGCTATGCTATGCTATGTTTTGTTATGCTGTGCTATGTTGTGTTTTGTTCTGCTATGCTATGTTTTATGTTATGCTATGTTTTGTTTTGTTATGCTATGCTATGTTTTGTGTTTTGCTATGTTTTGCTATTGTGTTTTGTTGTGTTTTGTTATGCTATGCTATGTTTTGTTATGCTATGTTTTTTTGTGTTATACTATGCTTTGATTTATTTTTTATGCTATGTTATGCTATGCTATGCTATGTTTTGTTGTGTTTTGTTATGATATGCCATGCTATGCTTTGTTTTGTCATGCTAGGTTTTGTTTTGTTATGCTATGTTTTGTTGTGTTTTGTTATGCTATGCTTTGTTTTGCTATGCTATGTTATGCTATGCTATGTTTTGTCGTGCTATGTTTTGTTGTATTTTGTTAGGCAAGACTACGCTCTGTTTTGTTGCGATTTGCTATGCTATGCTTTTTATGCTATGTTTTGTTATGCTATGTTTTGTTGTGTTTTGTTATGATATGCCATGCTGTGCTTTGTTTTGTTATGCTATGCTATGTTTTGTTTTGCTATGTTTTGTTGTGTTGTGTTATGATATGCTATGTTTTTTATGCTGTGCTTTGTTTTGCTATGCTATGCTTTGTTTTGCTGGCTATGTTATGCTAGGCTATGTTTTGTTGTGTTTTTTATGCTATGCTCTGTTTTGTTGTGTTTTGCTATGCTATGCTTTGTTATTCTATGCTTTGTTTAGTTATGCTATGTTTTGTTGTGTTTTGTTAAGCTATGCTTTTTTATGCTATGTTTTTTACTGTTATGCTATATTTTGTTATGCTATGCTATGCTTTGTTTTGTTATGCTAAGCTGTTATGCTATGTTTTGTTATGCTATGATGTTTTGTTGTGTTTTCATTGCTATGCTATGTTTTGTTACACGTTGCTTTGTTTTGTTATGCTATGCTATGTTTTGTGATGCTATGCTATGTTTTGTTGTGTTTTGTTATGCTATGCTTTGTTTTGTTATGCAACGTTTTGTTATGCTATGCTATGTTTTGCAATGTTTTGTTATGCTGTTTTGTTGTGTTTTGTTATGCTATGCTATGTTTTGTTATGCTAGTTTTTTGTGTTATGCTATGCTTTGCTTAATTTTTTTATGCTATGTTTTGTTATTCTATGCTATGCTATGTTTTGTTGTGTTTTGTTATGATATGCCATGATATGCTTTGTTTTGTTATGCTAAGCTGTTATGCTATGTTTTGTTATGCTATGATGTTTTGTTGTGTTTGATTGCTATGCTATGTTTTGTTACACGTTGCTTTGTTTTGTTATGCTATGCTATGTTTTGTGATGCTATGCTATGTTTTGTTGTGTTTTGTTATGCTATGCTTTGTTTTGTTATGCGACGTTTTGTTATGCTATGCTAAGTTTTGTTTTGCTATGCTATGTTTTGCTATCCTGGTGTGTGGTTGAGTGTGTGTGTGGTTGTGTGTGTGAGGTTGTGTGTGTGTGGTTGAGTGTGTGGGGTTGTGTGTGGGGGGGTTGTGTGTGTGTGGGTGTGTGTGTGGGTGTGGGTGTTGGTGTGTGTGTGTATGTCTGTGTGGTTGTGTGTGTGTGGGTGTGTGGTTGTGTGTGTGTGTGGGGGGTTGTGTGTGGGGGGTTTGTGTGTGTGTGGGGAGGTTGTGTGTGTGTGGGGGGATGGGGGTTGTGTGTATGTGTGGTGTGAGGTTGTGTGTGTGGGGGGTTGTGGTTGTGTGAGGGGAGTTGTGTGGTGTGGGGTTGTTTGTGTGGGGTTGTGTGTGGAGTTGTGTGGTTGTGTGTGTGGGGTTGTGTGTGTCTGTGGGTTTATGGGGTTGAGTGTGTGGGGTTGTGTGGTTGTGGGTTGTGTGTGTGGGGGGGTTGTGTGCGTGTGTGGGGTTGTGTGTGTGTGTGGGAGGTTGTATGTGTGGGGGGTTGTATGTGTGGGGGGTTGTGTGTGTCCACAATGGACAGTAATGAAAATGATCCAACAACAAAACACAGCTGGGTTTCCGCTAACATGGCCCCATAAAATAAATAAAAACTTCAGAAGTGAAGCGCTCTGCGTATCTCATGGGACTGGGCACTAAGAGTGCTAGACAAACAAAGTGAGAAAAAATAAAGCACACAGGAAATCTACGGCAACACAAGCAGTTGGGAAGGCAAACAAAAAACAAGCAACAATGACAGGGCTACAATAGGGGAGAGACAGGGCAAGTAACAAAATGGCAGGAGAATGGGGTAAGCAGCAGCGCAGGAGGGTGTGAGGATGAAAACCGCAACGAGAAAGTGAAACCGAGGGGAGGAGATTTTGAGCCCAAGCTAAACAAAACAGATTAGAGGGGGAAGCAAATGGTGAGCATTTTGCGGCCGGTTTGATGTTCTCAGCGGCCGCGCGGCTCACTGAGAACATCAAAGCGGCCGCAAAATTGCTCTCAAAGCTGCAGGCGGACAAATGGAGCGCGCGCCCGGCGCACATGCGCGGTGCCCGATCGGCCTGCAGACTTTGGGAGCATTTTTAAAAGTCCCTTACTAAACTCTTGCAGATCAACGCATGCGCGTTAGATCAGCGAGACCTAAAAAGGGGTGAAAGGTAGGAAGTAGGGGGTGTCCTCTTCATCTTCTGCCAAGTCTTACAACTTAACTTACTAGGCATCTCATTTCACTTCCCCTTCCTGGAAATTCACTTCCCATGTGCAAAGTCCATTCTTATTGTGTTAGTGGCCAAGAAAACACACATGCTCACTTGCGCGCGCGCACACACACATTGTCTTTTATGCTCCTCGAATTTGTATTAATCTATTGACCTCTCACCACCATCTAATAACAACTGGCCTGGACTACCAGAAAACAGTCATGCCCCCAGCATCAGACTGGGGTTGCTGGAGCGGCTTTTACCATAAGAAAGCCCACCTTCACTTTTGCACAGGTGGCAACTCAACCACCAAATAGTTTCTCCCCTGTAAAGAACGGAGCCAATCCCCCAGCACAGAGAGCACTTGTTCCTTGCATTGTTCCTGCACCAGGCCCCTGGACTCACTTTTGCACCAAAGTTAATTCCATTATAGCAAGTGTCCTAGCAAGATCTATGCCTTGTAGATTGCCACAACCCAGGTCGCATGTTTGCAGCAGCAAATACTTCTCTGCAGGTTCACACCAGTGCACCTCTGGACATCAACAATATCCTGCAACCCTTCAAATAATTCTGTCTTTTGAATGGCATTTGCAATTTAGTGGATATAAGCCTAACTGTTTCCCAGTGATCCTAATCATTTATGGACTATTCATTTGTTGGAACATGTGCCCTAATCCGGATACCTGATTTGCAGGAGAAATACGGCAATTAATGCTAACATAGCGAACTGTTGTTGATTGCATATATCTTTGTACATCTGCGGCTTATTCTCTTGTCATTTTCTTTTCTCTTATTATGTACAACTAATGGGAAAAAAACTATCAAGTTCCTTCTGTAAGAACCTCTGCTTTGTCATGTAAACTCCAATAAGAAACGCAATAAAAGATATTCAAACAAAAAAAAATGAATGGCATTTGCAAAGTGAAGGTAACAAGGTCTCTCAAAAGTGCTGCTGTGAACGTTAAGTCTAACTTCACACCAACTTCAGGTCATCCAAGAGACGCAGAGACATAGAGGTCTGTGGCATTCATCTAAACATTTGAAAACAGCAACCTGCCAAACCATTTTGGCCCCGCTTTCAATTTGGATGGAGTTGGTGGGATACTGCTCCACCAGTGATAACTGCCCGGTGTTCATGCACCTGGATTTTGCACAAAGGCTGTCCATAAAATTGCTTTAGACGCAGCTAGGACAGTCTGGCATGGTCCCTGTCCCTTGACCAGCTTTGCCCTCCAGCATGTGGGTTGGGGGTTACTCTCCCCTCCATTAGATCGCCTCCTCTCGAATCGTCACCATGTCCACCACCCATCCACTCCACAAAGCACTTGCTGCCTTTTCCCAACCTGCGCGAAGCTGGTTGGAAATGGGACCATTAATCCACACAGAAAAGTGAATACCATGCAGAATGTCACCAAGAAAAACATGAGTCTAAGTGGTTTTCCCCATCGTCTATCTGCACAGCAAGCAACATCACTTGTTTCCAGCCAAACCCATCTTTAAAATAAGAAGCCAAACAAGAGCACTTCAAGACTCATTATCCATCTGCACATGAAGTGATATCACAGCATTTCCTGTCATCCATCTGCACAGGAAGTGACATCCCTTCCTGCCTTCTCCCTACTTCACTAACCCCTTCATGGCGTCCCATTGCCCAGGCGTCCCCCACTAAGGGCTGACAGACAAAGCTACACCTGCTTTGGCCAAGGCAGGGTCAGGAAGGGACTTAGGCCAGAAACCCTGCTTCAGTGAAACCTACAAGGTACGCTATAAATAACCATGTGCCTTCCGTTGCACCCCATACTTCAAATCCCCACGATCATATCCAGATGTAGGCAACCCAGACACTCACACCGCATTTGCGCATCACAAAGACCCAACCTCAAATACACCCAACTAACTACCATACACCCTCCAACTACATAACACGCATTCCAACCCATGCTCATTAATCCTTGCTCTGCAATCCAAGCACCAGACAATGCAGACCTCATCACCTATCACAAGCTTGACACCTGCTTCATCACAGAACCATAAGTCACTTCACTTCTTCACACATCCTTGACATCCTTCTTACTTCAGACTACAGAATCCAGCATGTGGCCAACGTACATAAGCAGGGAGGAAGCCTTACTTTCAATTATATGTCCTCCTGTGGCTGAATACCGGGCAAGTAAGTAACAACTCAACTCTCTGAAGCTGCTGACATGCCAGTGCCCTCTCTCTGCAACTCAGACTGCCACATTCCATCTCATCTACAGGGCTCACAGGATAGAAAAATAACTTTATTGATGAATTCTCAGATTTCATCACCATCTTGTCAGTATGATATGCCAATACACCTTCAACTTCTATCTCTCCCATACAGTTAGGATAAGCTCCAACTGGTTGAGAACTTACTTTGTGTGCTTGATAGTGCCAAGAGGGTACTATTCCCCATTTCTCCTAAAGTGTTTGTAAACTGTTTGTCTTTGTGTCAACTTGTGTTCTTTAGGTAAGCAGACAAGAGTAATTGATTTATTTTTGGTTATTTTGCTATCTGACTGAGTTCCTGCACCAGGTGCAAACGGGCTTTCGGCCCGGGAACAGCACTGAGATTGCCAGCTTTGGAGGATTAAAAAAAAATATTAGACCAAGGAGGGGCAGCTGCGCTCATTCTTTGGGACTTGAACGCAGAGTCCAATACTGTCTCTCATATCATCCTTCGACATAGACTGGAGGCAGTAGGTATTACTGGAAAGGCACTAAGGTGGCTATCCTCGTTTATGGGCAATAGAAGCTTCCAGGTTAGGGAAGGGCCCTGTCTGTCAGGGGTACATCAGCCCAGATGTGGAGTGCTTCAGGGCTCGTCGCTGAGCCCCACTCTTTTACATGTCTATATTAGCCGTTTAGCAGACATTATCTGTTCATCAGACCTTACCATGGTGTCATACACTGATGACACCCAAATCGTCATCCCGATACCAGCCTAACATCAGTGACTCTGTACATCAGCCTGGAGAAGGTGAACAACTGGATGACAACTAGCTGCCTGAAATTGAATGGCATAAAAACTGAGGTTATGGTTGTGGGAAACAATTCAGCACTGTGGGACCACATTCTATGGCCTGTGTGCCTGGGTGACAGTCTGTTCCCCAAAACGGAAGTAAAGAGCTTGGGGTTACTAATGGATATAGATCTTATCCTGGCTGTGCAGGCAACGAAAGTGGCTAGGACATGTTTTGGCCTTAGAAAAACAATTAAATGACTCATGGATACTCGGAGAATAGTTTGTCAAGGTCTTGTACTTCCATGCTTAGACTATGGTGACTCTTTCTATTAAGGCAGCCCTGCCTATGTAATTCATAAGCTGCAAGTCATCCAAAGTGCCGCCGCCTGAATATTGCAGAGTCTACCAAAAACACAGTCTATGCGTCCGGCAGGCCACCATTGGCTGTCAGTGAGAAAAATAATTGAATTTAAGACCTTCTGCATTGAACACAAGGTAAAATATGCACATGGATCACACATTCTAAGTCACCTTGTTAGAGTATACAATAATATAAGAGAGCTTAGCTATAAAAATTGCTCCCCACTGGCCATTCCCAGAATTAAAAGAGCGAGAGGGGGAGGCTGATCATTTGGTTATCTAGTGTCCAAGCTATGGAACTCCCTGCCTAGTCACCTCAGGTCCAAAAGTAATTTGTTACATTTTAGTAAGCAACTGAAGGCGCACCTCTTTCCCATAAGCAATGCACTTCATCCTCATTGTTCCTGTTAGCATTGGGAAGCACATCTCTGGATAGCAATGCACTCTACAAACTCTGTAACAAAACAGAACATATGCGGAGCTGTGCACAGTGAAGGGAGCATCGTTGCAGGGCGCCGCGAGCTGCGGCATCAAGTGTCGCACTGGGATTGAATGTTTCAGTCGCTGACTATTGTGTATTATGATATGCTAGGAACTGACGACTATTTCAATTTTTCAATTTGAGATTTACAATTTTGTGTTTACTTCTTGTGAGTTGCGAAAATTACATTCTTTAAGAAAATATGATCTATGTTAAAAAAAAATGAGCACCTGTATGTGAGGAGGCTCCTCCAGATGGCACACCTGTATATGCTATAACCACTAATGTCAGGTTACACATATGTATTTGGATCAAACAATGGAATAAGATCACAGTTAAAGATGGGTGCTCGCAATTTCCAACACATGGCACATTAAATATAGGAAAGATTTCGAATTTGAGACAAGTGATTTATGATGTGAACCTTAAACAAAGACCTGCCCGATTTGAAGAGTTGAATTCATAGGAAAATGCCACGCAAGAAAGAGAAATATAAAATTGGAACGTGAAATCAAGTCCCTAGTTGAATGCAGCAAACACAAGGAGATGATGGATGGAGCATTGAAACTTTTCAGACACTCACCCCCAGTCACAGATCTGGGTTGAATCTATCATCCTCTTTAGCTCACTTCGCTATATGCTATATGCAAATCAGTCTTAACCCTGTGCCTTATGGGACAGTCCAGTCTGAACTGCCAAGCCATGGCTTCCCTGGACTGGAAACAAGCATCTTGGCAACAGTCTCGGGCTAACAGTCCTCATCAGCCAGGCTAGCTTGAATCGAGTGGCAAATTGAGCAAGGGACCCACGTCTGGGCATACCCTGCCAACCTAGGGCGTACAAAGCAAACACAAGGAGATGATGGACGGAGCGCTGAAACCTTTCAGACACTCACCCCCACTCACCGATCTGGGTTGAGCCCATCATCGTTCTTTAGCTGACTTCGCCCCCCAGTTCAGAGTTCAAGCACATCTATATGCAAATCAGTCTTGACCCTGTACCTCATGGGAACAGACCAGCCCGAACTGCCAAGCCATGTCTTCCTAGGAACAGAAACAAGCATCCTGGGACTGGTTTCGGACTAACAGCCCTCATTAGCCAGTCTAGCTTGAATCCAGTGGCAAAGTGAGCAAGGGACTCACGTCTGGGCAGACCCTGCCGACTTAGGGCAAACAAAGCACATGCAAGGAGATGATGACGGAGCGCTGAAACTTTTCAGACACTCACCCCCAGTCATAGATCTGTGTTGAATCCATCATCTTTCTTTAGCTCACTTTGTCAGCCCAGTTCAGACACAGCTATATGCAAATCAGTCTTGACCAGCCGCGGTCAGTAGTGGGAGTACCTGCCGGGCGGTGACGTGGAGAGGGGGAGCGGCAGGGTGGGGGGGTAGTAAACTATGGTTTACGGAGGTTTACAGGTAAGTAAACATATAAACAAATAAAACAAATTTTGTTGCGTGCACTGCATCGCGTTTGGGGAGCAGCGCACGCAACGAAATTCGTTGTATTTATTTATATGTTTACTTACCTGTAAACCTCCATAATCCATAGATTACTAACTCCCACCCTGCCACCCCCATCCCCACGTCACCGCCCGGCAGGTACACCCACTACCGATCGCGGCTGGTCTTGACCCTGTGTCTCATGGGAACAGCCCAGCCCGAACTGCCAAGCAATGTCTTCCCTGGACCGGAACAAGCATCCCGGGACTGGTTTTGGGCTAACAGCCCTCATCAGCCAGGCTAGCTTGAATCCAGTGGCAAAGTGAGCAAGGGACCCATGTCTGGGCATTCCCTGCCAACTTATGGCGAGCAAAGCAAACACAAGAAGATGATGGATGGAGCGCTGAAACTTTTCAGACACTGACCTCCAGTCACAGATCTAGGTTGAATCCATCATCGTTCTTCAGCTCACTTCTCCATCCCAGTTCAGACACAGCTATATGCAAATCAGTCTTAGCCCTGTGCCTCATGGGTACAGTCCAGCCCAAACTGCCAAGCCATGTTTTCCCTGGCCCAGAAACAAGCATCCTGGGACCGGTTTCAGGCTAACAGCCCTCATCAGCCAGGCTAGCTTGAATCCAGTGGCAGAGTGAGCAAGGGACCCACGTCTGGGCATACCCTGACAATTTAGGGCGAACAAAGCAAACACAAGGAGATGATGGACAGAGCGCTGTAACATTTCTTTATCAAGCACTTTACAGGACTCCAGGTTTATATAAAGTTTTGGTAGCCAATCTCCTCGCATACAGATTTAACATATCTCAAACAGGGGATTTCCATCGAATAGTCTAAGTTCATTACATTGCTGGGAATTAATTTATTCAATCCTGTTTCTTCACACGACCAAATGGGATGTCAAAGAAATACCGGGGCCATCTTTAATCTGTCAGAGATATACGGGGTTCCCAGTTCAGCGTGGGCTATGTAGTTCGAGCAACTGGAGGGGAGGGAAAGGGTATGTTTGAGAAATGAATCCTCAACCCTTTGAATGCTCTGCGTATTGACTATTCCCCAGACCCCGTGCCATATTAAACCACTGCCACTGTTTTACTTGCACATATGGTGAGGAGTTCCCTTATTGCCTTAAACCCCAGTTTCTTTGTAAACGTGCATATCCCATTAATGGATTTCTCCATTTGAGCACATCTGTTAGTTACCATCGGGGACCACAAATGTTGCTATCAAAGAGTATCCCTAGAAAGCAGAAGGTGGGCAATTCACTCAAATTATGACCTTCTGCATGAAAAACAGGTTTTACACTGGCTTTGAACCCATAGGTCCTGGTGTAGGTTTAGTAGCCATTTACTTTCAAATCCAGGTCTGGCATAAAAAAGTGATGTAATCATCTATTAGGCCCTGTAACTCCCTCCCAGTTCTAGCAAATAATGCAGCTTCGTCCGCATAAAAAGTAATGGGAGGGGGCGAGAACCCAGCATCACTGTTTCCCTGGTGGATACACTTAGTGCTAACTCTACCCGATTCGTGTACAGAGAGATTAGGAAGGGGGCTAAAACGCAACCCTGCCTGACCCCTCTTTTGATGTTAAACCTCGCAGAGCATTCACCCTCACTTCCAAAGTGTACACAGACATTTGCGTCCATGTACAGTTGCCTTATATAGTTAGTGATTCCGGCATCAATCCCCAGGTACTCCACAATTTTCCACAGCCTTGAAAGCGAGACACAGTAAAAAGCGGCGGACAAATCTATGAAGGAGAGGTATAGTGTCCCCTTTTTTGCCACAGCGTACTTTTCTTTGATGATACTTAGGTTCAGGCCTTAACCCCTTGCGTGCTTGTGACGGAACTGTTCCGTCACGAGCCTCGGGTAGGCTGTGCTGGTGACGGAACAGTTCCGTCACGGCCCGCTCGCCGCTCCTGCGCGTCGCGAATTCCACGCCTGCGCTGAAGGTTCTATTAGGCGGGCGGGCCGTGACGGAACAGTTCCGTCACAAGCACAGCCCACCCGAGGCTCGTGATGGAGCGTTTCCGTCACGAGCACGGGAGTGCCGCGTGCCCCCCCTCCCCTTTAGCACTGCGGCGGAATAGCCGCCGCAGCTAAGGGGTTAATGGACTGCACTCAAGTCCTTTTTTAAACCAAATTGAATATCCACCATTACGTTATTTGCTACTGCCCAATCTTCCAGTCTGTTGAGCAGGATACACCCCATAACCTTCGCAGTAACATCCAACAATGATATTGGCCGATAATTTTGGGGTAGGGATTTGTCACCTTTTTTGTGGATCGGAATAATAATCGAAGTTTTCCAAGAAGGGGTGGGGTGGGGCAGGGAACCAACCGCTATGGTAGCATTGTAAACTTTGGAGCCCAGAGTTCTTGTTGCTCCCTGTACATGTCTAAAGGGGTCCAGTCTGGACCTTGGGTCTTCCCTTTGCTACTCACATCTAGGGCTCTTACGAACTTTTCACTTTCCGATTTTTAAGAAAAACTCTGGTGTGGTTAGAGCCCCTCAATGTTTAATCAGCTACTGAAGAGAAATCTGGAGACCCTGCATTTGCCTTGCAATTTTGTTCTGGTTCTGAATATTGACACATTATTGGTGGTATCAATAATACAAGAAGCTTACAAGCAGGACATAATTGCATTGCTAAATCATCTTGCAGAGGACAGACACAAGTTGTCCCCTATAAAACCACAGTACGGTCAGAGGGTGGTTTACTATCTGGGACATCACATGGAGAATGAAGCTAGGCAAGTGTTTCATGAATATATCTCTAGAATCTTGAGACTGACGTCACCCTACAAGCCATTCCTGGGCTACAGTCATCAGTATATTAACATATGAAATAAAGGGGGGGGGGTAGAGGAAAAAAGACAAAGGGACTGTTCGCCCTATCAATCGTAATGTAAACAAAAAACGCCCATCCGTCGCTTGAGACTTTCTTTCCACTCTGGGTGTATTGAAAAACAGAAGATTTTCCTTGGATAACCCTCACCCACTATCGTTTCCCCTTGGTGGCATGCTTCATCATTGGGTTCTTCCCGTTCTGCTGCAGAACGGGGCGTACTGCAACTACGAGTTACGTGGGAGCACTTTGGTGATAGTCTATATGGTAGATGCATCTTTACCCCTTATTATCCTCTTTCATCTAGCGTAACGGTGCATCCTTAACACATCAGTGAGGGTGAACCCCTTCGGAACCCGCCTGGCACTAGAACAGGGAAAACGCTGGCCCATTGCTTGGGATTCGGTGCGGAAATTAGTGACGGTCGCGCTGCGGCCTAAGGGCCGAACTTGTCTGGCGGGGCCATTAGCAGGCCAGCTTCTATACAAGGAGAGACCACAAGCGCCCTTGTCCACCCGGATGGTGGACGGGGCGTATAACCCCTTACATCAGCACTACCACACCACACATAGTGAAGTGGAAGAGGTGACGCACTTCAACGGAATCAAAAGAGACTGTGACACAACAGTACGTGCGGCCTGGAGGCGCATGTCCAATAAATTGTGGTGGTCCTTCGGAGACAGCAACTTATGCGGGCGACCAGCGCTCTCATGTGATGTGGGTGGGCTTTTCATAATATCAGCCCCACCGAAACGGATCCAGGGATGAGCTGCACGCCCCATGCCATGGAACCCCTGTCTTAATAGAGAAATGGATGACCGGACAGGCTTAAGGCTCCTCGCTGTGCACCGACCATGTAGCATTGAGGCCTGTAGCGGGCGCAGCTCCCTGGACAGCATCGGGAGAGAGTCTGAAGGGTGATGATCCCGCCAACCCGAGCTGGCTTCTGCAGGACCTGGCGATGGGCCCAGGCCTCGGCGTCACTGCCTGGAGACTCCTTCAGCGTTTAGACACGCTTGTTAGTAGCACCAGAGAGCGCAACCACTGCAGCCTTATAAGCGGTCGTAAGACAATCCGGATTTCCAGGTCAAAACTGGAACGGACCGGTAGTGAACAAAGACCAGAGGCCCACAACCAATCCAGAGGTGAGCTCAGCAGGACCTTGTTAGTTGGGGCTGGAGATGAGTGGGCAGGACCGGGTGGTCATATCGGCCCTAGGTCCCAGCCCGAAAGATTCTAAAGCACACAAATGTAAAATATAACGCTCACCACAACCTTTACATCACAGTGGGACAGTGAAGTAGTGTGGCTCACTGGTTAGAGACGGCAGACCCGAGAGCAGAGGACGGCCCGGGACCAGGGTTCGATTCCCGGCGCGGCAGGTTTCTGGACCAGGGTCAGCGGACTCGATAATTCTCTCGCCTCGGTGCCCACTCTGATCAGCGATCACACTCGGCAACTCTGGGCATTAGCTTGCCTCATCTTCACTAACGGCCCCACCAGACCGCCGGGGATGCCTCGTCTCACCCTGGAGATACCCATTAAGGGACCATCTCTCAGGGAAGCCAGGAAGGGTTTCGCAGCGGTCGAAGCGCCTTGGGACCCTATGGGTAAGTAGTGCGCTATATAAATGCCTATACATACATACTATACATGATGGCTAACCAACTACCAATAGGGGGCACCGCTATACAGTGGAGAACGGTCCGAGAGGTCAGCAAAAAACTGAACAGAGGCTCACGCCGTAGGCACTACCTATTGCCCACAGCTAAGCTAGAGAAGCAACCAGATTCCACGCTCTACAATTGGAGAATTTGAGTCGTCCGGCTACCCAAACCACAAGCAGCATAATAAATTTTACCTGTGCACAATATCCCTCACATAACAGACAACATATGCTGTTGGCACAGAAACACGTGATGGGCGGCTTACGTTCAAAGAACCCGCAAATGGGAAAGCAGCACTCCACAAGTGGGACCTAACAGAGAGAAGAATATGAGGCTTGTGATCCTATGCAGTCGTCATTAGTTGTCAAATTAGATTCAGTCTTGGCAGCAGTTGACAAAACAGGAGCAACTCTGGGTCAGACTCGCACATCTCTTGAATCCAAGATTGGCAAGGTGACATTCCACTTCACGCTCCTAATGGCTGACCACCATAAACTGGCGGATAGAGTCCACGCTAATGTACTAGAATTGATGGAACTTCAACCCAAAACCCACACCGCGACGGACCAGGACCTCCTAAATTGGCTGAACGCCTTAGAAGACAAACTCAAAGATGCAGAAGGGCACTACCGTTGCAAAAATATAAGGGTGGCGGGCCTGCTGGAAGAGGCAGAGATCCTGTACAGTTTGGGGATCGAGGCTTGACGGTCCTACTTCCAGAAGGAACATCATCACCTCAAATTTGTTGTAGAACGCCTGGCCCGCAGACCGCCGCCTGGAGCCGCCCCACATCCCTTCCTACTCAAGCTGTTAAACTATAGGGACAGAGACGCCATCCTGCGGAAAGTTCATAAATTGAAAGATATCAAGATCCAAAATAACCATGTAATGCTATTCCCCAACTACACAGCCCAAGTGCAAAAAAAAGAGCTTCTTCAAGACTTGAATAAAGGTTTCCTGCCCGGGTGAGAGTGTTGGTGAATGACACAACACAACACAATTCTATGATGCCCCCGATGTGTGGGACTGGTTAGAGGGAGCAGGCTTGGCCAGCAGGCCAATGTTAACCAAAGAACCACTGGTGCCCACGCGAAACAAGAGGGCTCTTCGATGGGGCAGGAGTGGGGGCACAGACCACCGGGTGCCGCCTACAGTGGTCCCTCACCTGGAGCAAAGATTGTCTAAGAGACGCGAGGCGCTCCACGTGGTGGCAGCTCTCTGGCGTGACCCAAGAAACCGACCAAGGATCAGAATCAGCAAGATCTGCCAGTGCCAATGGAGCCACCTCCAAATGGATCGGGATGCTGGACTCTCACCATTTGCCAATCGTCATGCCACAAACATCAGACAAGATAATTTAGACTAACTCTGGCGGCGATAATTGGTATTGTATTATGCCCCCTACTATACACATAGAGAAAAGTCCTTTAATGGGACACACTTTATAAGATACAACACCAAGCAGATGCCATACTCCCTACGACTAGAAGAAAAGAAGAGAGGGTGGGATGGGGGAGGGGTAGGGGCACTCTCACGACCTAATGGTCCACTCTCTCCCCTTGACAACATAAGACACACACCGGACCATACTGTTCACTCAAGGGGTCAGCAGATGCACACAGTATGCAACACACCTCCACATCTTGTGACCAACCTATATAACAGTTGCCAAGGAGTTCACTCTTATGATGTTACACAAGTTACATTTTTACTCCCTGATTCTCTTGCTCTACCCATATGGAGCAGCACACCCAGTTACTCATAACACACACTTGTCTCAACATGACCAAACATACCCCTCCTCAGAGTCATGACGCACGCCAATATTATCACATGGAATGTGAGTAGTATTCATTCCCCTGCTTGTAGATACTCCATATATTCCCTAATTACAGTGCAGGGCAACCAGTATTGCTCTTCTCCAAGAGACTCATTTAACTCAGAAGGAAGCAGACCATCTCTGCAGGCGCTGGTGCGGACAGGTGTATAGCACAAGCTACTCCTCACAGGCTAGAGGAACATTGGTTTGGGTAAAGGCAGGGGTTCCTTATATAGTGGACGAAGTGGAAACCGATACAGAGGGCAAATACAAGCGCAACAGCCAACGTCTTCTCATTGGCTCATTTTATGTCCCCAATGTGGAGCATTCCACATTTTTACAAAAGCTGACCTCTGTCTTTTCTCGTTGGAGTGGAATCCCCTGGTTGTCGGGTGGCGACTTTAATTCCATGCTAGATGCGTCACTAGATCATTCATATCCCCCTATGATGTGCACCCCGGCTAGTTCGAACACCCAAGCATTAGCAACATGACTAAATCCCAGGCATACATGCAACCCGGCAACTAGGGTATACTCTTTTGATTCCCTGGTTCACGACTTACATGTACGCCTGGACCGCATAGTTGGGTCTCCCCATAGTTGACGAGATGTACTACTTTGGACGTACATAACAGATCCTTCCCCGCAGCTTCTGAAGCTCCAAGGGGGAGTCGGGCCACCTCCTATCCCTACCTGGCATCTCCAGCCACCAGCACTGGAAGACCAGGCCTTCCGGGTATCTTTTAGCACCACTGCAGCTGAATATTTCGAGATGAACAGTAACTCCACCGGGGACACTCCCCTAGAATGGGAAGCTTTCAAAGTGACAATTTGGGGACATGGTATGGGGCTAACTTGGAATATCCGAAAGCAACTGAGCGATTACATCACTGTACTAGAGCGTAACTGCCTTCGACATGAGACACACATAATTCTGCACACGGAAAATAGGCAAGAGTTAGATAAGTTTAGCTGTGAACAAAATGAACTGCTGGAAAGATTAAGATGTCACAACTACGCAGCACACCCTGCACACACACATGCTGCTGCCGATAGAGCCAGGAGGATGCTCCAGCAGGAGCAGACTCGTAAACCCATACACATGTGCCGTGACACTGCAGGTCGCACACTATACTGACAGCATGAGATAGAGCTGCAATGACAGAACACTACACAGCACTAAATAAATCAGTGGGTCACTGCATCAACACTCATCTGAATAATTTCTTAACTGACATCACGCTGCCCAAGGTTATCTCTGAACAATGCATTGCCTTAGACAAACCGATTACCCCTAAAGAGATCAGGCAAAACTCCTGGGCTGACCGACTTTCGGCGCAGTATTATAAAGCATATGCAGAGACACCTGCTCCGCGCTTACATACATTTTACAATACGGTGCTTGAAAATTCTAAACTACCCCCCTCCATGCAACTAGCAAATTTAGTCTCTTGGTTGAAACCAAATAGAGACCCCACTGACTTAGGCTCCTATCGACCCTTGGCCATCCTAAATGTTGATTACAAGATACTAGCCAAAGTCCTGGCAGATCAATTAGCCCCAGTGATACCCTCACTTGTCCACATTGAGCAAAACAGCTTTGTACCTTCGCGCAGCACCTTCTTAAACTTGGGATGCTTCTTTAGAGTAGCAACTTAAACATCACACCACTGGCCATATGCAGGATGACTGGTGCTAGACTTAGAGAAAGCATTTGATTACTTTGAATGGGAATAATTGTTTGTAACACTAGCTAGGTATGGCCTCAGCGAGCAATTCGTCAACATGATTGATTAAACTGCTATATAAGAGGCTGACAGTACGAGCAAAGATGGGCCCCTGTGTCTGAGCCTGTTGCAATACACCGCAGAACCAGGCAGAGATGCCCACTGTCCCTCCTCCTATTTGTCTTGGCAATAGAACCTCTGGTGATGGCTGTCCATGCTGAGGAGACTAGGGGTATCCTGCTCAGAGATGGAGTGCATATAATTTCGATATATGCAGATGATATTCTGATATTCATCAGAGATACACGACTAATCCCTCCCTCCGTCACTGGCAACTGATCTAAGCGAATTTGCAACACTATCAGGCCTTAAAATTAATGTAGCTCCCTTGCAGGCACTAATCAAGACCCAGAGTATATGTTTCATTAGACAGGGGCGCGTTGGCAGAACGCCTACCTAGGTATACGCATTTACAGACAACAAACTGACCTACTAGATGGCAACCTGGGAAAGGAGTTGACTGCAATCGGGTATCCAATCTGCTATTGGACTTCACTTCCACTATCAGTGAGAAGCAGGGTAGCCCTCACAAAGATGATAATATTACCAAGTCTCCTCTACCATTTTGTCAATTTACCCCTATGCATACCTCTGCTGTTTTTTCACGCTCTTGAGAGGATGATTAGAGACCTCATATGGGGCGATATACGCCACAGGGTGGCCATCAAGAAACTTTATTTTCCTTTAGACAAAGGAGGGCTAGCAGTGCCAAACATGGAGCAATATTACCTAGCAGCACAGTTACAGTGGGTGGCCAGATGGTTTGTGGAACGACATCTCTTCGACACAGCGACCATCCAGTCAGCCTGGAAACTAGCTGACCTGACCCATCTCTTTCACCCCTGCACCAGAGCTCGCACCCCCGAACCTCTGCTACTTAATATAGCCTTTAAGTGCTATTTCATAAGCCTGTAAATCACTCGATCAACACTCCTTATGCCCCAGCTCTACCACTCCGGGTCACCACTCGACCAACAGATACTTTCTTTCTGCAGATACTGCCTGCCCTTGCTGCCACCTTATTGACGCAGAACTATCTACAAACGTACTGGCAATCTGCTGCACACACTTTAGCCACTTGTAAAGAGCATGACATTTCTTTTACTTGAGATACGTATATACGACATATATATGAGAAGTTACAAACATAAAGTGACCTCCCACTTCCTAGACTTGGGGATAGCAATTGCTAAAAGGCTAATTACTAAACGTTGAAAATCCCCTATGCCACCGCACATATTAGCTTGGAAACACTCTATACTGACATGGGCCACATCAGAAAGGATAGCCTTGCAACATGAAGACACATTGGGGCTCTGCCGGACCCCACTGGCTACACACTGGAGCGCAATATTGTCAGAACTCCGCGCCACTGACTCTTCCGGGATTGCCCCATTACCCCCAAACGACAATTACACTATACAATCAGTAACTGAGGGGAACTAAAGCACTAGTACCGCCTGCTGTCATAGGATACACTCATGACACATATATATGACAACATGTTACAGAGACCGCATTATACAAGCCGATTCCATCTGCCGCCTACATAAATCGCAACAAACGAAGACACTGGAAAGCGAGATTACGCTCCAGTTAACTCCATTACTTCCTGGTATGACATTTTTTTCTTTATCCCTGTTCCTATTACCCCACTCCATAGTTTACAGACCGTCATGCAAAAGATGCTCCTGGAACCTACTATTATACTATACCTGGCAACCACGCATCTATCCACCTGCCTGTAGTGAAATCATATCTAAATGGAGCACAACCCTTTAGACAATTGACTGGCGGATATACATGTCCCTTCTCTATTCATATTGTGTCACAATGCCCATTTTCTTTGTACTCCATACTTTCTATTAAATGTACTTATCCTTATCACAGCTACTATACAATGTAATCAGCATTGCATATGTCATTACAGGATGAACTCTTACTCCACCACATATACAGGTACTATAGAAAGGCCTGGGTTTCATCCCCAAAGCTAATCTTGATGAATTCAAATTGAGCTGTGAAGTTAATTAGTTCATCTGAAAACTCAAACGGAGGTCCTATTTTGTGGACAAACCCATGGAGATGGGCCCAGAAGGCAATACAGGTTTGAGAGTAAATCATCTTTTACCTCGCCAGTCACAGCAATCCCAGTAGATATACCGACCTTTGAAAACACTGTCCTGAAAGAACTAAGGGAAATCAACCTGGATACTTTAAGAACATTCCACAACACCACCAAGGAACAAATTCTAGCTATAAAAGACCTTGCAGACATTAGGATTATGAACCACTGACAGAGGATCCTACCGACTCACTCAGGGTGCACATGGTGAGCATGACAGAAGAAGGACTGGCACACAATTGGGTATCCCGGAAAGAAAGTGATTTCCTAGTCAATAAGTCTCCCATCACCCCTTATTTCTATCCCATCCCCAAGATACACAAGAATCTAGAAAAAAAACAGGGCGATCAATTGTGTCTTGGATAGGCTCCATTCTGGAACCCCTATCCAAGTTCGCAGATGCTTTTCTAAAACCAATCATACAAAACACAGATACCTATCGGAAAGGCACCAAAGATGTATTTAGTATACTACTAAACATAATCTTTGACCCTAACAAACAACTTCTAAAGGGTTTAGATATTGAAAGTCTGTACACTAGTCTCCCACACAACGAAACCCTCAACACATTTGAGGATGTATTATTGGAGGTAGACTGGGAATATCAGGCCCCAGAAATGTGGTTATGGAATGCTACAAATGGGCCCTAACTGCTATTTTTTTCAGATTCAAGGAACCCTTTACTTTCAAAAACACAGGACCAGCATGGGCCGTACACTTGCGCAGAGCATAGCTGGTTTTTATGTTCACCACATGGAGAAACATAAAATCCTATGTCCACACAAACCATATCTTGTGCACATAAATATGTGGAAGCGATACATTGATGATGTTTTAGTCATATGGCAGGGTAATTAAACCAGTGCTTTGGATTTCTTAAAATGGCTAAACAGACAGAATGCCTTTTTGAAATTCACACATACTCTGTCCAAAACAGATGAGTTTTCCTGGACTTTAACATCATCCCAGATGAGGGGACCCTGAGGACAACCAGTCATGTAAAACCTACAGCAAAGAATTGTCTGCTCCTTCTCTATAGCTTTCACCAAGGCACCTTAGGGAAAATTTACCATTAGGCCAATTTCAGAGTCTGAGATGGAATTACTCCAGACTCAGTGACTACAATAGACAGTCTGAGGAACTGGCTCCAAAGCTAGAAGCAAGTACCTCTTCTGCATTTAAGTCCTGTAAAGAGTGGCTCTGCTCTTCCTGAACAATTGTTTCAGTCCGCAGACGAGGACTCTAATGATGGCTCATATGTCGATGATGTTTTTCGACCTGCGTCTAGACCCTCTGAACCTAAGATCAAGTGTCAGGACTATGACGAGGAGGAGGAAGAGGAAACCGAAGATGGGGCAGATCTTTTCCCATAGAGCACTCTGAAACACCCATAACGGAACAGATGACGCAAATACCACTGTCTTTAGTGTCTAATTAGCAGCACATGCTGGATGATTATGTTCACAGGTTTCCGCCATCTAGGCCTGCTTCTCCAGCTCTGCAACCTCTTCCACAAACACAAGTTTCTATACCTGTAACACCCAGATCACCAGTATGCCTTCAGCAGGATACTGATAATGAGGAACAGGTCCCTCAAAAAACAGATCAAGATGACGACGACAACGTCCTCACTGATTGGGATGACTACAGGGCTCAAACACCTTCTACTCCACCAACATCACCAAGAGCTTCGCCTCCAGTGGACATTGGCAGCTTTCACAACTTGATGATCCGTGCTGCCAAAAGGTTTAGCATGACTTTAGAGGTCCAGTAGACAGACTGTTTTGTATATGATTTCAAGGATCTTCCTCAGAGGCAAGCCCACACCATCCCGATCATCGATCACATTTGGGAGGAAGGTCTCAAATTAATGGAGCGGCCTAATTCGATCCCGGCCGTTTTACCTAGACTTGATAAAAAGTATAAAGCGCCTTCAAATTCTCCAGCATGCCTCGTTTCTCAGCTGAAGGCGGATTCCGTCATCACACAGGCGGCTCAGAAAAGGCTCGCAATCCTGCCACACCTCTCACATCTCCCCCTGATGAAGAAGGACGCAAATTGGATTCCATCGGGAAAATGTTTACCACTATGGCGGCCACAACAGTTAGGGCGGCTAATTCCCTAGCAATTCTTGGACGGTATGACCGCCAGATGTGGTCCGAAATTGCAGCATTAATTCCACAATTTCCGGATGCCATCCGCGCGGAAGCGCAAGCCATTGTACAGGAGGGAGAGAAGATCTCTTCAGAGATCATCGACTGTGCCATCGACATCTCATCTACAGGATTCAGGCAATTGGCTGGGGCGGCTGTGTTGCGACGCCAAGGATGGCTAAAGTGAACTGCATTTCGTCCAGAGGTTCAAGCACGAGTGCTTGATCTACCCTATGATGGCGATTCGCTCTTCGGCAAACATGTCGATGACGCTCTTGAATCCATTAAAAAGGACACGGATACGGCCCGGGCTTTAGCAACCCCTCCAATATAAGAAATGGCCGTTTCGAGGAGCTCGTGGTAGGGGTGGCAGCTCTTCCACTTTTCATGGCTCCAACCAATATCGTTCCTATAACGACAATAGACAACGAAATAACTACCAGTCCCAAAATCGCCAGACCAATTCAAAACCATACCAGAGAAAAACCACGTACAGAGGTGGTTCAAATGCTAAGAAACAGTGACAACCACAGAGTAAAGTACACACACCGTCTGTGAAAATTGGAGGTCGGATCTCCAAGTCCATCTTAAATTGGACAAACATCACCTCCGATCATTGGGTCCTGGATGTGATCTCAAAGGGACATACTCTAGAATTTATAAAATTTCCTTCCAACCGGCCACCTACTGGTCCGCCCCCACCTCATTACAGAGAACTATTGGCTCAAGTCAAATTGATGATCAAAAAAGGGGCTGTCGAAGTGGTACCGCAGGGGCAGCAGGGCAAGGGCTTTTACTCCCGCTTCTTTTTAATCAGGAAAAAGTCGGGAGAGTGGCGCCCTATTTTGGACTTGTGGGCCCTGAACAAATTCATCACAGCAAAAACATTTAAAATGTTAACACTACTTCAAATTTTAAATTACCTCAATTCCGGAGAATTCTTCTCCACTATCGACCTCCAGGACGCATATTTTCATGCGCCGATTCACCACAAACACAGAAGATATCTTCGTTCCACAGTCGGACACCTGCACTTCCAGTTCAAATCCTGCCATTCGGCCTTCGCTCAGCACCAAGGGTCTTTACAAAGATCATGGCTCCGGTAGCTGCTTTTCTGCGCCTGCAAGGCATCCAATTTTACCCTTACCTAGACGACTGTCTTATAAAGGCTCCGTCATACCCGGTGGCGAATCAGCACACTCAGGTCTGCATCTCGCTTTTTCGCACCTTGGGCCTTTCAGTTAATCGCCAAAAGTCACACTTTCGCCCATCACAGCAGCGAGATTTTCTAGGAGCCATGCTAGATTCTCAACTGGAAAGGTGTTTGTCTCTCAGGAACGACAGGACCGCATACTCAAGATGATACATTCCCTGCAGTCAAAACAGTAAGTTTCTGTCCGGATGTTAAAATCATTCCTGGGCATGGCTTCCTCTTGCATACATCTGATTCCACATTGCAGACTACATATGAGAGTTGTACAAGAGGAACTAGACAAGCAGTGGAAACAGATCTCGGGGTCGTTCAACGACAAGATTCACCTCACGCCCCGCATTCAATCTGCATTGGAGTGGTGGGCTCACCCTCCAAACATCTCCATGGGACGACCTTTTCAAGAGAAGACTCAGACACTGACGCTCACGACAGACGCGTCATTGGAGGGTTAGGGAGCACACCTCGAAGGAATGTCCGTCAAAGGAAAATGGACTGCGCTGCAACGCACGTGGCACATAAATCGCCTAGAACTGCTGGCAATTTTCCTTGTCCTAAAATCTTTCCTGAGGATAGTGCGGGGCCAATCGCTGCTGGTGCGGACAGACAACACCACCAGCATGCACTACCTCAAGAAACAGGGCGGCACGAGGTCTCTTCTGCTCTCCAGACAAGCACAAGAAATATGGGACTGGGCGATTCACCATCAAGTCCATCTCTCAGCGATCCATGTGCCGGGTGTCTCCAATGTCCTAGCGGACTCACTCAGCAGGTCTCTCACAGACAATCACGAGTGGGAACTCTATCAACCAACTCTAGAGTTCATCTTCCGTCAGTGGGGCCAGCCACAGATGGGTCTTTTTGCGACTGCCACCAACAGGAAATGCCAACGCTTTGCAAGTCGTCATCCCCACAGAGAGTCGAGCGGGAATACATTTTCGATCAATTGGTCGAACAAATTCATCTACGCTTTCCCTCCGCTCCCTCTAGTTCCGCGCCTGTTACACAGGATGAGGCTTCAACCCTGTCATGTCATCCTAATAGCACCCATGGTTCACGGATCTCCTCCTGTTTTTCAGAGCGATCCAATTCCGCTTCATCCTCTGCCTCACCTCCTGACAATGAAGCAGGGGCAAATCTGCCATCCAAATCCGGCGTATCTCCAGCTACATGCCTGGAACCTGAACACAATGAGTTTGCACGTCTGAACATCGACGCAGATTGCAGAGAAGTGCTGGCCCACACTCGCGCTCCATCCACCATTAAAACCTTTTTTTTTTTAATCAACATTTTTATTTGCATTTTAATATACTCAAACATTACAGTCACATCATCCTCTGTCAGCACTCCCATCCCTTCCACCCTCCACCCACCAAGCCTCACAGTATATATCTCATCTCTATCCAATACTGCAAGTTCTATCTGTTCATCTCTAAACCAGGTCCCACCTATGTATCCCATGCATTCCTGTTGTCGAAGTTTCATCCCCTTGTACCCCCTCGTTCCATGTGATTAATTGCATATAGTTTTTTTTTATTTGTTTTTTATTGCACGAACTTAAATCACACAGCCTCAGGCCTACAACCCCTTGGGCCGGCCGCGTCTTAGATATATCAGGCAAGGCATAGACATAGTTATACACAGCCCGTCAGCCGACAACCCGGGGGTCCGGCGGCGTTTTCCTAGTGGCAGTTAATCAGTATCCCGTCATCTTCGCCAGTAGAGCAGGGTGCAGCCTTCACATGCATTTTCTAGCTTTTATCCATCTGTACATCCCTGCTCTCCCCCTCCTCCATTCCTTTACTGCTAAGTATCAAGGCATGAGTGACCGTGCCTTAACTGAACTTACACCAACCCTCAGTGTGGTCAATGTCCCGTCCCCCCCCACCCTTTCCCCATTAGTGGTCTTCCTGTGTTGCACCGTTATGTCCGTCAATGTGATTCCCAGTCCTGTCTCACTGCTAATCCTACTATCCGTGCGCCCCTTAGTAGTGTCTGTGCCTCTTCTGAGCTAGCCCTACCCGAATGTCTGTCTCTATGGTGGTGTCCCAGCCAAGCCGGGCATGAGCTATGTTTCCAATGGTGTCATCCCGCCCTTCTGCACCTCTCTCACCTCGCCCCATGTCCTCAGCACTCCCCAAAACACACTCGCTCAGCCACTCGCACAGCCATCTCTTCCGCTCACCGTAATGCAGGTTCGAGCCACCATTCGCCCCCTATCTCAGGGACTCAGTGTCCGGGCTGCCAGGGTTCTCCGGCTGCTTCCCATTTAGGTAAGTTTGGTATAGTGCCCAAAAATTTTTTGGGCTGCTTTTTGGAGGCAACAGTTTGCTATAACATTCCGCTTGTGTGCTACAGTACAGCATGTCTCGCGCCCATCTAGTCTTGGTTTGAAGTGGGCCTCTCATCCAACATTGGGCTACAACTCTCCTAGCCATTAACATCCCCATGTCCGTGAGTCTGCGAAGCGCGACTGGGAGCCTTCTGGAATTGCCAATGAGGCAATATCCACCTCCAGGATTTTACTCATTTCCGAAAAGATATCGCACCAGAATGACTATATACCTGGGCAATTCCAAGCTAAGTGCAGGAAGTCATATCTATGAAGCCTCTCCGGGTGTAGTACACCCTTTGCAGGAACTTAAAGTGGATCAGTCTGTGCTTACCATTAAGTGAGATCCGCTTCGTGTTGTCACAGCAATACCGCCACGTCGCGTCATCCAGCGTGGTATTCAGGTCTCTCTGCCTTGCTAGTCTAGTTTTCATAATCTGGTGCTCACCGTGCGACCTAGCTACTCTGTATAAATTTGTGAGGAGCTTCCGAGGCTCCTTGTGTTTAATAACATATGTCAATTCAAGGACGTCCGGGGGTTCCGCCAAATCCGGACCGAGCAGCTCCAAGAGAGCGCTCCGGGTTCTATGAAACTGGAAGCGTTGCAGCATAGGGGTCTCACTGCTATCTCCTCGCACCTGATCCCAGTTGTTGGCTACACCGTCCTGAAATAGATCGCCCGCTTTACTGAGACCTAGTTTCGCCAGTTCTCTGGTGACCCCTTTTCGGCCATGGGTGGAAGCCAAAGCATCCATTCCAGCGGCATCTCCGGCGGGTATAATAACGCCCCTCCCTGCCGTTGTAGAAGTGAGTGCCACGCATGGTTGGTAGCGGTAATGGAGTCCAATACTCCTGTTCGACAGTCCTGCGGCATGCAAATCGTAGCCGGGAGTGGCTGCGGATGCGCAAATAGTCGCTCCATGCGGACATGTGGGATCAGCCTGTCCCCATGTATCCAGGTGTGGAGGTGCGACGCTTGAGCAGCTCTGTAATACAGTTCAAGGTCTGGAGCCGCCAGGCCTCCCATGTTGTATGGCCGAGTGAGTGTCGTCCATTTGACTCTCGGCTGCTTTCCCGCCCACACCAGGCCTATCATAGGGCTCGTCAGTTGCTTAAAGAAGGCCCTAGAGAGCACTATTGGGAGAGCATTAAAAAGGAACAAGAACCGCGGTAGTACCACCATCTTCATAATGGCAATGCGGCCATTAGCGTAAGAGGCAGTTTACTCCAGAGCACTATGTCATCTTCCAACTTGTTGACCGCTCTACCGTAGTTTTGGCTAATAAGCAGGTCCGGATTTGTGTGAATTTGTATCCCCAAGTACCTGATCGGGTCTTCGGTCCACTGCAGAGGGTACTCCGTCTCAACCTGTCTGGTCACCGGTGTCAGCGGCAGCACCACGGATTTTGCCCAGTTGACTTTAAGTCCAGACAGCGCGCCAAAGCGCACAACCTCCCTCAGAAGTGGGGGAAGTGTTGATGCAGGATCGTGCGCATACAACAGCGTGTCATCTGCGTACATAGACACCACTATTTTGTAAGTCGGAAAACATATGGCCTCATGGCCGTAGTATTCCCTCAGCGCGCAGGCCAGGGGCTCTGCAGCTAGTGCGTACAGCAAGGGGGATAAGGGGTACCCCTGCCGAGTTCCCCAGCCTATGTAGAGGGGTTTCGAGATTGCGTTTCCAACTCGCACTCTAGCCGAGGGTCCTTCATAAAGGGTGCCACCATTTGTAGGAAGGGCTCTCCAAGTCCCATACGTCGTAAAACCTGGAGGAGAAACGGCTATTCCACCGAGTCGAACGCCTTTTCCATATCAAGGAAAAGCGCCACAGCAGGTACGTCCTGCTTAACATGTTGAATGGTTCCTAACACCGTACTGATATTGTATGTCAAGTTTCTGCTGGGTATGAACCCAGCTTGTTCTGGGGCCACTAAGTCGGGGACAAGCAGGGCTAACCTGGTCGCTAGGACTTTAGCATAGAGCTTAGTGTCTACGTTTAGCAGCGACAGCGGTCAGTATGATCTGCATTCGTCGTGTGTTTTACTCGGCTTTAGAATGGTGACAATCATAGCCTCTCTCATAGAGCTAGGCATGCTTCCCTGGACACAGATGTCGTCCAAGAGTGTGTGTATATGTGGCAGTAGCTGTTCCTGAAAAGTTTTGTAGAAGTCGACCGTCAGTCCGTCCATACCTGGCGCGCTACCCGATCGCATCGAGGCTAGGGCGTCTCTAATTTCGTCCAGTTGTATAGGGCACATGAGGAATTCCCTTTGAGAGTTAGGAAGGAATGGGAGCTTTATATGTTCCAGGTAATCTAAGATTTCAGCCGACATGTCCCCACACTTCGAAGAGTATAGCTCCGAGTAGTAATCTCTGAAGACAGAAGCTATATCTGCCTCATCTGTGACTCTGCCGCCGTCTGTATCTCTCAGTTCCGAGACCAGCGGTTTTCACCTTCGGCCCTTGAGGATATTAGCCAATACCGATCCAGGCCTCTCCCCCTCGCCGTATGTGCGGGCCGTGGCATATTTGCCCAAATGCTTTACCTCTCTGTCTGCTACTTCATGGAACTCCACTAGAAGGCGTGTGATTTCCTCCTCCTTGGCCTTATCCAGTCTAATTCACCTCTGCTCCTCAAGGGCTTGTAGCTGATATTCTAGCTCAGCCAGCCTGCTCCTTATCGCTTTCAGGACACTGGAGTGTTTGGACATCGCAATGCCTCGTATATAGACTTTAAATGCCTCCCATACAGTCTGAAAGTCCTCCACTGAGCCTACATTCTTTTCAAAGAATATGTTGATCGACTCCGCGAGTTCTCCGTGGAAGATCGGGTCTAGGAGCGAGTATGGTGGAAAGCGCCATGTAAAAGGAGGAATTCTCCTCACCGGGGCCTCTATGACTAGTAGTATGGGGGAATGGTCCGACAGTGTGCGTGGTAGCACTTTGCACTGTTTAATACTGCGGTTGATCCCTGCAGTGGCGAACCAGTAGTCGATTCCAGTGTGCACCTCGTGGTAAGCAGAGTAGTGTGTAAAGCCGCCCCGTTCCACATTTCGACTTCTCCACACATCATCCATATCCAACACTAGTAGCTTAACTATGAGCGTCTGTGCAGCCGCCGACGGCCTGCGGGGTGGGCCCGAGGATCTGTCCATGTCCGGATTGAGTGTCAAATTAAAGTCCCCTCCCCATATTATGTTAGGGCTACCGTATGCTCCAATCCTATTAGCCAGTGTTTCGTAGAATTCAGGGGAGTCATAGTTGGGGCCGTATGCATTCACAACTAGCAGATCCAGCCCCAAACCCTTACAGGACGCTATCACGTATCTGCCTTCTGTATCTGTGCTAAGCGTCTGTATCTGGATTTTCGAGTGCGAGTTAACCCATGTAATAACCCCCTAGCATGAGTGGTGAACCCAGCTGCAGCCACGTGTCCTTCTAGGGCTCTACTATGAAACATTCTACTCGTGAGTGGCAAGTGTGTTTCCTGCAACAGTGCTATATCTATATTATGTTGTGTGAGGTAACCCAATACCTTCCTTAGCTTTCTGAAGTCATTCAACCCTCTGACATTCCATGTAAGGGCGCTGATTGAGGCAGGCTGTGTAGTTTCCTGTTCTCTCGTTACATTAGTCAGGGGGGCATGTCGTGCAGTGTGGAAGTGTGGTCAGGTTTACAGAAGGTAGCCATTGCAGTGTGGCACACCCAGGAGTGGGGTGCGTCTCGCAATTGTGCAATTCTATGGTGAACACTTTGTGACCATTGAGGGAAAGTACACAGTGAAGCATTTTCAATACAATAACACTTCCCATTTCCCGTGATTCCACCCCTCCCCCCACCCACAGCAGACCAACCCCAACACGGCCTAGAATGAAGAAACTTTCCCTCCCCCTCCCCCCCAACTGACCCAAGTAGTCCCTCGCGGGACCCATTTTTGCGAACAGCGCGAGGGCAGAGGTCGCCAGAATCAGTACAGGTAGCAATTGCATACTACGTCTTGGCTCTGGGAATCTCCCGGCGCCGTCACCACTTCAGTGTCTTTCCACTCGAGCCCCAGACAGTGAGCCACTGTTCAATATACAGGAAACCCCTAACAACAGTGCGGTTACCCCCCCCTCTCCCCCCACCCCAGGCCCAGCTCATCATGGCCGCTCACAACCAAGGAATGTGAACTATATCAACGTTCACCCACCTCAGTGTCTTGTTTGCATGAAAAGGAAAGATAACTTGGAAAGATATCACCAGGCCTCGGGGGTATCGCAGCTCTCATGTTGTCCCAGGGACCAGTCACCACCTTTGACCCAGCGTGCAGGGGGCCCCATCAGACACGGCCCTGTTCTCCATCAGGGGCTGCTCCCGTCTCATCTCGGGAAACGGCTAGGCCGTATCAGCGTTTCAAAGGCCCTATTCCTGTTCATCCAGGCTGCTGGTAGGTTCTTTTTCTCCAGCCTGGCTTCTGGGACTGTTCTTCGGTTCCTTAGTCCATGTTTTCAGAGCCTTCTGCAGTTCCTTTGGATCGGTGAAAAAGTGAGAACGCCCCTGTCGGTTGATGCGCAACTTCGCCGGGTACAGCATAGCGTAGTCTAACCCCAAGTCTCGGATTTGCTGTTTGTATGGGGCAAAGTGCCGTCGTTCCTCCTGTACCTTCGCCGTGAAGTCCGGGTATAATGAGATTGGTTCTCCCTCGGACTGTAGTTTGCCCTTTTCTCTGGCCAATTGTAGCGCAGTGTCTCTGTAATTTAGAAGTTTTGCAATAATTGGTCTCGGGGAGCACCCGGGCGGTCGTGGGCCCAGCGTGCGATACGCCCTCTCCACTATGAACATGGGCGAGAAGACATCATCTCCCAGTAGCGTAATTAGTAGCTTCTCTACAAACAGCTCCATTTTCCCAACCTGCGTCGTTTCCGATACACCCGTAATACGTATATTACAGCGCCGAGAGCGGGCTTCCAAATCCTCTGATTTATCTTGTATGACCTGATGGAGCTTTCCAATCTGCTTGCCATCTTTATCCAGGTCCATTTGGGCCTCCTCCACTTCAGTCAGGCGCCTCTCAGACATGTCCAATCTCTCCGCATGCTTGTCCACTCTCTCAGACATCCGGTCCATGCGATAAGTGAGGGCATCAATTTTCGTACCTATCGACGCCATACTGTCCTGAAGGCCCTTTTCCATAGTGACCAGGAGCTCCTTGATGTCTGAGTAGAACAAGCTCTCCGGGCCTTTGTCCTGCTGCGTAGGCGTGTATTCCTGCGTATCTGTGGGCTTCGCTCAGCGCTGATCAAAGCGAGCTTGGATTGTGTCTTATCTCCTTTGCCCATGATGACCTATTCAGTGGCTATGGTGTAGATTCCCGCCGTGAGCCTTCTAGGGCTTTTGCTGGTTCAGGTTATTCGCGGTTGGTCTTCCGCCCGTGCACTACCTCGCTATGAGCAGAGCTCCCCCACTTCCTGAACAGCAGGGCCACTCTCACCTCCCATGGGTCCTGAGCAAACGACCACCGGTGTCTATTGGTCAGGTCTTCCGCTCCAGTATACAGGCACAACTCCTCTAAGTCGTAGGTCCAATCGGTGGGGTGTGAGACAGTACCCCACGGAAATCAGAGTGTGTACAGCTCCAGTAGGGGGCTCGAAGTCGGTATTCGGGGCAAAGAAAGTGCACTTTCACCTCCGCGCTTTCCGCACGGCACGGTAGCGTACCTGCAAAAGTAGCTCAGTACTATGTCACCCCCTGACGCTCTTCCGTTATATAGGCGCCGGCAGTCAGTTCCCACAGTGTTGCTTCTCAACAGGGGGGGGGAGGCCCCCGACGATTCCGGGACTAACCAGGCTTCCCCAGGTAGCCTCTGTCGGTGGAGGTGTCGTCTGCAGGCGCGTGCTTTCCAGCGATCGTACCCCAGCTTCGCCAGTCTTCAAAACCGGGCAGTGCACAGCCCCGTCAGTGTATCCTGTGGGAAGGGAATGACCCCATCAGACAAGACTTTGTCCGCTCGCTCCCCCGCGGCTATGGCTGCCCCCCAGTTCTGCGTCACTGCGGTGGTGTAACTGTTAATGGGGGGGGGGGACAGCAGCTTGCAGTGGGGTACACTTCAATGCCTTTCGTCGTGTATACGTATGGCCCAGGACCTCCCCAGCAGCACGAGGTCGTGTCAGGCACCCCGGCGTCACGAGGTGCTTCTCCACGTTATGGGGTTCGCCCTGCACTCTGACGGGACTCGGGTGTCTCCCGCTTCCGTACCTGATGGGGAAGTCGCTGTGTCTCCGTGCCCACCGTGTTCAGCAGCAGCGCCCGATATGGGGAAGGCCGGAGAGGCGCCGCTCCAGGACCGGCAGTTCTTCACCACAAGTTAGTCCCAATTCAGCAGGTGTAGGCGGGCGTCTGCAACTCCCGCCACCCTCGTGGGGGCGGGGGTCTATGGCACCTTCAGGAGTTCGTAGCTTCCCCGGTCCGAGTTGGAGGTCCGAACCCTCCGGACTGGAGGCCGTCCGGCAGGCCGCACGTCAGGCGACGTACGCCGAGGTGGGCTCTAGGCAAGGTCGCGGCTCAGTGGCCCAGCGCGCCGTGTTTGTCACCGGCACTCGCTCCTCTCTCAGGCGGCCTGGGATCACTTAAAGGCTCCGTCGCTGCTGTTGGGTGGCCCCGGGGGTCAGATAACGGCGTCGATGTCTCCAGGGCTCGGCAGTTTAAGGATAAATTACGGATTTTTTAGGGGTGACAGCGCGGAGCTCTCCCTTCAGGCGTCCGCCAACTGCGCCGGCAAGCTCCGCCCCCATCCACCATTAAAACCTATCAACTGAAGTGGAAGCGTTTCTGTGTCTAGTGTCACACTAAATCCGTGGATCCAATGACCGCCAAGCCTGAAAAGATTCTGCCTTTTTTCCTGTCCCTTGCAAAATCAGGACTTTCTAATTCCACTCTTAAAGTCTTCTTGGCAGCACTCTCCCGCTTCCGTCATGATGGTTCCACATCATTATATTCCTCTCGAATTATCCAACAGTTTTTCAAGGGCCTCTTTCGGATGTTTCCGCCCATTCGTCGCCCTCCGCCTGCTTGGCGCTTAAATTTGGTCCTGTCTCAGCTCCTCCTACCTCCTTTCGAGCCCATCCATTCAGCGGGCTTAAAATTCCTCATGTGGAAAGTTGCTCTTCTACTTGCACTAACATCCTCCAGTCGAGTAAGTGACATTCAAGCATTTACGATCCAACCTCCTTTTCTTCAGTTTTCTAAAGAAGCGGTTACACTACGCAACAATCCAAAATGTATTCCTAAGGTTCCAAGCGATTTCCACCTTAATGAACCTGTCATCCTTAGGACATTTTTCCCTAATCCTCAGTCTCCTGCAGAACGTTCCCTGCATTCTTTGGACTTAAACCGTTGTTTGAAATTCTACATCGTACGCACTGCGCCTTTTCGAAAATTAGATCAGCTCTTCGTGGCCTATGGTCCAATCTGCAAAGGACAGCCAGTTACCAAACAATCCATCACTAGGTGGATTTCCTCGGCCATTGCTTTATGCCACCAACGGGCTGGAAAGCCCCGTTCTACTCCTGTACGAGCTCACTCCACAAGGGCGGTGTCAACTTCCACAGCCCTCTTTGCTGGAGTGCCTCTAGGCCACATCTGCAGAGCTGCCACGTGGTCGAGCAGACGCACGTTTACGAAGCACTACTGTCTCGGATCAGCAGACGCCGCAGACGCGGCTATGGGACAGGCGGTGCTACGGAATCTTTCCCAATAAGGTGAGCCTCTGTTGCTTCCCGCCTCCAGTCATTTTCTCTTGAATCATAGTATGCACAGTTTTGCGTTGAATTGTGTTATGTACTTTGTTTTATGCTACCTTTATGACTCATGTTGTGCTTTACTGCTTTCTATTCTTATTCAAGCATGTGAATCTATGAAAGACACCCCTAATACTGGAGAAGAACATAAGTTACTTACCTGTAAACTGTGGTTCTCCAGTATTGGTGTCTTTCATAGATTCACATGCGACCTCCCCTCAGAGGCTCTCTTCTCCTCATGCACTCTTGGTCACTTTGTGCTACGAAAATCTGAGGACTTGAGCTTCTGAGGAGAAGGTTCTAGAGGGTGCTGCAGCCTGATTGGCTGGAATGTGGACCATTAAAATGACACTGATATGTTACTAAAGTGAATTCTCCCTTAGGCTGCTATGGGCCTATTCTCTTCTATGGTACTTTCTTAACATTATGATATCTTTATATCTAATTGCTCTATATGTATATATGTATGATTATGTAATTTTTTCATCTATATATGCATATATTACTGCTACTGTACCGTGGGACTCCCACTTCGACAACGGGAATATTCAAGCATGTGAAATTAATCTATGAAAGACACCAATACTGGAGAACCACAGTTTACTGGTAAGTAACTTATGTTCTTCTGGGCATTAACAGTGTTTCTAAACACTTTTTCAGAATCTGATTAAAAATTGAAGGGCTTTCTGTGTACCCTTGAGGAACGCTATTCCAAGCATAGATACGATTTTCAAATTTAATGAAAATAAGTACTAGCTGTCTGGTTGTAATGAAATGGAGAAAAATGCAGGACATAAATCAATTACAGTAAACCATCCCGCATTCCATGGTATTTAATATAGGATTACTGCTGGGTTCGGCACTACCGGACAACAAGGTACCATAATTTTATTTATTTTTTGCAAAATCTGCACTATCCTATATTTCCCCTTAGGTTTCTTAATGCCAATTATAGGTGAATTACAAGGACTGCTCATTATTTCTTTTAAAATGCCTTGTTCAATTATTCGTTTTATTTCTGCCATGACACCTGCTAATTTCAGGGTTGATTCTGTATTGTCTCGTGTTTGGGTAGACTGCACCTTCTTTCACAGTCACCTTTACTGGATCTAAATCTGCCATTAACCCTACTCCTTTTCCAGTGAAATCCCACACTGCCGGATTTACTGTCAGTTTCAATTAATAAGGTATGTCATCTTTTGTCATCATTGAATACATCTCGACTACTTCTGTACCTTATTTTGCTAGCATTATTTTGTAAATACCATCTTCATCAGGGGTCTGAATTGCAAACCATCCAGTGTACAATACATTGTGCAGTTCATTTTGCACAGTAAATCTCTTCCTCACAAGTTTACCGGACTGGAATCGCAAACCACAAACTTGTGATTTTCCTAAAATTACCGATACACACCTCCATGGGTTCTGTGACTGGAGTTCTGATCTGTTTATTTGAAACACCTAATACTTGGATTGCTTCACCCAAGAGGGGTAGGTTTGGAATGTCTGCTGTTCTCATAGTAGAATGGTTAGCAAACGGTATCCAACAAAAAGGTAATGTTTTATCCTTCTACCTTTCCATCAATATCTGGACCTGACTGATCTACCGGTATGGATGCGCCAAGTATGCACTCCTCTTCCTCCACCCTCAGGCCCCGTCATTGTTCATCTTCAGAAGAACAACTGTTCTCAAAAAGAAATTGTGAAGTTATAGAATTGATCTTACCAAGAAAAAATAGGAGGAACCCTATTTTTATGATATTCGGGACGGGGTAACAACAGGAAACAATAAAGTCCCTTGTCAGGAAATTTGGATCATGTGTTGAGCCAAAGAGCTGTAGCTATGTAACATTTTTCACACATACACACTTAATAACTTTAAACAAAAACAATAGCAATAGTAAAATCAATGAAATACAAATTTCTAATTTATTTCCGTTAGGTTAAAAAAGTTATTTTTTAAACTGAACATCAATCCATTATACAAATTTCGACACAATGCATACAATTCAACACACAGTGTTGGAAAGTCAAAATCATGAATTACAATGAATTGTCAAAAAATTCATAAAGAAAACTACAATTAAAAAGTTGATGCAGCGTTTCGGTGTACCTTGATTAGACCATCCACCTCAGGACAGGGTTTTGTGAAATAATTTTAACATATATTAACTCTTCACATGTATATACATATATACTGATATATCAAAAAACTGTTTTTATATATTTTAAAAAAGTGTGTATTTAGTTATATTCAGCTATAATTTAAATACATTTTTCTATCAAGAGAGAGAACATTTTTCTATCACAAGAGAGAAATACATACATTATCTCAACTTTATTTAAGCTACAGTTGCCAAAGCCATGAATTCGCAATCTGGTACTTTCGATTCTCAGCATAGTATCTTCTATATTTTGAAACCACACATAATCCGAATGTAACATTTTTTCAAAACATACCCAAAAAGCAGTTAGGTGATTCCTTGACCTTTAACTAGGTTTGGAACCTTCTTCCAAATGTGAATAAAAACAGGAAGTTACCTGTAAATGAGACAGAATGATGTGAAAAAATTGTGTTTAGTGCTCACAGCGGCAAACTTCACCAGGATTCTCTTTCTCTTAATAGAGTCCACGTACCTTTAAATGTGGTACTTATTTCATCATCACTGCGTTATGTGGAGCCAGCCGATTAAAACAACGAGCTATGGTCTCTTATGCTTTTAATCGAGAAGAAAAACAGATATCACATCCCACTCGTGTCGATATTCAGTTTTAACCCAAAAGATGTTAAAAAATAGGTTACGCTTACCAACTTAAAAATTGCTGGTTTAACAATATCTGGAGATAGTAGCACCTTGACAATGCCGCTAAATATATATCTCATGGTTCTCTCTTTTTTATTAGAGATGCTGTTAAAACTAAAAATAATTTTTATTTAATTAATTTTTTAGAAATAACATGCAACCAAAAATATGACTTCTCAATATGTCAACATTACTATCAAGGGTTTTCGAATTGTACCTGATGATGTTGCGTTTAGTGACTTGCAACTTGAAGAATAGACTCTCAGTGTCTCAGTTTCATGTTGTTTTAACCATACTTTTTAATTCATTGATGTTACTTTTATTATATATATGTATAAGAGCTCTGCATTATCTTGCAGGAGCAGGTGGATATTCACTGTATCAGCAGAGTTGCATAGTGGCTTGATCTTCAATTATTATGTTCTCATTTCTAGGTTCTATTATAAGAGTGGCCATAACTGGTGGTTTTGGACAACTTCCTTTATCCCCATACAATAGAACAACAGGAACTATAGTCCCTGGTATAGTCAGAGCTTCAGGGTGTGTACTCAATTGTGTGATTTTCTGTTTTAATTCTTCTCTATTTTTGTTTATTGCTTCTCTTTCTTTTTCCTGAAGTGTTCTTCCGTTCATTGAGTCATGCATAATCTGAGGAACCAATGGTGTTTCTAAAGCAGGGGCACTTGGGGTCGTTCTACTAGGTTCCTCCTGATATGGCGGAGGATTCTTTGTTATGATATCTTCCATAAACTCATCTTATGATTCCCCACAACCTTTCTTTCTTAAATGCTTAGTTTTGCCGGTACACTTGCCTCCTGACCGTTCCTCTGACATTAATACAGGATACAGTTCTTCTGTGACCGTTGCTTGTATCCATTCTTTCATCTGATCTTCATGTGATTCATGCATTATTTTAGGATAGAATCCTCTGTAATTCCTAGTACTTCTAGATCTGTCTCTTTCATATGCCTCTGTTTCCCATTCCTCTAAAGCGTCATACTGTGTTAACCTAGGCCTGGGTTCTATTTTATTCATTCTTGTCCTTACATTTTAAGAATTCTCCCATTGAACGTATCATTTTCTGGAAAAGCTAATATTCTATCACTTTTAGTATACTCAATCCAATTTTCTGACCAAACACAAGTGTAAACTCTTTCCATCTTCATAAATGAAGCAGGAGTTTTTGGAGGTGGGATAAGAAGTCCCTCTCTAGTCTTAATGGGTTTATCCTTCTTGGAATAATTTTTGATTCTCTGCATGAGTGACATTTTTCTTTTTTCCCCGTATATTTCAGGGGAAAATCCTCTTATGTATTCTTCTCTCAAAAAACCTAAATATCTTCTATCTGGATGAGTCCCTATTAATGTTGGATCGTATTTCCATACAAACTCCACTGTCTAGTACTATTTTTGTTTCTATTTTACTAAACAATGAATCCTTTTGTTTACTCTCGGTTTTCTCCAACCCTGTTGCAGCTTTTATTCTTTTATTCAATCAAGCTTGATTTCATAAAATTTGCTTAACCAATACTAGCGCGGCTCTATTTTGATGTCAGTATCACTCCTCTCTACTGATCCCTCCTTTATAAATATCCGTAAGTCACAAAACCGCTGTTTCAACCAATCCCAACGCGGCACTCTGTGACTTCAGCGCAACTCGGGCAGCTGACCCTCCCTTCACAAGTTAATACGAGACTTTATTTTTCTCTTAACCTTTCTTCACAATTTTCTTTAATAACAACATAAAAACATTCGCTACTCTGTCGGTTTCATTAGACTAAAGATGTTTTTACTGCGAGCAAAACCTTTCGCTTACTCTTCATATACTGCGAGCAAAACTTCTCCGCTTACTCTTCATACAAGCTTAGAAGAACCTGCTACTCCTCTAGGGTTACTCTTTCTAGGTGATATAACTCCAAAGTTTCACCAGCGAACTCTTTGCTAACAATTAAGCATGGGCGAATTTTGCGAATTCGCGAATTTGCGGATTTGCGAACTCGCAATCCGCAAAATTCACGCATTGCAAATTTGTGGATTTTGTGGCCTTTTTAAATGGGGGGGTCTTCTGTGCGAGTTCAAGTGCCTCTTGTGTGTATAAATGATCAGAGACCGATCAGAGCAGCAGATGAAGAGAAAGAAGCTCCTGGTCACAGGAACAGCACGAGGATTGCGCTCGTGAAAGTCAAGGATACAAAGGCCTCTATCCAGCATCACAGCTGATTTTCGAGGGCAGATTTGGGAAGAAGGCACACCTGCCAGCCTCAACGAAGCTCACGATTGTTTTTGGGCTGATGAATGAGTCACTGAATTTGAGCTTCAACTAGTTCCAGCGACCGTGTGTGTTACTATGCAATCGTCCCGAAGGGCGCAGGTGTCCCTTGAGTGACCTATCATAGTGGGTAAATGGCGGTAAGACGGTGCACACCGCGAGTGTGTGAGCGGGACCAAACTTGCGGGACTTCCATGCGAGTTCATGCCTCTTGTGTGTATAAAAGGTCAGAGACCGATCAGGAAGCACTAATAGATAAAATAAAGCAGGTGCTCGAGCACCTGCTTTATTTTATCTATTAGTGCTTCCTGATGAAGCTAACTTAGCTAACTTAGCTAACTATTTTAGGATGGCGCTGGCAGCTTGCCGGCGCCATCCTAAAATAGTTACAGCTTCAAGCTTGAAGGCTTGAACTTTTGCCCCCCAAATCCGCCGCTCGCGAATTCGTGGATTTTCGGTAAATTCGCGGGAGTTCGCGGATTGCGGATTTACCGAAAATCCGCGAAATCCGCGAGCGGAACGGATTTTGCGCCCATGCTTACTAAGAATCACTCTCACTTATTCACAAAACTATTTCAAAAACCCGATGACTAACCTCACTGCAGTGTGGCTCCCATTTACCACCATCTATACACTTCCCGGGAATTTCCAAACAACATGGAACAAATACGAACTGGTTTGTTAGAACATAAATCGATAACCAATAATCACCAAACTAATTAAAAAAAACTTCCTTCTGCTACCAGAAAACTGATCCAGCGGGTTACCAACCTGAGAAAATCTAACACCATATCTTCACCTGGGCCCATAAACACACTCACTCACATAGGCTGGTCAATACCGCTGGGGGAGGGGAAAAGGGCATGAGTTACATTTTATATAAGGGCTTTATCAATTCCCTATTCTATTACTTATCCGAAGCCCTATCATTAATCAATAGATCTTTGTTTTAGTTGAGAAGTAATTGATGATATGACCTAAAATTAATTTACCCTATTGTTTCTAAAATATTAACAGACTCAGTAAAGTTTTAAAGTGTTTATCTAATTAATCATATGAGCGAAACAAATTTCAGGGTCAACTCCATCTTATCCTGAGGAAGCAAGATCATTATATAAGTTTTAGTATTCTATTAAATGAAACTTCACGAAGACAAGTACTCAGGAAAAGAGAGGATAGAGAGAAAGAGAAGTACACTTGACACAAACACAGATTATATTTACCTAAAATGGTGCGAAAATCAGAGCCCTCTGACCAAGAGTTAATAGGTCCCTTAAAGTTCAGTTGACAGGTACTTCAGGACAGGATAGGACAGGATAGATGACCTCTTCTGGATTCGACGCCTGTGTCTCACCCTTCTTTGACACTAACTTCCTCCTCGATTTTTCAGCGATCTTCTTCTAATTTCTATTACCTCCTCAATTCTTCTGCGATCTTCTTCTAATTTCTATTTTGCTCTGAAATGCTAAGTCTGCTTCTTCGGGTATTCAATCAGAATTCGGACAGAATCTCAGTCTCTCAGCATTTGGCTTCAACACCCACAACTAATCTAACTAACTACCCCAGTTATACTTTCTTTTTAACTTTTTTTTTCATAACAACAATACAATCATGACAGCTTTACTTATAGTGGTTACATCGTATAAGAGTATCTTTGCGGGCTCATCTTCGTTGCAATCAGGTTCAAGATACAGATTGAAAACAACATTTTAAAACACCTCATTACCCCATCTTTGAGTCTTGACCATGTCCCATTAGTCTGAGTCCTCCTCTTCCCCGGTGTCGCGTGGTGGTTCACAAATATTACCCCTAAATTTATTCCAAGTCCCCCAGATTGCATCCCATTTCTTCGGACATCAACGGTAAATGTAAACAGCCTTCTCTGTCACCATTGCCTCATCCATGTCTTTACACCATTTTCATAGCGTCGGTTATACTGCCGAACCCCACAACATGGCGATGTTGCGTTTCGCTATCAACATGCCCAACATCACCCAATCTTGTTGGCGGTGGCTCAAGTCATTGGGTTTCCACACATTTAATAAACAGCGCCGAGGCAGAATTTATGAGCAGCTTTCCCAATCCTGTATAGGGTCGTCCTAGTATAGTATGCTCGATGCAGTACCTTAAGTTGGACCAGTTTCAACCTTGAGGGGATGGCGGCCTTTCGTGGCGAGGCAAGGGCCTCCTGCCATTCGGAGTTTTCAAAGGGGCCCAGCTCCTCAGACCAGTTCTGTTTCAGTGTGGCCATCGTGTCCGGGAGGTTATTGATGTGCTTTCTATAAGTGAAAGATATGGCCTTGTCCTGCATATGTTCCGTCAGAAGTCTGTCCTCTAGAGGAGAGGACTCCTGCAGAACGGTGCCTGTCGGTATAGCCGACTGTAATGCGTGTTTAATTTGTAAATATCTAAACCTCTCCGTCTGCGACATCTCATACTGTGTTTCCAGGTAGGCAAAGTCTACCACCTTACTTTCCATCCAGAGATCGCCCACTACCGATATACCAATGGAGTCCCAGGCCCGGAATCCCTTACTATTACGAAGAAAGCCCAACTTGCTGGATTCCCACAGTGGTGTCATTTGGGTAATGGTCCCCAGACATTTAAGATGCCTGTTAGCCCTGTACTATAACTGTACAGAGTGTTGCGTCGTACCTATCAGATCCGGCGGCGGGCGGCGACAGTAGAGATTGCCAAGCAGTCCTCTACCTTCCAATAAGTGTCTGTCGGCAAGGTATGCCGGCTCAGTTTGCGGGGCGTGTAACCAGAAGTTAATCTGCTTAAGATGCGCCGCCCAATAATATAGCTCAACATTCGGAAGCGCTATCCCCCAATCATACCAGCTTCTAGTTAGCTTGTCTTGCACGATTCGGGGTGGCCTACCACCCCATAGTAGGTGGGATACCGTTGCAGCGACGACCTTAAAATAATGTGCAGGGACCGGGAACGGGTGTTTTCCAGCACATACAAGAAGAGCGGGAGCGCCATCATTTTATACAGTGCTGCCTTGTCCAGGAGTGTAAGAGGGAGAGCCTGCCACACTTTCACGTTGCGTTTAAACCTTTCCAGAAGGGGGCGGAGGTTAAGATCATAAAATTTGTCGGGGTCCAGCGTAATAAGGATACCCAGGTATTTAAATACTGAGGAGGCGGTCCTCAGGGGGCGGCTCAAGGGCAAGACAGGCGGGGGGTCAGCGAGGACATACAGGAGTGACTTAGACCAATTGATCTTGTAACCTGACACTCTACCGAACTTCTCACATACGTTTAGTAATTCGAGAATAGATTTTTTGGGGGAGGTAAAATATAGAAGGATATCATCCGCGTATAAGGATATACGATCCTCCCATGTATCAGTCCAGCGGAGCCCTTTGATGGATGGCTCCCATTTGATCCAGATCGCCAGAGGTTCCAAAATCAGTGCAAACAGCAACGGAGACAATGGGCAACCCTTCCTCGTGCCCCGGCCAAGAGGAAAGTCTTGAGAGATGTGTCCATTGGCATCAACATGTGCCAGTGGTTTAGTATACAACAAACGAATCCAGGTACAGAACTTGGAACCAAAGTCCATGTGTTGGAGTACTGCGAATAGATAGGGCCATTCCACTGTATCGAACGCCATGGTGGCGTCGAGTGAAAGGATGACAGCCGGTTCCGTGATGTTTGCAGCGTGCGCCAGGACTGTGTGGAGCCAACGGAGGTTAAGGGCTGTGCTCCCTTGTGGCATGAGCCCCGACTGGTCCGGGTTGACTAGTGATGCGAGGTGGGGAGTAAGACGCAGCGCCAACAGCTTGGCCAGTATCTTAGGCTCCGCGTTAATAAGGGAGATTGGACGGTAGGAGGTACATTCTGTCTTTGGTCTGCCTGGCTTGTGAATTGCCACAATTGTGGCAAGTCGCTGATCCCGCAGCAGTTCCCCCGTCTCTAGGCATACTAAGGAAAAAGGGGGCCGTCATTTGTATTGTTCTCTTATGTAGTTCCACAGGGAGCCCATTTGGCCCCAGCGCCTTGCCGGACGCCAGTGCGTAAGTAGCTGCTTGCACCTCATCGGTGGTAATGTCCGCCTCCAGCAGAAGCGCTGCCTCCGGGGAGAGCTTAGGCATCGAGAGATCCTTGATATATTCATATGCCTCAGCGACCGTATAGGTTTCCCGGGGAGCATAAATTTGTTCATAATGGTTAGCTAGAAGATTGACTATGCCGTCAGGGTCATTGTTCGTGGAGCCTGCAGGTGATATCAATTGTGCAATGACTTTACTCGCTCTCTCTTTTTTATCCAGCCAGGCTAATATTTTCCCTGCCTTATCTCCCAGCTCATATATCCTATGCCTAGTGGCTTGGATCTTAGCTTGTGCCATTTCCCTTTGACGGGCCAACACTTCAGTTTGTTTGAGACGTGCCGCAAGAGCGGTTCCCGGAGAAGGATGGGCCTCCTGTTCCGCGATGGCATCGGCTAGATCAGCTTCAAGGCCGTCTAATTCCGCCCACTGTTCCCTCTTGTGACCTGTGATGGAGGCCATTGCTTGTCCCCGGAGGACCACTTTATATGCTTCCCAGAGCACACTTGGCGAATCCACCGAGCCCGGGTTCTATTGAAAAAAGTGTTTAGTTGTACGTGTGAGTGCTGACACGATAGGTGTCATCTGGAGGAAGCCTGCATGTACTGGGTACAGACGTCTCCTGCAGGTCCAGTGATGGGTATACATCAGCAGTATTGGAGAATGGTCTGATATACCCCTAGGGCGGATAGTGACCTCCTCTATACCTTGCAGTGCGTCCGCGGTTACCAAGAAGTAGTCAATGCGTGAGAGAGAGTTGTGAACTGCGGAGTAGAAAGTGTAGCATGTCTCATTTGGATATTTGAATCTCCAGCTATCTGTGAGTCCCAAGGCGTCTACCATACCAAGAAGATGTCTCCCACTCTGCGTCTCCATCCTAACTGGCAACCTGTCCTGCTTGCCGTCAATTATGTCACTGAAGTCGCCCCCAATTAGGAGCGTTGCCTCCGGCAGCGTCAACAAAAATGTCGTAAGTGCTGAGTGGGCACGTGTATGAAGTGCAGGTGGTATGTAAACAGAGACAAGATTGAATAATCGTCCTTCCAATTGGCAGGTAAGTGCCGCAAAGCGGCCTTGATCGTCTACACGTGTCTGCTGCACCACCAGTGGGAAATTCCTTTTGATAAGAATCCCTGTGCCCCTGGAGCCCGAGGAGAATTCTGCATGAGCCACCATCTGGTATCCCCACCTATCCATAGCCTTAACCGCCGACCCCACAAAGTGCGTCTCTTGCAAGAAAACCACTGCGGGGCCACAACGTTTCAAGTATTGTAATACCAGACCTCATTTCACTTTGTCCCCTAACCCACGGACATTCTAGGTAAGTAAAGAGAGTGTTGTTTGTGGAGCCAGTACCTCCTGTGAAATAGTTTCAGCCATCAGCGACAGTGAGGTGTGTCAAACATCTAGAGCAACGCTTGGCCCACAAGACTAAAATCACATACCACATTGCTGTCTCATAAAGATTGTATTTAACAAAACAGAATAAGAAAACCGCATATAGAATAGAACCAACAGTTCTAAGCGCATCAGTTACCTTCCCATCCCCAATCCCACCCACCCTCCCTGCCTCCCTGCTTAGCGAACCTACAACTGCCCGCCACCCCAACTTAGCAGAGTGCTTCCTCCCTCCCATAGCTGCAATACTTACGTGTCAGGGGGAGAGTCCTACGAGGCAGCTGTCTTTTTGGAGTCCTGCAGGTCATCCCCAGTCCAGAACTACAAGTCCGCCCACACGTTGGCGTCCGAAAGTTCCACATTGACAAGTGCAAATGAGTGTCTGCTGCATGGCCAAACTTACTCTTCCTCAGGGGCCAGTCCATGATGGGGCTCAGTGCTGCCGGCGCCCAGGCCATCGGCTGTATCTTCTCCCTTTCAATGGTGGTGTGATCTCGGTCCCCGATCCGCTCTGTTCACCGGTCGCCATCCCTCCAGCCAGTCGTGTGCCGCTTCAGGAGAGTCAAAAAAACAGGTTCGCCCTTCGGCTACCACCCTCAATTTTGCGGAGAAGAGCATGGAATAAGGCAACTCCTGCGCCCGGAGTTGTTTTTTCACTTCGAAGAAGCTGCAACGTCTTCTCGATACGGCTGCCGTGTAATCCGGGAAAAAGGAAATGGCTGAGTTCTGTATCCGGATGGGGGGGAATCCTTGCAGCTTGTAGAATTGCGTCCCTATCTCTAAAGTTAAAGAGACGGGCCAGTACTGGTCTCGGGGGCGCCCCCGGCTTCGGCCTTCCACCAGGCACTCTGTGCACGCGTTCTACGGAGAAGAAATGCGAAAGTCCCTTGGGTTGTAACCTGGTTTTCATCAGTTCCTCTACATATAGATCCATCGCTTGGGTCCCCTCCGTCTCCGGAACACCTATAATTCTGACGTTGTTCCGCCTTGCGCGCCCTTCCTGGTCGTCCAGCTTTTCAGCCAGCACCGTATTGTCCTTTTCTCGGCGGGCCACCGCTATTTGTAGATCAGACGTGTCTTGAACCAGGGATTTTGTCACTATCTCCACCTCCTTCACCCTGTCCGCCATTTTATAAATGTCCGCCCGTGGCAGGGAAGCGTCCGTGGAGATCGTTCCGACCGTCGTCTGCACATTTGTAAGCGCCTTCATGATATCTTCCAACTTAATCTTTATCCCTCCGTCGCCTTCCTGTGTTTTTCCGTAGGGTGGCGTCGTGTTCGAGCCTTTTTCATAGGCATACTTGTCCAATTTTGCCTGGACAGTCTGATGTTTAGGCCCTCTGCCCGCCATGTTTACTCTGAATTTAGGGCACCCAGCAGGAGGGAATTGAGTTGACCCAGCCGTCAATACTGGTAACTAGCGTTCAAATTATGCCACTTCCAATGTCCCAAGCCCCAGTGCGCTAAAATAGTGAGACCATTGGCACGAAAAAGTGTTGGTGGTCAATGGAAGGGTGTAGCGATTCTCCCCCTCGATGACTGGGGGCACCACAACCTCACGACGAAGGGGCCCCGCAGGACTTCTCACCCCGGGTCCGTATGAGGCCTCTGACCTTCGGGGATAGGGCGAGTCCGGCAGCTACGGTAGTATTTGGCAGATTTACCCCCCAACTGCGCACAAACAGGAGATCCGTTCACACTTAGTGGCAGTTTTGTGGGGCCATTGTCTCAGCAGAAAATCCGATGCTGCCGGACTTATTCAGGGAGCTGGCTGTCCTCATAGTGGGCATTAGGGCAGGTCAGGGCAAAAAAGGGCGCACCTTCAAGGAGTCCACCAGCAGAGCTCCAGATCTAGATTGAGGGGGCAGGGGCGGCTCAGTAGACTCTGCAATAGGGCCGTCACGCGCGCCAGTCGACCTCCCACGTTATGGCCGGATTCGCCCCGAAGTCAGGCAGCAGAGCCGAGCATAGAAGTGACGTCGTGGGGGTCCACTCCGCATAAAAGGATCCCCGCCGGGAGGATTAGTGTCAGCACCGCCGGGGGGATGCCTCCGTTGTGCGCCGCTCAAGCTCCGACGCTGGGGGAACCCCTCAGCGGACTCCAATGTGTCGGATTAGTGTGCGGATTTCTTAATTAGGGCTGGAGCTCTAGGACAGAGGCCCTTAAACGCCATTTTTGTAATTACATACAAGGCGTGTGATACTTAAAGCAAAAACAAGTATAAGATACCTCTAAATAGGGCAATTAAATACACAAACATCGGGAGGACCTCGGTGGAAACCGAACCTACGTATAGAGGTGGGCCGACACCGTAACGATTAGCAACCAATAGGATGGCACAAACCTCAAGCACATTATGCTAATCCCGAAACTCCAAACAGGCAAAGAGGATTGGTCGGCATAGTAACCCACATAGACCAATCGTATCACGGCGCCTAACACTTAAACATGGATGACCGACGACTATTAGAGCATTTCTCTCAGAACCCCAGAGACGGCGTGATTAATCCGCGTGAGAAGGTAAGACTCTACCTGCCCTTATACCCGAGACTTGGAACAGAGGCCATTGTCTAGCTTCCTCTGATTTTAAAATTCCATCTTAATCGACATACCTCCCATCTCGTTTTTTTAATTTTACTAGGGCCAGCATAATCCTGCTTGTGGAAGTTTCCCCTCCAATTCCAGAGTGCACAGCCATAATTACCTGCAATTCTCAGCAGTTACAGGCACCGTAATTGCTCAATACTGCGGACTCAGGTGCAGTATTTTCCACTTCTTTTAACCTGGAGAGAACGAACTATTCCACACAGGAGGTATGTGCATTAAGGCTTACACAACCTTGCCTAGCAATGGTACTATTACAAATTCTTCATCAGATGTCTCTGTGCTCTCTCCCTCTTAGAAAGAACAGAGCCAATCCCAACAGGAACCATTTACAGACGCAATCTTAATAGTGCTCCCACACAAAAAAAATTTAAAAAGACAATACAGGTAAAAAAATCTCTTTCAACATGTACTTATAGCAATCCCTAATATTAGCGACATTCTCAACTAATTTAGAGTAACAGTAGCTCAGGCCCTCTTATTACTATTTCTCATACCACCTTGAAAAATGAAACTTAGGGATAGAGATCCAAATAATAGAGTACTACGGGGCAAAATTGAGTTTATAAAATTGTCTTGTCCCTGCAGATGCTCCGAATAATATCCATTTTAAACAGAAGACTTATGGCCCACATGGCATACAACTAACGCGATTGAGAGCAGGCCCCCAGACTTATCTCAAACACACATTGCTGATTATTAGAGGTAAGATGGAAATGTATTTATCAATATGATAATAGTATCTAAGTTTCAAATAAGTGGAAGACAACCTATGAGTTCCCTTCCTCAATACTCTATATGCACAGGGCCCCATCCCTCCTGGGTATATAGACACCAACAGTAGTGGGGTGCCCAGATAACCACCTAAGACGGTCAAGAAAAATAAATTTGTCAACAGAATAGGCCAGTGTAAAAGGGAGAAGAGCGATAAAGAATAGAGGATGACCCTTCACTTACCATCTTCCCAGCAGACTTTAAGATTTGTCTCAACAGCCAATAATGATGGAGGTAATAGAGATAATGCATGATAGTAAAAATATACCGTAGCTGTACCATGTCAGTCACAGAATATGTTCTGTAAATAGGAAACGTTGGGTAACAATGTGTTATTGAAATGCTATGTATTGAATAAGTATCACAAATGTGGAAACCTTTGAAGTGAATGGACGATTAATCGTATGTATATCTATTATAGGGTAATTTCACAGACCCAGTAACAAGACAGACATCAAACCTTAGTCTTGATAAAGGTGGAGCATATTTTCGTCCAGTACCACCGAAACGCGTCGACGCACAACCATTGTACAATTCAAGACTTTTTCCTCCCTTGTCTATATGAAATTTGTGGCTATACAACAAGGGTGTGATGAGACTACAACGTTGAATGTACCAATTGTATTTTACAATTTTATGTTTTACAAATCCTTTTTCTGTCCTTTTTATTGTGCAGGTCACAATAGATTATATTATTAATTGGAATTTTTTTTTTTTTTGCTTAGGAACCTTATGATGCATACATGTGAACTGTTTTTATTCTTGTTACTTTAATAAATTGTGTTGTATTTCATGCTTCAGATCACATTAGTTCTTGATTTTATCTTTTTGACCTAAGGCTAAGTTTTAGCGTATTCCGTATAGTTCTCAAGGGAACCAGTTTATTTCTTTGGCTGCCCCGGAGCTCCCGGACTAGGCGGCCATATTCTTCGGCCGGTAGCCACGCCCCCAGTTATACTTTCTTAATGGCATGTAACACCGCCAAATGTTTCAGCTTTATGAAACTCCTATTTCTGATTGGACAAGCTGAGGGGATGATCATCATACCATGCTAAGTTTTCAATAATTTTCTTAAGCTCATTGTTTTAAGTTCCCACCCATTAATTTGTTCTCCCATGCTTTATTTCCCACCCACATTTGCAAACTTTATTGACAACAATGTATACAAATTTTAGTCGTCCATTGATTCTTCAAGATGGTCATTTGTTTCCCAGGACATGTCCTAAGAACGTCCTTGGATGAGTTTCAAGCTTTTACATCACTGGGTTGAACTTGTCATTTCCGCGCATTCAGGAAGAACCACATGGGTAGCGGACTTTAGCATCGTTCAGAGGCCCAAATACCAACTAATAGAGAAGTCAAAAGAGAAAGTATTAATTCCAAAATAAAATGGTTTCACTGTATACCACCTACTTCTATTGTAATCCCATTTACTTATAAAGACTTTTATGCATTAGCATTTAGTATACCACTCAATTTTAGTTTCAGCAAAGCAGATGCTTAGCACGTGAGTTTCCAAGTGGCCATATTAGATGCTAGTGCGCAGAAGCAGATTTTTCCCTCCAAGCGTAAAAATGTCATTGCAGAAGTAGATGCAGTAGACGCATGCGCAATACAATATGCGTGTTAGCAGCCATCTTTAATCACACTCGGGTTACTTGTTAGTAAAAAGACATAGGCAACCTCCCCCTATTTACAAAATATGTGAAATGTAGTGCATATTAGTACGACAATACAATTGTATTATTTCGTTACGGGTTTATATGAGAGGATTGCATCCAAGCAAGTCTCTTTTATACGAGTCCTTGCTCCATCATGACCCCTGACCTTCTATCTCTGAAATGGCTACCCTATGAGGTTAGGTTCCATCCCAAAATTACCTGTATGACCCCCGAAGTGCTACACCATAACACCCTCTTCCACCTGACCCAAAAACTGACCCTATCTCGCAGAACCGACCTTCAAGAAGTGCAAGCTCCCTTCTACTTAAGTCCCAAACATTTAAAAAAACAAAACCTACAATCGATCCTTCTCTGGAATGGTCCTCACAATCTGGAACTCTCTCCCTATGAGGACTTGACTCAACCCATCCATATCACCTTCAAGAAGGAAGTAAAACTCCTACTGTCCAAAAGATTCCTCTCACACTGAGGATTGCCTAACATTCCAATCTATCATGCCTTCGCCCACTCCAATGAGATCCACGCCCTCTCTTCCACTCTCCAAACCTCTACACCCTGACCGGACACCCTACCAGATTCTGCCTACATCAGTATTTTTCATTTCGTTTTTTGAGCTGTATCTACTGTTGTCATGTCATATACCATTGTTCATGCGTCCCGTTTACCATGAATATCCTTACTACCATTTGATTTGGCAAGCTACATCCATAAAATGTTCTCTATCTTAAAATTTTTGTTAACTAAATAGCTGTTTATTACAGGTTACAAAGTGTTGTCCTTTTTCACTAAGAGAAGGTTGCTCTCCAAACCAGACTATTATATTGGGGATATTGGCTATAGGTCTTATTTGTAACATCTGTTAAATCTCTGAATGTACCAAATGAGTGCGTTCCTTGTCGAGAATTAACTTCGTTGGTTGTGAGTCTTGAGTTGGTAAATAATAAAAATCTATCTTGAAACCTCTTACTGTTTCCTGGAGCCATGGCTATTTTGATGTTTGACCATTTCTGGATGAAATACTGTAGCCTTACCTCCACTTTTTTTTAAAAGAACCAAAGGCAATCTCCGTACTCACTTTGAGTTCCTGAATCGTGGCCTCTGGGACTATTCCCATGTGATCGCCCTGCTTTCCTTTTGGACGAAACCCCATCGAGGTGTGGAATTTTCTTCTGTTACTTCTGCTGTTCTGCAAGTAATAATGGGTCCTCTGAATTCTGTGGCTGAAGCCAGTCTCATCTTTAAGCCCTTCTAAAATCTCTTGAGCCAAACACTGGTTTCATGTTCATTTGGGCATAACTAAGGTCAGGAAAGATTGAAACATATCTGCCCAAATATTTAACAAGACCTTCTCTAAAAAGAAGTCCCTGTGGCTCGTCTGATGCTTCCTTTTTAGAACTATCCTCTAACTTGGCTGTTAATTTCTTATTATAATAACCTTTTTTCTTCCGCTATTAAGCCTGCATTCACACTACCAAGAATACAGATAGCACATTCACTCAAACCCCATAATAGACCCACACCTATGTGCATATTTTTTAGATGCCCTTCTTCGGCCATGTCTGTAATCTGTGCCAAAGAACCTAGAATTTACACCAATTTGTCTTGGCACTGCTTAAATAAATTTTTCCCCTCTTAAGAAGGAAGGTAATCAGCTTTGTGTCTAGAATCGGGTTATGAAAAGCTTTTCACCTCTAGCTGGTCTAGAGCACTCTGCGGTTAATGAATTCCAAGTTTCTTTATGTAATGGTTTCCTTAACCATCCTATAAAACATGACACCTGATCCATAGGCCACCAATTGGAGCTACAAGGATGTTTGATTGATTCGGGATTACACAGATCTTCTCCTAGAGGCTCTTTAACTTCCTTGGAGCTTGGAGGACTTTGTAAGTCCTCATCTAGGGCCCGAATCACAAATGTAGACTTTAATTTTCCCACCTTTCTTTCCGCATTCTTGATTAGTATGTGCATCATACAAAACGATGACGAATGCAAGTTATCCTCCCACTCTCTAAGTAAATCATTATCTAAATCATCATAAAATGGAAAGATTAAAATTCTTAATCCCCTGGACACTCTCTTCTGATTTTTTGATTTTTTTAGGGTAACTCCGTCCCACCACTTTGATAATTCTGTTTTTTTTTATTTTTCTAATTTGAGGAATTTTTCTCTTAAGCTTCCATTTGAAGAATCTTTTCAGTATCTAATACACTTTTTTTACTTTGAGCAAAAAGTTCTGCTGCCCATTTCTCACGATCATCCTCCATCTTAGAATGTATTATGATTAAATTATATCTAGCAAACAAATGTAATCCCGATAACTCCAACTGTGCGACAAATGCCCAACAAAAACACAATATACTAGACTTTAGCGGTGAGGGCTTAGCACCACAGCACACAAGTTAATTGTTGAAATTTACTGTACATGTCCTGTCTGACTCAGGGGCTCACTCCTCGTGGTCCACCGCCAAATGACCACTGTAATACAAAACAATATATACAAACAGGAGGAGCACCAAAAGATATCAATTCGTATATCAATCAAATGTAGAAAACTTGGACAGAAGGATAGACCCCTTTGTAACACTGAAATCTCATGAGCATTCAACATTCTGTTAGATACATTTACAACGTTTAAATCCTGTTTAGGGCCTTTCTCTTCATATTCTAACTCCAAGGCTACTTTTCCTATTTCCTCAGTTTGTCCTGACTTCGGGTACCCATTCTTATTTATACTTGGTGTGCCTTTGCTTCCCCCACCTGGTGGATTTTCCACTTTTTTCTTTCCTAGCTTACTTGAAGACTGCTGTGTGCCACTAAAAGCTCTCTATTACCGGTCTGGTCCAACTGCCGAATGTTGCCCAGCGCTGCTGCTATGAATTGGATAAAAGACCATGAGGTCCTAGGCAGGAGAAAGTAGGTGCTAAGGCCAAATGGGAATGAGGTGGGAGCATGAGCTGAACTCACAGTACCTCAAAATCTGGACTGGGGGGGTTTGGAGAAAGGTGGGAACCCATGAAGGATAGTAATAATAATAATACTTTATTGTACATGGTTATTTAATACCTTTACAATATAAAAGAAGAAAGTTCAGTTAATAAAACATAAGTCAAGATCATACGTGTTAAGACAATAATTCCTTCCATAAAAACATAGTGAGATAGCAGCAGGGTTAAAATAAGCTTGAATTCATGTTGGATGGCCTGTTTATCATGGAAAGTTATGCAGTAAGTTCATCTTAGATACCGGCCGAGGGGTAATATAGTAACGTGCTGGTGCAATTGAATATTTTAGAGAGTGCCCCTTCAGTAGAAAAAGAAAAAAAACTGTTTACGTTACAAGGAAGAGTGATTAGTTGTAGTAACAGTTCGGGGTATCCCTGTTGTATAGTCAGTGTTATTCAGTTTAGGGCACAAAGTGTCCCGCTAGAGCTTGCTCTTCAGGGGTACCGTTGAATTGATCCTCTCGTCCTTCACGGTGCTGCTAAATTTTGTTTGTTTCCTTCAACATTTTGAAGCGGGCCTCTGCTGTTTTAAGGAATTTTACCATTCGGCAGCTCAGTTGGATATCATCGCCTTTGAAACAAGCGAGCACCGCTTGCCTGCAGGTCCGTATCTCACGGATGTTAAAAAGTGGTCTCAGGAAGGAGTGTCGTTCTTGAATGAGTTTACTGCAGATGGTGATCAGATGAACTGTGTTTTCTTTGCCGTTCCCGCAAAGTCGGCAGGTTGTTGGTAGTTGTGGCTGTAACCATGGGGGTAAGTGGGCCCCTGACGGCAATAGCCCTGGGCAAAATTTTAGGAACTTCGCTTTTATTTTTTTGGTAAAGCCTGTCTGTAGATAAGCTTGGGGCGAGGGCATGGTGTACGATTGAACTGTAAGCCAGCTGTGAGCCCGCTTTGACAGGGCGGCTTTGTCCTGCAGTAGTGATTCTTTCCAGACTGTCTTGTTGACCACCTTTTTGAAACCAGCTGGGGAACCTGGGAGTTCCCATAATTGCCATAAGCCAAGATCGTCGATAGCGTCCTCCAAGTACTGCCTTGCAGGGCAAGTTTCTTTATTTTGAAGTTCCTTCCACAGGAGAGCATTTAGGGTTTTCGGGTCTCCCCTCCTTACTTTGTGCCAACTTTTTAAGTAGGTTCCTTTGCGTGACAGCTCTTCTTTTGGTAGCTCAAATTCTAGTCTCATTTAGGCAGGCGATGTATACCTAGGAAGGCCAAAGATCATACGTAGCGCCTCTGCTACCATTCTATCTACTAAGGAAGCGCCCCTCCCCCTCATAGATTCGCTTCCGTAAGTGATGGCTGGGATTAATTTTGCCTGAATCACCTTTATGAGAGGAAGTAAGCTTGGGCCAGAAACCGCATTTTTTAAGTTTCTCAGTGCCACCGCAATAGTTAGCCCTCTCCTTTTTATGGCTTCACCTTGCGGCTTGAAGTTGCCCATGCAGTCTATGATGACCCCCAAATATCGATATTCACAGACCGTTTCCAGTTTCCTGGATGACAAGAGCCAGTCCTGTGTTACTTTCTTTTTGGGGAGGTTAATGCACATAACTTTGGATTTTTCATGGTTGATGCTAAGCCTGTTAGCAGCAGAGTATCTTGAAGTGATGTCCAGTAGCCGCAGCAGGCCTACAGGGGTCTGGCTGATGAGTAACAGGTCGTCTGAGTAAAAGAGATTCGACAGCTGGGAGCCCACTAGCTTTGGTGCGTGCGAGTTGCATTCATTTAGCAGCGTCGATAGCTCTTCCATGAAAAGATTAAAAAGTATTGGGGCAAGTACACAGCTATGTTTTACTCCTGTATTTGTTGGGATCTTCCTTGTTAGGTTATCGCCAGAGCCTAGCCTGATTTGCACCCATGTCTCACTGTGCAGGAGGATTAGTTGGTTTAGGGGCAACGGGGGATGTTCAGCTTATTTAACTTTTCCCACAGAGTAGGATAGGTGGAGGGGAATCAGAGCTAGCCAGAAAAGGCCTTGGAACCATAAAGGTCAACACCGTAAATTGGGTATCCTTGCTTTATCATATATGTAGTAGAATTATGTATTTTCTACTTGGGGGGGCTCCTCTGTTTGAGTGGAGGAGCATCGCCCCATAAAGAAAAGCTCCAGGCAAGAGTTGGAAAAAAAATGGTAATAAAAATTATTTATTACCATTTTATTTTTCAGTAAACGGCCTGTCCCAAACTAAGTTACAGCGTGGAAGGGCCAGTGCTGCTAAGTGGCAGCAGGGAGCTGTGTGCTTTAAAATGTGCATGGCTCTTTGGCCGGCGGGTTTGCGATGGCCTGCCAGACATGCGCATTTTAAACTTCTCTAACCTGGCTGACTTAGACAGCTGGGTTAGAGAAAGTGCAGACCTCCCTTGCTCTTGAGAGCATTGAGTAAGTCCGCTCCCTCCAATCCTGGTGCTGCTCTCATGCGGGTGAGAGCATTGACGGTATTGGTCAGAAGAGTTGGCTGGTTCCCGCGTTGGAGCTTGCCTTCAGAGAAGACTGACGGAGGAGTACGTTGTGTCACGCAGGCAGGTAAGTGTATTTTCATTTTATTCTTGTTTATTTTGTATCCTCCACCCACCACCCTCGGTACATGCCAGCCACCACTGGTTAACTAATTAATAAAGTATTTGTCCTTTATACAAAGGGAATCACTGGACTGGACATTGACCTTATTGTTTTGGGGGTGGTGTTCATTACTGAGCCTGAGTTACCCCACAGTAAACTCCCTGAGAACCTGTGACTGTCACCCTCACTACCACTTAGAGACAAGTGCAGAAAGGGTTGTGCTTGATCCAGTTTGCAGAGTCTTAGTAGTACTAGCCCTGGGACAGCAGTGGTAAAAGGCTTTGACCCCCATGTTGTGGCTCAGTAGCCCCTGCCTGCCCCGTAGTCTCTTGAACAGGGTCTGACATAGACACCCATCCTCATCACCAATTCTTACACAGTCGGTATGCACAAAGGCAATGACACTTAGTCTTTATTCAGGACTGGCAAAAATCCGGCAGAGATCCTGCTCTATCTTTGTCCAACAAGAACTTCAAGCATAGAACACTTACAACAGCACCAAAGAATATGGAAATAGAACATTACCTGGTAGTACTGTAGTGGCTCCAGGTGGAAAACAGTAGTTAAGAGCAAAGTACATTGTAACAGTGTGTTTAATTTCCCCCTACAGACTCTACTTTTATTCTACAAGTCAGCAACCGATTTATCTGTGTAATGAGGGAGTAAGTCAGGACAACAAGGATGTTTGCAGTATTATTTGTACGGGATAAAATACCCTCTGCTATATGTTAAAAGGATGTTTCAAAACAGCTTGAAGTTCCATGACCTTAAAGACGAGCTTGGCCTTTTGAGTCGTCGCTGAGACATCTCTGAGACTTATAGTTTCTCTATAATCTTGTAATGTTCAACAGGGGGTACTGTAGCCCGAATATAATGTAATAAGTTATAATAAGTTTTCTATATAAAGGCATGATAGACTGCAGAGGAACATTTTACAATTCTAGACCTCTTCACGTCCATTCTATTCATCCCTTTGCATGCTTCACAAATGCCTATAATAAAATATAATGCAGAAAAATGTGGGTATGATGTCTCTAGTCCAGTCAGAAATAATTCGAGTGAAAACGTGTAAAATGCCTCAAAAACATGAGGGCTAGATATTTCTTCTCTGTTGTCAATTGCCACCCTCCCGCTGTTCTGGCTGTATTCATTGCTTCATCACATACAATGTTCTGAGCGGTTTATAAATACAGCTCGCATTTCAAGAGCTTCCCTAGCCTTCCTGACCTCCCACCTCCTGCATTCATTATGTTTGGTGACGGTTCCGCGAGGGGCGGGGTGGGTGCATTAGAATGCAGTGACGCGCGCGCTGTGTCGCAGCAGCCAGCGTCTCCTGGCTTCCGGTGCGGCCATTTATCGCTGTCAGGATCCCGCAGTGAGCGCCAGTATCTCTCTCTTTGGCGAAGCGAGGATTCAAGGACAAGCAAAGCGACGTCTCGCCTCCCCTCCCTTAATTGATGAGTCTGCGCCTTATCTCCTTTCCCATGCGGTGTTTGCCTGTTTGAAGGAAACAAGACACCTCAGTACAGTTTGAGAAGTACCGAGGACCTGCTGTAAGATTCCATTTGACTAATTCACAACAGAATTGTCCTTTATTTATTCTTCAAACATCTTCACTGACACCGTAGAGCGGATCACTGAGGCAAAAAAGTTGGGCATAAGTTGGGCGAATAACTAAAGCATTTATGACTACAGGAACAGGGTACTCTTTTACATACTCTAACATGCCTTTGGAGTTTGCCTCAAAACTTCTAGAATGGGAGTAACATTTGAACATGCAGGGAATAGTTGTCTATAGTTAGTACAAATAGTGATTGGACGTATCGCGGCCACTCAGCATATGTTGCTTATTATTGGCCCAGCTCCACAATTTTCTCTACTCTTTGGCTATTCCACTCCCCTTCTTGCTTTCCATACATTTCCTATTTCTCTCAATTCTCCTTTCAACATTGAATACTTCCTGAAATACGGCTTACACTCCTTGAAAATGATGTATTCCCCTAATTATTCCAAGATGCTGCAATAACAAAGAACCACGGATTCGTAAAAGAATATCCTGAAACCATCATTGCTAACAATTGGCATTGTGCCCATTAAGGATAGCCAGAAATAAGACATTATTTTCTTTTCCTTCAATACAGCCTTGTGATCTGATGTTTTTTCGAAATGTCTTCAAGTCTCTTGTAACTTATCACCATCACTAGACAAATTTTCAGTATCCATTTATAAAATCAGGACATTCATAAATAAAGCTCCTGAGGAAAATCTTTTCCTGTTTGACTCATACTTTCACTCATTGCTAGACTACTGGAGTCTAGAGATAGGAATCAAACTGAGGGCTCTGCCTCGCTGTGGCGCTGCCTGCGCTGGTAAAAACTTAACTTTGGACGCATGGAATCAAATTGATGTAATAATTTGAAAGTGGTTTGCCAAATTGCCCCGTAAAGCTTAACTGTTTGAATTGATGTAATAATTCAACTGTTTTTAATGGAATAACTGCACTATTATTATTTGCGTTTCTGTCACCTTTTAAAAACAATCTGCCCTACCTTTTCGCCACCTCCCCGGTCCACCACCGACACTAGGCCGGCTTGTAGTGGAGGGAGGACGGCATTCTACCTTGGACACACACCGGAAGTGAGGAGACTTCCGGTGCGTACGGGCCTCAGGTCAGCGGTCTAGCTGCTAGAGATCGGTACAAAAGGGGACGATTTCCCGGCACACGCCAGATAGGAATCAAACTGAGGGCTCTGCCTCGCTGTTGCGCTGCCTGCGCTGGTAAAAACTTAACTTTGGACGCATAGAATCAAATTGATTTAATAATTTGAAAGTGGTTTGCCAAATTGCCCCATAAAGCTTAACTGTTTGAATTGATGGAATAATTCAACTGTTTTTAATGGAATAACTGCACTATTATTATCTGCGTATCTGTCACCTTTTAAAAACAATCTGCCCTACCTTTTGGCCACCTCCCCGGTCTACCACAGACACTAGGCCGGCTTGTAGTGGAGGGAGGACAGCATTCTACCTTGGACACACACCGGAAGTGAGGAGACTTCCGGTGCTCACAGGCCTCAGGTCTGCGGTCTAGCTGCTAGAGATCGGTACAAAAGGGGACGATTTCCCGGCACGCGCCAGATAGGAATCAAACTGAGGGCTCTGCCTCGCTGTTGCGCTGCCTGCGCTGGTAAAAACTTAACTTTGGACGCATAGAATCAAATTGATTTAATAATTTGAAAGTCGTTTGCCAAATTGCCCCGTAAAGCTTAACTGTTTGAATTGATGGAATAATTCAACTGTTTTTAATGGAATAAATGCACTATTATTATTTGCGTTTCTGTCCCCTTTTAAAAACAATCTGCCCTACCTTTTCGCCACCTCCCCGGTCCACCACCAACACTAGGCCGGCTTGTAGTGGAGGGAGGACAGCATTCTACCTTGGACACACACCGGAAGTGAGGAGACTTCCGGTGCGCACGGGCCTCAGGTCATACGGGAAGTCTTAAAAGAACACGCCACCCCCTACGCGCAGCGGGCGCGTGCGGCGGGTGCACCGGCACGCACCGACGGTGCGCCAAAGGTAAGGCCGTCTGCGCCCGTCCGCGCCTCCACCGGGCCCAGGGCCAAACCCCCTGGACAAATCATGCAATACACAAGGGAAACTTTAGTAGGGTTAAACCCTGGCCCAACTATCTGCACTCAGCCACTAAATATGGCAAACTGGGCTGGACCATGGAGCTGTAGGATATGCAGAAACAGCTTCGGACCAAACGACAATGAGAGCACCCAGTCACACAGGCAAATGAAAAGCCTATGTTGCGGACTCATCAATGTTAGGTTGTTGAAAAAGGTACCGGCAGAAGACCTTTTTTGGAAGTTGCCCGGCGGTAGCCGCCTCTATACCCACTCAAGTTTATCAAACAAAGAGGCAGGCGCTGGAGACTGGAAGGCAGGAAACAGAAGTTTTATTCCGACGGAGCAGAACACATCAAATCAGACAACAGGGTATCTTCTCGAGGTGCTCTAACCGCATCTCTGAGGCCTGGCCTCTTATACACAAGTTTATTGTTTTATTACGTTAAACACATCTCTGTCATTTACTTTGATGTAAGGAAAGACGCCCTCGGAATCCCCGCTTCAGGCCCGTTCCCACACACATTTACAGTTGAAGTCCCCACCCCGGTCACAACAGGTGATGATTATCGCGCAGCTGGACATTCCGCCGATTCACGGAATGTGTGAGGTTGATCGGATCTCATGGGGTGGGGGCTTTGATCAACTCTTGGATCCTTTGATGAGGGAAACTTCCTACTGTACAGGAGAGGGGGGTAATAACAGTATCCGCAGGGCCAGGTGGTGGCCTGGGAACGAGGAAGACAAACGGGTACAGAGGAGGAAAGGGGGTTTGTATCAAAGGACCTGGGACCATGAAAGGAATGAAGGGAGGAGTCGCGCTGGGAGCAGGATGGGATTCCGAGGCAGAGCTGCGCCGAAGGGGGGTTTATGACCCAAGGCATGCGAGAGCGGGGGTTTGTCAGCGTGCGGGGGATGCCTGCGAGGTTAAGAGAGAGAAAGAGAGACGCGCTAGCTATCAGCGAGGGGCAGGGAGGCCATGGTGCTCAAAATGGCTGCCGCTTACGCGCACGAATGGGCTCAAAAAGGGGCAAGATGGCGCCGATAATGTTGACGATTGCAGCCTAGCTTTTAACAGTCCTCCCTTTTCAACATATCTAGCCAACTTGCCTACTCAATGTCAATCTTCATCAAATTCCTAACCTCAGCATCATATAATGCTCCCATGCGTTCGTTTACAAAGTCCACAGTCTTAGGGCAAATACAATTTGCACATAGTGAACACAGAGGTGGCAGACATTGAATTCCTAAGCATAGACCGCATATTACAACTACAGGAATCAGGATAATGGTGAACAGTCTCCAGCCCCAGTTCTTAACGGTGTTCCAGAACCAACCACCAAGCGACCATTCTTCCTGTTCCTGGTGGACTTCTGAAGAGAGTCTGTGAAGATGTTCGATGGCCTTATACACTGAGGGTGAATTGTCCGGTATGAATGTACAGCAGCTGGACCCAATAATGCGGCAGGCTCCACCACGGTCCGCAAGAACCACATCTAGGACAAGGCGGTTCTGAAGGGCCACCAAGCGGACCGCTTGAAGTTCGGCGGTGTTGTTAGCAAGGATACCAGCTCACGGATAGAGTGGTCGCTCCCTGTGCCCCTGGCTGCAACGTGGTATCGTAGCGCTGCTCTGCTGAAGGATCTCCTTCATACCTGCAATTGTTTTCGCCTGCTGTGTGCCTTGTCTAGCGCTTTGCCTAATTAGCGCTCCAGATATTCTATTTGGCTGTTTGTTAACATTGTCTGCGCGCTTGCCAATAGCGCTCCGCTCTGCTCCTCCCCCCGCCTCCATTTTGTTTGTTTGTTGTCCTCCTCGTGTGCCCGACCCGCCTCCCAGCTGAGACGCCCTCCCACTAAGTTAATATAGCGCTGCTCTGCTGGAAACGCTGTGACTCGCTCCGCCTCACGGATAGAGTGGTCGCTCCCTGTGCCCCTGGCTGCAACGTGGTATCGTAGCGCTGCTCTGCTGAAGGATCTCCTTCATACCTGCAATTGTTTTCGCCTGCTGTGTGCCTTGTCTAGCGCTTTGCCTAATTAGCGCTCTAGATATTCTATTTGGCTGTTTGTTAACATTGTCTGCGCGCTTGCCAATAGCGCTCCGCTCTGCTCCTCCCCCCGCCTCCATTTTGTTTGTTTGTTGTCCTCCTCATGTGCCCGACCCGCCTCCCAGCTGAGACGCCCTCCCACTAAGTTAATATAGCGCTGCTCTGCTGGAAACGCTGTGACTCGCTCCTCCTCACGGATAGAGTGGTCGCTCCCTGTGCCCCTGGCTGCAACGTGGTATCGTAGCGCTGCTCTGCTGAAGGATCTCCTTCATACCTGCAATTGTTTTCGCCTGCTGTGTGCCTTGTCTAGCGCTTTGCCTAATTAGCGCTCTAGATATTCTATTTGGCTGTTTGTTAACATTGTCTGAGCGCTTGCCAATAGCGCTCCCCTCTGCTCCTCCCCCCGCCTCCATTTTGTTTGTTTGTTGTCCTCCTCGTGTGCCCGACCCGCCTCCCAGCTGAGACGCCCTCGCCCCTCCCCCTCCACTATCCATATATGACAGCTCCTCCCGCGCGCAGCGTTCACGCGCAGCGACCGCGCCCAATCCGCGCCGAAGGTGCGCCAAAGGTAAGCCCGTCTACGCCCGTCCGCGCCTGGACCGCGCCCAGCGCCAGACCCCCTGCCCCTCGCGCTGCCCAGCCCTCCCGCATTACCTACGATGCCGCCACCCTCCTAGCCCTTAACCCCGGTCGCGCCCCCAACTGCGTCCAAGCCGCCCCTGGACAAACCCATGGACCTTTCTCCTGCTACTCCTGCAAATTCAGCGGCACCGACAACATCTCCGCTACGACCACACCACTGACTCCCGACCCCAACCACCTACAATGCATCCTTCTCAACACCCGATCAGTCCACAGGCACGCCATTGACCTATGGAATCTACTAGACACCATTTCTCCAGACATCGCCTTCCTAACGGAAACATGGATGAATGCTTCCTCCGCACCAGACATCACCATTGCCATCCCTGAAGACTATAAGATCACTCGCAAAGACCGTACCAACCACACAGGAGGAGGAATCGCTATCGTCCATAAGAAATCAATCCGCATCTCAACCAGCTCTGACGCCAACCTCGCCAACTCTGAACACCTTCACTTCCAGATCCACATCGACCCGAAAACCACACTCAGAGGCACCCTCCTCTACAGACCACCAGGACCCCGCGCAAAATTCAGTGAAGACGTCACGGACTTCATCACTCCACACGCGCTCCCCTCCAAAGAATACATCCTTCTGGGAGACCTCAACTTTCACCTTGAAAAGATCAACGACCGCAACACCTCCACCCTCCTGGACAACCTCGCCAACCTCGGACTTAAACAACTGGTCACTTCCCCCACCCACATCGCAGGTCACACACTCGACCCCATCTTCACCTCCAGCAATCACGTCTCCTTCAGCCACACTACGGATCTCCTCTGGACTGACCACAGCTGCGTTCACTTCACCTACAACAAGCCCAAACCCACCAACCACCTCCAACCAACTCTGCAAAGAAACTGGAAAAAAATCTCCACCGACCAGATCTCCTCATCGCTCCTTCTAAACACCCCAGCCCACTCCTCGGACCCAAACCTAGCCGCCGCCAACTTCACCCTATGGTTATCCAACACCGCCGACACCTTAGCACCACTGAAAAAACATCAAAGCAAACCTGGCAACAAGAAGGCCTCATGGTTCAACGATGATCTTAAGAAGTCCAAGAAACTCTGCCGCACCCTTGAAAAAGCGTGGAAAAAAGACCCAACCACCAGCACCAAGGACGCCTTCAAAAACGCCACCCGCACTCACCACCAACTAATCCGAATGGCCAAGAAAACAGCATTCAAGGATCGACTTGACAACAACGCCCACAACAGCAAGGAACTTTTCAACATCGTCAAGGAGTTTTCCAATCCCTCGGCCAACTCCAACGACATCACCCCCTCTCAAGCCCTCTGCGACTCCCTAGTCTCATTCTTCCACAACAAGATTGCAGACATCCACAACAGCTTCGACAACCAACCCGGGGCCCAACCCACCCAACCACATGCTGAACACTCTCCCCCCGCGAACACCCTTAACGACTGGAACCCAATCTCCACTGATGACACCATCCGCCTGATGAACTCCATCCACTCAGGATCCCCCACAGACCCATGCCCTCACCACATCTTCAACAAAGCAGACTCCGTCATAGCACCGCACCTCCGAGACGTCATCAACTGCTCCTTCAACTCCGCCACCTTTCCGGAAAACTGGAAACACGCTGAACTCACCGCCCTTCTGAAAAAACCCACTGCGGACCCCACCGAACTCAAAAATTACCGCCCCATCTCGCTCCTTCCATTCCCGGCCAAAGTAATCGAGAAAGCTGTCAACAACCAGCTCGCCGCTTTCCTCGAAGCCAACAAATCCCTCGACTCCTCACAATCTGGCTTCCGAGCAAAACACAGCACTGAGACCGCCCTCATCGCAGCAACAGACGACATTCGAACTCTACTGGACAATGGAGACACAGTCGCCCTCATCCTCCTCGACCTCTCTGCAGCCTTCGACACAGTCTGTCATAGCACCCTGTTACAACGCCTCAATAACATCGGAATCCAAGGAAAAGCACTAGAATGGATCACCTCGTTCCTCACCGGAAGAACCCAGAGAGTCCGCCTTCCTCCATTCAAGTCAGAGGCCACTGAAGTCATCTGCGGCGTACCACAAGGATCCTCTCTCAGCCCCACCCTCTTCAACGTATACATGAGCCCCCTCGCGACCATCGCCCGCCAACACAACCTCAACATCATCTCTTACGCGGATGACACTCAACTGATCCTTTCTCTCACCAAGGACCCCAGCACCGCCAAAACTAACCTACACGAAGGAATGAAAGAAGTCGCTGAATGGATGAAACACAGCCGTCTAAAACTGAACTCAGATAAAACAGAAGTCCTCATCCTAGGTACATCCCCCTCTGCATGGGACGACTCTTGGTGGCCGGAAGCCCTTGGAAAAGCACCCATCCCGACAGACCACGCACGGAACCTAGGCGTTATCCTGGATTCTTCACTTTCAATGAACAGACAAGTCAGCGCCGTATCCTCATCCTGCTTCAACATTCTTCGCATGCTCAAAAAAACATTTCGCTGGATCCCCTCCGAGACCAGGAAAACAGTCACCCATGCTCTGGTCACGAGCCGACTGGACTACGGAAACACCCTCTACGCAGGCACTACCGCTAAACTCCAAAAGAAACTCCAACGAATCCAAAACGCCTCAGCCAGAATCATATTAGACATCCCACGCAACGAACACATCTCTGGTCACCTGAAAGACCTCCACTGGCTACCCGTCAATAAGAGAATCACTTTCCGACTGCTAACCCACGCACACAAATCACTCTACGACATCGGACCAGAATGCCTCAACTCAAGACTGTCCTTCTACACCCCCTCCCGCCAACTACGCTCCTCCAGTCAAGCCCTCGCCACTGTACCTCGCATCAACAAGACCACCATGGGAGGCAGATCCTTCTCTTACCTGGCTGCTAAAACATGGAACTCACTCCCCACTCACCTTCGCCTTACCCAGAACCACCTAGCTTTCAGAAAGCAACTTAAAACGTGGATATTTGACAAGTAATCCTCCTCCCCCTCCTTAGCGCCTTGAGACCCTCTGGGTATGTAGTTCGCTATATAAATTCTCTGACTTGACTTGACTTGACATGTTCATTGTTGTCTCAACTGCCTGGGTCAGATGTCGGATGGCACGGCTGTTTGCCATCGGGCCCCAGAGTGGGACAAGTCCCTTCATAGCATCGAGGAACTGCGCTCCTGTTGAGTCGGCTTGTTCAATGTCCTTGGCTCGCTTTTGTCTATGATGATTCGCTGGAGCCACATAAGTCGGAGGAAGGATAAAGGAGATGAAACAAGTGCCCCCCCAGCCTTTGGGGAGCCAGGTGTAGGCTTTTGTGCCGCAGACGAAATACATATTTGGGGACGACACAAAGGAAGGCTGATCAGTGGAATCCATAGTTCTGGTAAAACGGCAAGCACTGCGGCCTACCAGCTGTGTCCCAAGCCCTTTTATGCACATGTGGCCTGTGACGTTGATGACTGACAGGGCCACAGTCAGAGTGGCAGCCGTTCGTTTCCACAGGTAGGAGAAGGTGGGTCTGGTTGGATTGTTGAATACCTGCATTTCAATTCGTTCTTTAGCAGGGATGTCCATGTGGATTGAGTCGTTGGAGGTCTGCGGGCAGAAGTGTGTCTTTGTTTTGTTTCGCCAGACCTCGTGGAAGAAATGCGTTACAGTTTTGCTGGAGGTGGCATTGTCCTTATAGCTTTCTTGCAGGAGGATCAGCCAAGCAAGGCAAGAGCCGTGAACTGAGAAGGGTGAAGGCATGAATGGTATCGAGTGTCCAGTGGCGTGAGGTAGCAACCCACAGATCCAACAGTTGGTGGCGTTGGTGGCAAGATTGTGCTGGTGCAGCAACTGTACAAAGGAGTTATTCCAAAATTCCTTACGTCTCTCTCTGAGTTGAGGAGAGAGTGAAATCAGGTAATGTTCCTTCATGGTGGTAGGCTGTGCAGTGGTCAGGAATGTTTCATGAGCAGGTGCATTTTCTTCCACAATCCAGAGCGTGGTCATGAGGAGAAAGCAGAAAAGGATCGTGATGAAAAGTGCAATTGTCTTTGAGCTGTGGAGCCTGTCTGCTCTCGGGTTTCTGTAGTGGGTATTTCCTGTTGCTTCCATCACCTTCTTATTTGGCGCTTCCATCATCTTCTTATTTGGCGCTTCCATCATCTTCAAGGTGCTCGGTGGTGGGCAGAACCACAGACTTCGTTTAGCGTCTCTCCGGGTGACCCTTGGTGGTGTTTAGGTCACCGTTCTGAGATTTAACTTAGTCCGTGGTCTACTTAGCCGAAGCTCCCTCCTTTCGTCGCAGGAAATACCCTTCTCTGGATGGCACAGTAGGATCAGAGAATTTTGCAAGTTCGAGGGCTTCGGAATCCGGATAGCAGGCTAAAGACGGTCGGTCCTTGTCCAGGAGCTCTTCTTGGTTGTCGATGTTTTCTGTTGTGGTCAAGGTCGAGGAGACCTTCTTGCAGTGGTGCGCGTGCAGCCAGTGCCGTTTCCCCTCCACACGTAGAGCCGTCCGGGTGGTGAGCAGCACTTGCCAGGGGCCCGTCCACCTGGGTTCCAGACTTTTCGTTCGCTGAAAATTCCGGATCAGCACGAAATCTCCAGGTTGGATGGCGTGACCCGGACCCCTGGAAGCATCGGGGATGGCCTGCTGCACCTGCTGATGAATGACAGACAGAGTTTCAGTCAATTTATACAGATAATCAGACATTAGGACGTCCGGGACGTCATGAATGGAAGTTGGTTTCGGTGCAGACCAGACACTCATGGGTCGACCAAAAACAACTTCGTAAGGTGTCAAGTGATGTTTGGTGGGGGTGGAACGCATCGATAGCAATGCCAGTGGGAGGGCGTCTGGCCATTTCAGACCCGTGGTAGCCACTATTTTGGCCAATTTGAGTTTTAGGGTGGCATTGTGTCGCTCAACGAGACCCGCAGACTGGGGGTGGAAGACTGCGTGGAACTTCTGCTTGATGCCCAGACCCTTTATGATGAGCTGGATGACTTCGGCTATGAAGTGGGGGCCATTGTCGCTCCATAAAATACGACAAAGGCCGTAGCGAGGGAAAAATTCCTTTAATAGTACTTTTGCAGTGGCCATAGCAGTGTTGTCACGGGTTGGGTATGCTTCCACCCACTTGCTAAAGGCGCATACTACTACAAGTACATATTTCAGGCCTTGGCATCTGTCTAGCTGGATGTAGTCCATCTGCAGGACTTCAAACGGGTGATTTGGGTCCCCAAACCCTCCCCGGGGTACTACAGTTCCTTTCCCGGGGTTGTGTTGCAGGCATATCAAGCATTTTTGGACCAGACGTTTGGCGGAGTCTGAGATTTTATCATTGTGCCAAACTCTGGAGACTAGTTCGATCATGGGGGCTGATCCTATGTGGGCAGGGGAGTGTGCCATAGTCAGTATGGGAATCAGGTACGAGTCAGGTAGCAACCATTTGTTTGTGTCTTTTGTCCGCCAGCAGCCTTCGTCATCTTTTAATCCCACCCGTGTCCATTCAGTCAGTTCGTGTTGTGTGCTAGCCATTTGAATGTCTCTAATAGTGTCCCTGGTGTCAGTCCATTTTTCTGCTTGTGATCTGGTCACGTACATACGTGTTGTCGTCCTATTTTCGGCTGTCGTTCGGGCAGTGATGTCGGCTAGTGCATTCCCCTGTCCAATAATGTCCGTCACCTTCTTGTGTGCCTGGCATTTAATGACCGCAAGCCTCTTGGGGAGAAGGACAGCTTCGATCAAGGCGGAGACTAGATCTCCATGCAAGATGGGGGTGCCGTGTGAGGTCAAGAATCCCCTTTCTCTCCAAAGGAGCCCAAAATGGTGAACCACCCCGAAGGCGTACTGGCTGTCAGTGTAAATGTTCACCGTGGTTCCTGCTGCTAGAATGCAGGCTCGTGTCAGGGCAATCAGTTCCGCTGCCTGGGCAGATCGTTGCATGATGCGGGCTGTCTCGACTACAGTTCGAGCCGTGGTGACCGCATAGGCAGCTGAAGTGGTGCCATCGGGGAGTTTGATGCAAGAACCGTCCACCCACAGCTCTCCGTCAGGGTCAGGAAAAGCCGTGTCTCTGAGGTCAACCCTACTTCTAGTCTGTTCGTCCGTAAGAGTCACGCAGTCATGCACAGGGTGCACGTTGGGATCGTTCTCTGGTAAGGGTAACAGAGTTGCTGGGTTCAGTGTGGTGCATCTTTTCAGGGTGATATGGGGTGCAAGCAAAGTCAATTCGTATCCAGTTAGTCGTGCACTCGTCAGGTGTTGCGTCTTGGTTTGGTTCAGGAGGGTGTCAACCGCATGGTGTACCAGTACCGTGAGGGGATTCGAGAGCACGATCCCCTCACTCTGTCGGATAGAGATTGCAGCGGCAGCTAAAGCTCGAAGGCAGGCAGGCAGGGCTCTGGCTACAGGGTCAAGAGTGGCAGAGAAGTAAGCGCACGGTCGTTGCTTTGGGCCAATGGACTGGGTCAGGACAGATAAAGCGCACCCCTCCCTTTCGTGATTGTAAAGGGAAAAGGGCTTTGTGTAATCGGGGGTACCTAGGACAGGGGCCGAACAAAGGGCGTCTCGCAGTTCCGTGAAGGAGGTTTGGCATTCAGGGGTCCAAGGGAGTGGGAGGGGGACGTCCTTGGCTAGCAGAGAAAGCAGCGGTTTCACAATGAGGCTAAAGTTTGGTAACCACTGTCGGCAGAAGGAGGTGAGGCCTAGTAAGGAGCGAACCTGTTTCTGAGTCTTAGGGACAGGTGTGTCGAGAATGGTTTGGATCCGGTCGGGAGTGAGTTTCCTTCCGTCTTTGGACAAAAGGTGGCCTAAGTAAGTGACCTGAGGTTGGCAGAATTGCAACTTTTTCTTGGAGACCTTGTGGCCGTTTTCCGCAAGGAAGTGCAGGAGTTGAATGGTGGCTCTAACTGCTAATGGAGTGGTGTCGGCTGCTAAAAGGATGTCATCGACATATTGCACTAACACCACTCCATCGGGTAACTGGACTTGATCCAGTTGTCTCTTGAGGGCCTGGCTGTAGATGCTAGGGCTTTCTGTGTAGCCCTGGGGTGCTCGGCAGAACCTATATGAGCGGGCTTTTGGGGTAAAGCCGAAGAGATATCGGCTGTCTGGGTGGATGGGGATGGAAAAGAATGCGTTTTTGAGGTCAATGACAGAGAAGGTGGTGGCAGTAGAAGGAATCAAAGTCAGGATGGTGGTGATGTCTGAGACCACGGGGTACTGGGGTACCACCACTTTGTTGATCTCTCGAAGGTCAATAATAAAGCGGTATGCTTTCTCATCTCCCTCTCCCTGTTTCTTGATGATGGGCAAGATAGGGCTGTTGCAAACGTTGCTAACCACTTCCTCTACCACTCCTGCGTCTATCAGTGACTGAATAATCTTTACCAATGCCTTCTCGCCCTCGGGCGATATCCGATATTGTGGAAGTTTTGGGAGTGTTGCGTCTGGTCGGACAGTAATGTGCACTGGGTCAATCATCATGCGCCCTACGTCCGAATCCGTCTTGGCCCACAGATGCAGAGGCAGAGTGTCAAGCAGGGATATGTCAGCGTCAGTGATGGAAAACATGCGTCGGGGAGGGCAATGTCTAAGCAGGACAGGGTTGTCGTAAAGGAAAACTCGAACTCCGTCTTGAGAACATCTAATTGTCGCTCGGAAGTGTTTCAATAAGTCAAGTCCCATAATGGCGTCAGGGCTATTGGAGGAAGTCAGTGGTGTGGTTTTCTAAGTCGAAGAGGATCGGGCGGACAAAGGGTTAGTGGAGGGCGTTCCATCGAAACCTGTCGATGTTATGAGTGAGCCAGACAAGGGTGCCCTTGGAATCAGTCGTTTAGATAACGCACTACGTGTTGCGCCAGTGTCTACCAGAAATGGAGACTTTGTACCCAAGACCTTAGCAGTGACGTAAGGGCCTTGCTGGTCAACATAGAGCTCGACTGGATCCCTCCCTTGCCCTTGGCAGTCCTATGCAAAGTCGTGGGCGTCATCATAGTCAGATTGCTGGCATTGGTTCTGTCTGGGTCGATCAAATGTATTTGGTCTGCCTGATCTGTCATTAGTCGTGTCATTTGAGGGCCCTCGCTGCTGTCCCTTATTTCTCGGTCCATTTGCTATGTCCTTGGGGTCTTTGTTTCTGATTATTTCCGAAAGGATCGGGCATTGGGATTTCCAATGGCCAGTTCCTTTACAGAAAGCGCACTGGTCCTCTCTAATGTCTGTACGTCCAATGTGGGGAGTCAAAGTACGGTCCTTGGGAGGTGTAGTCTTAGGGACGTTCGTCTGATAGCTTCCCCTGTATTGGTCACGTCCTATAGTCACCCCTTGCAGTTGTGCGATCATCACCCTTTCTTTCAAATCTTTCTTCTTTTTCTCTGTGGCTCTATCTATTTCGTTTTTCTGATGTTCGTAATATTGGGCCATTTGGAGGATAGCCGTAGGTTTGGAGGCTGCCCAACTACTCTCGCTGGCCTGCAGTTTCTGGGATACCTCTGGTGACAAACCCTTAACATAATTCTGGACAAACAGATGGTGTCCGGTTGCAGTGGTCAGGTCCTGGCCGCTGTAATCGGAGAACACCGTCTCGAACCGGGAGAAGTAGTCCGATACATCCTCCTGGGGTTTCTGGCGACAGGCCGTTACTATCGACCAGTCCACTTTCTTTTCTGGAATCAGGGTTTTTAATTTCTGTACGATTTTATCTGGGAGGTCTAAAATGGGTTTCAAAGGTTTTTGTCCAGGCTCTCGTTGTTTGTCAATGCCATCGAGTTGTGACCAGGTATGTCCAAACAGCTCAAGGTGGTCGACTTTCCGGATTTGCTTCCACACATCAGCTGGTAGACATAACCCGAAAAACAAGTCGATGTCAGCCAGGGTCATAATCGTTGAACCTAGGGCTGTAGCTAACTCAGTATAGAAGGCAGTGGGGTTTTTACGTAGATCAGGCAGAGATTTCCGGAATGTCAGAATCTCTTGCCGGTCCCACGGCTGGTAGACCCAGTTGTACACTACCCTTCCCTTTGCATCCTTGTGGTTTGCATCATCGTTAGTCCCTTCACCTCGTGGAGGAACCCAGTAAGGGGCAGCTTCTCGTATCGGCATCATGGCGTTAGATTGCCCCGTTTGTGGTTCGGTCACTACGGATGTCGTGGTTTTAGTTTCCGATTCTTGTTCAGTGAGGTGGCGGAAAACCTCAAACGTACGCATAAAGAGGTCCGTCACATCACACTCGCCCTCATCCCCGATATCGACCTTCCGGTACAGAGTCGTTAGGCTCCCGGGACCTTTGTCTCGATATCGGTCCTCGTATGCGTTTAAGACATGGTAACACAGTCGAACGGTAAAATGTCGTCTGTGACTTCCTGTATACGAGTTAAACATATCTGTGATATACTCTTCATCTTCCTTTCTTTCTACCAGTGTCCTTGCTATCTTGTCAATCCCTGCTCGCTCATCTTTGCTTAATCTGCTTGTTCTAGCGGAACCGGCCCTTCGGGTCTCAGGGTCGCCTAACGTTGTTGTTTGTGTAGTATCTAATACAAGGAGTTCGGCCGGCACAGAGGCCATGGGGGCCGAAGCTGTGGCACTACTCTCGTTTGTACCTGGGGGTGGTGGGTGCTGTGCTAAGAGTTGGGAAGGGGCATATGGAGGGGGCATGTAGATGATCGGAGGACCTAACAGCAGATCATCGTTGGTTCGTTGTTTCGAGGGTAATTCAGGATAGAGCGTAGGGGGCGTTCTAACCGGACACTGGTTTGATGTTTCTATTTCTAGTTTCTGTTTGACTTCCTCTCTTTCTTTTATCTCTTCTTCTAGTTTCTGAGCAGCTAGGTGGGCTGCTTTTCGCAGCTCTTTTCCCAACCTACTCTCAGTTTTCCTTTTACGTTGTTCAGTTTCTTTGCGCCACATGCCGAAACTATCAAGCATAGTGGGTGTTGTCTTGTTTTTACCAAGGGCTGTTTCTAGCGCGTTTACTTTATCATCATCGAAGGATCCTATCAGTGGCCACTGACTTTCTCGATCCTTTTTTGTATATTTATGCCACAGCTTGCTATAGGCTATAGCGATTAATCCATGTTTCATGAACATGTCCTTATTAGGGGTGCCCTCCAGTGGAGCCGGATGGTTCATCTCTAATAAGCGGTCCGGGCTAAACAGGCTACCAATCAGTGGGGAGAAGACAGGCATGACGGATCAATGGGGACAAAAAGTCAGCACTACCTATCTTATCACTGCGTGCAAAGACTAGACAGAATATTTCTATTCTACGTTGTTTGCAGGCGGTGAATACCTCAAGAATTAATATCAAAACAGTCAATGCTCGGTCAATCAAACAATCAGTGGGGAGAATAAATAGGCACGCAAAAAGGTCTGCGTTCCCTACCCTTTCACTACCTGCAAAGAAGGAACCTGTTCTTTCCTGTTTGTAGACAGAGAATCTCCAGAAAGCAATCCGCGAACAGTAGTTCGGGTTCAATCAATTAATCAGTGCGGGAGAAAAATAGGCACGACGGCTGCGTTACCTATCCTTCACTGTTTGCAAAGAGAGAGCCTGTCGTTTCTCCGTTTGCAGACAGCGAATCTCCAAATAAATCAATCAAAGAGTAATACTAGTATTTTCCAAACAATCAAACAATCATTTCGCAGTTCGTCGTGCTTACACGACCTTACCCGGACCGCATGGACAGTTTCTTGTCTTCCGAATCCAGCGCCCGGTCGTCCTCTATTCTTCGTATTCCTCACGGCACTCCTGATGGTTCCCAGTCAGGACCGTAGATCACTCGAGAAAGGTCTGTTCGGAACCAGTGAAGTTCGGATGATCGGCTGTCAGACGAGGGTCTATCGGACAGGTGCACTCCCGATCGTTGCAGTCGTTCACTCTGTCGTCAGGACCTCTCCCACTGGATCCACTGGTCGCTGATGGGCCCCACGTTTGGGACGCCAATTGTTGAAATAGGTACCGGCAGAAGACCTTTTTTGGAAGTTGCCCGGCGTTAGCCGCCTCTATACCCACTCAAGTTTATCAAACAAAGAGGCAGGCGCTGGAGACTGGAAGGCAGGAAACAGAAGTTTTATTCCGACGGAGCAGAACACATCAAATCAGACAACAGGGTATCTTCTCGAGGTGCTCTAACCGCATCTCTGAGGCCTGGCCTCTTATACACAAGTTTATTGTTTTATTACGTTAAACACATCTCTGTCATTTACTTTGATGTAAGGAAAGACGCCCTCGGAATCCCCGCTTCAGGCCCGTTCCCACACACATTTACAGTTGAAGTCCCCACCCCGGTCACAACAGGTGATGATTATCGCGCAGCTGGACATTCCGCCGATTCACGGAATGTGTGAGGTTGATCGGATCTCATGGGGTGGGGGCTTTGATCAACTCTTGGATCCTTTGATGAGGGAAACTTCCTACTGTACAGGAGAGGGGGGTAATAACAGTATCCGCAGGGCCAGGTGGTGGCCTGGGAACGAGGAAGACAAACGGGTACAGAGGAGGAAAGGGGGTTTGTATCAAAGGACCTGGGACCATGAAAGGAATGAAGGGAGGAGTCGCGCTGGGAGCAGGATGGGATTCCGAGGCAGAGCTGCGCCGAAGGGGGGTTTATGACCCAAGGCATGCGAGAGCGGGGGTTTGTCAGCGTGCGGGGGATGCCTGCGAGGTTAAGAGAGAGAAAGAGAGACGTGCTAGCTATCAGCGAGGGGCAGGGAGGCCATGGTGCTCAAAATGGCTGCCGCTTACGCGCACGAATGGGCTCAAAAAGGGGCAAGATGGCGCCGATAATGTTGACGATTGCAGCCTAGCTTTTAACAAGGTGGGTAAGCATGCCCCACACATCTTTGACCTAATAACTGAAAGGGAGCTGGACTGCCTTTTCATGCCAGAAACATGGCTGACACCAAACAGTAACCCCGATGTCACAAACTCCCTCCCCCCGGGATACCTCATTTCCAGAGAGGACAGACCTAACCAGAGGGGTGGAGGTATTGCAATTGTCTATTGAGATACGCTAAACTGCCGGACCTTTATGATTCCAGCCTTAAAGGCGCGGAAAACATAGGTTTCGCAATAAAGGCACATGACTCATTTACCTTCTCGGGTGCAAAGCATTGGGGAAGCTATTACTGATCTAGCCCTTAAATCGGCCAATTTTACAATCCTGGGAGACGCTAATATACACCTAGACTCCCCCTTAGACCAGGCTGCGATATGTTTTACGGACACGATGAATGTCCTAGGCCTAAAAATACTCACAACTACCACCACGCACAAGGCAGGTCACATTCTTGATTGCATCTACTCCAACCTAGAGACACTCAAGGTAAAAAAAAACCAAGTATTAACATGGACAGACCACAGCTATATCCCTTTCGAACTCCCAGTGACAGCTAACACAGCTATAAATAACCTGGGTAGGAGGTCGTGTCTGCTCCAGGGGGAACCCTGCTGGAAAGATTTGATAGGACAACCGGAGTTTCTGACCAGAGCAGTAGGATCCATGCCATCTCCGATGGGAGACCCGGCCAAGGACAGTCAGTCCTTCAGAGAATGGATGACTGCCCTAAGCACAGGAAAAGGCTATGCTGCACCAAAGCCGAGGGTCAGTAGGAAACAGAGACCCTCTGCCCCCTGGTTTTCCCCAACCCTGAAAGAAGAGCGAAGAAAGTTCAGGGCTCTTGAGCAGATATGGCGGACTAATTATACGGAATCTGACCAGAATCAGTATAAAATCGCCCACCACCTCTATCATGGGATGATAAAAATGGACAAAAAGGAATATTACACGGAAGCCATAACAAAAAGTAACAACAAACAGAAAGAAATCTTTAATATTGTCAACACCTTCATTAACCCCAAAACTATGCAGAGAGACATTCCCCCCTCTCAAACTCTATGCAACACCATTGCAGACTTTTTTGAGAATAACATTCTAATGCTCACTAAAGATTTCCCCCACCATCTACCTCAAGAGAAGATTTTAATAAAAAGTGCCAAGATAAAGATGGACCTCATGTCCTCTTTCCAACCTGTTGGCCTAGAGGAATCCCGGACTGAAATTCTTAAGATAAAATCAGGATCACCGTTCGACCCCTGCCCTCCGTTTGTTCTCCACACATTGGTAGAGATTACAAATCCCATCGTCAACAATATCATAAACTCCTCACTCAATTTAGGCTTAGTCCCTGAAGAATGGAAACTCGCAGCAGTAAAGCCCCTTCAAAAAAAACTATTACCAGACCCCACTACTCTCACAAACCTGCGACCCATTTCCCTACTTCCTACCTTCTGTAAACTAACAGAAAAATCAGTAAATAAACAGCTAACTGCCTTCCTGGAGGCCAATAACATCTGGCACCCCAACCAAGCAGGTTTTAGAGCTCAGCACTCGACCGAGTCAGCTCTAATCTTTACCTCCGAAACACTCAGAGCCGCAATGGACCAGGGAAAGAAAGCAGTTCTGGTACTCCTAGACCTGTCCGCGGCTTTCGACACGATGTCCCATACTATCTTGGTAGACCGTCTAGCCGCAGCAGGAATAGCCAGAAGTGTACTGGGCTGGCTGAAAAGTTTCCTAGCAAATAGGTGACAAGTGGTCACCTTAGGCCAGTTCGGGTCAGAAGGAAAACTACTCAACTCAGGAGTGCCCCAGGGCTCCTGTCTGAGCCCGACGCTCTTTAATGTTTATATGGCCCCCCTGATTGCCCTCATATCATCCTTTGGCATAAATACCATCTCATATGCGGATGATACACAGCTCATCCTGGTAATGGAGGACGATACCTGTGAAGCTGAAGTCAAGCTTAAAGACTGCCTTAAAGCCACGTTCCAATGGATGAACATGAACCATCTTAAATGCAACTCTGGGAAAACGGAGATCCTACCCTTTGGAAAAGGAAGCATGTTCAACCCCACATTATGGTGGCCGGAGGACGCCATCGTCCCCCCAAACACTGCTCTCTCAGTCTGAAACTTAGGGATTAAATTCGACCCCTCCCTGAGTTTCAAACAGCAAGCAGTGGCCGTAGCAGGGACCTGCTTTGGCATAATAAAAGGGCTCAGAAAGTTCTTCGACCTTATCCCCTTCTCAGCAAGAAAAATGGTTGCAGTAGCACTTATAACATCACGCCTCGACTACTGCAACAGCCTATATGCAGGCAGTAACAGAGCAGTCTGCCACAAACTGCAAATGGTGCAACATGCAGCGGCTAGACTGGGGCTAGGATGGAAAAGGAGGACCTCAGCCACAGCAGCAATGGACATTCTGCACTGGCTGCCAATCCACAAGCGGGTGCTTTTTAAAATCCTCCTAATTACCTTTAGGGCCTTCAATGGAAACGGACCCAGCTACATTCAGAGTATGTTCCAACACTACACTCCCTCGCGATGTCTGAGATCCCAAAATGCCAACCTCCTCACCATCCCCAAATTCAGACTTAAAACTAGAGGAGGAAAAGCTCTGGCATTCTTGGGCTCCAAAGCCTGGAACATACTCCCACCACCCCTCCGTCAAATCACCACAGAAACAGCTTTTAGAAAGGCATGCAAAACCTGGATTTACACCCTATCTGACTTACAATGTAAAAACCTAATCTAAACCTACCAACCTATCTCACTACACAAACAAGGCCTCCTGTTTGTTCCTCTCTAAAGCGCTAAGATGCTCCCTGGAGTGTAGTCTGCGCTATACAAGAACCCATTACATTACATTACATTACATATCCTTTTCAACGACTTTCCTCTGTAATGCTCCCATAAACTCTCCGTTCACTCCTTTCTACGATTCCCCTTCAACTAATAAGTGCTATCCCTGATACACCTGAAATAATAATTCTATTGAGATCGCTAATCCATTGTTGCCTGCTTCATTCTCCTTGTCACCAGGCATTAGCACTTTAGCCCAAAAAATCAGCCCTTTCCAAACTCATCTGAAACTATGCCAAAGAGCAGGCACTTGAAAGATACTCTGTGTCCACTGACTAATTGTCACCTCCATTATCTCCACATTCATGCACCTCTTGGCCACACCCATCATCCCAAGGAAAAGCAAGGAACCGTGCCCTTTATAGGCCACATCATTCAGTCTCTTAGAGATCCATCTTAGATGACGAAAGGTCATAAATGGTTAAACTATTTGCTTCACTGCTCTTCCTCCAGAGGATCCCTTCTGGAAAGCTACAATGACAATCACAGGCAGGCAACTTCTTGCTCACAATCCTTTGCCATCTCTCTCATCCCTATTATCTCAGACCATTGGCTCTCTTTTCTTCCTTTCCAGCTGTCCTTGAGGATGATCGAACACAGCAACCTCATTACTATTTCGCTGACTCCTACCCCTTTGACTAAGCTGACAAATTCCTCTCTCAAATGGCTGCTACAAAAGTTGTGATCAAATGCTACGTACTGCCATACTTTAGATATCATGTACGCGACAGAAAACTGGTTTAATGAATAATCCTTACAAACCATCATGGATTTCCTTTTATCTGTGAACACCGCAGAGAGACCTTGACCGTAAAGTAAAAATAGCAGTAAAGTCTCTAATTAAAACAAGCATTTGCAATGCTATAGGTCTAGCATTCAGGCGAGTTTGCGCTATTGTCATTGAAAATGACAATGCCTTTTGTTTATGTTTTGTGTTTAAATAAATAAATAAAAGGCATTGTCACTTACAATACTAATAGCTTAAACTCTCACATATGCGAGACCTATTGCATTGCAATAAATGGCCTTCTCAACCACTTGCTAGATTGTAAATATCAGAGGAAGAGACCGGCCTGCGACGTCTTCAAAGTAGTGATATAGTGCAGAGAAGAAGATGTGTAAGTGTTGTAAATTACACAGACACAAAGTGTGAAGTGGGAGTTACATATGATCTGAGCTATAAACACTAAGAAAGCGCTCCAACACCTTTCGCTCTGTGATTACACTGTTGCAGCTCAGGAGGAAGAGCGGGAGGGGGGCTATTTCCTGCCTTCTCCGTGATTTGAGTGTGCAGTTTGGCATTGCGTAATGTCATTGCTATCTTAGGCCTAATAAAAAACACTTCAGCTGTAGTAGGGCCCTGGCTTTACCTCCTGGTGCAGGGCGGGCTGTGCTTTATGGCAGGCATGAAGGGAGGGAGGGATGGTCTCGGCTGCAGCTCCGGCCTCATACAGTGTACCTGCTATTACTAGTGAGAGAGAGGCGCTGAGGTGGTGGTATTGGTATTGGTGGTGGTGGTGGTGGTATTGGTATTGGTGGTGGTGATGGTGGTATTGGTGGTGGTGGTATTGGTGGCGGTGTTGGTATTGGTGGTGGTATTCGTATTGGTGGTGGTATCGGTGTTGGTACTGGTGGTGGTGGTATTGGTGGTGTTGTTGGTGGTGGTATTAGTGGTGGTATTTTTGGTGGTATTGGTGGTGGTGGTATTGGTATTGGCAGTGGCATTGATGGTGGTGGTTTTGGATCGATGGTGGTGGTGGTATTGGTGTTGGTATTGATGGTGGTGGTATTGGTGGTGGTAGTGGTGGTGGTATTGGTGGTGGTATTCGTATTGGTGGTGGTATCGGTGTTGGTACTGGTGGTGGTGGTATTGGTGGTGTTGTTGGTGGTGGTATTAGTGGTGGTGGTATTGGTGGTGGTATTTTTGGTGGTATTGGTGGTGGTGGTATTGGTATTGGCAGTGGCATTGATGGTGGTGGTTTTGGATCGATGGTGGTGGTGGTATTGGTGTTGGTATTGGTATTGATGGTGGTGGTATTGGTGGTGGTAGTGGTGGTGGTATTGGTGGTGGTGGTATTGGTGGTGGTGGTATTGGTGGTGGTGTTATTGGTGGTGGTGGTATTGGTATTGGTGGTGGTGGTGGTAGTATTGGTGGTGGTGGTATTAGTGGTGGTATTGGTGGTGGTATTAGTGGTGGTCTTGGTGGTGGTGGTGGTAGTGTTATTGGTGGTGGTATTGCTGGTGGTGGTATTGGTGGTGGTGGTGGTATTGGTGTTGGTGGTGGTGATAGTATTGGTGGTGGTGGTATTAGTGGTGGTATTGTATATGGTATTGGTGGTGGTGGTATTGGTGGGGGTTGTATTAGTGGTGGTATTGGCATTGGCGGTGGGATTGGTGGTGGTGGGATTGGTGGTAGTATTGGTGGCGGTGGTATTGGTGGTGGTGGTATAGTTTGTGGTATTAGTTGTATTGGTGGTGGTGGTATTGGTATATTGGTATTGGTGATGGTGGTATTGGCATTGGCGGTGGTATTGGTGGTGGTGTTATTGGTTGTATTGGTGGTGGTATTAGTATTGATGGCAGTGGTATTGGTGGTGGTAGTATTTGTGGTGGTAGCATTGGTGGTGGTGTTGGTGGTATTGGTGGTGGTGGTGGTGGTATTGGTGGTATTGATGGTGGTGATGGTATTGGTGTTGGTATTGGTGGTGGTGATGGTATTGGTGTTGGTATTGGTGGTGATATTGGTGGTGGGGGTATTGGTGGTGGTATTGGCGGTGGTGGTATTGGCGGTGGTGGTGGTAGTGGTATTGGTGGATTTGGTGATGGTATTGGTGGTGATGGTGGTGGTATTGGCAGTGGTGGTGGTATTGGCGGTGGTATTGGTGGTATTGGTGATGGTGGTGGTGGTATTGGTGTTGGTATTGGTATTGATGGTGGTGGTATTGGTGGTGGTATTGGTGGTGATATTCGTATTGGTGGTGGTATCGGTGTTGGTACTGGTGGTGGTGGTATTGGTGGTGTTGTTGGTGGTGGTATTAGTGGTGGTGGTATTGGTGGTGGTATTTTTGGTGGTATTGGTGGTGGTGGTATTGGTATTGGCAGTGGCATTGATGGTGGTGGTTTTGGATCGATGGTGGTGGTGGTATTGGTGTTGGTATTGGTATTGATGGTGGTGATATTGGTGGTGGTAGTGGTGGTGGTATTGGTGGTGGTATTGGTGGTGGTGATATTGGTGGTGGTGTTATTGGTGGTGGTGGTGGTAGTATTGGTGGTGGTGGTATTAGTGGTGGTATTGGTGGTGGTATTAGTGGTGGTCTTGGTGGTGGTGGTAGTGTTATTGGTGGTGGTATTGCTGGTGGTGGTATTGGTGGTGGTGGTGGTATTGGTGTTGGTGGTGGTGATAGTATTGGTGGTGGTGGTATTAGTGGTGGTATTGTATATGGTATTGGTGGTGGGGGTATTGGTGGGGGTTGTATTAGTGGTGGTATTGGCATTGGCGGTGGGATTGGTGGTGGTGGGATTGGTGGTGGTGGTATAGTTTGTGGTATTAGTTGTATTGGTGGTGGTGGTATTGGTATTGGTATTGGTGATGGTGGTATTGGTGGTGGTGTTATTGGTTGTATTGGTGGTGGTATTAGTATTGATGGCAGTGGTATTGGTGGTGGTGGTATTTGTGGTGGTAGCATTGGTGGTGGTGTTGGTGGTATTGGTGGTGGTGGTGGTGGTATTGGTGGTATTGATGGTGGTGATGGTATTGGTGTTGGTATTGGTGGTGGTGATGGTATTGGTGTTGGTATTGGTGGTGATATTGGTGGTGGGGGTATTGGTGGTGGTATTGGTGGTGGTATTGGTGGTGGTATTGGCGGTGGTGGTATTGGCGGTGGTGGTGGTAGTGCTATTGGTGGATTTGGTGATGGTATTGGTGGAGATGGTGGTGGTATTGGCAGTGGTGGTGGTATTGGCGGTGGTATTGGTGGTATTGGTGGTGGTGGTGGTGGTGGTATTGGTGGGATTGGTGGGATTGGTGGTGGTGGTATTGGTGGTGTTGTTAATACGATGTGTAACAACATTTAATTCCTCGTCAAACCAGATCAAAAAGATCATAAACAAAAAATGGAACATCTTGACATCCAATAACCTGGAATATGAGAAACCGATGTTTTCCTTTAAAAGAAGTAAATGCCTAAAAGATTCACTGGTGCATACCAACAGCTTCAAACCAGCAATAAATACCCAAATAACTCTTTGGAATACCGCTCCAGTGATGGGACATTATCCTTGCGGGACATGTGTGGCATGTGAATTTACTGAACACACTACACATTTGGATCTTGGCCTAAATACACCTTGGGAACAAAGATGCCACACAAATTGCAACTCGGAGGCAGTAATTTACCTGATCAAATGTCCATGTCAATTGTCCTATGTGGGGATGACCTCCCGGAAGATAAAAATATGTATCAGTGAACACCGCAGTACAATAAGGAGGGCAATCACCGCTACCAGACTCACAGCTCATTTTGTTGAGAAAAATCATAAGGACACTGATATAAAATGGACTGTGATCGAGAAAATTAAGCTGGGCAATAACCTGCAAAAAATACTACTAGAGAAAGAACAGAGATGGGTCTACCGTCTCAAAACTCACATTATGGGCCTTAATGATTCCATACCATGGGCACAATTGAGAAAATGATACTATGGTTGATAGACCCTCAACCCAAGTACAATAGTACAGCTTTAGACTAAGAATTAGGAATACTATAGAAGTCCCTTCTGTGATCTCTGAATGGAACGCACTTTACATTGAACAATGCAGACTGTTAGTCTGCAACAATAAGTCTCCCGATGTGCATAACCATGTCTTCTGTGCAGCCTGTCAATGACTGACCCCAGTGCTGATTCAAGTAAATTCACGCTAAAAAACGTAGTCGCTAATAATACAGGAAGTCGCCGCTGTGGTCCTATAGATTACAGACCGATCTCTATTCAAGTCCTTTACAAATAGTCATAAGAAGTGCACTAAGTGGAGATTATCACCATGTTGTAAATATGTGTACACATTGTGCCATAATTTCGATGGGTCATTGTGACATCGCACTTCGGTACGATATTTCAATATGCCTGTGCGACATCGCACTTTGGTACGTTGAGTATCTAAAATTTGACCATCAATACACTTTGAAATGGCAAGAACCCCGGGTATCATACCACTATATAGTAAAAGGCTATATTGTGTCTTTAAAACTGCATGTATAGGTGACCGTACTAATTACAAATAGATATGCTTTTTAGAAATAACAGCAGTTCGTACGAACAACCCCTGTTTAAGTCAGCTCCGTCACTCAGCACGAAAATGAAGCTAAAGACTATATTTCCCGTCATCCACTCGGGTCACGATCGGGACCACTTCCAGGTGTGACGTCACAAGCGTCACGCACCATACGGAAATAAACACTGTTCTCACCGGCTCCGGCTAGAACAGCACCCACAAGCCGGGAGGCGAGACAGTTCGATTGCCGGTAGGGAGCGTCCTCACAATAAGTAAGTAGCACTCCCGCTTCCATCTCGCAATAACCGCGGACCTTAACAAACCTTATTTTACCCCGCTGGAGGCTCTCTCTATTTTTAATGCTAATTCCACCAACGCCATTACCGATATTTACCTCACCACTATCCTTTGGTTAGGAGAGTATGCCCCAGTGTCTTGCTGACTGAGAAGCCTGCGCCCAACATAATTTGGGTAAGTGCTACTATGGTATACGAAAAAGCTGCATGGTATGTATGAATGTGTGTGTGGAGAATGCTACACACGATTGTATCACATGTATGTGTGTGTTCCTATAGGAGTTTTTACTGCAATTGAGACTGGGACCACTGTTTTGATATTTTACTTCACAATGTCACATCATTTGAGCAAAATAGTGTGTGATATTTGACACTAACTATTGGGTGTCACATAATGAAAATGCCACTACATAAAAGGTTGAGTGACATAGAATGAGCGCACTCGTGCTCTCCACAATTCTAGCATGTTCACTGAGAAGTCAATGAACCACGCACAGGATTTCACACAAGAATATGGGTAATGTCTGTATCTGATAATGTGTCTTTTGCCACTATTTTTCTGCAGATGGAGCCTGGCATCTCACAACATTATTACCACACAAACACGAGGAGAAGCTACTCTTCCCTCGCTACATTGATGGAGTAGGGAATTCCACCTCTTTAGGATCCCCACACATAAGGGGGTCTCTTCAACTTGCCCTGAAGAAATTCCGGGACCTTTATGGCCACACATGGACTGAAACATGTCAGCACTTCACTAGGGTCATAGGACCATAAAAATCCTTGTAAGACCCAATTTTACTTATTTTTTAACAACCCAACCAGACCCATGAATAAAGGGACACCAGGGGTCTGATTGAGGTATTTTATTTATATCCACTTGCCTTCACTATCACAAGAGCTTCCCAACACTGTGGTTGAGCCCACCCCGACCTGTAGGAGTCGGGGTGACCCGATGATGAAGCATGACACCACTAGGGTGTGTGAGGGTAACTAAAAACAACTAGTGTTGCCCCCTTCTACCACATATATATAGATATGATTAGCATATCATACACACCCCTAGTGAGTTAGTGTTTAATCCCATCCCATACATAGGTTTTTATCCCTATGCGCGCTACCTACAGTGAAATAGTGGATCTCGTAGTAGGTTTCCTTTGGAGTATTTTTTGTTATGAGGTGTTGTTAATACAACAGGCTTTTGAAAACAACCCACATAAAGTTGTTTCAGTGCACACCAATTTTAACTTGTGGTTAAATTTGTTATGCTAGTTTCACAAATTTCAACTTTTTTTGCGTGCAGCCTGGAAAACGTGATCTACCCAAGTATCACGTATTTGTAAGCAACATCAAAATTGGAGCGAATTATCACTCCTTCAACAGACGCACAGCTTAATCCGTGTATTTCACACAAGTTAACCTTTAATTTCTCCAGATTCGAAAATAATGATTCCATGTACTCCAAGAGTTCTTGATCACTTGTTTATTGTCCTTTTTTTTTTAATAATATATTTTTATTGTTTTTCTTTGATAGGATACAGATATACATATAACATTTAGAACATTCCGCTGTTTTATTTAGCATACACATATTACATATAAGCGTTTGGTGGTTTGGTCCTGGTCTTCATTTGAAATGTCCATCGTCTTACGGTCATGAGCTTGGTTATAACATATATAAAGGATACATATAACATATAGGCGTTCGGCTAATGGTTGTGGATCGACCGACAAGCACTGTGGGTGGTTCTCGATGTTTGCTTTCTCGCTGCTGTCTACGGTGGTTTGTATGGGTCAAGGAAGCTATCTAAGGATGACCACATCTCTCTGTTGGTTTTTCTCCAGGGTGTGTGTCTTAGTGCAGTTGTGTCTGCCCCTCTGAGGTACATCACCCAGTTCAGCCATTGTTTAAAGGTGGCCTTGGTGGTGTCTTTCCATTTGGCTAATACTGTTTTTGTTGCACTAGTGAGAAGGAAGTCAAGGAGGTTTCTGTCTTGTTGTGAGTAAACGTCTGTGCTGATGTGTGCTGTGATTAAAGTGCTGAATTCTTGTTTCAGGGTGCAGCCTAGGACCTTATTGATATAGTTGAACACCTTCTTCCAGAATTTGCTGACCTTGCTTCAGTGGAAGATAAGGTGGGCTAGGTCTCCTATTTCTCTATCACAGTTCCAGCATCGGTTGTTCTCTTTTAGGCCTCGCTTTGCTAGTTTAACTGGTGTCCAGTATGCTTGGTGCAGCAGCCAGAATTTTGTTTGGGCTAGCACTGGTGATATTACGTTGCGTGTAGGGGCCCTCCATATGTTCGGTAATTCTTATTCTGTCAGTTTCAAGCCTATCTGTGTTTCCCAGTATTCTGTGTTTTTGGCGTTGAGTTTTGTGAATGCTGGGCGGAGGAGTTTGTACAGCTGTGATACCTGGTGGCTTGTCTTGTTTATGTTTTCCATGTATTGGAATATATACGGGCCCACCTATCTAGATTTGCTTTGGGATGACTGCCTTAATCGCCAGGAAATTGTATAGCTCTAGGTCCGGGAGGGCATGTTTTTCCTTCATGTTGTTGAACGTGAGGGGCATTCCCTTCTCTTCCATCTGAGCTGGGTGCGAGAGACCTGTTTGTTTCCATGTTGTCTTGCCAAGGGGTCTTCCTCTGTATTTGATTTTGGAATTTGTCCAGAGTGCTACCCATAAGGAGTTTTTGATGCTTATCTCTAGTTTTTGGTCTACCTTGAGGAGAGCTTGATTTGTTATTTTGAATATCGGGTTCCCTTTTAGTGCCTTTTTGTTGGTGGTTACGAGAGTGAGTGGATCGGTGTTGCTGAGGATGGCTTTCTCTAGTAATAGCCAGGTCGGAGTGTATTGTTGATTGTTGAGCACCCAGCGCATCCCCTGCCTGGCTACCGCGGCCAACTGGAAGGTTCTAGGGTCTGCTACGTTAAGGCCCCCTTGCTCTTTCTTTAATCTCAGTTTTGCGAGGCCTATTCTCGTTTTTTTATCTCTCCAGATGAATTGGTTAAGAGTTTGGTCTGTTTTCTTGTGGAAGTCATTGGTTAATGCTAGGGGAAGCATGCTGACTAGGTAGTTGACTATTGGGGTGATCATCATTTTGACTGTTTCTATTCTTCCCCACCAGGTGATGTATTTGGGTGACCATTTTTAGAGCAGTCCCTTTATCTTGTCTAGGGTGTTTTTCTCGTTCTGTTCTAGGGTGCTTTTTAGGTTCCTCCCGAAGCTGATGCCTAGGTATTTGATGGATCTCGTTTGCCATGCTAGCCCTGAGTTACCCAGTACCTCTTTAGTTGTGTGTATGTTTAGAGGCATACACTCTGACTTCTCTCTGTTTAGTTTGTAACCGGAGTGAGATGCGTAGGTGTCTATGGTGTGCATGAGCGCGGGTATGGACTTGGCTGGGTCTTCTGCATAGGCAGCTAGTTTGGCTGTGCTGGTGTTTATTGTTATACCTGCTATGTTCTACTTTGCAATGATGTCTCTGCTCAGTGGTTCTAACGCTAATAGGAACAACAGTGGGGATAGTGAGCAGCCTTGCCTGGTCCCTCTCTGTAGGTCGAAAGGGGTTGAGGTCGTGCCGTTGATAGCGATCTGTGCTTTGGCATTTTTGTAAAGGGCCATGACCTTCTTTGTGAAGTTGTCTCCCAGGTTGTTTGCCTGCATGCATTGTTCTAGGAAGTGCCAAGAGACTCTGTCGAAGGCCTTTTCTGTATCGAGCGTGATTGCGACTGCGGAGTTGTATGAATTTGAGCAGTGCTCAGTGATTTGACAGAGGAGTCTCGTGTTGTCGCTTGACATTCGTGTTTTCATGTATCCTACCTGTGTGTTTCCTATTAGCTGTGGGAGCAGTCTATTGAGTCTTGTAGCTAGTATTTTGGCATATATTTTGCAGTCTAGGTTAATGAGTGAAATTGGCTGGTAGTTTTTTGGCCATTGTGCGTCTATGCCTTCTTTGGGATGACTATGATGTGGGCCTGAGACATTGTCTCAGTAACTTCCCCTTTCTCCCCGCAGTGGTTAAAGACTTTTGTGAAGATTGGTGTTAGTTGGTCCTGGAAGGATTTGTAGAATGGTGCTGTGTATCCGTCTGGCCCCGGTGCTTTGTTGTCTTTAAGGCTCTTAATGGCTGTCCTGGCTTCGAGGGTTTTGATGTCTTGGCCTATCGCCAGTGCTTCTTCGTTCGTTATCTTAGGTAAGTTTAATTTTTCAAGGTTGGTCTTTTTTTCTTCATTATCTATGTTCTCATCTTTGTTGTACAGCTCTTTGTAAAATTTTGTGAAGGTGTGTATGATGTCTTTGTGGTGGGTGTGGGTCTTGTTGTTGGTGTCTGTGATTGTTGTGATATAGTGTTGTCTCTGCTTGTGCTTGAGATATGATGCTAGTGTTTTGCCAGCCTTGTTTGCTTCACATAGGTTTATCTCCTTGTACTTCTTTATCCATAGCCCTGCCCGTTCGCTTAGAATTCGGTTGAATTCATATTTTTTCTTTGTACGTTCTGTCAATGTGTATTGGTTAGCGGTGTCTTCTATGTGTCGTATCTCTAGCCTTTTGATTTCTTTTTCCAGCTGGGACAGATTGGCCTTCGCCTCCCTGTCTCTTCTGGCCTTGATTTCTATTAATAAACCTCTGATGGTTGCTTTTCGTGCTTCCCACAAGCTTTTGGGGTCTACGTCTGGTGTGTCATTGTTTTTGATGTAGTCATCAATGGCGTTCTGGATTTTACTCTTATCTTCTTGCTTGGCGATGGTAGTGAAGTTAAGTCGCCATCTACGGGTTATGTGTTCGTTGTGTCTTCCTGTGAGGTGTAGGCTAATACAGGCATGGTCCGATATGGTTCTGGCACCGATATCTGTGTGTTCTATTAGGTGTGTGTGTGTTCCTGATATGAGAATGTAGTCTATTCTGCTGTATGAGTTGTGTGGGTTCGAATAGAAGGTGTAGTCTCTAGTGTCGGGGTGTTGTAGTCGCCATGGATCCGCTAAGTTGAATCTGCTGCATATGTTTGTTAGTGTCTTGTGGGACATTGGGGTGCATGCTTGGGTTTTTGATTGGCTGTTGAGCGTTTGGTCTAGCGGCAAGTTGAAGTCGCCTGCCACCACCGTCATGTTATTCGAGTTGTTGGTCTCTAGTTCCTTCGCTACCCCCTCCCAGAATGGTGTGTCGTCGGTGTTCGGTGCATAGATGTTTGTCACTAGTATTGTCTCATCTCCTCTTTTAAGCTGCGTGGTCAGAAGTCTACCTTCATTGTCATGCTGTACTTTCTCTATCTTTATGTTTGATTTGCTGTTTGTCAGGGTAATGACCCCTCTCTTTTTACCCACCGCCGGCGAGCAGGCCACCTGACCAATCCACTTCGCTCTGAGTTTGCCTGCTTCCTCTGTAGAGAGTTTGGTTTCTTGTAGCAGGATTATGTCCCCTTTGGTCTTGGCTAAGTAGTCTAGTACTTTTTCTCTCTTGATGGGATGGCTAAGGCCTTTGACGTTGAGGGAGATGATCTTAAGGTCTGATGACAGTGTCTTGTTATTAGACTGCGTCATTTTTAATACTGCTGTGCGCTGTGTCTAGTCTCTCTGTGAGTAGCCTAACCCTAACCGGTCTGTGCTTTGGGCTAGCTGCGTGTGTGTGATCTGGTGTTCTCAGTGTTGACGGTGGTCTATCCAAGGTGTTGGCAATACCTGGGTCGACGATGGACTGGACGTACTTGACAAACAAAACTTGACAAGACATGACATACAGGACGGACAACCCCCCTCACCCCTCCTTCGAGTCCCTTCTCCCTCCTGTCCCTCCGCTCCCGCCTCCCTCTCTTACTGCTGCTTTGTACTGTGGGAGTGCGACAGCAAGGTCCCCTCCGCCCTGTCTTGACCCCGGGATACTAGGTCTGAGGTAGTGTGTGACGTTCTGACATAAAATCTCATTGTGAAACAGTTAAAGGATATATAGCTCCGTGGAAAAGTCACTTTAATCTGAGGTAGGTTTTGTTGCATTTCTTTGGCGTGGAAAGTCCGGTTCGAGAGGTAGTTGTAGGAGCTTGTTTCTTTGTGTTCCGTCTCCTTATTTCCGGCCGCTATGCCTTAGTCCGTGTGTGGATTCGGTGATGCACCTCTCTTGGCAGTAGGTACTGAAGCTTCCATGTCCTGTGACGGTGGGCCCTGTAGGTATCGTGACAGTTCTCCAGTATCCTCGAAAGTTAGTGTGACCCCCTTGTTGTATATTTTGAATCTTGTGGGACCTGCAAAGGAGAAGGTTATGTTTTCTCTTCTCAGGTTGTCTCTCTGGGCTAGAAAACCTTTACTAATGTCCACTGTGGGTTTCGAGTAGTCCTGCGTGAGGATGATTTTGTTTTTGGAAAAGGGGGTGGTGATGGACAGAGTTTCTGAATGATGCAGAATACTCTTACCCAGTCAAGAGATCAGGGCTTAATCCATCCCCGTTTTTTAGCTCACTGCACCATCCCAGCTCAGAACCTGGCTACATGCAAATTAGTCTGTTCCTGTCCCAGTGCATGATGGCAACAGGGCAAACCAAACTACCAAGCCAATTCTTATACTGGGAAGGAAACAGGCTTCCGGGGACCGGTTTCTGGCATTTCAGCCGTCGTCGGCCCGGCTTGCTTGAATCCTGATGGTGCAATGAGCAAGGGACTCACGTCTGAGTATACCCTCCCACACTTAGTGTGGACAAAATCGATTTTGGAAAAGGGGGTGGTGATGGACAGAGTTTCTGAATGATGCAGAATACTCTTACCCAGTCAAGAGATCAGGGCTTAATCCATCACCGTTTTTTAGCTCACTGCACCATTCCAGCTCAGAACCTGGCTACATGCAAATTAGTCTGTTCCTGTCCCAGTGCATGATGGGAACAGGGCAAACCAAATTACCAAGCCAATTCTTATACTGGGAAGGAAACACGCTTCCGGGGACCGGTTTCTGGCATTTCAGCCGTCGTCTGCCCGGCTTGCTTGAATCCTGATGGTGCAATGAGCAAGGGACTCACGTCTGAGTATACCCTCCCACACTTAGGGGGTCATTACGATGGAGGATTTTCCGCATCCTCCGGGCCGGCGGAAGCCACCGCCGGCCCGGAGGATGCGGAAAATCCTCTGTGGACCCACCAGGACACACCGCCACATTAGGATGGCTGGTGGGTCATGGTTTAGGTCCGCAGCTTTTCCGCCGCGGCTGGCTTACAACCGCGGCAGAAAAGCACTAAAATGGTGACGGTGTCTATCAGACACCGTCAGCCAGATTAGGATGTGCTTGGGAACATGCTTTTCCGCAGCGGCTTTTCCGCCGTGGAAAAGCATGTGTAACTGCACTGCGGGGGCCCGTTGCGGGCCCCCTAGGTGTAGTGGGGGGTGGGGTGTGCACATGGGGGGTACCATAGGTACCCCCTGCATTTGCGTGCACAATGCAGCAGGCACCGCGCGGTGCCTGCCGCTTTGTGCACGCAAATGCTGTGCATGCTTTTTTACCATTGCTGCGGGTGCAGCTTGAAGCTCCACCCGCAGCAATGTTAAAAATAGAGGATGTGACCGCCACCCTGGCGGTCACATCCTAATCTGCACAGAGGGAACGCCGCAGCCCATGCGGACGTTTCCTCATGCTCTGGGGTCGCGGACGGACTCAAGTCCGTCCACGATCGTAATGACCCCCTTAGTGTGGACAAAATCGATTTTGGAAAAGAGGGTGGTGATGGACAGAGTTTCTGAATGATGCAGAATACTCTTACCCAGTCAAGAGATCAGGGCTTAATCCATCACCGTTTTTTAGCTCACTGCACCATCCCAGCTCAGAACCTGGCTACATGCAAATTAGTCTGTTCCTGTCCCAGTGCATGATGGGAACAGGGCAAACCAAACTACCAAGCCAATTCTTATACTGGGAAGGAAACAAGCTTCCGGGGACCGGTTTCTGTCATTTCAGCCGTCGTCGGCCCGGCTTGCTTGAATCCTGATGGTGCAATGAGCAAGGGACTCACGTCTGAGTATACCCTCCCTCACTTAGTGTGGACAAAATCGATTTTGGAAAAGGGGGTGGTGATGGATAGAGTTTCTGAATGATGCAGAATACTCTTACCCAGTCAAGAGATCAGGGCTTAATCCATCACCGTTTTTTAGCTCACTGCACCATCCCAGCTCAGAACCTGGCTACATGCAAATTAGTCTGTTCCTGTCCCAGTGCATGATGGGAACAGGGCAAACCAAACTACCAAGCCAATTCTTATACTGGGAAGGAAACAAGCTTCCGGGGACCGGTTTCTGGCATTTCAGCCGTCGTCGGCCCGGCTTGCTTGAATCCTGATGGTGCAATGAGCAAGGGACTCACGTCTGAGTATACCCTCCCACACTTAGTGTGGACAAAATCGATTTTGGAAAAGGGGGTGGTGATGGACAGAGTTTCTGAATGATGATGATTTTGTGTCCGTTCCATAGCAGATTGGGGTTCTTCCTCGCTACTCCAAAGATGGTGTCCGTTTGGTGGGATCTAATAGGTTTGCATATTATAGGTCTGGGACCTGCTATGCTGGCTTGTCTGTTGGCTGGGACTCTGTACGCCATGTCCAGCTCGAAGGGGCTGTCGAATTGGAGCTTTGTGAGATCGGGTATGAGTTTCTGTATGAGTGTAACGCATGATCCGGCTTTGTCTTCTTCTCCTTCTAGAACTCCTAGTATTCTTATGTTGCCTTTTCTGTTGCGATCTTCGAACTCTGCTGCTTGTCTGCGTAGTTCGGCCGTTGCCTTGGCAATGTTGCCTATGGCCTTCCCTGTGAGTTGGGATCTGTCCTCAATGTCACTTACTCTTTGTTCCACCGCTTCTACCTTATTGTTCGTTGCATGGATGTCTGCCCTTATTGCTGCTAGTTCTAATTCAATCTTGTCTGTTGTCTTTTTTGTGGACTTTGCAAGGTCGTGTACATCGGCCAGTTTTTTGAGGATACTGTCTAAAGTGCTACTGATGTCTGCTTTTAGTTTTATGGGCGATTCTGCACCGTTCTCTGATCTGTTTTTCTTTAGTTTGTCTTCCCTTCCTGCCATTCTGACTGCAGTTGTGCGCCCGTTACGTTGTCAGGTAGGGTGTCGCGATCCATGTTATTTGGCTGCCTCTCCTTCTTTAGTATCACACGTGACCTTCTCTGCCACTCATTGTTGGCATGTACAGCGCTTGTGCCTTCCTTGTGGATTTATGTGCTGGAGCGGCGCGTTAATTTCTTTATTTTGCAGCGATTGTCCCCCTTTTGGGTGTTGGATGGGTGGCGGCCCCGCGAAGGCGTTCGTGTTTGTGAGCCTTTCCTCTCTTCTCTTTTCCTCTTGGCCCTCTTTCTTCGGTTGTTTTGCCTCGGATGTTTTGTGGTGCCAGGCGTTCCCGATTATTCCTCTCCTAAGGTGGCGCTCGTCTAGGGCGTTGGTTTTCTTTCCCACTTTCAAAATGGCACCTCTCAGGGGAGTATTGGTTTCGGTTTCGCTTTGCCTGTGCTATGTTTTTTCTTTATTTACCTGGTGCTGCGAGCGGGGGTGAGTCTGTTGCGCTGATGTGATTGGTTGCCGCTCACTGACCTTAGGTATGTGGTGGGGTTGGGTGCTGGTTCTTGCTGTTTTGCTCTGCGGCGGTTCGCCCGAGGTGGCGCTGCTCCAGGACGTTGCCGTTCTTTCCCTCTTTCAAAATGGCGCCGCCCAGGGGAAGGTCGGTTTTGGTTTTGCTTGCTAGCGCTTGTGTTTGTTCTGTTTCCTGGCGCTGCGAGTGGGGGACAACCTGATGCGTTGAAGTGATCGGTTGCCTCTCACTGACCTTAGGTTTGTGATAGGGTTGGGCGCTGGTTCTTTCTGTTTTGCTCTGCGGCGTTGCCATTCTTTCCCTATTTCAAAATGGCGTCGCCCAGGGCAGTGTGGGTTTCGGTTTCGCTTGCCAGTGCTTGGGTTTCCTTCACTTTCTTGGTGCTGTGTGCAGGGGGAAATACGTTGCGCTGATGTGGTTGGTTGCCGCTCACTGGCCTTAGCTATGTGATGTGGGTTGGGTGCTGATTCTTGATGTTTCGCCCTGCCGCGGTTCGCTCGTAATGGTGCCGCTCAGGGGTGTTGCCGTTCTTTCCCTCTTCCAAAATGGCGCCGCCCAGGGGAGTGTAGGTTTCAGTTTTGCTTGCCTGGGCTTGGGTTTCCTTATTTTCCTGGTGCTGTGAGCGGGGGTAAGTTTGTTACGCTGATGTGGTCGGCTGCCACTCACTGACCTTAGGTATGTGATGAGCGTTGGCTGCTGGTTGCTGGTTCCTGTTGTTTTGGTCTGCGGAGGTTCGCTTATGCAGCGGCGACCCCCGCCGGCGCCATTTTGTTTTTGTAGTCAGCTTTTCGGTGCACTTTCGGAAACTTGTTGTTTCTGTGCTTTTAGGTCCTTCGTCGTGTATTCTGTCGCAACCTGTCCGTTCCCGCTCCTTTCCGATTTAGTCAGCACTTTTCCGCTGGGATTTTCATGTAGAAATTGCGCTGGTTATTTCGATCTGATTCCCGGGGTCTGACGGAGCTCTGGATTTCGACGAGTGTGCCCTTTGCCATCCAAGCCATGCCCCCGTTTATTGTCCTTTTAAATTACACATGAGATGCTTATGTTTTCAACAGTTTCTCATGATGGGATGAAAACAAACCGTCAGGTGCATTAGGACAGATGACATGTAACACAGATGTGCTGTTGTCCGCTTCAGCCCATTAGTACAGGATTATGTGCTACCTGGAATTCACATAACTTAATTTGCTAATTATTTCTAAATCCATTTTACTTGGGGTGGGGTGGGGGGTTGAAACAGACACAAGATAATGCCGGGGTAAAGTGATTGAAATCAGGCGCCAGTGTTACGGGAGCGGCCATGCTGTTTTAAAAAAACACAAGCTGTTTCAGGCGAAGCAGCGCATTTCTGCATGTCTGGCCTACAGTTAGAGAAACTCAATAAAGTAAATATTGCTTACAGACTAAATAACAGGTCCTGTAAAACAGCCGAAGTAAAGGGGCCAGTCGCCATGGGAGGGTACAAATGAAGGCAAGGCCGTAGTAAGGAGGGACTAATAAGCGTATTAACGAATCCGAAGGCCGCAATTAAGAAAGACACAAGCCAATGAACAATATGGGAGGAGATTGGGCACAGCTTTTCTCCATACTCTACTACAGCAGCCTGTAAAAGCGAGTAGTGCATGAACGCTGCTGCTAGGCTGGACCTAAGAAAAGATATATATATATATTTTTGTACACCACCTTTGAATGCCTTCTATTGGAAATGGGACAAACACAATTTTGGCTGATCAAGTGACGGAGGGGATCACTTCTCAATTTATGCTGTCCTCTAATAACATATTCCTTGGTTTTTTTTAAACTTGTTTCTATTTGCATTTTGTAAAAAAATATAATGCAATGCAGGAAATAGCTATGATATGATCATGTTGCATTCCAACAAATTTCCGTTTTTTTAAATAAAGACTGTTAATGTGTTAAGATGGCTGCTGTTAATAAAATGGAAGAAAGAATTTGCCTATTCCTCGCCTCTGAGTCCGTTGAATGTAGAACCCTTGGAGAAATAAGAGAGAAAAAAGGCATTGTGGGAAGTATTATACGAGTGCATTATTGAATAGTTAGAACTACAGGAATGACTTCCTTGGGGGGATCGCAGGCAGCGCAATATACGATACAAGTTGCCATTTGACAGGCGAGTGCACGACGGGAATAGTAACCCCTAAGGTACATTGCGCGGCGAAAATCGTATACCGCGTTATATATATAAATATCAGATGCTTGTGACACCATGTACAAAACGTATAAAATGTTAACACCTCATTTTTTGGGCTATACTAATTAGTCTTATAACAAGACAAACCTAAGAACGACTTCTAATTGGGTTTATATATAAGTAAAATACTGCTACTCTAAGTATATAGCGAAATCAATTGGGCTTACGTGTGGGAGGATATACTTGTATAGAGCCTGCTTTAATATAGTACTAATAGAAAGGCTTATCCTCCCCCTTCTTTTCTCTCTTTTTTAGAACTCTCTTTTTTAGAATTATCTTGTACAATGGAGATAGGCTAATTGATACTGTTGATCTCTCCATTCTTTAGTATCACAATGACCCCATATAGACAAGGGCAAGGAAAGAAATAATTGGACTTCCTGCACTAATTTGAGGCAGCAACCGCCAACGTTAGAAGTGTGGAGACATATAAGGGAAGAAAGATACCACACTGGAAAAAGGTAGGCATTAAGATTAGTATATAAATACTAAAAAATCTGAGGATCCCATTGAATGTAGGTGCCTTAAATACTTTTTCTTTTTGAACAGATCGATATAAGAATAAGTAAGTGCAGGATCGATAAGGAATTAGTTTGAAAAAGGGAACTACTTCACCCCACGTTGGCAAAAAAGACCGCAGTGGTAAGGAGCTGCGTTATGATATTATAATGTCAATATTAGATACATATATGTGGGAATAGGAACTGTAAAAGGTAAAAAGCATTATGATGTATAGACAAGACAAGACAGTATACCAGCAGGGGGAGGGCATATGCCACAAAAATAACAAGGCTCAGATCGATTTCCTTTCCTTTCTCTCGCCTCTTTCTCTTTTTTCTCAGGTGATAATACTCTCCATCTGCCCTTGCCCCCCCCTTTTCCTTCTGTTCAAAACCTTGAAAAAATCCATACTATAATGGACAGGCATTTGTCGGAAAAGCATAAAAAACCTCTTGACAACAAACATTGAAACTGTACCATGATGATATGACTTGACAACGAGTATACAGGGAACTATGTGTTGTTAATGAAATTATGATACATGATCCGAAACCAGTCTGATACTGTCTTTTAACTTGAAGCGTGTTAAATCTTGAAGGTTCTGGAAACCAACAAGAACCATCTATAGGCACTGATAAAAAGCTGTTGATTTTCTATTTCTCTCTATGGCCCTCCATGCAAAATTTCTCTGCCCCCTCCCATGGTGGCATATCTTAGAGAGATGGTTCTGGGACAACCAAAAAGCGTTTTCTTATCTGAATGTACAATGTGAGTTAGTGTTGAGTGTTTTAGCTCTTTAGTAGTCTTTCCCTAAATTTTGTATTTTGTGCAATTCCTCTTTTTGGAGGAAATGTTTCCTTCAAATTTTAAAAATAAATTGTGAAATAGGAAATGTGTAAAAACTTTTAACACAGAAAAGTGATGTTAGTCTTTTTGTATTTCCAGCCCTGAAGAAACTCTCTGGTAGAGAGTGAAACGCGTTGGCTGACCTTTTTGTACACTACCTAAAAGAAACGTTTTGTTTGGACTTCTATTTGGTGCGCCCCCATAAACATTGAACAAACCAAAGAAAACTACTATGCCTGATTGTTGGAAGAGGATTAGCCATTGACTCCTGACTCCTACTCGCACCCATGGACTGTAATTAATCTCCAAGGGTCAAGGGACTGACTCCCTGTTTGCATGTTTCATTGTCACACAAAATAGAAGGACATCTGACTCTAAGAGGGTGCAGCTGACCACTGAGTGCGGGACCCTGCAGCAGCCCTAGCTCAGAGAGAGACCTGGTGTCTAATAGTGTCCTGAAAACATGAAGGCTGCAGGAGTTACTAGGAGGAACTTTCACAGTTGCTGGAGAAAAGTAGGACCTTTACACCTTCATAGGATCAGAAAAAGGTGCTGAGGCTGTCCAGAGAGTTTGCGCTTTCAGTGGACAAAAAAAACAGGTTTGTCCTGCTCTGAACTTTCCACCATGCAAAAAAACGATTCAGCAGGACCTCACAGGATGGTGTCCAGCCTTGTGTAGTTATGCCAGGGTGCAGCTTCCAGCCTTTCCCTGTGGGGGATTTTATGAACTATAAAAGTGACCATTTCCGACCATAATAATCTGTCCCAGCTGCGAAGAGATCCAGGCGGATATGAAATTAATTTTTGTCCCAGTTAGAGCTGCGGTTGCCAAAACCATCATCTTTAGAGGGAGCTCAAGCAGCAAGGTATCTGACTCTTAGGAACTTTGCTGGCTTCAGCTATGGACCTTTCCCTGCTCAGAGATTGTGAGCTCCAAAATGTATATAAAATCTCTCAGTAAAAACTTTCATTCACTGTCATGCTGAAATTGCATCTATATCCTGGTCAATTGTGAGCTGATACTTTACACTATTGCTTTACATTTTCTAGGTGTTTTTTACCATAACACTTTAAAATTCATATCTTCTGTTCCTCTTATAAGAAATATGTTGGTGTCTTTTGCTCATTAGATGTTTCATTCTTTTTTTAGGTCTTGCCTTAAAGATAGCTTTTGAGCACTCTATGGCAGTACATGTTTTATCTTGCTCTCTCCTCCATGTGCTGCTTGCACCCTCACATCCCTCCCTCCAAGCTCTTCGTGTTATTCCCCACACTTCCCAAGCCATCCCTTAAAAAAAAGCATATTAACGTATATCTCTACAGGTTTGTACAAAGAGTACAGTTTATCAGGTTGATTTTCATCTGCTGCCTTCCACATGCTGGTCAGACTTTGGTAATAAAACCAAACACAACATTAATGGTGCTGGATGATGTTTGGGCTGCTCTGCTCACTGATCCTGCATCTGATTCAAAAGGCTTACTTAGAGTGACTGGGTAGATCATGTCTCATTCGCCACTGGATGCTGCAGAGACCAGATGGTCTGCACATTTGTTTCAGTTCAGAGCATTGTGGAAAGTAAATGGCAAGCAGTTTCCTTCAAATGTTGACACTTCCTCAAGCAGCTCGTATGTGGTATTATGTTCTTTTAAGGTCTTTGTGTTACTCTTAAGCTGGATCATGAACAACAGGGCTTTTTAATTCCTGTTTAGAGTTTCCTGTGTGAAAATCTATTAAGATTGAAAATATTCAATTCACTGTTCAGTTTCAAGATACCTTTCAATATGCGGTTATTTTCTCCAGTACTATCAATGTATTTTCTTTCACTTTTTTAAACAATGCTTTGCAAAGCTAATATCGTAGCACTCACATTATAAAGGTGACACATATTGTCTTATTGACTTTAAAAAAAACTTTTATTTATCTTTTTGTCAATAGAACCGCAAACATGTGGGCGGATGGGATCCACAACAGAGTGCAAAAATGTATAATCAGTTCATAATCACTTTTAGCTTTACCAGTTATCTTATATCAAAAAGCTTGTCATTAAAATGTTGGGGATATCAGCTCCGTGAACTTTCACTCGCATCCAAGTCAAGCTGATCAATTAGATTTGCATCAGGGTTTAAAAACTCATAACTCCCTCCATGTCCCTAGATCCTCTTCTAATTTCTCATACCTCCTGCTAGCCTTCATATGGGCTTCCTCTGCCAGTATCCACTCACGCACATCCCTTACCCATTCAACTACAGTGGGGTACGTTCTCCCATCCATGTTACTGCTACCCTGCGCTTTGCTAAAACCAGGAGGAGTTGCAAGAGTTTATACGCCATTTTACGCTTCTTGGATTTCGTAATATGTTTGAGTAACCAGTGTAGTGGGGTGGGGACCCATTCACATAATTAACTTAAGACAAAAGGCTCAACTTACTTCTTTTGGTTTTCACAGTACGTACTTACTACTTTTGGTATTCACAGAATGCACTCACTACTTTAGGCATTCACAGAATGGATTTACGACTACTAACTTTACTTCCCGACTCGGGACGTAAAGTTAGTAGTCCCGCCCGGTTGTGGAGATTTCGGCCGTGACTAAGTCTCCGCCACCGGAGCGCGGACGTAAAGTTAGGAGCCCTAAATCCATTATGTGAATACCAAATGTATTTTGTCTTAAGTTAGTTCTGTGAATCGGGCTCGTTGTCTCTACCCAAAAGCCTGTACCCCTTTTTACCAACTCCACCACCTGGGTCCAGAATCGGTACACCTCAGGGCACCACCATGTTAGATGCTGAAAATCTGCCCCTACTGTGTCTCGCCGATGGGAACGCATCTGTGCGATCCGGATCGATACGGTGCATTCTCATCTGAGTCATATAGGTGCAATGTAAGTAGGTGAAATGTATCAACTTGAAGGACGCATTGCAAGTCACTGCATGCGTGAGTGTGCCTATAGCTTTCCACATCTTCTAAAATTGTTTGTAAAACTTGAATTTAAGTCAAATTTATGTGGGTAATTGCCTGCTGCTTGTGCCATAACTACCAATGACCAGGGAGTTGAGAAGCGATTCTCTGAGCACAGTGGTTTAGCATAACCAGATGGTTGGTAGAGGTGTTGCCTACCCACATTAAAACCCAAATGTCTGCCATACGTGATCTAATTATTTCCAAAGAGTCCATTCTTTCAGTTGATGATTCTAGCCCTGTCGATTGGTCAGATCACTTGCATATCTCATTACCCTTTGTTTGCCAGATCTCATCAACTGGTCAGGCAAAAACTGAATTCATGGGATTCTGACACATACAACTCTATCATCCAAATCCTGCTATTGTTACCTGAGGATACCTCTAACGTTTGAGTGCTAATGGCATCAAACCTACTTCTAAACTGTAAAGCTTGACTTCACAAACATCTTTAAAAATAAACAACTATTGACAACTTTACACGTTCTAACCACATCTCTTACCCCATCCCACAAAGGATCTAAGAACGTATCTTGTGTACAATTGAATGAACCTCATTGTCCTTTTATCATGTCAGGATAATAATCTGAAGTACCCTAAATCTGGACAAGTAACACCACTTTTTAAAGAATCTCAGGAATTGACATAGACCTAAAGCACTTCTGTCGCATCCCAGGTTTTCTGTGATGGTATTGGTGGGCTCTAGAAACACCTACGTTGATACATGAACAACCTGAGCAATCTACAATCGACTTTGAGACAAGAATGCACTCTGAGATGACAATGTTGAAAATACTAGATCATGCTTTGAACATTCTTGATAATAATTCAAGTCAATCAATGTAGTGGCAAATCATTCATCAGTATATAAATCCATCAATAATTTATAAAGTTTGAATCAATTCAAAGTAATATGAAAAGGGGAACCTAGCATAGAGTTGCCTCAAAATGAAAGCTTAAGGGAAGTCAGTTTTCCCATAAAGAGATTACCCTAAAGTCTCCTACTGTGCTGTGCTCTACGTCTGTATTTATAAGCATTCTGCAGCAGTCTATAGTATTCTGAACTGCAATCTACTCTGCATTAGCTTATATCACACAGTTCTAACATTTGCTACACCTACACACAGTTCTCGTGAAAATATCCAATCAGGTTAAAGTATAATGTCACAATCCTGTTCTCATTAGCTTCTTAGGACATGTCACAGTATAGCTTATCCCTGAGTCCTTCAATCTTATATTTATCTGCAACAAACCGTCATGATTGGGCCAGCCTGTATTCTACAGGTGCTATCACAGATTCAATACCAATTAAACATTCCAAAGCGATCACAATAGAAGCAAAACATTTCTCATGGGAAAGAAAGCAAAAGAAAATTATGCAGGGATGTGGAATTCCTATAGCCCGACGCCCAGGACATATTGTTTGGGGCCAAGGGCGACAAGTTTTCATGTGTATTCTGTCCTTGGGACAAGTAGGTCCAACCCCATACAGCACAAACCCTTTGGCTGCCAGTTTACAGTACCGCATTATGGATCTGGGAAGGGTATTGTCTGCAGTTAAGGTAATATTTGTATCCATGTGTTAACACTGTTCAGACTTGCTTTTATGGTTCATTAAGTAAATATTGTAAGCTCCGACTGCACTACTGACAGTGTTTCCAGCATAAAAAAGATGTACACACGTTTTCAAAGTTTAGAAATATGAGGCTATGTATAATGCTTCCAGAATGCTCTCTGATTTGATGCAAATATTTGCAGAAGCTTGACAGCAAGATCAATGGTTCTTTGCTTTCAAAATAAAATGTTCATAGAAAAATGCAAGCAGGAAAAAGAACACTTTGCCAAAGTACTGTAAAATTTCAGGTACCATTTCTTTGTAGCATCATTTAGTAACATGTGTTGATGCATGCTAGTATTTCCCAAAAATATTCATAATGAAAAATCAGTGTATCCAGTTTCGATAAGATTATGGGAAACAAAAATAAACAAGCATTGGCAAAGCCAGTGGATCTGAAATTGGTGGTTAGCTTTTTAGTTTTGTCAATGTGTGACTTGTTTTGGCATGCATTTTGTAAAACCGTATTGGTGTGGGAGCTGCCTGGCCCTCACCATTATAACAAACATTGGCAAAAGCTAAAATGTTTTTTGGTCTCAAAAAGCACACAGTGTCACAGTAGTTACTTTCACTGCACAAAACTACTTGGTGTGCAGATATGCTCCTTATGAATGAACAGAATGCTGTCACTCAGAGCGAGAGAAAGGGGTAGAGGGAGGGAGAGAAGGGGAGAGAGGGGGAACCAATTATTAAAGAAAGTCACAAAAGTGTGCCCATGGTATATGTCCTTTTATTAAGTGCAGCTATAAGACTTTCTAGAATTCTGAAGAACTGACAAAAGTAGGACAAGAAATAGTACTCCTAGAAAATATTTGTGAATTGCATTTTAGCATGGGTAAATCTACATGTGTAGATTTGCTCATGAAGATCTGAGTGTTTGCAAGTTCACTTTCCCTGCAACCACTTTTTTCCCAACCCTGGAAGAAGGTTTACGCCTGCCATTGTCGTGAGTATATTTCCAACATTTCTCAGTATGTGTAAGATTAGAGAAGAGTTGTTGAAAACCCTTAAAACATGCAAGTTAGTAGGTTTGCACAGACTCTAAAGGGCATTATAACCCTGGAACTATTGCTTACCAGTACCTTCAGCCCCAGTATTTAGATTTGTGGAAACGTGGCAACATAAGGGTATTGCAAGTATTCAAACACTACTATGGTATGAGCCCTGGCATAATCAGAGAGGTATATCAGAGCGCTTATATAATGAGATTGATGCCAAAATTTGTCGCTGCACTACATGGCACCAAAGGGGCAAATGGATTTTTTTACAGGACAAGTAGATTTAAGAAGCAACCGGCCCCATGGACACGTAGATATTTTTTTCAATTCCACACCCCTGATTGTGTTTGTTAATTGGTACTCCAGCTTCACATAGAAATAAAGGATTCTAAGTCAGGACCGGAAGCTTCAGATTATGCTATAAACCTTCTTCGCTGTTTATTACACAAAATCACAGCAGCCAAAAAAGTAATCACACAAGCTCAAAATCCCAGAACAAGGATACGGCTTGCAAATATATCCAAGAAAAAACAGATTTGAATGCATGTATAAACTACAAATCCCATGAGCATGTCCAACAGGTTATCACAGAACAGTCCTTCTCCAGTGTCCATAACGGGTAGGTAGGACGCTCCTCCTGTGACCACTACCTCTTTCTTCGCTGCTTCGCAGCCAGTTAAGTAGTTTTTTCTTTCTCTCCCATACTACTGTACATGCTTGTTTGTATTTGCAGAGCCCTGTTTGGATCGCGGGAACATTCGTTGTTCCTTACGCGATCTCCCTGGCAGTGCGGCATACTCTCTGGCCGCAAGGGGGAGCTCCCACGCCTCGTTAGCCTCAGTGCATCTCTTCTGTCACAGGAGACTGCGCTGAGGAGATCGACCCGCTGGAGCCATCCCCACCACCTCACCCGTACGCCCAGGCCTCCTGGGTCTGTATCTTGCCCCAATTTTTCAAAACAAATGCCCTGCGGGGTCTATATAGCGGTTTTACCGCGTTTGCCGCCTGAGGGCGTTTTCAGGCACTTTGAGCTGTGAGCTCGTTTTACCAGCATACCTGCGCATATTAATACCACTAGCAGCGCGTGGGGAGGTGGACACGACCCGGTCCAGTTGAGGGTAGGTTCGCTGCAGGGCTAATGCCACCCTAATACCTGGTGCCACCAGGACCACATCTGCCAGGCGAGGTCTGCCTCAAAAGTGCACTTGTTCTACCCCCGCAGTCCTGATTCTGTGCCCCAGCCCTAGAGTAGCTAGTGGTTTGTGTGTAACCTTTCAGAATGGATCAGGAAGAGTATTATGAGGAGAAGGAACCCCATCAGTACCTTAATGATGGGGAGTTTTATAACGTAGTCGATAGTTCTATTTATCGCTGCGTGACAGAGATTGTAGGGCCAATGGAAGAGTGCTTTTCTGCCCGCATCACTCAAGAGTGTGAACGGGTGATGCAGGCCCATTTGGGGGCTACTGGCAACTCGTCAACCCCGTCGGGGGACAACCCCCAAGCCCCAAAAAAGGTTTGTAAGGAGGGGGTATCTGGGGCGACGCAGGGTGTGGACAGAGACGCCTTTAAGAGGTTGTGTGACGCTTTCCTGGCCAAGGCGACCGTGCCTACCCCTGCGCCTCCACCAACCCCGGGTTCTTTGATGGGTACAGCTCCCTCATCCCCTGGTGGGATGTCCCCAGCAGACACGGACGATGAGGAGGGTTCTGTGCGTTCTTGGCGCCCTCCGGACTCTGCCCCTGAATTACCTCAGGACAGTTCTGGTATGCTGGACCCGGATGAAAAAATGCATCCACAGTCAGCTGCCTGGACTCCGGGGGGAAAAGGTGGCAAAGTTCATCGCGGGGCGCCTCCTCAAGCCCCTGGAGAAGGAAGCAAGAAGCTGTCTGCGCGGGGAGTGAACTAGGCCTACCTTGGAAGGAAAGGTGGCCCTTACGCCCGAACTGGACCCAAAGATGGCCACGTTCCTTGTGAAGTTCGTTAAAGACCCTCGCAAGGGGATTGACCGTTCCTGGCGCTCCTGCCAGGATAAGCTTTTGGACGCCATAGGCCCTATCACTAAGATCCTGGACGTGGCGGAAGAAGCAAAAGTGACTGGTGCCGCCATTTCCCCCGACGTTCTTTCGAATTGGGGGCAAAGAGTGGTGGTCTTTTTAGGGAACGCCAATTGCGCCCTTTCGACCGAACGCCGTCGTTCACTCTTGATCAAGTTGGACCCGAAGCTGGGGGACCTAGACTCTTCGGAGGCGGGGGCTGTGGCCCAGGGAGGCCTCTTTGGGGATCCCTTTATTAAGGAATTAGGGAAGTTCGTCTCCACGTTTACGTCCCTAGACAGAGCTCAATCGAGCATTAAGAAAGTCTTCCAGCAGCGTTTCTCCCGGGGGGCCGGTCGCGGTGGGGGCCGCGCGCCCGGCCGTGGCGGTCAACAGTTTGTTAACAAAAATCAAGGCTCCGGGCGAGGTCAATATACCACCTCAGCGAACTTCAATAACTTTTACCCTACCAGAGGTCAGCGCTTCCGAGGTCAAGGTGGATTTAAGAACACCGCTGGAAACAAATCAAAGGTGAGTGTCATACCGGCGGAACAAGTCCGCATTGGGGGGCGCATAGCTTTGTTTCCGGAAGCTTGGGCAGCGATCACATCAGACGCATGGGTCTTGCAGACGGTATGCGGCTTTCGCATAGAGTTTTACGATCACCCCTTTCAAGACAGACCTCCACACCTTATCGTTTTCTCTCAGGCCGATGCGCTCCTGGTCGACAAAGAGGTCTCGGACTTGCTTCGCAAAGGAGCCATTTGTCATTCGGTATGCCACCCTGCCGGGTTTTTGAGCAACCTGTTTCTGGTGGAAAAGGCGGATGGGGGACAACGACCTGTAATCAACCTCAAGGAGTTCAACGGTTGGTTGGTTTACCGGCATTTCAAGATGGAGGGTATCCATCTTCTACGGGACGTGCTACTCCCGAATGACTGGTTGGTCCGCTTGGACCTCAAGGATGCGTATCTGGTGGTTCCTATCCATCGTTATTTCCTCCACTTTCTTTGGGGGGGCCAGGTGTTCGAGTTCACCGCCCTTCCGTTCGGACTTTCTTCGGCTCCTTGGTGCTTCACCAAGCTTCTCCATCCCGCTGTGGAGTTTTTACGGAGCCAAGGTTTTCGGATGATTGTCTACTTGGACAACATCTTGCTGATGGCTCAATGCCCCAGGAAGTTGAGCCTGCAGATTCAGCAAACGGTATCCCTCCTTCAGGGCTTGGGATTTATCATCAACAGGGACAAGTCCCTCCTCTCTCCTTCACAGTCAGTGGTGTTTCTGGGGTTTATGGTGGACTCAGTCCGAGCTACTTTGAGCCTACCGTCCAGCAAGGTGGGGAAAATTCGCCACATCCTGGGTCAAACGATTTCGAGATCCCACACATCCCTCCGTCAGATTGCCCGGGTGGTAGGACTGCTCTCCTCCTCCATCCAGGCAATCTTCCCGGGGCCCCTCCATTACCGAGCTCTCCAACGCCTTAAGGCGCATCATCTCAGGCGGGGCCTGTCATACGACCAGTTGGTTACCCTTTCGGTCGAGGTGAAGGAGGATATGGCCTGGTGGCTGGCCCATATGGAGGCCTGGAACGGCCGAGCGATCTTCGGTCCGGTCCCGGACTTGGTGATAGAGTCCGATGCCAGCAGGGCCAGCTGGGGCGCCCGTTGGGGAAATTTTTCCACAGGCAGCGCCTGGTCGTCAGAGGAGCAAACGCTACACATAAATTGCTTGGAGCTGCTGGCGGGGTCCTTTGCGGTACCCTGTTGGACCAAGAATTCAGCTCGCTCCTGCGTTCTGCTTCGGATGGACAACGTCTCGGCGGTCCGGTACGTCAACCATCTGGGCGGTCCTCGTTCCAAAGCCCTAGCGGATTTGGCGAAGGAATTTTGGGATTATTGCCTGGCGCACCATGTGTCCGTGACGGCGGAATACTTGCCAGGCCAAGCCAACCAGGTTGCGGATTGGCACTCCCGACTCCTGCAGGACTCCAGAAAGTGGAAGCTGGACAAGGATGTTTTCAGATGGCTGAACGACCTTTGGGGCCCGTTCTCTGTGGACCTTTTTGCGTCGCACCTGGACCACCAGCTGCAGCGATTTTTCAGCTGGAGGCCGGACCCTCTCGCGGAGGCCACGGATGCCTTCCTCCAGGATTGGAGTCGGGAAAGAGCTTATGCCTTCCCGCCTTTTTCGATGGTGGTGAGGGCGGCGGCCAGGCTTCGCCATCATGAAGCGGAGGTGGTCATGGTGACGCCCTTTTGGAGGTCTCAAGTCTGGTTTCCAGTTCTTCTGGAACTTTCTTGGGATTCTCCAATCCTACTCCCCCGGTTTCCGCATCTTCTTCTCAACGCGGACGGGGATCACCATCATCTGATAACGCACAGCTCTCTCCACCTCATGGCATGGCGGTTTCAGGCGACGCTGGTCGCTCCCGGGCCTTTCGAGATCGCCTGAGGATTTCTTGTCGAAAGCCTGGGCAGGAAGCACAGAAAAACGTTACCGCTCCACCTGACGTAAATGGACCAGTTGGTGTCTTCGACGACACTTGGATCCCCTGGGCGCAGGCGTCGTTCCGGTGCTGAATTTTCTAGCGGAATCGGCTGCAGCCGGCTTAGCTTATCGCATGCGATGCGGTCGGCGATTTCGGTAGTCCACCTCCCGGTGGATGGGGCGCCGGTTGGAGAACATCCCTTTGTCTGTAGGCTCTTGAGAGGTATTCGTCTCTCCTTGCCCCCGGAACCGCGTTACTCGGTTCCCTGGGACGTTAATGTGGTCCTGAACCTTTTGTTGTCTTGGCAGCCGAATAAGAATAAGAAGGAACTATTGGCAAAATTGGCTGTGCTTTTGTGTCTGGTGTCATGTCGACGAGTTTCGGATGTACGAGCCTTGGACATCTCGTCGCAAGTTTTTTCCCCGGAGGGGGTAACATTTACTTTGGGACGTCGCACAAAGAGTGCGTCAAGGTCGATTTCTTACCCAGCATTTGTGGACGTTCCCAAACTGTGTGTGGTCCAATGCTTGAAGGCATACGAGGACTTGACCCTTGAACTTCGCCCTCCGGGCGAACGACAGCTACTGATTGCTTTACGAAAGCCACACAAGGCTGTTTCTTCTCCCACCATCGCCAGATGGGTAAGGTGGATCATGCAGGAAACAGGTATCGATACGAAACTGTTCGGTGCCCACTCGGCTAGAGGGGACATGGCTTCTAAGGCTTTCACGTTGGGAGCCCGCTTGGAGGATCTGATGCGCGCTGCGGACTGGTGCTCAGATTCCACATTTAAGAGGTTCTACTTTAAGCCGGTGGTGGATATTGCACATTTGGTGGTGAGTAAGTTTTAAACTAGCATAATCTGAAGCCTCCGGTCCTGACATAGAATCGAAATTTGCCTAGCATCGTAAAGGTAAGTTTCAATTCTATTAAGGACACGGAGGCGAGGATTATCCCTCCCGGCCGCCTGCGGATGCGATCCCGCCCGTACTACAGTAAGTAGTCAGGTTTTCCGATACAATGTTGATGGACTTAAAGTTTTAAGGTCAGCTTTCTTGTTTGAGTGTACAGTTTCTGTCTGGCCCCGCTGACGTTTTGTATGTTTTTTATTAGGACATGATGGTTCAAAGCAGGACCAGTGAGACCAAGGCGTGACTCGCGCGAAGAAAGAGGAAGTGGTCACAGGAGGAGCGTCCTACCTATCCGTCATGGACACCGGAGAAGGACTGTTCTGTGATAACCTGTTGGACATGCTCAGGGGATTTGTAGTTTATACATGCATTCAAATCTGTTTTTTCTTGGATATACTTGCAAGCCGTATCCTTGTTCTGGGATTTTGAGCTTGTGTGATTACTTTTTTGGCTGCTGTGATTTTGTGTAATAAACAGCGAAGAAGGTTTATAGCATAATCCTCGCCTCCGTGTCCTTAATAGAATTGAAACTTACCTTTACGATGCTAGGCAAATTTCGATTCACGTATTACAAAGCAATATGGTAAACTATGGGAGCCATTTTAAATACAGGCCTAAATTATCTATGGTCAATCTAGATGTGAATAATCCACAGTAAATAACACTTGTGTGGTTATGTGTTAATGTCAGGATAATTTAATATAAAGAAAGTTCTCTTTAATCCCTTAGTCTTGTGACTCAGTGCGTCACTACAGTTCATACTTTTATATGTATTCAAATCTCCCATTGAACAGAAGCTTTCAACTTTCTATCTTGTTTCTAGAGTCTTCCAGACCTTTTCAGTCATTATAAACCATCAATTTCCTCAAGCTTCAGATCTTCATGTTATCTCATTCGTCCTCTTGATTAGTTTTTTCTTTTTTTAAAATGTATTTTATTGATTTTCTTAATACAATCAAATACAAAACACAGCAATGCATCATGACAATTCGCTCAGTTCCCATTTTAAACAGATGCCACTATAACATCAGTGCACTTCTAGATGTACATCATGAGACACAGGTAACAACCCAAGGTAACCCATATGTCCCTTGGAATTGACAATGTCGATAAGTATACAAGACCCCTGAGGTGAGAGTTACCAACATGTATGATAATCACAATTTAAACAGTAGGACTGCCGTGTACCGACCTGTCGGTGGGTTCAATGCAACCCCGGTCTTGGGGCTCGTCGTCAGCAGCAGTAGCAGTTAGCAGGTGAGTAGTGTATAACTCCCAAAAACTATTTGGTCTGTTACGTGGAGGGAGTAGCTCACTATAAAGTTCAGTCTGCGTTCTACAGAATGTCATGTCCTCTTTCCACCTCGAGGTTGTCGGCAAAGTTCCCCTAAACCAATTAATTGCAACCCTGTCTTTAGCCATCAGCAGTCCCATGTCTATCAAACATCTCACCCCCTTGGGCAGTGGTTTAGAATAACCCAACAGTGCTAGCGCTGGGTCAGGCTCAATGGCTAGCTTCATGATATGACTCAATTCCTTAAACACCGCCACCCAAAACGACGAAATGCCCGGGCATACCCAAGCTAAATGCAGAAAGTCAGCCACCTGCGATCTACAGAGGTCCCATGCACCACTATCCCGTAATCCATATCTGTGCAGCCTCTCCGGTGTATAGTATACCCTGCTCAGGTATTTAAAGTGCACCAGTCGGTGTCGGCCATTGAGAGAAAGCAATAGGTCCACATGCCATCATCTATTGCTATCTCTAAATCACGCTGCCACGCCAACTGAGCCTTCGTATGCTGGTGCGCTCTGTGTGTCATGGAAATGTTATATAGTTTGGCAACCGCACGTTTCGGGCATGCAGAACCTATAATTTTCGTAAAGGCTGCTGCATCTGGGGGCTCTAGGTATTCACCCCCTAGCAATTCTCTAAGTGCCAAACAGGGTCTGTGGAATTGGAATCTAGTCAGGGCTGTGGGGTGTTGGTCAACGTTACCAAAGTCCTCCCATACCTTGCCGGTCCCACCTAGGAACAAGTCCCCAACAGTGTGGACACCCAACATACCTAGTGCCTTTGTGACTCCCTTTTCTTTACAAGGGGCTATCCAGGTGCATCAGTCCAGAGGGGTTTTCGGTGAATATAATACAGTGCCCGCTTGCAACTAAAGTAGCTGGTGCCAGGCATTTGCAGTAGAGATAATTGAGTCTAGGATACAAGCCCTACGGTCCACTTTCTGGAACAGTATTACAGGTAGTGGCTGTGGTGCCGCTACTTCTGTTTCTATCCTAAGTTGCGGTATATCAGGAGAGCCGTGTATCCAGTAATGAGCATTTGCACATTGTGCAGTTCTATAATATAGTTCAATATCCAGAGCTCCCAGCCCGCCCATATAGTAAGGCAAAACTAGAATCTGCCACTTAACCCGCGGCTGCTTGCCAGCCCACGCCAGCCGGGCCATCAAAGTCGTCAGGCGATGGAAAAAGGCCCTCTGGAGCACCATGGGGATATTCGTAAATAAAAATTGTAATCTCGGTAACAACACCATCTTCATTATAGATATTCTACCAAGCAATCACAGGGGTAGCTTGATCCATCTTTCCACGTCATCTTCTAACTTACTGAAGGCCATCCCATAATTTTCCCCAGAACACTATCTCGGAGTCCGTGTGGACCCGAATGCCCAAATATCACACCACGTCCGTGGTCCACACGAGTGGATAGTCTAATTCAAATTGAGAAGTATTTGGCCTAAGAGGAAAGATAAGTGACCTGGACCAGTTAACATGGAGCCCGACAGTCCACCAAAGCGTACCACCTCCCGGAGTACGGTTGAGAGGTTAGTTTTGGGGTGCCTCACATATAACAGCGTGTCTTCATCATATGTGGAGACTATAATCTTATAATGCGGATAACTTATTCCCCGATGTTGGTGATATTCGTGTAATGCACACGCAAGAGGTTCCGCCACCAGGGCATACAGTAATGGTGACAGAGGGCAACCCTGCCGCGTGCCCCTAGTAATGTGTATTTGGTCTGGGACGATGTTGCCTATTTTTATTCAGGCAGTAGGTTTACTGTACAAGGCGTCCAACAGCTGGAGGTAGACAGGGCCCACTCCCATCCTGGTTAAGACATGTGTCATGATTGGCCATTAATCTGAGCCGAATGCCTTTTCTTTGTCTAAAAAGACCGCCACTGCTGGTGTTTAATATGTTGCAGGGCACCAAACACAGTGCGGAGATTGTAGGTGAGGTCCCTACTAGGGACAAATTCTGCCTGCTCCGAGGCCACCAAAAGTAAAACCAGCGGGACTAACCTATTTGCAAGAATTTTATCAAAAAATGTGGTGTCCACATTAAGCAGGGAAAGTGGACGGTATGAGGCACAGTCGTCCAAGGCCTTGGCAGGTTTAAGAAGCACAATTATCACAGCCTCCAACATAATAGGCGGCATAGTACCTGCAACACATTGTTGTATAGCATTTTAGGACCGTAGTGTAATTTTCCAGATTCATGCCCTTATATAGGTATAGAGAACCTTGTCCTTATATAGGCATAGAAATCATAATAATATTTAGACATAGCCCATGCAGTCCAAATACGGCATGGCTACTTCCACTAGTTCCGAAAATCCACAACGATTTCTTGGAAAACTCGGCTTCAGCAGTTAGGGACTTCCCCTTAGTTGAATATTGATTTGTCCAAGAACTCATGGAGTTTTCAAACAACTGAGACTCTTTGATGACGTTATTATGTCCACCTTTACGTCAAACTCGGCACCTTCAAGGTATGATTATGCCCACACTTGCCCAAGAAAACACACAGTGGTTTGGAGCAGTTCGACCATCTACTTGCCCGACGCATCTCGCTACAGCAAGTGCCGAAGGAAGCCGACCCTCCAGCAGACGCACTGAGAGAGATGCTGTGTTTTCTCTTGCCGAGAAATCCAGCTCCAGTGTTTCCAAGTTCCCCTTGCGGGGTGTTGGGAAATCGAGTCCGGAGACAGAGAGATACCAGACCTCCTTCATTCTAAACCAAGGTACGGAGCTGATTAGACCTTAAGAGAAATCTTGGATAGATTCTTGGCAAAAGAATACTAAAACTTTTGCTACATCACACTTACTTCTTCCCTCGTACTAGACTTAGGTTAGGTACATCGAGGTAGGCATATTTTAGAAGCACCAGTTGAGTACATTTAGTCTTTATTTATTTATGTATGTATTTTATGGCTTAGAAACCATACCATGCTTTTACAGTATTATTTGATAATACTATTCTTGCTGTACGCATTATACTTTACAGCCAGTCTTACGATTGTAGCAATTCATTACTTCTGCATGAGAAAGAAGACTGTTCAATAAATACTTTTATTGAAAACGCCTGTCTCTCTATTTCTCTGCACCTCTGGTGAAACGAAGCATGCACGATTGACTGAGTAAAATATCTATCTATTGTTTCCACAACTCTGAATATCAGTTTTATCTTGGGGAAAAAAAGTTGTCATGTTTATGCGGTTGTCAGAAACTAATCCCTTCTTGTTTATTCGAGAAAGTTTCTAGTGATCGCTGAGCTAGCTGGCACTCACAATTAAGTTTAATATATTCGATAGAGACCTAGTAGACATAAGTCCTGCGCGTCACATCTATAGGATATATTATTCCAATGTGCAGAGCCTATTGGGAATATTTTTTGTTGTTGTTGTTGTATGACTTTATTCGATATACAAATATCATAAAAGTGTACACGGTTCATTCATCAGTGTTATAGAAGGGAAAGATATCGTTTTGTCATACATACAGTAAGAAAGGGAATTAAAAAAACAAGATATACAAAGTATAAAAAGTTAGTTAAAAAGTATGCAGGGTTTAAGAACAATTTATATACAATAAAAACCACAACAACAAAGGGGACATTGCTGGGGCTCCATGAACTACGTCATGTTTGCCCGGAGGAGCTTAGATCTAGTTAACCAGGCACATCCCAAATATTTTGCTGTCCCACAAATTACGCTGGGGATGGAGGTGTCCGTTGTAAGAATGCGCAATGCCTCCCTATGGTTCTTGGACCCCAGATTGGAACACACAGGTTTCAACCATTTTCTTCTCGCCTGTTTGTACACTGGGCAGGCGAAGAGAAAATGGGGGATAGATTCCGTGGGAGAAGCATAGCCAGGGCACCCACTATCTTTCTCCCTCGCGTGTGTCCACCCCACTGTGAAGTCATTCAGAGGGAGTGTGCCAGACCTCAACTTCAGGTAGAGTGCCCTGTCTCTCAGGTATTCGATAAAATCTAGGAAGGGTTCCAGTTTAGGGGTGGGCTTGAAGTCTAGAAACTTCTCCGTCAGAGAGTCATGTTTCAAGTTTCGTATGGCTTCATTAGACACCCACTCCCAATAGGCCTTCTTGACTACTTGCTTTGGTGGCGGGGTCTGGCTTTCCCAGGCATCTGCCAGACCAATGTCCCCCACCAGCTGTTTCAGTTTAGATACCCAGGATATCTTATGGCCTGTATCTATTCAGACCAGTTCGGTCAGGGCGGATGCATAGTTGCACAGTTCCGGGGTCCTTCTGAGACGTACCCAGAATAAAAGAGGGCGTAGCCTTGCTATATCGCTTATTGAGTGTTTCCCATAGTCATGACGGAGAGGAACCAGAGGGGTCGATGGAGGAAGCGAGACCAGGTCCCTGTAAAATTTGTTCTCCGATCTAACTAGAAGACTGTTCAATAAATACTTTTATTGAAAACGCCAGTCTCTCTATTTCTCTGCACCTCTGGTGAAACGAAGCATGCACGATTGACTGAGTAAAATATCTATCTATTGTTTCCACCACTCTGAAGATCAGTTTTATCTTGGGGAAACAAAGTTGTCATGTTTATGCAGTTGTCAGAAACTAATCCCTTTTTGTTTATTCGAGAAAGTTTCTAGTGACCTCTGAGCTAGCTGGCACTCACAATTTAGTCTAATATATTTGATAGAGACCTAGTAGACATAAGTCCTGCGTCACATCTATAGGATATAATATTCCAATGTGCAGAGCCTATTGGGCATATAGGAACTACACTACAACATATGTCATCAAGAAGTGTAATTAGCTGTGCGAGCAGCAGATCTATAAAAGTTCTATAGAACGAGAGACTGTGAGGCCATCGGAGCCAGGTGCACTGCCCGCTCGCATGGAAGATAAAGCCAATAATATTTAGTCCCTCTCTATAGGCCTCATAAGAAATTTCCTGTGCAAGTTGGTCAGCCAAGGCAGTTTGATGTGTGCTAAGTAGTCTATTATATCCTCATCCACAGCGAGGGCACGAGAGGCGTACAGTGCTGTAAAATATTGGAAAAATCTATCTGCTACCCCTATGGCAAGTGACAGCATTGAGCCCTCTGCAGTCTTAATCTCTACAATCTGCGTCGCTTCCCGCCTATTCTTAAGCAGCTGCGCCAAAAGCCCGCCTGATCTGTCCCTCTCTCCGTACGACCTGGCCGGGGCATATTTGCCCAGATGTTTAATCTCATCAACTGCCGCCTGCAAGTTCCCTCTCCGTCTCTGCACCAGAACATTGCAGCCCTTGGCCCTTTAGGTCTTTGATCTTCCCCTCCAAGTCCCGCAACCGGTTGCAAATGGACCGGAGAACCACCGAGTGCTTTGCTATAGTGATCCCCCAGATGTATACCGTAAAAGTTTCCCAGACAATTTGGTAGTCTTCCACTGAGTCCACATTTTTCTCAAAAAGGAGCTCTATAGCTTCGAAAAGCTCCTTTTTAAACACCGCATCTAACAAAGAGTAAGGAGGAAACCGCCAAGTGAATGGGGGAATACGCCTGCTGGGCGTCTCTAACACTAGAAGAACCGGTGAGTGGTCGGAAAGCGTGCGTGTCAGCACCTGACTAGAACGAATTTTAGTGCATAACGAGCTAGTGGCAAGCCCATAATCAATATGAGTGTGGATATTATGAAATGCAGAATAGTGTGTGTAGCTCCACATATGTGGGTGCTTCCAGCGCCAAATATTGCATAAGTCAAACCTTTCCATAATGCTATCCAACTCCATGGCTGCTGCCATCTTGCGTCTTGTAGGACGCTCTGATCTGTCTAAGCAGGGATCACAGACCAGGTTGAGATCTCCACCCCTTAGTAGGTGAATCCCACCATAAGAACCCGCTACACACACCAGCTCTGAAAAAAATTCTGGGTTGTCAACATTTTTGTTGTAGATGTTGATTAGCATCAGATCTATATTCTTACCTCAACATCTAGTGAGTGCATACCTCCCGGCAGTGTCAGGAGCTAGTGGCGTGAAGGTGAGAGCAGACCTAGGATTGACCCACGTGAGGACCCAGCGTGCATGCGTGGTAAACCCCGCAGCATGAATGTTCCCCATTAGACCTCTACAACGGAACATAGAGGAATTAAGTGGGAGATGCGCGTCCTGCTGAAATGCTACATCTATGTTGCGTCTCTTCAAGTAGAACCTTACGCACTTTCCTATAATCGTTCAGTCCACGGACATTCCATGTCAGTGTTGTGAGTGTGTCCACCCCTTGGACCTGTCCGTCGTCAGTCACCTGTGCCATATATGCGCACAAAGTCACCATTGCTGTAAATGATGCATCTGAATAGAACTGTGATGTAGGTTAAATCAATTGAAGCTTGCATACAACATTGCTTGTACCCCCTGCCCCAACCCACCACCACCCACATCAAGGCCCCCCCAACCAGACGTGAAGGAAAGAAGACCCAAAGTGCTCCAAAGACATAACATACATGCTGCCAAACAGAATAACCCCCCTCCCTCAACCCTCTGCTTCCCCCCCTGATATACAACAACAACAAACTCCCGTGTGTGGTACACTCGTGGGCAGAGGTTACCACCTATGCACTAGTAATACAACCGTAGGAGCTATGTAGGTAAGCCCCGACAACAACATGTTTACCTTTCCCATTGGTGCGCAAAATTATTGACTGACTTACAGGCCAGATAGAGACTCCAAACAGTAGCCCACTTCCTCAAGTCAAACCTGCACAAAAAATGTTCAGCTCAAAGAGCCAACAACTAATTCTAACTAGACAGTACTCCATCGTAGCCAACCCAAATTCCATTTAGTCACAGGGCCCACACCCAGGTCTAGAAGATACATATACCCAGATTCCTAGCCATAAGTTCCTTATCTGTGTGGCGTGCAATCTCGTGGTTAGTCCTGGTCGTCGAGTGTTCCACTTGCGGCCTCAGCTCCAGCGGACTTTTCCGGGCTGCCTCAGTACTCCTTGGACCAGTCTTTGATCGCTTTCTGCAGTGCCTTCGCGTCCGTGAAATAGAGTGATCTACCTTGACGATTGATCCGGAGCCGGGCCGGATACAGCATTGCGTAGTCAATGTCCTTTTCTCTCAGTTGCTTTGAGGGGTCGATAGACACCATGCCTCCTGTACCCTCGCCGTGAAATCGGGAAACAATGCGATCACCGAACCCTCATAGTGCAGCGTCTGCTTCTCCCTGGAAACTCTCAGCACAGCATCACGATCCCGGAATTTAGAAATTTAGCAATGATGGGACGCTGTGGTACACCCGGTACCGGCCTTGGGCCCAAGGAACGATGCGCCCGTTCAATCACAAACATGGGCGAAAAAGTTTCACTGCCCAGCAGCTGTGTCAGCAATTTTTCCACAATTTGTTCCATGTTGTCGGTGGATGTAGATTCCGGCAGGCCCGTGATCCATAGGTTGCTCCTTCGTGAACGTGCTTCTAAGTCTTCAGATTTGTCCTGTAGTGTCTGTATCACCTTTTCCATGTGCTTACAACTCGTCTCCACGTCCGTCTGCGCTTCCTCCACTTCCGTGAGCTGACGTTCAGCCATGTCGAGGCGTACCGCATGCTTGTCCACTCTTTCGGACAAAAGTCAATATTTCCACGAGGGATCGCAAGGCCAGGCGTGCACAGGGGGAATCGTCAGGGACCCAAGTCCGCCGCAAGGCCTCCAATGACGCAAAACAGCACCGGGCGCCCTAACATGCTGCCCCATGTCCGTCAACACATCGTTATGGAGCTCACTGTACAGCATTCCACTAACCCGGGAACCGGTGCAGTCCAAGACTGGGTTGTGCTCCCAGCAGCGCCGAAAGGCCGTGCCAGGAGGTCAGGCTGGTTGGTACTGCCCCAGCAAGCCACGGAGAGAAAGGAGGGAGCCTGCACTGGCCGGGGCCCCGCCGGGGTAGTTGCACAAGGATAGTCTTCACCTACCCACCAGCGCCACATGGCAGTGGGGAAGTGCCGGGAGTCGCAGCGTCGCCAGGCATACACAACGGGAACAGTCCAAGGTAGGGCTCATTTATCGCAGCTAGGATCGTGTCACATGTGAAAATTCAACGGCTGCGCATCCCCCAGACTTTCCCTCTGCGTCCATTAAGAGTTCCACATATGTTACCTCACCAACTAGTTCTTTTATCAAGTCCTTCAGTGCTTGCCAGTATAGTCCACAGTTCCCAGCCCTGGATCATCTGTGAGGAGGGGGCGAACCGCGGGGTTCAATTGCACGTGCGGCGGAACAAGCCAGACCCCAGCGCTCCGTCGGACTCTGACCTCATACAGCCCCCGCCTCCTCTGTGCCGGCAAAGCATGGAGAGGGACACAGCCGTCACGTCTAAACCACTCACGCTGCCCCGCTCACTCGGCTATCCCGCCGGCTGCTACTCTCACCAAGTCTGGGGGCCGGCAGTGTCCCACCGCGGCGTCGGCATAGTATGTTCGTCCCAACGCACCGACCGGCTCTTCCGGGCTCTTTCGCCCAGCAGCACCGACTTCCGCTCGGCCTGAAGGGTGCAAGAGGCCGGGGACGCACTGCCCTGTGCAGGTTCCGCAGCAACTTCGTAGACGCAGGTTTCTCGCAGCGCCAGAAGAGGAGCTGAAGGGCTATTCGGGAATCGGGCGTTACAACTGTTCAGGTCTGCTTATTTCAGGGCACATAGTATGCACCAATGTCGGATAATTGCCGGATCAAGGTCATTTAGCATGGAGCTCTTCTGCTAGGCGGCCATGCTCGGCGCCGGCAAGCTCCGCCCCTGTTGTGGGAAAGATACGATGACACAGGAGTAGATTGAAGATGATTTATTATGTAAGTAACAAGGGCCCACAAGGAGCCAGAAGGAAATGGAAAAGCTCACGGCAGAGCAAACACAGCGTCTGCCGAGCACCTAAAGTGATGTCACATAAGTAATCTCCGAACATTCGGAGATGACGCTATGTGACGTGCAGTAATGAACATAGAGAACACATTTGCCACAGCTATACAATGTAATGCTAGTGCGTACACAACATCTCCTTTTTCCCCAATGAAACACATGAGGTGAAACTTTGCCCATTCTTGAAATAAATCATTCAATTACGTAATCAACAAAATGTTTAGGCATTCTGATAGTTCTTCCAGACTTAGATTGAGCACAGTCAGTATTTGGGTTACTGTCACTAAGTCGTTGTCCATTCATGGTTTCTTCCCCACCGCTGGGCCAAACTGGGTTAGAATCATTAGAGTCTATCTCTACAATATTCTTCTTTGACCTCTCACCTTTCCTCGTAGACATGCTCAGGCTACCAAACTCAGGGTAATTTTGGTTCTCTAAAACATTTTCCCATTCTTGTATACGTTCATCAAGACCTCGCTCTTGTTCGTCTTCCCCTCTCATTATAATCTTTTCTTGCCCTTTTTTCAACTTGATCACATCGTCTTTGCTCCGCCAGCCTTTACCTTCTATACATACTGCACCTCTGGATGTTCCACACACTCTAACAGGGTCGCTAAATATTGTCTCCCCCTTTGCTACCTTGCAAGGTTTCTTCACCAGTATCCAATCACCTTGTTCTCTATCCTTTTCTTTAACTTTGTTTGTCCTATCAGAATATCTCTTAGTCTTCTCCTGTTTACTCACAATTCGCTCTTTGACTTTGAGATCGTTATCGTTTATCTCATCAGGTGTGTCGTCATCTTTGTACCATTTATTGAATTTAGGGGTAAGTATACTGTTACATTTTCTCCCCCTCATTAGGTAAAATGGTGTGTGTTTAGTTGTCTCGTTAGGTGTGTTGTTATATGTGTTTATTTTCTCATGTAGGAACTCTTTTACATCCAATTTGGAAGCCATCGCTAGCTGGATGCCTTCTTTTAGGAATGTATTCATTCTCTCCACCTGTCTATTACTTTTAGGGCTATACAATGGTGTCTTTTCTTGTTTGATGTCTACTTTCTTCTAAAAATTCAGTCATTTGTTTGGACACTAATTGGGTACCGTTGTCAGAGACAATGATTTTTGGTTGTCCCTCTATTGCAAACACCTTTTTAAGAAATCTTATCACTACACTTGTTGTCAAAGTATTTACAAATTTATAATGTACCCATTTAGATTAATAATCTGTCAATACAATTATATTTCTGCAATCATCTTGTAACACATTAAATGGTCCTGCAAAATCTATTACAACCTTTGTCCAAGGTCCATTTGGTATTTCTACCATTTGGGACTCTCCTTTACTGATTTTCCAATGCTTGTCTGCTTTTAGACACTGCTCACAATTGTCAATATAGTTTTTCACGTCGTTGTCCATTCCAGGCCACCAGTAGTGCATTCTCAGAATGTTCCTAGTGGCACTACTACCTGGGTGACCCTTGTGAGCCAGCTTTATTATTTTCAATCTTAACCCTGCAGGCGGTATGAATAGGTCACATCTTTTCAAGAATCCGCTTTCTATGGTCAGTTCATCATCTATTTGTTGGTAGCCTTTTAATTCATTTTGCAGATTTCTGATGGGAGGCCATTTTGTTCTTATGTGGTTTATCACTTTTTCCATTGTTTTGTCTTTCTCTTGATTTCTCATCCATTCCTCCTCTGTTATTGATCCGCTACACATTGCAGTTGCGTCTACCCAAGCTACAGCACACTCAGTGTCATCAAGTGAGTCTTCGGGTTGATCACTCGCAGGCAGGCGTGACAGACAGTCAGCTCTGCAGTTCTTTCCACCTTTTATATGCCGTATGCTAAAGTTATACTCTTGAAGTTTGGAGAGCAGTCTTATTAATCTGGAGCTTGCCTTGCCATTTCCACGCCCTTCACCATCCAACATGTAGACCAAAGGTTTGTGGTCCGTAACTATTACGAATTCCTTGCCCCATAGGTAGTCTTTTAGTTTTTGCACTGCCCAAACACTCGCGAGTGTCTCTCGTTCTATGGTACTATCGTTTTTTTCTGTTTCATTTAACCTTCTGGATATGTATGCAATGGTGTTCTCTTTCTTTCCCTGAAGCTGGCAGAACACTGCACCTATCCCCTTGGCACTAGCATCCACAGTGATTACGTTTTCAAGTTCAGGGTCATAAGGTTTCAAGGCAGGTGCTTCAGCGATTTCCTAGTTTACGGTTTTGAAAGCATGTCTTTGCTCATCTGACCATTTGTAACTTACATTTTTTCTTAGCAGTTTTCTCAAGGGCTCAACTTTGCTTGCATATCCTTGTATGAATTTGGAATAATACTCACTGAGGCCTAGGAATGATTTTAAGGTCTCCTTGTCGTTTGGTTCTTGGGCTTCTCTTATGGCTTTAACCAGATCATCTTTAGGTGTTATCCCTTCTGAGGTTAAAACATGACCAAGATACTCAATTTTGCGTACGATGAATTTGCACTTGTCTTTAGAGACTGTCATTCCTCTACTTTTTTAGTATACTCAGCACCCTCTCTAAAGTTTCAAGATGTTCCCTTTCAGTTTTTGAGTGTATCAGGATGTCGTCCTGGAATGCCTTGACTCTTTTAACTCCCTGAATAGGATGCCCATTAATTTTTTGAATACACCAGAAGAGGAGGCCAGACCAAATGGTAATCGGATTTATCTGTATGCTCCAAACTGTGTTATAAATGTGGTCAGTTTTTTGGATTCCTCTGTTAAACACACCTGGTAGTAAGCTGCTTTTAAGTCTATCAAGGTGAAGTACTTTGATCCCGTGACAGACTGTAGGATCTCTTGAATTTTTGGGAGTGGGTGGCAATTTACTAGGATATTCTTGTTCAGGGATCTTAGATCCGCACACATTCTTATTTCTCTTGATTTCTTCTTTTTAGAAACTACAATTGCCGACACCCATTCTGACTCGTCAGTTTCCTTAATCACTCCTTCCTTGTTTAACTTTTCAAGAACTTTTTTTAATTCGCTTTTAATTGACAAAGGGACGGTTCTTACTTTATGTTTTATTGGCTCCACACCTTCTTTTAGTTTTATTTTGTGCGTGAATCCTTTTACGCATCCTATTTCGTTTTTGAATACTACTTTATACATCTCCAATGTACTCTCAACGCTTTTCTGTTTTCTTCCAGACATATACTGTTTACGAAATCCTCTTTTGGTATTATGGGATCTTTTGCTCCCGGTTGCAAAATGACTCCTAACTTTGCCAGGTCTTTCCATCCTACTAGAATCCTACCTCTTTCTGCGACATAGATTTTTGTATTTATCACTCTCCCTCTAAATGTAACTGTGTCGCAAAAATGCCTAACCATATCTATATCTTGTTCCCCAAAAGCCTCTGGGTTTATGTCAGTTTCATTTAGATCCACATCTTGCCATTTCTCTTCAAACAGTTTGTCAGATATGATTGTGATTGGTGATCCTGAGTCAGCTGTGAATTGCAATTCAACATCACTAATTTTTACTTCACCTATCGGTCCTTTTATTTCCCCATCAACCATTTCAACATACAACACTATATTAGCACACATTTCTTCATCATAGTCACCTACTGTATTTATTTTTACATTCCCTGATATTCTTTTTGTTTTGCACAGGGTAGTGTATTGACCACATTTTTTGCATTTCAAACATTTCTTACCAAGAGCGTGGCAAGTTTTACAATCAGCCAAATGCTCCTGTGACCCGCACCTGAAACAATTTAAATTTCTCATTCCTACCTTTTTGTCGCACCAATTTTTCTCATAACCTTTATTTTCCCCTTTTCTTTTCTCCTGTGAGTAAAACACGTTAGCATTACCACTTGAGCAAGATAATTCTTTTGTAGATATCAATGTCCTTTCTATTTCTTTAGCGATATCCACTACCTCCTGCAGTGTGGGATTTCTACATGCTAGCAATCTTTCCTGCACCTTTTTGGAGTAACAATAAAAAACCACTTAATCTCTAATATAAGTGTCGCTCATTTCCTCAAACTCGCACTCTTTTGCTAAAACTCGCAAACATGCCATATATTCCTCGACTGTTTCTCCTTCTTCTTGCTTCCTCAAGGCGAATTTATGTCGTCCTACCATTATGTTACTTTCTTCAGGATATTGTTTTTCAAGTCTTTTTACAGCCTCTTGGTATTCGTTTAATGGTATGAAAACCCCTGGTGGACTTTCATACTCCGGCAAGCTATCAAATACTTCTTGTCCGGCTTTTCCTAGTAGGCCAAATAAAAGCGCTTTTTTCCTTTTCGCATCATATCCTTTGCCATCTATAGATACAATATAATTTTCGAATGCTCTCAAGCAATTTTTCCATTTCATGACAGGTTTTCCTGGCTCCTCAAGAAAAAGTGGTGGCACACATATATTATTGCTCTGCGCCATTTATTCTTATTGTCTATAGTATTTCCTTATGTCCTTAAGGTTAGATTACTTATTTTCCACTTATGTACTGTTGTTCCTCACTGTTTGCTATTATTCTTTCTTTATACTGTTTATATTACCTCACATGTTAATTTATTCTGTGCTTTCACTTTCACCATCCATAATAATTTAGTCCCTTTTCAGTGCCTACGCGTAGCGTTATGCGTGCGCATTTACTCTTTGTCAACTTCAGTAGCGCAGCTTATTCCTGTCATTAGCGTTCCTCAACGGTACATTTATCGTGCAGATTTCAGTCAGGAGATGCTTTTGCAATTCAATATGGCCGCTTGCACGCAGTGCTTGATGACGTTTGTTGCTCTGCTCCAATAGCTAGTCGGAGTACGAGCTTACGTCTTTCTCGGCATGCATCACGTGTTTCTTCTGACAGGATTCCTTCGCACAGCTACACTGTCCTCAAGCAGCATGCAGGTAGCGTTACTTTCACTTACTTCGCTTCCGTTTCTTCTTAGGCAATTACCAGGTTCATTGCGATACATTCCTTATACGATACCGCTATTTTTCCTCGATAATTCTTTATGATACCCGTGAGCCCTCGTCGTCCTTCATCCTCATCGCCAATTGTTGTGGGAAAGATACAATGACACACGAGTAGATTAAAGATGATTTATTATGTAAGTAACAAGGGCCCACAAGGAGCCAGAAGGAAATGGAAACGCTCACGGCAGAGCGAACACAGCGTCTGCCGAGCACCTGGAGTGACGTCACATAAGTAATCTTTGAACATTCGGAGATGATGCTATGTGACGTGCAGTAATGAACATAGAAAACACATTTGCCACAGCTATACAATGTAATGCTAGTGTGTACACAACAGCCCCCCCCTCGTCCTCTTGATTAGTGCTATCTTTTCTCTCCATTGTACTTTGACTCACCTTTTGGCAAAACCATTTTTTTCTCTGTCATAAAAAGAAATAAACATATCACCTAAATCATGTTAGTAGCCAAGTGATCTACCATGGTAGACAGCTTCCTGATTTTCAAATCATTCAAAATTATACCCACAGAAGGTGTCATAATGCCAAATATATCACCTACTACTTGTGAAGGGCTTAGCTTTGGCCTTTCAGTGAAACGCTATTCGCTTATCATCTATGACATCTGCATGATACACTTTATGAAATACTAAAACCTGGAAACAGCTACCTATCAGATTCAGCAGAAGTTTGACAATTTTATTAATAAACTGCATGATTACTTAAAATCTTTACAGTATAAGATAAAAAAAAGAAAAAAAAACTTGATGAACGTCCCATCTCCCCCTCTCACTTGTCCCATCCACTCATAAAAGTGAATATCACTTTAAGTAAAAATACTAACATGTTAGTCCTGTTTAGCTGACCAAAACAGAGTTCTTTTAGAGGAGTGATGTATAGGTTGCACCAGTGTTTCCCAACTGAAAAGGGGAGGCACATGAAAGTTCGGTAGAGTCAATTCATGCACCAAGGGCAGTTGACGATAGATGGATTCCTCATGAATCTTTAAACCAGCTCAGGTTGGATAACTGGGGGCGAAGGCTTCCAGTTACTTTGCAGACAATGCCTTTAAGTGGGAGTCGAGTGCCATTTTTACCTGGTGTATAAATTTCCCAACTCTGGCTATCAAACAGGTCGTGGAGACTGAGAGGCACCAGTCCGAAGCCTCTCTGCAAGTTCTATAGTCCGTGTTCCGTAAAATCGGAAGCAGTAGGCGATGGCGGTCATTGGCCAGCTTTGTGCAGCAGCACAACAAGTGTAGCCAGGATTTTCTACGGTAGTTGCATAGACGACAGGCTAAGGTGCCATCCGTACAGGCCCATTTGGGGTTGAAGTCCATGATCCTGAGGGCCAAAAGGCGAAAGTACAAAATTTTCTTTCTCGCATGAGTAGATACTGGGTCTTGCAGGTAAGGTTGGGGTTTGCCTGGAATATATGATTTGTCCAGGGCCTGAGTTAGTGGATTTTGCTGAAGGGATGCAAGGTCAAGTCCAAAGGAAATGATCCGGACTTGACGCTTAACAGCTTGGGCCCAGGCTGAGAATGGAATTTCGTGCAGGGGAAAACTCCTTCTTTCGATTTTCAATGCTGCAATAGCTTGTCCTACCTTTGGGCGCTTTCAATACTCTAATATAGAGTTTTAAAAGGTCCCCCAGTAATGGCAGCTCAGGTCGCTTTAGGCCAATTTCTAGCCTTAATCTGTTGTTCCTTGCGTATCTAGGGGTCTGTAGCACTATCTTACAGGCTTTTGCCTGGGCCGCGTTGACCACTTTGTCAAATGCACCTGGGTAGGCTATGTGCCCATATGCAATGGCAGGGATGAGTTTTGCCCTGAGCACTGTCAACATTGGTTCTGCTGAGTGACTGTCCAAGCGATGGCTTAGGCGTCTTAGCGACAGAATGGTTTTGTCAATTTTTGGTTTAAGCTCCTTCAGATGTTTAACTGCAGAGGCACTCTCAGAGACCCAGGTGCCCAGATAGTTGTAGGATGGGGCAGTGACGATACGGTGCTCCCCCAGAGACCATGAAGCTTCTTTTTTGTGGGGGTATTTGTCAAAGATGACGATTTTGGTCTTGCCCACGTTGATCCGTAAGTCATTTGACTTATTGTATAAGGCCAAACTGCTTAAGGCTCTTTGGAGCCCCACCCTAGTGTGGTCCATGATCACCGTGTCGTCTGCATACTGGAGTATTCCCAAGACGAGCTTCCCCAGTTTTGGAGGAGCTAAGTTGGCATCTTTCAGAGCTGTCCCCATGTCCGCAGTATACAAGTTGAAAAGCATGGGGGTCAAGACGCACCCCTGCTTGAGGCCCAAGTTGGTGTCAATTCTTGCAGTTGTTATTGTAGGGCTTAGCTTCACCTTGACCCAGGTAGCCTCATAAAGCGCTTTTATAGCTTTTAGCAGAGCCTATGGTAGCCCCCAGGAATCACGTTTTGCCCAGAGCCGGCCCCTGTTCACTTGGTCAAAGGCTGTGGAGTAGTCTATGAAACAGCAGAACAGGGGCGGCTTGTTCCTCGTATTGGCCTTCTTCGCAAGGTAGGAAAGGGCTAAGATGTTGTCGAGAGTGGAGCTATGAGCCCTAAAGCCGGTCTGTGTGGGCGGGAAAATGTCGTTCTTGTCCACCCAGTCCTCCAAATCCCTGAGAAGAAGGCGGGCATTTAACTTTACTTCTATGTCGAGGAGGGCTATGAGCCTGTAATTGGCCGGGTTTGTGTGGTCCCCCTTTTTATGGATAGGGAATAGAATAGAACCTTTCCAAGAGGATGGCAAAATTGCCGTGGCAAAAGAATGGTTATATAAAGGGGTGAGTCTAGATGCAAAAAAGGCTGGGGCAGTTTTCAGAACCTGGGCCGGAATCCCATTTGGGGCTGGAGCGCCATCAGTTCTGATGGCCTTGATGCACTTTAGTACCTCCATCTCTGTGAACGATCCGGTGCAGGTCGAGTTTACGCCTTCTGACGTGGCGCTTTCGGGTTCGATAATTTCCGCCGCCACCTTGGACCACGCAAGGCTTCCTGCAGTGGGCTGATTTGACTCGCAGGTATACAGCCACTTGGCATACTGTTCCCACACTTTCCCTGCGACACTGTTTTCCTTTTGCGCTCCTCTGGGGGTCAGACTGTTAATGAAACGCCAAAGCTTACTGTTGTCATTTCCTTTAATTAAGGAAAACATGGTCAACCAATTCTGTTCGGTCTGCAGTTTTTTGTGGGCCCAGACTTTCTTTTTATAGTCGGTTCGCAGTGCAGCAATGGAGTATCTCCCTGACCAATGAGTGCCTTTCTTTTGTGCCCTGATTGCCTTATTTAGAGCACGCTTACTCTGTGACAGGCACCACGATTTTGCACGGCGAGGCTCAGAGTGAAATTGGCGACTTCTTGAGTGGTGGTTATTGCCCAGACATTCCAATAAGTCGGAGGTCAGAGTTTCCCCGTAGATGATGTTCTTAGTTTGAACTGGGTTAGGTTCTTCCTCCCTTCTAGCTACATAATCTAGCAGGCTATGACTGAGATTGGTTGACCATTTTATTCTTTTAAGCACTTTGTGATGTTCCTCCCCCGTGGTGGTTCCAATAACTACTTGTAATTCTGCTTGTACCCGGAGGGGCCTATGATCGCTTTCCTCTCTGTCGTCCACTGTAAAGTTGCAAAGATTGTGGGCAAGCCCTTCGTTGATAAAGATGTAGTCTATAGTAGAGACATTTCTAAAGGTCGGGTTGGTGGTCCATTCAGGTTGGGTCTTTTTTTGTATTCTGTGGGTGGAGTGCAGCTTAAAGTTTGCGAGAAATTCAGTCAGTAGGGCTGACTTCTTGCTTGATGGTGCCTCCGAGATTAATCCCAAGCCTCTGTGATTCAAATCGCCCGCGATTATTACGTCTTGGTCCTTCCAATTTATTAAAAGATCTTCCAAAATTGAAATAAGTGATTCCATGGCCTGGGCGGATTGATACTTAATTGAGTTGAAATACCAATTAATTAGTAGAAGGGGGCGAGATTTTTGACCCGATGACAACCCACTGATTAGGATGGCTTGAAGATCATGAGACCCCAAATTTAGTTTGGTTGTGTTAATTTTGCACGCATGACTTACGTAGATGGAGAGACCCCCTGACGGGCGACCAAAGATTGTCCTTTTGGTCGCTGGTTTAAAATGTTCGTAAAAGCCACCAATGGCGGTCGTTGCCCTTGCCCAGGTTTCCTGAATACATAATATGTCCCCCTGTGCGAGGTATTAAGGTGCAGTTATGTCCCTAAAGATATTGCTCAACCCAGCAATATTCCATGAGATAATGGATAACTTGCAGACTAGGCCCCTGTGTGGATATCAACGGGCGTTATTTTCATGGCTGTTTATTAGGTTAGGAACACTGTCTCCATGTGGCCTCCAGCAGAAGTTGGAAATAAGCATTCATTAATTTTGTGATAAATACCCATCCCCCATAGCCTTGAATGCCCGCACGCAATCCAACCCACCACCTCTGGGTTTGAATCTGAACATCCTCTCTTACAATATTTCCTTTTCCTTTTTATTTCAAATACAAATTGAGTTTTTGGATGTATTCATAGTTCTCTGTTTCTTCACTGTTCTCCCAACTACTCCTTTCTTTAATCCTTTACCGGCCTTCATTCTCTTCTCATTTAATTCTTCTATAAATCCTTCTCAGCCCAGTTCAATTTATATGAAGACTTAAAAGTTAGTCAGGTTAATAAATAGTTTTCTGTGATGGCCTTGTATAATGAACCTTTTGTTCCACAGTCCTCCCCGCAGCTTGTAAAATTAAAGACTTAATCATAGGCACATCACCTAAAGACAAGACAAGTCATAGTTTGGGAAATAATACTCCAGATGTTCTTGATGATAAATCACATTTATAAATATACATCAGAATAATGACTAGGTATAAGGAAAGTGATGGTATGTAACACTACCTACAGTAGAAGGACGGTATATACAAATGTAACTGTCCTGAGCTCCCATAACATTGGAATACTCAAGTAGCAAACTCTAATAAACATTTTCAGAGGAGTTTACCTCAGAGCCATATTTGTGCAATATCTTCATATTAAACCTTTGTTGCTCTTCCACATAAGTTGATCAGTTTTAGTTTTGGTTGAAGCATGCTTAACAAAAGAGTTACAACCCACTAATAAACCAATCATTTTTACAACTAAGGTATTTACCGCAACTATTATCAGAATTTGACAACTTTTTGTTGTGCTTGACACCATGGTCTCTCTCAAATCAGATCAACAGGAAAAAAAAATCAAAGATCTAGTTGTTTATTCTATTGTACAAAACTTCAGTTAGTTCAATTTAAACATGAGTCCATTTTAGAAAGGAATCTACAGTCTTCAGCCGGATATAATAAAGGGACATTCTACTGGAAACATATGGGCATCTAATATTTTAAACTGGTTATCTGGAGCACAAAGCATGACTCTTCAACGTATTGTGTATGTCACGTGAGTTTCATAAATCAAAAATATCATTCAGGCTTTAATTGTGATAGCACTGTTTATGGGCTTTGTAAAACACACTTTAATGGTTGTCATTTTCATGGGTTTTCATATTGGGCTCAGTATCTCCAAAGTAAGCCCATTCAGGAGCCAAGTTCCTCTAATTTGACAATCTTTGTCTTTTTATTGTTTTGATTGCTGGCTGTTCACTGTCACTAGCACTCATTCGATTGTCTCTAGTTCTTCACTGATCATTTCTGGGATGCATTCATCTGACACAACAGCTCTATATCTCATCACTTTTCAGCCACCTCTCCCTCTTCTGCAGTGGAGTGGTCAATGTGCTTGCACTTTCTTCCAGATTGTGATATCCCCTTTCTTTGTCAGGTGCTTGATTGATTGTGGTTATCTTGGCTGATTCACCAGAGATAATGCACTAGTCATGACTTGAATTTGAGTCCTTTGCATGCACTTTTCTCCTCTCTCTGAGCATTTGTTCTAAGCCTGAGGTTAACAGTGCAAATTAGTGGTGGTCACCACTTCTTCACTAACTTATCTTACTATGTTCATGTGGGAGGTATGAATTCAGTTCCTGAGACCTCACACTTCTTAGCAGTGTTCGTCACAAGGATCACCTGGACTGGTCCCATCCAAAGGGGCTCGAGACAAGACTTTGCCATGTGTTTCTTCACCACCACCCAGTCTTCTGCACTAAAGTCATGACACAGATGTTTTCATTGAAGTGGGTCACCAAGTCAACCTGATGGGAGACAGAACGTAACCCATCAGCTAATCCTTTGAAGTAGTCAAAATCATATCTGTTATATTCACAAGCACAGCTGCAGGCTGCATTCCTGAAGGAAACCTCATGGCTCTCCCCATCAGGATTTTGTGGGGGAGAGTTCATTCCTCTGACTTAGGGTGCTTCACAGGCTCATCAAAATTAGAGGAAGATCGTCGGGCCACCTTAAGGAAGTGTACGCCCACACCTTGTAAATCGGGATTTTAGAGTCTCATTTATATGCTCATGACTCCAGAAACCTCTGCCATATAATGGCAGTAAACATTTGATCTATCTGTAGGGCTACACCCAGCAACCTCATCATTTAGTTCTTGAAGTGACTGCCTTGATCTGACTCAAGATGCTAGTCCTAGGAATCAATTCCCTCAGTAATAATTTGGCCATAGTAAGACTGTCCCTCCTCCTGGGCTGGTACGCTTCAACCCAAAGAAAACGGACTGCCACCAGCATATAGCAGACCCCATTGCTGTTGTGAATCTTTGTGAAGTCCATCTGCATTTGGTTAAAAGGACCATCAGACCTCCCTATGTGACTCATAGTCCAGACTGCCCTTCTGCCTGCATTTAACTGCTGGCAAGTAATGCACCTTTGACAGAAACTTTCTGCAGTGAGGATATTTAAACCCTGCTACTCTTTTGCCGATGAAAATTCCTGGCCTTAGGTGAAAGCATAGCATCCGGTAAGAATTAAACTTAAAATTAAACACTGATAAAACAGTGTTCCTATTCTTCAATCAATAATCACCCCGTCTGCATGAGCTCTGGTGGCCCTCAGAGCTAAACCCCTCATCGATCCCGGTGGATTTAGCCAGACATTGGGGGTTTAAATTTGACAATGACCTCTCCTGTAAGACCCAGATCTGCCAGGTCTCCCCGTCATGCTTCTGGAAGCTGAGAGCCCAACGAAAATTCCTTCACTTTCTTCTGATAGATTGCAGGAAGACAGTGGTCCATGCGCTGGTCACGTCCGGGTTGGATTATTCTAATAGCTTTTATATTGGATTACCAGCCTATCTGGTCCGCAAGCTGCAAATAATTCAAAATGCCACGGCCTGATTAATTAGGAAAGTGCCGTTCTGCCACCATATTTCCCCTCACTTGCGGAGCCTCCATTGGCTACTAGAGATCAGGCCCAGGTCTCGCCTACGGAGCCACTAGAGATCGGGCTCAGGTTACTTTAGACATAGATTTCTAAACTACCATCAAGACCAGGTTCTGAGATCTAATCACCTGAAACTGCTCAGAATTCCTTGCTTCTTCAAGGCTAGGATAAGTGGCAGAGCATTCTCGACAAGAGCTGCGTCCCCTTGGAATTCCATGCCTCTCCATCTCCGTATGATTGAGTCAGAACCAGTCTTCAGAAAAGCACTGAAAACCTGCCTTTTTAACCTCCAGTAGTTTACCCCTTTTCCTCCTCACTGTGATTCTGCAACTTCACGCCGGGAACCTCCGTTGGAGGTAGCTGTGCGCTCTATAAATCTCACTTATTATTATTAATAAAATAGGTCTCCCACACCTCATAATCCAAACTTCTTCCTGGTCCTTTATACATCCAAACCTCACTCTAACCCTAGGGTTTCAGTTTACAATATTTTAATTCTTCCCAAGTGTTTATTGTACTCAACATCGTAGCTCAACATGCCGCTCGTAGCTGAATAAAGAGACTGCGACTTAGCCTTTTTCGTTTCCTTGCCTGCAGAGCTTTGTGGAAAGGTGACATCATTTTCCAGGAGGGAGTGAGGCTGTTCTAACAGGGGCCGGGACTGCGAGACCCAGGGTTCCGCGCAGGATCACCGCAGCGCACCTGGAGTCTCTTCCCGCCCCCTGCTCCTCCTACAAAAACGCATCACTGACGCATAGCGGGACGCGTGTGCGGGACGCCGGACGAAGCCCGGACTAAGGGCGGACAGTCTTAGACAGTCCGAGACAGGCCGTGACTGGACTGGGCATGTCATACTACCCCTGCTGAACACGATTTGACCGGCTGCAGTAAGACTATTTACCCGTGAAATTATTCTCATCCTGGTTTCACTTGTATCGTATTTTCTGTGCTCCTTTATATTTCTTGAACGCTAAATTTTGGCTCTTCTATTAAAACAACTGAGGATGCCAAAAAAGATCCCAGTTGTGGGGGGAAATACTATGGACAATTATATGGTACATGTAGTATCAAAGATCAATAATGAAAGGAGACAATCATTAGGCCTAAGTCAATCCCCCAATCTATCTCCCTTAAGCCCACCCCCAAATTCACCGTGGATAGATATACCATCTCAGGATGTGGGAAATGAATTCCCAGATACAGACACACATGATAGTGGGACTCTAAACCAGACCGTTCTTATAGAACTTGGTCATGACCTAGCCCAGGATAATGATTCTGATTCCCAGATAGATGATACAGAACAAGATCTCCCTGTGCAGGAGGGTGCACAGGTAAATATTGAAGATGTAGACCCCCCTGTTCAAGTCCCAGTTACACTGGCATTTAGAAAGTGTAGAAAACCACAAATACATCGAGGTGGATCTCACTCTGGGAGGAAGAGGGCTGTGTCGCCACCGAAAATTAAGGAAAAAAATAGGGGGAAAGGAGAAGATGTTGTGAAGCAAAATGTGGATGAAGAGCTTCTATCCAGGATAGCTGATATGATTGATCTTAAATTTAAAGCTCTAATTAAACCAGTAGTGGCTAAATTAGATAAGCTATCTGCTGACGTAAAGAAATTAGGCGCGGATCAGAAAAAGATAGTGGAAGAGGTGTTAAATATATCAATCATAGTCACAAATTTAGCTGCCCCTCGAGTTAGGAACGGAGGGAGGTACAAATAATAATAATATACATGCAAACCCCACTGAACAGACCCCAATAACAGCGATTAATCATTCACCGACAAGAGAGGTTCAGCCCCTAAACCCTCCAGTATCGACCGTATTAGGTGTAGAAGAAGATACATTACACTTTATAGAAGATGCTTCACCACTAGTGCTGGTATTGGCAAATGCCCCCCCATTATCAACAGGTCAACTAGAATTCCCCACAGCATTGACAAGTAAGGCCCTGCATTGGTTGTCTGGCAATATGCAGTTGGCCCCCTGGGGGAAACAACAACTAGCAGGAGACATTAAATCAGCCAGAAGGGTATCCTGGATAGGGCAAAATGCCAAAAAATTTAAAGGTGACTGTATAGTTTTAAATTTCGTAAACTCTGCTGTATTACCAAATATTCTACCAAACATCCTCCCGCCACAGCGCAGGAGAGGTACCATCGTCCCCCTCACCTTAGAATGTTTTGGTAAAAAGCAGCAAACTATGACATACCCCAAGCCAAATTATACCCACACTAGGCCAGTATGGCCAGGAACAACAAATGGCTGGGGCCATGGCACCCTAACTAATAACTGGGGGTATAGTTTAGACAGATGGGATTGTCCAAAACAGATACACCAACAAGAACATCAATACCCTAGCCACTTTAATAACCGGTTTAACATCCCTATTACCAACAGGTTTGATGTCTTTTATGATGAGGGTGGGTTGGAAGGGGTGGAATGACTATCTGATACACTATTTAACCCTGCCCACAACGATCGTCTGCAAGGAGATGCAGGATTAGGAATAGACATCCAAGTACATGAATTGCAAGGTAGTAACGCTGTGATGTTGGGCCTTTTGAACCAGACATCTGTTCCAACTAGTTCACACAATGTTATAAATCCTGCCCCTATTCTAGCTCCTACTAGGTATAATCCTGCTGAAGTGCGGGTAAGCTGCAGTATAGGTCCAATGCCCCCTATTTCAGATGAACATGAGAATGTTGACATAACACAACGTGTACCACAAATATGTAATGAAAGTTTAATATCTTGGAACATAGCCGGGCTCCTTGACAAACTCAGTGATAACGGTTGGCTATCTTTTGTTAAGGAATATGCGATAATATGTCTCCAAGAAACTTGGGTGGTGGAAAAAAACGTACATATTGAGGGCTATCAAAGTTTTTTAATCCCTGCAGTTCCATCAGCTAGTGGTAGAGCAAAAAGGGGTTTGGCAATTTTTGTTAACTTAACTCTTATATGCCACAAAGTAGAACACTACTCTGGTAATAGAAATATTCAGGCTTTAGAGCTAAAGAGGGGTAAAACAAAGCTCATATTGATCAACTTTTATAACGCAGTGAACCAGTCTGGCGATTGTAATATCGGGTTTTTACGTGAATTCCTAAGGGAAAATGTTGGATCTCTGCCTCGCCAAAAAATAATAGTAGGTGACTTTAACACACATCCATGTGGGAACCCTAGTTTGACAACTGTTGGTCAACTGGGATGTAATAGTATGGAAGGAATTCATTTTGATCACTCGTGGCGTGGAACAGAACTAAACGCGCTAATGAATGAAAATAACTTCATCACAGCAATGTCCACAGTATCGGATCGAACTCTCTTCCCTATTCCCACATTTAAAGGACATGCAACAGGAACATACATAGATCATATTTTACTATCAGCAGATTTTGTTAATATTGTTCAGGACTTCTCCATTCAATTGAGCATTTATAGCGACCACAACCCCATATGCATTAAAATGGGTGAGAATACATTTGAAAAACGCAATCCACGTGTGGATCGTGGTTCCATAAAATGTATTAACGGAAAGCGTCGCTTAAAATGGTCAATGGTGGATTGTGAAAACTTTTACTCCTCTATTAATAATATGTGTAGCCTTGAATTATCAGTATGTATATCTCCTGTATCAGCGCCACAACAAATCTTAGCATCTTTCAAGGAGTTTGCCAAAAAAGTAGAGTCACAGTTAACGGTACCAATCAAAGGGAAAGTAAATCCAAATAATAATCCAAAATGGTTTGATAGTGATTGCTCCAAGGCCAGTCGCGAGCTTAAGAAAGCACTAAAAATAAAACCTAGAGATTCGATGCTTATTAAGGATTTGCGGTCTAGGTATAAGAAGTCCCTCGCTAACCGCAAGAGAGTGGTAAAAAAAAGCGTATGGGAGACATTGTCAGACCCTGAAACACTGAAAAACAGCTCGAAGTTTTGGGACATTATTAACAAACCTTTATTTGATCATTCTAGCAATCCCAATGTGGGTACTAATATCCCAGAGGAAGAATGGGTCAACCATTTTAGCTCCATTTTTAAAAATAATGAGTCGCAGGCAGAACACATTCTAGTTGATTTTAGAGAAAACTTGTTGCTCTTCTCAATTGATGAGGTAGTAAAGGGAATCGAAGGGCTGTCAAATAACAAGGCCCCAGGACCGGATGGTCTTCCACCAGATCTTTTTAAATCTTGTATAGCACTTTGGGCACCAGTTCTCACAGCGGTACTTAATGCGGCTGTGTCCTGTGGATGTCCAAAGTCATGGGGGGTCTCTAACATTGTGCCCGTGTTCAAAAAAGGAGACCGCAATAGCCCCCTCTGCTATAGGCCAATATCGCTAATAAATTCTGTTGCCAAAGTTGTGGGAGGAGTAGTTTTGAACAGATTGGTCACATGGTCAGAGGAAAATAAAATAATATCCCCAATCCAATATGGATTTAGGCCTGGTCACTCTACGATTTCCCAATGTTTAAATTTATACCTAATCATAGGGAAGTACACTAAGGCCCGACAAGGAACAATTCACATGGCGCTCATGGATCTTTCCTCGGCTTTCGATTGTGTGAGCCGTGGGAAGCTCTGGGACACCATGGCGAAAATGGGTGTGGACCAGAATTTAATTAATTTGTTAGAAGATATGCATTCCGACACCAAAGCAAAAGTTAGATACACACAAGATCTAAATGTGACAAAAGACTTTGGAGTGTATCGGGGTGTTCGTCAAGGATGCATTCTGGCCCCGTTCCTTTTTAATCTTTATATAAATGAATTGGAGGAGCACCTTTTAAGTACTAATACAGACTACCCGTACATTGGCCGTAAGGGACTGCCGGTTCTGCTTTATGCGGATGACGCAGTCCTTTTATCTAGAACCGCCAATGGCCTTCAAATCCTACTAGATTCCTTCTTTACCTTTATGAAATCCAGAGACCTAAGCATTAATAACTCTAAATCCTACATAATGAAGGTTGGCCAGGGAAATAAAAAGCTAAATCGCTTAAATGTTAACGGAGTACAAATCCCTGTAACAAATACATTCTCCTACCTTGGAGTCCTGTTCGACAGTCAACTGAACTGGGGACCCGTGATTCAAAAAAAGAAGGGAGAGGTATTCAGGGCTAATGCGGCTATATTTGATTTTTCAAGAAAAATGGGATATAGTCCAGTTGCTGCACTACTCCAACTTTACCAGGCCAAGAGTGTTACTACGGCATGCTACGGTAGTGAGATATGGGGATATGTCCCTCTGGGAGCCCTAGAGATAGTTGAAAACAATTTTTTAAAACAGTTACTAAGAGTTCCCAGGGGTACGGCAAATTTTTCTGTGCATGAGGAATTGGGTGTTCCTTTCTTATGTGACAAAATGTCAGTAAATCCCCTATTATGTTGGTTGAATTGCTGGCTAAACGATAATATACCACTTACCCAGCTTATACTGAGAGAAGCACTCACTTGGGACAATAGGCTGAAGGTTCCCTGGATAAAGTACCTGAATATATGTTTTACTGATTTAGGTCGACCTGAACTCTTTTTATTCCCTGATTCTATCACTAAACTAGATGTTATTGCGGTTAAGAAGGCTTTTATTTCTTCTAGATACCAAGACAGGGAGACATGTGAATTAAGAAAAGACAGTGTACGAAATCATGTACTAATAAAAAGTACCCTGCTCTTGGAACCGTATCTAACATGGCCAATGTCTAGTTATGACCGTTTTTTATTGACAAGGTTCAGGTTTAACCTATTTCATTTACTGTTGGCTGTACCCAAGGGATCTCACCGTGGACAAGTGTTGCCGGCTTGCGGCTGCGACGATAAGTCTCCGCAAGACCTGGCACACTTTTTGTTTTTTTGCCCCTTTTATGTTGTACCGAGGAAGTTATATTTAAAACCCTGCCTAAAAAAATTGAACTTTTCTCAATATAGACCAGCACTCCATTACCTTCAGCTGCTAAGAAGTGAATATACCTTGTACATATGTAGTTTTTTAAAACTGGCTTTGAAATTCAGAAATAGTATGGAAGGATAATAGTATTGATAAATGAAATGATATTTTTTTAAGGTCTTCTATTGTTCTTATTTATTAACCTAAATGTCTAATGTGCCTGCAACTCTTGTGTATATTTTTGTTTTGCTAAAGTGTTATTTTTTAATGGTTCCTTTTTTAATGATAACATGTGCTAATATATGTAAAATGTAAATGCTTTTATGGTTGTCAATAAGAACAACCGAATAAAGTTTCTTGATTGATTGATTGATTGATACTCAACATCATCAATGTCAGGTTCACATGGTTCTTCTTGATTAAATGTGCAGGACTCAAAAGGGCAATACCATGTCATTTCCTCCACATAGCTGTTTCCAACAGTAACAAAATTCTATCCGCTCGTGTGTGCTGAACATTTTATGACTGCTTCTCTACGCAACTGCAATCCTCTAGCAAACCCATGACATAAATCCCATTTCTTTCTTGGGAACCAAAGGAAGTCAATAAACCAATCTGTGACTACAGCTGCCCGAAGTCAAAGACCATGCCAAAACGATATTCACTGTCAGTGTACATGTTGGCACTCAGGCAGACTGTTGTAATTTCAATATGAGCTGGTGAGGGCAATCAGTTCAACTACCTGTGCGGAACTTACGGTGTACAAATAGGAGGCTTCCATGACACCATCTACGATGCCTACCGCTTATGCTGCTCTCAGAATTCCTCATCCATCTCTTAAGCAAGAGCCATTTTCAGCAAGGTAAACTAAGGTCTCTTACAAGGGGGTCATCTTGAACTTCGTACCTTGGCGCACAGCATGGTATAATCCAAAAAGTTGTGGTCAACCTCATCCGAATCACTCTCTGCTAAGGGCAAAAGAGTAGCAGGGTTTAAAAATTAGACATCTTCAAAGACACATTTTTGCTGCCCTGGGAGACTTTGTCCCCGTTTGTGTGAAAACCTAGGTTTTGGAATTGGTAGAGTTCCACTATTCAATGTGTGTCAGTGTTTGTTTATGATTTTGTAAACTTGGTTACATGCTACACTGTAAGTTGTAATGTCGTTCTTCTTTCTCTTTCATAGGTAGGATCTCTAGTAGTGCCTCCCTGTGATTGTTCCTAGCACTTTTCATAGCATGTGATTTGATTCTTTGTGGGAACCATTGAAGCAGTGACCACTGTGAAGGTGGTGGCTGTGGCCAGTGGATGGTGTGAAGTTGACCAGCTCGTCAACGAAACGACAGAAGATTCAGAAGGAGGTTGAATTGTCAGCGCTGGGTCTGCTGATGAAGAATCCGTAGCCATTGACGGATGGGACTTCCCTTTTTTTTTCGTCGAAGAAGGTTTTTTCGCCGTCGACGAAGAGGGTAGCGTTGACGCAGATGTCACCGTCAACGAGGATGTCGTCATCGAATTTTTACTCGTCGACGAAGGTGGGACCGTCGACGAGGATGCAACCGTCGACCGAGTTGTTACCGTCGACGAAGAGGTTCCCGTCGACGATCGTGTTGCTTTCGTCGACGAAGATGGACGCGTCGACGAAGATGGACGCGTCGACGGAAGCTTTTTCGCTGACGATGAGGTCTTGGCAGTCGTTGACGAGATCTTAATGATAGAAGTAATGGGTCTCACCTCATGGGTCGTCGTCGACGAAGTGGACATCGACGTAGTCCTTGAAGACACATTGAAGAGTAACCATTTACACTGACAATCAGTATGGTTACAGGGTTGTGCATGACTTTGGCCAACTCTGGATGCAAAGGGATTTCCTGACTTCTTCAGGAACCCCCATCAAAAATGGAAATTTTGTGAAAGAGCTTTTAGAAGCAATACAATTACCAAAAGAAGTGGCAGTGGTCAAGTGTGCTGCACATCAGTGTGGAAATAACTATGTGACTGCTGGTAATCGATACACTGACCAAGTTGCCCAGTACTGTGCTAAAACCAAATTGCAATAAAAAAGAAAATTGAGACGAGTGGAATCAGATGCCAACTTATGCTAATCTCAGCATTAGAAACAGATGAAGTACGACATTTGCAAGATGGGGTAGAAGTGAGTGAAAAGGAAGGTTGGATAAAGACAGGGTGCTACAGGAGACCAGAAGATGATGTCTGGAATTATCCCATTGGTAGACCAGTCATGTCAGACTGCTTACTTTCACAAATGGCCTGGGTGTAGCATGGAGATACCCATATTGGAAGAGATGCTATGATTAGGCTCTTTAGACAGGATTGGTATAATCCGAAGTTTTGAACTGCCGCAGAGAGGCTTTGCCAAAGATTTTTAATTTGTCAACAGAACAACCCAGGCAGGAAAACAGTGGTCAGTTGGGGAAGGATTGGCAAGGCAGAGGGACCATTTGTAAGGTTGCAGATTGATTTTTTTTCAATTACCACCATGTAGAGGATTGAAGTACATTCTTGTCATAGTATGCATATTCTCACGATGGGTGGACGCATATCCTACTATAAGAAGTGACAGCATAACAGTTGCCAAATTACTGTTAAGAGAACTGATTCCACGTTGCCGTTTTCCAGTAACTGTAGGATCAGATAGAAGATCTCACTTTAATAATGAAATAATTTGTTCGATCTGTGAAGCTTTTAAAATTGAACTAAAAATTGCACTGTGCTTACCGTCCAGAGGCTTCTGGAGTAGTAGAACAATTGAATGGCACAATAAAATCAAGATTGGCAAAGGTGTGCGCATCTACATCACTGTGTTGGCCAGATGCACTGCCTCTTGTGCTGATGGGACTGAGAAATAATCCTCACAGAAACACAGGATCGAGTCCTCATGAGATACTCGTGGGAAGAACAATGAGATTCGCCTTTATACCAGGAAATAAACTGTTAAGTATAACTGATGATCTGGTATTAGACTATTTTAAAAGATTGGCTGACCTGGTGCATTCTGTTTCTCATCAGGTTGGAGAAGACGCAGTTGCCAGGCAGCCGGATCAAGCACATGATCTCAATCCTGGAGACTGGGTGGTGGTGAAGAATCACACCCGAGAGATGTGCCTAGCGCCAAGGTGGGATAAGCCAAAACAGGTCATACTGGTTACAACAACAGCAGTGAAATGTGCAGGTTTGCCCAACTGGACACAAAAAAGGTACCAGCTCCTGATGAAGCAAATCAACAACTGATACCAATAGTTGAGGGTGCTGAAGGTTGTGCAGCTGAAGAGCCTAGAGTAACAGACTCTGAAGTAGCTGACCCAGAACAACCGAGCACAAGTCAGGAAGATTGGATACCCGTGGTTGACTTACCTGATGAAAACATCAAAACAAGAAGTAGAACAAGATTAGAAAAGCAAGAAACTAGAGGGGACCAGACAGGTGTAGAAGAACAAGCTCAGGAAATTGAATTTGAGATTTTTGGAGACCCTGAGCAGGAACAGATGAGGAAAGATAAAAATACTCAGACAGAGGTGAACCAAAATATTCACAAATCTGAGAAGGTACAGGTAGGATTAGAAGAACACGTTCAGGCTGCAAACAAGCAGCGTGCAGTAAGACCTGAGGAGGACCAGTTAGGAGAAGAAGAACAAGATCAGGAAGAAGAAGAAAAAGTTAAAGAAACATCTGAACAGGAGCAGATAGGCGAAGCATAACACGTTCAGGTGAATGGTGCTACAAAAATAAGCCCTGAACCAGGACAGATAGAGAGGGACTCAGAGGACGAAAAAAATCAAATTGCATCACAGCTTGACAAAAATAAAAGAGCTCTAGAAAGAGATAAGGGCAGTGAAAGTACAGTGCAAGGTAAAAGGGTAAGAAAATGTGATAACTGGCCTAGTTATGTCAAAAGATTAAAATATCACCTGAAGACAATAAATGAAGAGTCTGAACAAGTGAATGAAGTCACAAGTCGGTCAGGACTATGAATTGAGAAACCAAGGCGAAGAAGTTAGAACTAAAAATACTGAATAATAAATTCAAAGGCCCTGAATAGATCTATGTGATTCTTGAAGAATTTGAAAATGTAGACTTAAACGAAGAAAGTGATGAAGAATGAATTGCTGAACAGACTGACGAAGGAGAAGTGAGACCCCCTTGAACTCCTAAGAGAAAAAATTTAATTATGAAAATAAAGTGAAAAAAAGAAGGGAAATCTTCTTAAAATGGATACTGATAGAGTTACTGAAAGACCGAAACAAAAGTGCTTAAAGAAATGTTGTAGAATATGTATCTGTAGCATAGTATTAATAATGGTAGTATGGTTATTTTTAACCTCAGCAATGCTTTACTTGATGAATGTAGAGAAGAAGAATAACACAGACACTAATGGAAAGTTAGCTAACATAAAAGGAGATAGAGTAGAATTAGAAGCATCAGACGAGGCAGGAATGCATCACACAGTAACAGATAATAACACTGCTTCAAATCTATTCACCAAATTATTGTTCCAATGTGTAGACACTATGGAAATTAGTGATTGTTATGTATGCATGAAATTACCAGCTTCAGTAGTAGAAGGTGTTACATATCACCATTTACCGTTAAAATATAGCATATCATGTAGTATATTAACACGTTTATTTTATTGAATAGGAAAGATACAATATTATTATTCAAATTTAGATGTGAAATTTCCAGAGGCTCCTATTCGAAAGAATTTGAATCCAGTGCTTAGTAATCAAGCTGCACAGTTTATGGGTGAATTTTTCCTAACATAAAAGACAATAGATATAGCAGACGCTCATAAGAATAATTTAACTTGCTTACTAAAAGAAGAAGAAAATATATTTTTGAATTTAGTAGCAGAGAGAAGACTGGATTTTCAGAAGAGAGCAGTTGAACAGAAAGGTCATATTCCACCTTGGGCTGAGAAAGAAGGAATTTATACACATGGCAAGACTCAAGCTGCAGTGTCTCTAGATTTCGAAAAGAAAGGAAACATCTGTCTCCATAGTTTAAAGAATGACTGTAACTATGTATGTATTGGTTCCAAAGAGTGTGAACATAACTTCCTGATTCTTGGAGGTTGGGGACTAAAAGGGGGAACTGATCCAGTATTTCCTGGAATTTATTATGTATGTGGGAATAAAGCTTATTTCAAGCTACCCGCACAATAGTATGGGAGTTGCTATTTTGGAATAGTCTTCCCTAAGGTTTACCATGTGAAAGGAATCCCTGGAAGCAATGAAAACAAAGAAGAACTAATCCTTAATAAAAGAGCCAGTTTTTCTGAAATAGTAGGTGACATATTTAGTGCATTGATACCTTCAGTGAGAGTAATTTTGAATTCACGAAGAATTTGTCAATTATCAACAGTAGTTGATCGTCTATCAACTGATACTGCTGGAAGTTTTCTGATGATCAATACCGAAGTGGTTGCGATCAGATCTATGGTTTTACAAAATCGACTTGCCCTTGATATATTGGCAAACGAGGGTGGAGTTTTTAAAATGCTGAAAGAGCAACACTGTTGCACTTACATTCCTGATAAAAGTGTAGAAATTGGAGGGTACAATAAAAATATTACAAAATTGGAAGAGGACTTAAAACCAGTGGAAGCTGATAATGTTTGGAAAAGATTAACAAATAGCCTAACATCAATAGGGTCATGGTTTCCTAACCTAGGTAAAGGAGTTGTAGCTCAAATAATACTGCCTATACTTGGAATAACAATGATAGTTTTAGTAATAATGATATGATGCAAATGTAGAAGGAGAAGAAAGTATGAAATGAATCAACAGGGAAAGAAAAGAAAGTATAAAGAAATTAAGATCGAAGAAATAAAGGGAGAATTATACAAGAAAATTAAAAACATGAAAGATAAAGATAAAGTGGAAATCAAAAAGACAGGAAAAGGTTTTGAGATGTGCTAAAGTTGGCATCCGGTTGGATATAAGTAGTGCATCACAGAGGGGATTGATGGAGAAAGGAATCGTATAAAAGAGACTTGCTCGGATGCAATCCTCTCATATAAACCTGTAACAAAATAATAAAATTGTATTGTCGTACAAATATGCACTGCATTTCACATATTTTGTAAATAGGGGAAGCTTGCCTATGTGTTTTACTAACAAGTAACCAGAGTGTGATTAAAGATGGCTGCTAACACGTGAAATTGTATTGCGCATGCGTCAACTGCATCTACGTAGCATGACGTCTTAACGCTTGGAAAATTCTGCTTCTGCGTATTAGCATCTAATATGGCCGCTTGGAAACTCCCATGCTAAGCATCTGCTTTGCTGAAACTAAAATTGAGTTGTATACTAAATGCTAATGCATAAAAGTCTTTATAAGTAAATGGGATTAGAGTAGCAGTAGGTGGTATACAGTAAAACTATTTTATTTTGGAATTAATACTTTCTCTTTTGACTTCTCCATTAGTTCGTATTTGGGCCTCCGAACGATGCTAAAGTCCGCTACCCACGTGGTTCTTCCCGCATGCGCGGAAATGACAAGTTCAACCCGATGATGTAAAAGCTTGAAACTCGTCCAAGGACGTTCTTAGGACTTGTCCTGGGAAACAATTGAACATCCTGAAGAATCAATGGACGACTGAAATTTGCATACATTGTTGTCGGTAAAGTTTGCAAATGCGGGTGGGAAATAAAGCATGGGAGAACAAATTAATGAGCGGGAACTTAAAACAATGAGCTTAAGAAAATTATTGAAAACTTAGCATGGTGTGATGATCATCCCCTTAGGAGTTTCATAAAGCTGAAACATTTGGGGGTGGTACATGCCATTAAGAAAGTATAACTGGGGTAGTTAGATTAGTTGTGGGTGTTGCAGCCAAACGCTGAGAAACCGACATGCTGTCCGAATGCTGATCCAATACCCGAAGAAGCAGACTTGGAATTTCCGAGCAAAATAGAAATTAGAAGAAAATCGCGGAAGAACTGAGGAGGTAATAGAAATTAGAAGAAGATTGCAGAAGAATCGATGAGAAAGTTGGTGTCAGAGAGGGGTGAGACGCAGGCGTTGAATCCAGAAGAGATCATCTATCCTGTCCTATCCTGTGCTGAAGTACCTGTCAACCGAACTTTAAGGAAACATTTACTCTTGGTCAGAGGGGCCTGATTTTCGCACCATCCTAGGTAAATATAATCTGTGTTTGTGTCAAGTGTACTTCTCTTTCTCTCTATCCTCTCTTTCCCTGGGTACTTGTCATTGTGAAGTTTCATTTAATAAAATACTTAATTTATATAATGATCTTGCTTCCTCAGGATAAGATGGAGTTGACACTGTAATTTGGTTTGCTCATATGATTAATTAGATAAACACTTTAAAACTTTTCCGAGTCTGTTATAATGTTAGAAACAATAGGGTAAATGAATTTTAGGTCATATCATCAATTACTTCTCAACTAAAACAAATATCCATTGATTAATGAGGGTTCTTCGGATTGGTACTAGTATAGGAAATTGATAAAGCCTTTATATTAAATTGAACTCATGCCCTTTCCCCCTCCCCAGCGGTATTGACCAGCCTATGTGAGTGAGTGTGTTTATGGGCCCAGATGAATATATGGTGTTAGATTTTCTCAGGTTTGTAACCCGCCGGATCAGTGATGTGATCCTTTTTATTGAGCCAGTGATGGGCCTTGCTCCAGTGTTCAAGGTATCCTTCAGGGGTGCAAGACTGATTTTCCAAAAGTCCACAAGGGCAGTACTGCCATAATCTAATTTCAATATCAATATTGAGATTAGCGGTCAGAAGGGAAGGTTTTAGTTTCCTTAGTGCTTAAAGTTGATAATTAGCTGCTCATGTTGTGGTACTGATATGTTTTGCATGGAGAGAGACTAAAGTTATTACAAGGGATTTTGTTGAGTCAGTGATGTGTGGGGACAGTTGAGGGCTGTAGGTTGGTCGAGCCAGTCTTTTACACAAGGGGTGATACTGAGCAGTCCATAAATAGGAATTTTGTTTTGCTCGCACTTAGTTTGAGATGGTTACGGGTCAGCCAATGTTGAGTTTTGTCAAGGTGTTGTTTTGGGTACTAATGTCATTGGGAGATATAATTTGCAAGCAGATTTGAGTATCATCCACATACATGTGGTAAGGGGTGTGGGAGAGTTTAAGGATTTCAGTTAGTGGCTCCATATAAAGGTTAGTAAGTGCCCGGGAGAGAGTAGATCCATGAGGGACACCAAAATCCACTGGCGACTGATAAGAGAGAATGTGGTTGATTAAGATGATCTGAGATCTATTATGAAGGAATAAGGGGAACCATTTAAACATGGCACCAGAGAGATCCTTCCGGTTTAAAAGGGTTTCATGATTGACAGTATTGAACTCCGCTGATAGGTCGAGTAAGATAAAAAAGCAAGATTCATTCTGGTCGAGTGAACATAGAGCATTGTCAACAATGTGGATCAGGGCAGTTTCAGTGCTATGGCACGGTCTGAAACCTGATTGACATTAGTCGAGGAGTTGGTAATTCTCGATGTGACTTCGAAGCTGTAGGTGTACACATTTTCCCAAGAGTTTGGCCAGAGCAGGAATGTTAGTGATATGACAGTACTTGTTGGGATCAAACTGGTCGGCATTGTTTTTTTTTTAAGAATGGGGTAACCTGGCCACTTTTTAGACAGTCAGGTATGGAGCCTTAGTTCAGTGAGGCATTGATAATTGCAGTCCATGAGGAGAGTAGGAGGTGAATGGAATCGTTGAGGAGTTTGGTGAGCGGGGGATTATTGAAGTGGTTCGAGTACTTCAGAGACGACAGAAGTTTGAAAATGGCACATTCATCAAAGGTTTTGAAACAATACTGTGTGGCATTGTTTTTGTATGAGAGTCTTGTTCCAAAGTTCGAGTTAGATCACATGAGGTGTGCGGTGGGTTTGGGCAATGACAGCTTCAAAGCGGTATGAATATCGGTGGAGATTAACCTCATGTTCTCATCAAAGAAGAAGACAAAGGTTTTGCAGTTAGGAGGAGAGGATTCATAGTCTGGGGTTGGAGCACTGAGTTTTAGGCTTGTTTGGTTTTTGATGAATCCAAACAGTTTTTTTGGTCGATTAGTTGCTTTGGAGTGTCTGATGTTCCTATTATAGGTGTTCCATTTATGTCTTTGAAGATTGAGGTTAGACAGAGAGGAGGAATCTCGCCATGTTCTTTCAGCAAGTCTGAGGCATCGCCTTTTCTCATTAAGGTTGCAGTCGTACCAGGGGTTGGATCTTTTGGTTGGGGCTTTTTTTTAGCTGTTTGGGGGCAATTGTATCAATGATTTTGGCCATGGAGTTGATGTAGTGATCAGTAAAGTCCTGAGCATCGGACATGGTGGAGGGAGTGAGCACGTAGCAGTTCCTGATAGTAGACATCATGAGTGATTGGATGTTTCTGGAGTCTCTGACCCAGTGTTTAGCTTTCCTTTGTTAACACTTAGAGAAAGATGCCTTTACAGTTATGTGGAAGGTGATGGTCAGCCCAATCGCAGGGTAGGCAAGGTAAACCTTTTGGTGTGAGTTTAGTAGTTGCAGATTTGGGTTTGGTTGAGGTCCTGAAGGAATGATTTAAAGCTGCTCACAATAGCGACAACGAGCCACTTTTAAACTACTATGTATTTCACACAAAGTACTTCACGATACAGGCCCCAACATCCTACATGACAAGATTAGATTCCATAAACCCTCAAGGAACCTACGATCCATAACGTCAGGTAGAGCATCCACCACCCAAGCACGGACAGTCAGGATGGGAGAACGGGCCTTCTCTCACATTGCCGCAACAAAATGGAATGAGTTGCCTTCTAACCTCAGAACAAATGACTGCTTCCTCTCATTTAGGAAACAACTAAAGACAGTTCTCTTCCCCAGATCAGATCAATAATTCTCAACCAGAGCTGCTATCGAATCACTTGCTACCTCTCCTCAGCGCCGTGATGTCCTCCCAAGGATGAATGTTAGCGCTTTACAAATAAATAAATACAAATAAATAAATACAAATAGCGTTCCTAGAGTTGTTCCACTGGGAAACAACACTTACAACGCAACTTTTACAACGCACTACCTTTACAACGAAACTTTTACACCGCAACATCCATTACAACGCATGCCATTACAACACAACCATTACAACGCATGTCAGTACAATGCATACCACTACAACGCATACCTTTACAACGCAGTCGTTACAACGCATACAATTATAACGCATACCTACACTATCCAACACTTATCCTACTGTTGCACCCCCTGGAGTTAGAATAGTAATTTGTACCCCTACACTATCCAATACTTACCCTACTGTTGCACCCCTGGAGTTAAAATAGTAATTTTAACCCCTACACTATCCAACACTTACTCTACTGTTGCACCCCCTGGAGTTAGAATAGTAATTTTTACCCCTACACTATCCAATACTTACCATACATGCAATATAATGGTATGCGTTGTAATGGTATGCGTTGTAAATGTAGTATGAGTTGTAGTGGAATGCGTTGTAAAGTTAGTTTCAAAGATTTCGTTGTAATGGCATGCGTTGTAATGGAATGCATTGTAATGGATGTTGCGGTGTAAAAAATGCGTTGTAAAGGTATGCGTTGTAAAAGTATGCGTTGTAACGGCATACATCCGTTCCACTGGATGTTGAAGTTGCCAAGAAAGAAAAATCTGGTTATTAAGCTCATCATTGTTCAAGTAGATTGTTTCCATGATGTGCTGATAAATGTGTGGTTGCTGCCCGTAGGGTGGTAGAGCATGTGAAGGGAAGATGATGTGTTGTCATTGGTGGTGATGTTGATCTTAAGGTATTCACAAGAGGGCAGTGAGAGGGAATGTGTTTGTTTCATAGAGAGTGAGGATCTGTATATACAGGCTAAGCAACCCCTGGAGCGGACTAAGTGTACTATTCAAATGATATCATGGATTGTGGGTACTAGCATGTTGAGTATTGGAGATGAGGATTTATTCAGCCATGTTTCAGCAGTGAGTATAAGAATGTCAAGAATAAGTATAAGGCCCACTATATCAACTGCGCGTTTCACCACTGAACAACAGTTGAGTAGTGAGCATTTAAGGGATGGTTTGGTAGTATTGGTCGGTATATGAGTGATGGGTACTAGTTTAAGGTTTGCTTTATTGATGTGTCTAGAACTGGGGTAGGGTTTCCTAAGAGGATGTGTGATAAGAGTCTTAATTATTTTGGTAGGTATAGCGAGGTCAGTCGGAGCATGGTTATAAGTGGCGAGGAGAGAAAGGATTTTAATGCTGTCGAACTAGCCTATTTGGGCGGGAAGAGTGATCATGGTTCGATTTGCAAAGCCAGTTAAGTTGAGGAACCCAGGTAAAGGTGGGGCTGACATTGGGGTTGAATTTGGGAGTAGTATTGGCAGTAATTCTGAGGGTGATACGCACAAAAGGACCAATTGTGATCCAGGTTGGAGATGGTATTAACCAGTTTATGGATGTCAGACCGAATCAGCAGAAGTTCAGTATGTATGGTGTCAAATTAATGGTGGATGCAGCTGTACCTAGTGGGCTCCTGACTGAAGAATGTACTATGATGAGGATAGCTAGTCAGGACCAAACAGTTGTGTGGGCTAAAGTATATATGTTTCGCAGACGGAGTATACATAAAGTCTGTTTGATAAGGTGTGGTGTGGTGATTGAACTATCCTTGTGTATGGGAGTGTTGGTACAGGGAGATTTAGGAGGTTGGGAAGAGGTGATGTGAGGTTGTCGTCAAGGGTAATGTCGGTAGTATCGATACAGTAAGGGGATGGCAGTCTGCAATTTGACCCGTGGATGAGTGGGTGTACACAGTGTGAGAGGGGTGGGCAGATGAGAAAGAAGTGGTGGGAGAGATGAGGGTATCACAGGGGTTGGTGGAGAGGGGGGATGGTCGGTGGGGAATGGAGAGGGGGTAGGTAAGGCATGGGCAGAGTCTAAGTTGTGTTTGATGAGGGAGAAGAGATTGATGAATAGTTCCAGGTTATTGCTACAGATGGGCACAGTGGCGCCTGATTGCATAAAGGTGAAGGAAAGATAGTGAGTTTATGGCCGTGTGGGATTTTCTTGGAGGTGGAAGTATTCAGTAGAGAAGTAAAACATTTTCTCCTTTGAGCTTGCCGGGTGTGGAGAAGATGAGGTCGTTCAGTATGGTGCCCTTGTTGATCCAGAAGTAGGAGTCAGTAATAGGGGGTTTCTTTATTTAAATTTAGAATTTTTGTTTTGTTCGATTAGGAGGGTAGTTTATTAAGCAAGAGTTGTTTCCTGCAGGGGAAAGTAGGGCGTTAAATTTATTGGCCTGGGATGGATCCATGTTGGGTGGCATAGGTAGGGCAGAGCAGAGACTACCAAGTGGGGGCCTATTAGAGACAGGAATAGGGGCTGGGAAGTCCTTGTTCAATTTCAGTTACAAAAGAGAGGTGAAGAGAGTCCTATATCGTTTTCAGTGGAGCTTATTTGCAGGATTGAGGTGAGCCCAATAAGCCATCTCTAGCCAGCAAAAGGATAGAGCAAAAGCAGTGAAGTAGATGGAAAATTACATCCAGAACATCAAGCACAGGGAGAACACATTCAAAATCAAAAACACTTATCCAGAGCCCCACTCCAACCAGAGTGGGAGCAAATGAGGTAGAATGAAGCAGACAGGTAGCAAACAAATAACAAAAAGGCATGGAGTTCCCATTCAAATCATATATCCAGACCCTCACTAAGACCAGGGAAAAAATAGCATACAGATGAACAACTACAGCCGAGTGGCAGAGACAAGTAGCGTGCTCAGAGCGGCTGCAGGGGCCTCCCACTTTGCGGGCGCCGATCCAGGACCTTAACGTGGTAGTATGGACTACTCAGCTGTAGCAAGGAATTTGAGCCGGAGGCTCCTCCGAACAAAGACACAAGTGTAATTTCCTCATGCAGGCAGAGAGGCACGCTGGTGCATCGCTCAGGGTGTGGGAACGACAATGCAGTCAGGCGGTCCCAGCAGACTGTAACACAGTAGGGCAAAGCCAGGACTAGGCGGGTACCCCTACCCAATGAGGCTCGTCAGCAAGCTGGCAGCAGACTCAGTCAAATGGATCTTGTGAGCTCAGTGTTCAGTCATCAGGGCTGGTGCAAGGCAGGAAAACCTCTTCTGGACATCAGAGGCGTGGTGTCCTGGGGTAATTCGATTAGCAATAGCGGAACCTCTTTGATTCCACTTTCACAAGGTTTGTTGATAGGATCAGAAGAAGAGGAACTGAGGTTCCATGAATTCTTAACCCGCTTTATAAATGTCATGGTTTCGTCACAAATTTGATAGTAGCGAACCGTAACTAGTGAGTGCGGCAAGTACGAGTGATTTCGTAATGTTAGACGGATGGATTCACTATGTATTTGGGGATTTCGTTCCGAACCATGGGTTCCATTTTGTGCGTGGCAGCCATTTTGTGGTTGCCCTCACATAGGCCGATGACTGCGGCCGAACGAGTCTTTTAGTACACGTACATGTTAGCTGACTTCTGGATGACCCGAGTGAACTGACCTCGTTGCCTGAAGCTGACCTTGCTAAGCCAGTTCCTTGCCCGGTAGCTGATCAAGATTGAGGATCAGAGCACAGGACATTGTAAAGTTTATTACACACACACCCCTTATCCTGCTTCTTATCTGTTTCTGTTTCTTCCTTTATAGCCTCTTTATGATATGGATTGTGGTCCTTTTATTATGGGTTTGTCCGGCTTGTGCAAGAAGGAATGTTGGGCTTTCCTGTATAATTAATGGTGGGCCGGACAACTGAAAAGTGGGTTCGTCGTCATGCGATACCTTTTGTAATAATACCTATGATTGGACAAATTGTAAATTGTGGGTGTTTGTCCAGAATGTGATTTGTGGCATAAAAGAGGATGACTCGCCTTACGAATTTGAGCAGTCTTCTACGAATATACCTGTGTTGTACTTCGTGGACTTCTGTTTCTGGCTGCAGCCAATAAACTTGATCTTTGACGCCACCGAGAAGTATCCAGTGTCTCTGTATTCTAAGACAGGTGAACCCGAAGACTTTGGGCGTGCCCCTGGCGCCGCTGGGTTCTAAAACCTGGTTCTTCAGAACATCAGTTGTAAGTAGAAGGGAAGCTGATCCTTCTCCTTTGAAGAATATCAGGCGATCTCACAGATACTCAGGTATTCCAGGAGAGACTATGAATTTATTGGAGAAATCAAGGACACGAGGAACAACAAAGAGATGCAAAGGATTTTAGTAAAACAGTGGAGTAGTTAGTCCTTGGAAAGGGGGTTGCATCCCATCGAGGCTTCTAGAAATGGGGCAGCATATTCTTAGCAAACCTATTTGAGAAAGGTTTGTTTTACAGGACTATCAATTGTTACAGGCCAGGATTCTCTCTGCAGAACATGCTTTAGTGAATTAGTGTGCAATAGGAAGTGAAGTCTTGATTTGTAGATTGATGAAATGAATTAAACTTAAAAGACCACCAAAATTTCATTATGATACCTTATGGGATGTGAATTTAGTTTGTAAACAATTTAGTTCACGGTCTGTCTATTAAACAATTATCAAAAATGAGCAGCTTCACTATGTTTAATTTCATTTAGAAGAGTATTTGAAGTTAAAACTCTTGAGATTTGTAACAGGTATTTTACCCCAAATGGGGTACAATTTGAGATTTGGAAAAGAGCAAAAACAAAGTTGGGAGGGTATTTTTTGCCCAATAATTTATGATTGCTTGAGCTTATGTGTGGAAAATTGTATGAATGTGTAAAGAAAGCTAGAGTTCAGACTGAGTGGTGAGCATCAACTGCTGATTGCATATGTAAAAACGTTTAAGGCAATCTCAACAGATACAAGATAGGTTAAGGCAGTAATTAAAAAGTGGACTTAAAATGTAAAGCACATTTATTGATAAGTGCGATGGCAAGCAAGTTTTTTGTCATGTTGCAATTTAAATGACATTCTAAAAAAGAGAAGATCGGGTTAAATTCTAGCATTTTTGTAAAGTCTGTATAAAACGAATAGCACCAGTTACTTACCTTCGGTAACAATATATCTGTAAGAAACAGTAGTTAGTGTTAGATTCCTTACCTTAGAGTATCCCAAGGCGTCAGACTGAATCCGAAAAGTTTTGCGTAGCAGTACCCCTGCGCGTCGGTAGGCGTTGTCTGCGGCTCTGCGTCCGTCGTCGGCGTCGTGGTCGCCGGGATGACGTCGTCGGAGTACTTAGACACCGCCCACGCGCGCTGACGTCAGTTCTTGTACATATCTTTCCACGCCAGGAACACAGAGCCATGCCAGAGACCGACACTGGTGCCATAAAAACTAGGGCCCTCAAAGGGAAAATACCTTAACCCTAGATATAGGTTCGCAGAACGGGGAGGATGGGTGGGGCGGTAAGGAATCTAACACTAACTACTGTTTCTTACAGATATATCGTTACCGAAGGTAAGTAACATGTGCATCTGAAAGAAACAGGTTAGTGTTATATTCCTTACCTTAGAATAGATACCCCAGCAATGCCAACCCCGGAGGTGGGTCTGTGAACCAAGATCACACCAGAAAGTCCTGGAGAACGGAACAGCCGAAAAAGCCATCTCTCCGAGATTGGCTGTCCAGGCAGTAGTGTCTAGCAAATGTGTGCAGCGAGGCTCACATAGCTGCCTGACAGATGTCCTGCAAAGGGACTCCCCGACCCAGGGCAGTAGTAGCCCCCGTGGCCCGAGTGGAATGGGCCCTCAGCCCAACAGGGTGCTCCTTTCTAGCTAAAGAGTAACAGACCCTGATGCACAACACGACCCACTGAGAGATGGTACGTTTGTGCACCACCCGTCCCTTCTTCGCGCCCACGTAACCAACAAAGAGCTGGTCGTCCACCCGGAACTGGCGTGTGCGATCATTGTAGAAGGGGAGCGCACGTTTTGGGTCCAGACGGTGGAGCCTCTCCTCTTCCTTCGAATGATGCGGAGGCGGAAAGAAGGTGGGCAAGGTGATGGACTGCCCGATGTGAAAGGCCGTAACCACCTTAGGCAGGAAAGAAGGATGAGTCTTCAGAACAACCTTGTCCGGATGGACAGAGAGGAAAGGAGGTTTAGAAGATAGAGCCTGGAGCTCACTCAATCTCCTGGCAGAGGTGATGGCAACCAGGAATGCAGTCTTAAGAGTAAGAAGACGAAGAGGGCAATTGTGAAGTGGCTCGAAAGGAGCGCACATCGAATAGGTTAGAACAAGGTTCAAGTCCCACTGAGGCATCACGAAAGGAACAGGAGGAAACATGTGTGTGATGCCTTTCAGGTTCAGGTTTCAAGTCTTTATTTCAATTTTGATAAATCATAAAAGACACATTATAATACATTAAAAAAACAATGAGTTAAAAACTTTTTACAAGAAAAAAAAAAATACAAAACATTAGTAAACAAGGGCTACATACATATAAAGCAAACCATGTAATCCACACAATGATAATCCTAAAATAAGTTGGTTATGAAAAGGTTAAGAAAAAGTATTAAACATCTAAGGTGGGAAACCTGAATAAAACATAAAGGTTAATAATTACATGGCAAGCCATGGCAATCAATGGGAAACCATTTCTTACTTAAAGTGCAAAAAGTGCAGACAGTAGAATCGGATATTTAAGCAATAAACTGAATATGTCACCTTATGAAGCAGTATTGGGGGGCTCTGACAACTTTGACATGCATTTTAACCTTATGAGCCAAGCCCACCCCAAGTATTTGGCAAGGCTCACTACAAAGACCTCAGAGGTGTTAGTCTTTAGCGCCCAGATGGCATCAGCTGATTTTCTAAATGGTAGACGCTGAAACAGTGGTTTTAACCATTTGTTTCGCGGCGCCAAATAGCTTGGGCAGGCAAAGAGGAAATGGCCCTCTGATTCCTTCTGCCCCGGGCAGCTTTTGCAGAGATTTGGTACACCAGTGGACCATTTGTTTACGAAGGTGTTCAAAGGCAAGGCACCCACCCTAAACTGGTGGTACAGTTTCTTGTCCAGCGGTTTGGTAATAACATCCCAATAGGGCT